>NW_027422995.1:0-690000 GCF_048934315.1 Petromyzon marinus | reverse complement strand
TATTTAATAAGTCTATTTAATAAGCCTATATAATAGGCCTATTTAATAAGTCTAAGTTGCTGAAATAAGCCTATTTAATAAGCCTAAGTTTCTGAAATAAGCCTATTTAATAAGCATAAGTTGCTGAAATAAGCCTATTTAATAGGCCTATTAAATAAGTCTAAGTTGCAGAAATAAGCATATTTCATAAGCCTATTTAATGAGCCTAAGTTGCTGAAATGTCTATTTAATAAGTAGATTTAATAAGTCAAAGTTGCTAAAATAAGCCTATTTAATAAGGCTATTTAATAAGCCTAAGTTGCTGAAATAAGCGTATTTAAGGAGGCTATTTAATGAGTCTAAGTTGCTGAAATAAGCCGATTTAATAAGCCTAAGTTTCTGAACTAAGCCTATTTAATAAGTCTAAGTTGCTGAAATAAGCCTATTTAATAAGTCTAAGTTGCTGAAATAAGCCTATTTAATCAGCGTAAGTTGCTGAAATAAGCCTATTTAATAAGCATAAGTTGCTGAAATAAGCCTATTTAATAGGCCTATTTAATAAGTCTAAGTTGCAGAAATAAGCATATTTCATAAGCCTATTTAATGAGCCTAAGTTGCTGAAATGTCTATTTAATAAGTAGATTTAATAAGTCAACGTTGCTAAAATAAGCCTATTTAATAAGGCTATTTAATAAGCCTAAGTTGCTGAAATAAGCGTATTTAAGGAGGCTATTTAATGAGTCTAAGTTGCTGAAATAAGCCGATTTAATAAGCCTAAGTTTCTGAACTAAGCCTATTTAATAAGTCTAAGTTGCTGAAATAAGCCTATTTAATAAGCGTAAGTTGCTGAAATAAGCCTATTTAATCAGCGTAAGTTGCTGAAATAAGCCTATTTAATAAGCCCAAGTTGCTGAAATAAGCCTATTTAATAAGGTTATTTAATAAGCCTAAGTTGCTGAAAGAAGCCTATTTAATAAGCGTAAGTTGCTGAAATAAGGCTATTTAATAAGTCTAAGTTGCTGAAATAAGCCTATTTAATAAGCCTAAGTTGCTGAAATAAGCCTATTTAATAAGCCTAAGTTGCTGAAATAAGCCTATTTAATAGGCCTATCTAATAAGTCTAAGTTGCAGAAATAAGCATATTTCATAAGCCTATTTAATGAGCCTAAGTTGCTGAAATGTCTATTTAATAAGTCGATTTAATAAGTCAAAGTTGCTAAAATAAGCCTATTTAATAAGGCTATTTAATAAGCCTAAGTTTCTGAAATAAGCCTATTTAATGAGGCTATTTAATGAGCCTAAGTTGCTGAAATAAGCCGATTTAACAAGCCTAAGTTTCTGAACTAAGCCTATTTAAAAAGGTCTATTTAATAAGTCTAAGTTGCTGAAATAAACCTATTTAAAAATGCTATTTAATACGCCCAAGTTGCTGAAAAAAACCTGATTAATAAGGCTATTTAATAAGCGTAAGTTGCTGAAATAAGCCTAGTTGCTGAAATAAACCTATTTAATAAGCCTAAGTTGCTAAAATATGCCTATTTAATGAGGCTATTTAATAAGTCCATTTAATAAGCCTATTTAATAAGCCTATTTAATACACCTATTTAATAAGCCTATTTAATACGCCTATTTAATAAACCTATTTAATAAGTATTTAATGAGCCTATTTATTAAGTCTATTTAATAAGCCTTTTTAATAAGCCTATTTAATAAGTCTATTTAATAAGCCTATATAATAGGCCTATTTAATAAGTCTAAGTTGCTGAAATAAGCCTATTTAATAAGCCTAAGTTGCTGAATAAACTAATTTAATAAGTCTAAGTTGCTGAAATAAGGCTATTTAATAAGCCTAAGTTGCTGAAATGAGCCTATTTAATAAGCCTAAGTTGCTGAAATAAGGCTATTCAATAAGTCTAAGTTGCTGAAATAAGCCTATTTAATAAGCCTAAGTTGCTAAAATAAGCCTATTTAATGAGGCTATTTAATAAGTCTATTTAATAAGCCTATTTAATAAGCCTATTTAATAAGCCTATTTAATAAGCCTATTTAATAAGTCTATTTAATAAGTCTATTTAATAAGCCTATTTAAAGAGTATTCAATGAGCCTATTTATTAAGCCTATTTATTGAGCCTATTTAATAAGCCTATTTATTAAGCCTATTTATTAAGCCTATTTATTGAGCCTATTTAATAAGCCTATTTATTAAGCCTATTTATTAAGCCTATTTATTGAGCCTATTTAATAAGCCTATTTATTAAGCCTATTTAATACACCTATTTAATAAGTCTATTTAATAAGCCTATTTAATAAGCCTATTTAATAAGCCTATTTAATAAGCCTATTTATTGAGCCTATTTAATAAGTCTATTTAATAAGCCTATTTAATAAGCCTATTTAATAAGTATTTAATGAGCCTATTTAATCAGTCTATTTAATAAGCCTATTTAATAGGCCTATTTAATAAGTCTAAGTTGCTGAAATAAGCCTATTTAATAAGCCTAAGTTGCTAAAATAAGCCTATTTAATGAGGCTGTTTAATAAGTCTATTTAATAAGCCTACTTAATAAGCCTATTTAATGAGCCTATTTAAAAAGCCTATTTAATAAGTCTATTTAATAAGTCTATTTAATACACCTATTTAATAAGTATTTAACGAGCCTATTTAATAAGGCTATTTATTGAGCCTATTTAATAAGCCTATTTAATAAGCCTATTTAATAAGCCTATTTAATTAAGCCTATTAATTAAGCCTATTTAATGAGCCTATTTAATAAGCCTATTTATTGAACCTATTTAATAAGTCTATTTAATAAGCCTGTTTAATAAGCCTATTTAATAAGTATTTAATAAGCCTATTTAATAAGCCTAAGTTGCTGAAATAAGCCTATTTAATAAGTCTAAGTTGCTGAAATAAGGCTATTTAATAAGCCTAAGTTGCTGAAATAAGCCTATTTAATAAGTCTAAGTTGCTGAAATAAGGCTATTTAATAAGTCTAAGTTGCTGAAATAAGCCTATTTAATAAGTCTAAGTTGCTGAAATAAGCCTATTTAATAAGTCTAAGTTGCTGAAATTAGGCTATTTAATAAATCTAAGTTGCTGAAATAAGCATATTTAATCAGCGTAAGTTGCTGAAATAAGCCTATTTAATAAGCCCAAGTTGCTGAAATAAGCCTATTTAATAAGGCTATTTAATAAGCCTAAGTTGCTGAAATAAGCGTATTTAAGGAGGCTATTTAATGAGTCTAAGTTGCTGAAATAAGCCGATTTAATAAGCCTAAGTTTCTGAACTAAGCCTATTTAAAAAGGTCTATTTAATAAGTCTAAGTTGCTGAAATAAACCTATTTAAAAATGCTATTTAATACGCCCAAGTTGCTGAAATAAACTTGATTAATAAGGCTATTTAATAAGCGTAAGTTGCTGAAATAAGCCTATTTAATCAGCGTAAGTTGCTGAAATAAGCCTATTTAATAAGCCCAAGTTGCTGAAATAAGCCTATTTAATAAGGTTATTTAATAAGCCTAAGTTGCTGAAAGAAGCCTATTTAATAAGCGTAAGTTGCTGAAATAAGGCTATTTAATAAGTCTAAGTTGCTGAAATAAGCCTATTTAATAAGCCTAAGTTGCTGAAATAAGCCTATTTAATAAGCCTAAGTTGCTGAAATAAGCCTATTTAATAGGCCTATCTAATAAGTCTAAGTTGCAGAAATAAGCATATTTCATAAGCCTATTTAATGAGCCTAAGTTGCTGAAATGTCTATTTAATAAGTCGATTTAATAAGTCAAAGTTGATAAAATAAGCCTATTTAATAAGGCTATTTAATAAGCCTAAGTTGCTGAAATAAGCCTATTTAATAAGGCTATTTAATAAGTCTAAGTTGCTGAAATAAGCCTATTTAATAAGTCTAAGTTGCTGAAATAAGGCTATTTAATAAGCCTAAGTTGCTGAAATAAGCCTATTTAATAAGCCTAAGTTGCTGAAATAAGGCTATTTAATACGTCTAAGTTGCTGAAATAAGCCTATTTAATAAGTCTAAGTTGCTGAAATAAGCCTATTTAATAAGTCTAAGTTGCTGAAATAAGGCTATTTAATAAGTCTAAGTTGCTGAAATAAGCCTATTTAATCAGCGTAAGTTGCTGAAATAAGCCTATTTAATAAGCCCAAGTTGCTGAAATAAGCCTATTTAATAAGGCTATTTAATAAGCCTAAGTTGCTGAAAGAAGCCTATTTAATAAGCGTAAGTTGCTGAAATAAGGCTATTTAATAAGTCTAAGTTGCTGAAATAAGCCTATTTAATAAGCCTAAGTTTCTGAAATAAGCCTATTTAATAAGCATAAGTTGCTGAAATAAGCCTATTTAATAGGCCTATTTAATAAGTCTAAGTTGCAGAAATAAGCATATTTCATAAGCCTATTTAATGAGCCTAAGTTGCTGAAATGTCTATTTAATAAGTAGATTTAATAAGTCAAAGTTGCTAAAATAAGCCTATTTAATAAGGCTATTTAATAAGCCTAAGTTGCTGAAATAAGCGTATTTAAGGAGGCTATTTAATGAGTCTAAGTTGCTGAAATAAGCCGATTTAATAAGCCTAAGTTTCTGAACTAAGCCTATTTAATAAGTCTAAGTTGCTGAAATAAGCCTATTTAATAAGTCTAAGTTGCTGAAATAAGCCTATTTAATCAGCGTAAGTTGCTGAAATAAGCCTATTTAATAAGCATAAGTTGCTGAAATAAGCCTATTTAATAGGCCTATTTAATAAGTCTAAGTTGCAGAAATAAGCATATTTCATAAGCCTATTTAATGAGCCTAAGTTGCTGAAATGTCTATTTAATAAGTAGATTGAATAAGTCAAAGTTGCTAAAATAAGCCTATTTAATAAGGCTATTTAATAAGCCTAAGTTGCTGAAATAAGCGTATTTAAGGAGGCTATTTAATGAGTCTAAGTTGCTGAAATAAGCCGATTTAATAAGCCTAAGTTTCTGAACTAAGCCTATTTAATAAGTCTAAGTTGCTGAAATAAGCCTATTTAATAAGCGTAAGTTGCTGAAATAAGCCTATTTAATCAGCGTAAGTTGCTGAAATAAGCCTATTTAATAAGCCCAAGTTGCTGAAATAAGCCTATTTAATAAGGTTATTTAATAAGCCTAAGTTGCTGAAAGAAGCCTATTTAATAAGCGTAAGTTGCTGAAATAAGGCTATTTAATAAGTCTAAGTTGCTGAAATAAGCCTATTTAATAAGCCTAAGTTGCTGAAATAAGCCTATTTAATAAGCCTAAGTTGCTGAAATAAGCCTATTTAATAGGCCTATCTATTAAGTCTAAGTTGCAGAAATAAGCATATTTCATAAGCCTATTTAATGAGCCTAAGTTGCTGAAATGTCTATTTAATAAGTCGATTTAATAAGTCAAAGTTGCTAAAATAAGCCTATTTAATAAGGCTATTTAATAAGCCTAAGTTTCTGAAATAAGCCTATTTAATAAGTCTAAGTTGCTGAAATAAGGCTAATTAATAAGTCTAAGTTGCTGAAATAAGCCTATTTAATCAGCGCAAGTTGCTGAAATAAGCCTATTTAATAAGCCCAAGTTGCTGAAATAAGCCTATTTAATAAGGCTATTTAATAAGCCTAAGTTGCTGAAAGAAGCCTATTTAATAAGCGTAAGTTGCTGAAATAAGGCTATTTAATAAGTCTAAGTTGCTGAAATAAGCCTATTTAATAAGCCTAAGTTTCTGAAATAAGCCTATTTAATAAGCATAAGTTGCTGAAATAAGCCTATTTAATAGGCCTATTTAATAAGTCTAAGTTGCAGAAATAAGCATATTTCATAAGCCTATTTAATGAGCCTAAGTTGCTGAAATGTCTATTTAATAAGTAGATTTAATAAGTCAAAGTTGCTAAAATAAGCCTATTTAATAAGGCTATTTAATAAGCGTAAGTTGCTGAAATAAGCCTATTTAATCAGCGTAAGTTGCTGAAATAAGCCTATTTAATAAGCCCAAGTTGCTGAAATAAGCCTATTTAATAAGGTTATTTAATAAGCCTAAGTTGCTGAAAGAAGCCTATTTAATAAGCGTAAGTTGCTGAAATAAGGCTATTTAATAAGTCTAAGTTGCTGAAATAAGCCTATTTAATAAGCCTAAGTTGCTGAAATAAGCCTATTTAATAAGCCTAAGTTGCTGAAATAAGCCTATTTAATAGGCCTATCTAATAAGTCTAAGTTGCAGAAATAAGCATATTTCATAAGCCTATTTAATGAGCCTAAGTTGCTGAAATGTCTATTTAATAAGTCGATTTAATAAGTCAAAGTTGCTAAAATAAGCCTATTTAATAAGGCTATTTAATAAGCCTAAGTTTCTGAAATAAGCCTATTTAATGAGGCTATTTAATGAGCCTAAGTTGCTGAAATAAGCCGATTTAATAAGCCTAAGTTTCTGAACTAAGCCTATTTAAAAAGGTCTATTTAATAAGTCTAAGTTGCTGAAATAAACCTATTTAAAAATGCTATTTAATACGCCCAAGTTGCTGAAAAAAACCTGATTAATAAGGCTATTTAATAAGCGTAAGTTGCTGAAATAAGCCTATTTAATAAGCCTAAGTTGCTGAAATAAGCCTATTTAATAAGGCTATTTAATAAGTCTAAGTTGCTGAAATAAACCTATTTAATAAGCCTAAGTTGCTAAAATATGCCTATTTAATGAGGCTATTTAATAAGTCCATTTAATAAGCCTATTTAATAAGCCTATTTAATACGCCTATTTAATAAGCCTATTTAATACGCCTATTTAATAAACCTATTTAATAAGTATTTAATGAGCCTATTTATTAAGTCTATTTAATAAGCCTTTTTAATAAGCCTATTTAATAAGTCTATTTAATAAGCCTATATAATAGGCCTATTTAATAAGTCTAAGTTGCTGAAATTAGCCTATTTAATAAGCCTAAGTTGCTGAATAAACTAATTTAATAAGTCTAAGTTGCTGAAATAAGGCTATTTAATAAGCCTAAGTTGCTGAAATGAGCCTATTTAATAAGCCTAAGTTGCTGAAATAAGGCTATTCAATAAGTCTAAGTTGCTGAAATAAGCCTATTTAATAAGCCTAAGTTGCTAAAATAAGCCTATTTAATGAGGCTATTTAATAAGTCTATTTAATAAGCCTATTTAATAAGCCTATTTAATAAGCCTATTTAATAAGCCTATTTAATAAGCCTATTTAATAAGTCTATTTAATAAGTCTATTTAATAAGCCTATTTAAAGAGTATTCAATGAGCCTATTTATTAAGCCTATTTATTGAGCCTATTTAATAAGCCTATTTATTAAGCCTATTTATTAAGCCTATTTATTGAGCCTATTTAATAAGCCTATTTATTAAGCCTATTTATTAAGCCTATTTATTGAACCTATTTAATAAGCCTATTTATTAAGCCTATTTAATACGCCTATTTAATAAGTCTATTTAATAAGCCTATTTAATAAGCCTATTTAATAAGCCTATTTAATAAGCCTATTTATTGAGCCTATTTAATAAGTCTATTTAATAAGCCTATTTAATAAGCCTATTTAATAAGTATTTAATGAGCCTATTTAATCAGTCTATTTAATAAGCCTATTTAATAGGCCTATTTAATAAGTCTAAGTTGCTGAAATAAGCCTATTTAATAAGCCTAAGTTGCTAAAATAAGCCTATTTAATGAGGCTGTTTAATAAGTCTATTTAATAAGCCTACTTAATAAGCCTATTTAATGAGCCTATTTAAAAAGCCTATTTAATAAGTCTATTTAATAAGTCTATTTAATACACCTATTTAATAAGTATTTAACGAGCCTATTTAATAAGCCTATTTATTGAGCCTATTTAATAAGCCTATTTAATAAGCCTATTTAATAAGCCTATTTAATTAAGCCTATTAATTAAGCCTATTTAATGAGCCTATTTAATAAGCCTATTTATTGAACTTATTTAATAAGTCTATTTAATAAGCCTGTTTAATAAGCCTATTTAATAAGTATTTAATGAGCCTATTTAATACACCCAAGTTGCTGAATAAGCCTATTAAATCAGCCTAAGTTGCTGAAATAAGCCTATTTAATAAGCCTATTTATTAAGCCTTAGTTGCTGAATAAGCCTATTTAATAAGCCTAAGTTGCTGAAATAAGCCTATTTAATAAGTCTAAGTTGCTGAAATAAGGCTATTTAATAAGCCTAAGTTGCTGAAATAAGCCTATTTAATAAGCCTAAGTTGCTGAAATAAGGCTATTTAATAAGTCTAAGTTGCTGAAATAAGCCTATTTAATAAGTCTAAGTTGCTGAAATAAGCCTATTTAATAAGTCTAAGTTGCTGAAATTAGGCTATTTAATAAATCTAAGTTGCTGAAATAAGCAGATTTAATCAGCGTAAGTTGCTGAAATAAGCCTATTTAATAAGCCCAAGTTGCTGAAATAAGCCTATTTAATAAGGCTATTTAATAAGCCTAAGTTGCTGAAATAAGCGTATTTAAGGAGGCTATTTAATGAGTCTAAGTTGCTGAAATAAGCCGATTTAATAAGCCTAAGTTTCTGAACTAAGCCTATTTAAAAAGGTCTATTTAATAAGTCTAAGTTGCTGAAATAAACCTATTTAAAAATGCTATTTAATACGCCCAAGTTGCTGAAATAAACCTGATTAATAAGGCTATTTAATAAGCGTAAGTTGCTGAAATAAGCCTATTTAATCAGCGTAAGTTGCTGAAATAAGCCTATTTAATAAGCCCAAGTTGCTGAAATAAGCCTATTTAATAAGGTTATTTAATAAGCCTAAGTTGCTGAAAGAAGCCTATTTAATAAGCGTAAGTTGCTGAAATAAGGCTATTTAATAAGTCTAAGTTGCTGAAATAAGCCTATTTAATAAGCCTAAGTTGCTGAAATAAGCCTATTTAATAAGCCTAAGTTGCTGAAATAAGCCTATTTAATAGGCCTATCTAATAAGTCTAAGTTGCAGAAATAAGCATATTTCATAAGCCTATTTAATGTGCCTAAGTTGCTGAAATGTCTATTTAATAAGTCGATTTAATAAGTCAAAGTTGATAAAATAAGCCTATTTAATAAGGCTATTTAATAAGCCTAAGTTTCTGAAATAAGCCTATTTAATGAGGCTATTTAATGAGCCTAAGTTGCTGAAATAAGCCGATTTAATAAGCCTAAGTTTCTGAACTAAGCCTATTTAAAAAGGTCTATTTAATAAGTCTAAGTTGCTGAAATAAACCTATTTAAAAATGCTATTTAATACGCCCAAGTTGGTGAAATAAACCTGATTAATAAGGCTATTTAATAAGCGTAAGTTGCTGAAATAAGCCTATTTAATAAGCCTAAGTTGCTGAAATAAGCCTATTTAATAAGGCTATTTAATAAGTCTAAGTTGCTGAAATAAACCTATTTAATAAGCCTAAGTTGCTAAAATATGCCTATTTAATGAGGCTATTTAATAAGTCCATTTAATAAGCCTATTTAATAAGCCTATTTAATACGCCTATTTAATAAGCCTATTCAATACGCCTTTTTAATAAACCTATTTAATAAGTATTTAATGAGCCTATTTATTAAGTCTATTTAATAAGCCTTTTTAATAAGCCTATTTAATAAGTCTATTTAATAAGCCTATATAATAGGCCTATTTAATAAGTCTAAGTTGCTGAAATAAGCCTATTTAATAAGCCTAAGTTGCTGAATAAACTAATTTAATAAGTCTAAGTTGCTGAAATAAGGCTATTTAATAAGCCTAAGTTGCTGAAATGAGCCTACTTAATAAGCCTAAGTTGCTGAAATAAGGCTATTCAATAAGTCTAAGTTGCTGAAATAAGCCTATTTAATAAGCCTAAGTTGCTAAAATAAGCCTATTTAATGAGGCTATTTAATAAGTCTATTTAATAAGCCTATTTAATAAGACTATTTAATAAGCCTATTTAATAAGCCTATTTAATAAGTCTATTTAATACGTCTATTTAATAAGCCTATTTAAAGAGTATTCAATGAGCCTATTTATTAAGCCTATTTATTGAGCCTATTTAATAAGCCTATTTATTAAGCCTATTTATTAAGCCTATTTATTGAGCCTATTTAATAAGCCTATTTATTAAGCCTATTTAATACGCCTATTTAATAAGTCTATTTAATAAGCCTATTTAACACGCCTATTTAATAAGCCTATTTAATAAGCCTATTTATTGAGCCTATTTAATAAGTCTATTTAATAAGCCTATTTAATAAGCCTATTTAATAAGTATTTAATGAGCCTATTTAATCAGTCTATTTAATAAGCCTATTTAATAGGCCTATTTAATAAGTCTAAGTTGCTGAAATAAGCCTATTTAATAAGCCCAAGTTGCTAAAATAAGCCTATTTAATGAGGCTGTTTAATAAGTCTATTTAATAAAAATACTTAATAAGCCTATTTAATGAGCCTATTTAAAAAGCCTATTTAATAAGTCTATTTAATAAGTCTATTTAATACACCTATTTAATAAGTATTTAACGAGCCTATTTAATAAGCCTATTTATTGAGTCTATTTAATAAGCCTATTTAATAAGCCTATTTAATAAGCCTATTTAATTAAGCCTATTAATTAAGCCTATTTAATGAGCCTATTTAATAAGCCTATTTATTGAACCTATTTAATAAGTCTATTTAATAAGCCTGTTTAATAAGCCTATTTAATAAGTATTTAATGAGCCTATTTAATAAACCCAAGTTGCTGAATAAGCCTATTAAATCAGACTAAGTTGCTGAAATAAGCCTATTTAATAAGCCTATTTAATAAGTCTAAGTTGCTGAAATAAGGCTATTTAATAAATCTAAGTTGCTGAAATAAGCATATTTAATCAGCGTAAGTTGCTGAAATAAGCCTATTTAATAAGCCCAAGTTGCTGAAATAAGCCTATTTAATAAGGCTATTTAATAAGCCTAAGTTGCTGAAAGAAGCCTATTTAATAAGCGTAAGTTGCTGAAATAAGGCTATTTAATAAGTCTAATTTGCTGAAATAAGCCTATTTAATAAGCCTAAGTTGCTGAAATAAGCCTATTTAATAAGCCTAAGTTGCTGAAATAAGCCTATTTAATAGGCCTATCTAATAAGTCTAAGTTGCAGAAATAAGCATATTTCATAAGCCTATTTAATGAGCCTAAGTTGCTGAAATGTCTATTTAATAAGTCGATTTAATAAGTCAAAGTTGCTAAAATAAGCCTATTTAATAAGGCTATTTAATAAGCCAAAGTTGCAGAAATATGCCTATTTAAGGAGGCTATTTAATGAGCCTAAGTTGCTGAAATAAGCCGATTTAATAAGCCTAAGTTTCTGAACTAAGCCTATTTAAAAAGGTCTATTTAATAAGTCTAAGTGGCTGAAATAGACCTATTTAAAAATGCTATTTAATACGCCCAAGTTGCTGAAATAAACCTGATTAATAAGGCTATTTAATAAGCGCAAGTTGCTGAAATAAGCCTATTTAATCAGCGTAAGTTGCTGAAATAAGCCTATTTAATAAGCCCAAGTTGCTGAAATAAGCCTATTTAATAAGGCTATTTAATAAGCGTAAGTTGCTGAAAGAAGCCTATTTAATAAGCGTAAGTTGCTGAAATAAGGCTATTTAATAAGTCTAAGTTGCTGAAATAAGCCTATTTAATAAGCCTAAGTTGCTGAAATAAGCCTATTTAATAAGCCTAAGTTGCTGAAATAAGCCTATTTAATAGGCCTATCTAATAAGTCTAAGTTGCAGAAATAAGCCTATTTATTAGGCCTATCTAATAAGTCTAAGTTGCAGAAATAAGCATATTTCATAAGCCTATTTAATGAGCCTAAGTTGCTGAAATGTCTATTTAATAAGTAGATTTAATAAGTCAAAGTTGCTAAAATAAGCCTATTTAATAAGGCTATTTAATAAGCGTAAGTTGCTGAAATAAGCCTATTTAATCAGCGTAAGTTGCTGAAATAAGCCTATTTAATAAGCCCAAGTTGCTGAAATAAGCCTATTTAATAAGGTTATTTAATAAGCCTAAGTTGCTGAAAGAAGCCTATTTAATAAGCGTAAGTTGCTGAAATAAGGCTATTTAATAAGTCTAAGTTGCTGAAATAAGCCTATTTAATAAGCCTAAGTTGCTGAAATAAGCCTATTTATTAGGCCTATCTAATAAGTCTAAGTTGCAGAAATAAGCATATTTCATAAGCCTATTTAATGAGCCTAAGTTGCTGAAATGTCTATTTAATAAGTCGATTTAATAAGTCAAAGTTGCTAAAATAAGCCTATTTAATAAGGCTATTTAATAAGCCTAAGTTTCTGAAATAAGCCTATTTAATGAGGCTATTTAATGAGCCTAAGTTGCTGAAATAAGCCGATTTAATAAGCCTAAGTTTCTGAACTAAGCCTATTTAAAAAGGTCTATTTAATAAGTCTAAGTTGCTGAAATAAACCTATTTAAAAATGCTATTTAATACGCCCAAGTTGCTGAAAAAAACCTGATTAATAAGGCTATTTAATAAGCGTAAGTTGCTGAAATAAGCCTATTTAATAAGCCTAAGTTGCTGAAATAAGCCTATTTAATAAGGCTATTTAATAAGTCTAAGTTGCTGAAATAAACCTATTTAATAAGCCTAAGTTGCTAAAATATGCCTATTTAATGAGGCTATTTAATAAGTCCATTTAATAAGCCTATTTAATAAGCCTATTTAATACGCCTATTTAATAAGCCTATTTAATACGCCTATTTAATAAACCTATTTAATAAGTATTTAATGAGCCTATTTATTAAGTCTATTTAATAAGCCTTTTTAATAAGCCTATTTAATAAGTCTATTTAATAAGCCTATATAATAGGCCTATTTAATAAGTCTAAGTTGCTGAAATAAGCCTATTTAATAAGCCTAAGTTGCTGAATAAACTAATTTAATAAGTCTAAGTTGCTGAAATAAGGCTATTTAATAAGCCTAAGTTGCTGAAATGAGCCTATTTAATAAGCCTAAGTTGCTGAAATAAGGCTATTCAATAAGTCTAAGTTGCTGAAATAAGCCTATTTAATAAGCCTAAGTTGCTAAAATAAGCCTATTTAATGAGGCTATTTAATAAGTCTATTTAATAAGCCTATTTAATAAGCCTATTTAATAAGCCTATTTAATAAGCCTATTTAATAAGTCTATTTAATAAGTCTATTTAATAAGCCTATTTAAAGAGTATTCAATGAGCCTATTTATTAAGCCTATTTATTGAGCCTATTTAATAAGCCTATTTATTAAGCCTATTTATTAAGCCTATTTATTGAGCCTATTTAATAAGCCTATTTATTAAGCCTATTTATTAAGCCTATTTATTGAGCCTATTTAATAAGCCTATTTATTAAGCCTATTTAATACGCCTATTTAATAAGTCTATTTAATAAGCCTATTTAATAAGCCTATTTAATAAGCATATTTATTGAGCCTATTTAATAAGTCTATTTAATAAGCCTATTTAATAAGCCTATTTAATAAGTATTTAATTAGCCTATTTAATCAGTCTATTTAATAAGCCTATTTGATAGGCCTATTTAATAAGTCTAAGTTGCTGAAATAAGCCTATTTAATAAGCCTAAGTTGCTAAAATAAGCCTATTTAATGAGGCTGTTTAATAAGTCTATTTAATAAGCCTACTTAATAAGCCTATTTAATGAGCCTATTAAAAAGCCTATTTAATAAGTCTATTTAATAAGTCTATTTAATACACCTATTTAATAAGTATTTAACGAGCCTATTTAATAAGCCTATTTATTGAGCCTATTTAATAAGCCTATTTAATAAGCCTATTTAATAAGCCTATTTAATTAAGCCTATTAATTAAGCCTATTTAATGAGCCTATTTAATAAGCCTATTTATTGAACCTATTTAATAAGTCTATTTAATAAGCCTGTTTAATAAGCCTATTTAATAAGTATTTAATGAGCCTATTTAATAAACCCAAGTTGCTGAATAAGCCTATTAAATCAGCCTAAGTTGCTGAAATTAGCCTATTTAATAAGCCTATTTAATAAGCCTAAGTTGCTGAATAAGCCTATTTAATAAGCCTAAGTTGCTGAAATAAGCCTATTTAATAAGTCTAAGTTGCTGAAATAAGGCTATTTAATAAGCCTAAGTTGCTGAAATAAGCCTATTTAATAAGCCTAAGTTGCTGAAATAAGGCTATTTAATAAGTCTAAGTTGCTGAAATAAGCCTATTTAATAAGTCTAAGTTGCTGAAATAAGCCTATTTAATAAGTCTAAGTTGCTGAAATTAGGCTATTTAATAAATCTAAGTTGCTGAAATAAGCATATTTAATCAGCGTAAGTTGCTGAAATAAGCCTATTTAATAAGCCCAAGTTGCTGAAATAAGCCTATTTAATAAGGCTATTTAATAAGCCTAAGTTGCTGAAATAAGCGTATTTAAGGAGGCTATTTAATGAGTCTAAGTTGCTGAAATAAGCCGATTTACTAAGCCTAAGTTTCTGAACTAAGCCTATTTAAAAAGGTCTATTTAATAAGTCTAAGTTGCTGAAATAAACCTATTTAAAAATGCTATTTAATACGCCCAAGTTGCTGAAATAAACCTGATTAATAAGGCTATTTAATAAGCGTAAGTTGCTGAAATAAGCCTATTTAATCAGCGTAAGTTGCTGAAATAAGCCTATTTAATAAGCCCAAGTTGCTGAAATAAGCCTATTTAATAAGGTTATTTAATAAGCCTAAGTTGCTGAAAGAAGCCTATTTAATAAGCGTAAGTTGCTGAAATAAGGCTATTTAATAAGTCTAAGTTGCTGAAATAAGCCTATTTAATAAGCCTAAGTTGCTGAAATAAGCCTATTTAATAAGCCTAAGTTGCTGAAATAAGCCTATTTAATAGGCCTATCTAATAAGTCTAAGTTGCAGAAATAAGCATAATTCATAAGCCTATTTAATGAGCCTAAGTTGCTGAAATGTCTATTTAATAAGTCGATTTAATAAGTCAAAGTTGATAAAATAAGCCTATTTAATAAGGCTATTTAATAAGCCTAAGTTTCTGAAATAAGCCTATTTAATGAGGCTATTTAATGAGCCTAAGTTGCTGAAATAAGCCGATTTAATAAGCCTAAGTTTCTGAACTAAGCCTATTTAAAAAGGTCTATTTAATAAGTCTAAGTTGCTGAAATAAACCTATTTAAAAATGCTATTTAATACGCCCAAGTTGGTGAAATAAACCTGATTAATAAGGCTATTTAATAAGCGTAAGTTGCTGAAATAAGCCTATTTAATAAGCCTAAGTTGCTGAAATAAGCCTATTTAATAAGGCTATTTAATAAGTCTAAGTTGCTGAAATAAACCTATTTAATAAGCCTAAGTTGCTAAAATATGCCTATTTAATGAGGCTATTTAATAAGTCCATTTAATAAGCCTATTTAATAAGCCTATTTAATAAGCCTAAGTTGCTGAATAAGCCTATTTAATAAGCCTAAGTTGCTGAAATAAGCCTATTTAATAAGTCTAAGTTGCTGAAATAAGGCTATTTAATAAGCCTAAGTTGCTGAAATAAGCCTATTTAATAAGCCTAAGTTGCTGAAATAAGGCTATTTAATAAGTCTAAGTTGCTGAAATAAGCCTATTTAATAAGTCTAAGTTGCTGAAATAAGCCTATTTAATAAGTCTAAGTTGCTGAAATTAGGCTATTTAATAAATCTAAGTTGCTGAAATAAGCATATTTAATCAGCGTAAGTTGCTGAAATAAGCCTATTTAATAAGCCCAAGTTGCTGAAATAAGCCTATTTAATAAGGCTATTTAATAAGCCTAAGTTGCTGAAATAAGCGTATTTAAGGAGGCTATTTAATGAGTCTAAGTTGCTGAAATAAGCCGATTTACTAAGCCTAAGTTTCTGAACTAAGCCTATTTAAAAAGGTCTATTTAATAAGTCTAAGTTGCTGAAATAAACCTATTTAAAAATGCTATTTAATACGCCCAAGTTGCTGAAATAAACCTGATTAATAAGGCTATTTAATAAGCGTAAGTTGCTGAAATAAGCCTATTTAATCAGCGTAAGTTGCTGAAATAAGCCTATTTAATAAGCCCAAGTTGCTGAAATAAGCCTATTTAATAAGGTTATTTAATAAGCCTAAGTTGCTGAAAGAAGCCTATTTAATAAGCGTAAGTTGCTGAAATAAGGCTATTTAATAAGTCTAAGTTGCTGAAATAAGCCTATTTAATAAGCCTAAGTTGCTGAAATAAGCCTATTTAATAAGCCTAAGTTGCTGAAATAAGCCTATTTAATAGGCCTATCTAATAAGTCTAAGTTGCAGAAATAAGCATAATTCATAAGCCTATTTAATGAGCCTAAGTTGCTGAAATGTCTATTTAATAAGTCGATTTAATAAGTCAAAGTTGATAAAATAAGCCTATTTAATAAGGCTATTTAATAAGCCTAAGTTTCTGAAATAAGCCTATTTAATGAGGCTATTTAATGAGCCTAAGTTGCTGAAATAAGCCGATTTAATAAGCCTAAGTTTCTGAACTAAGCCTATTTAAAAAGGTCTATTTAATAAGTCTAAGTTGCTGAAATAAACCTATTTAAAAATGCTATTTAATACGCCCAAGTTGGTGAAATAAACCTGATTAATAAGGCTATTTAATAAGCGTAAGTTGCTGAAATAAGCCTATTTAATAAGCCTAAGTTGCTGAAATAAGCCTATTTAATAAGGCTATTTAATAAGTCTAAGTTGCTGAAATAAACCTATTTAATAAGCCTAAGTTGCTAAAATATGCCTATTTAATGAGGCTATTTAATAAGTCCATTTAATAAGCCTATTTAATAAGCCTATTTAATACGCCTATTTAATAAGCCTATTCAATACGCCTTTTTAATAAACCTATTTAATAAGTATTTAATGAGCCTATTTATTAAGTCTATTTAATAAGCCTTTTTAATAAGCCTATTTAATAAGTCTATTTAATAAGCCTATATAATAGGCCTATTTAATAAGTCTAAGTTGCTGAAATAAGCCTATTTAATAAGCCTAAGTTGCTGAATAAACTAATTTAATAAGTCTAAGTTGCTGAAATAAGGCTATTTAATAAGCCTAAGTTGCTGAAATGAGCCTATTTAATAAGCCTAAGTTGCTGAAATAAGGCTATTCAATAAGTCTAAGTTGCTGAAATAAGCCTATTTAATAAGCCTAAGTTGCTAAAATAAGCCTATTTAATGAGGCTATTTAATAAGTCTATTTAATAAGCCTATTTAATAAGCCTATTTAATAAGCCTATTTAATAAGCCTATTTAATAAGTCTATTTAATACGTCTATTTAATAAGCCTATTTAAAGAGTATTCAATGAGCCTATTTATTAAGCCTATTTATTGAGCCTATTTAATAAGCCTATTTATTAAGCCTATTTATTAAGCCTATTTATTGAGCCTATTTAATAAGCCTATTTATTAAGCCTATTTAATACGCCTATTTAATAAGTCTATTTAATAAGCCTATTTAATACGCCTATTTAATAAGCCTATTTAATAAGCCTATTTATTGAGCCTATTTAATAAGTCTATTTAATAAGCCTATTTAATAAGCCTATTTAATAAGTATTTAATGAGCCTATTTAATCAGTCTATTTAATAAGCCTATTTAATAGGCCTATTTAATAAGTCTAAGTTGCTGAAATAAGCCTATTTAATAAGCCCAAGTTGCTAAAATAAGCCTATTTAATGAGGCTGTTTAATAAGTCTATTTAATAAGCCTACTTAATAAGCCTATTTAATGAGCCTATTTAAAAAGCCTATTTAATAAGTCTATTTAATAAGTCTATTTAATACACCTATTTAATAAGTATTTAACGAGCCTATTTAATAAGCCTATTTATTGAGCCTATTTAATAAGCCTATTTAATAAGCCTATTTAATAAGCCTATTTAATTAAGCCTATTAATTAAGCCTATTTAATGAGCCTATTTAATAAGCCTATTTATTGAACCTATTTAATAAGTCTATTTAATAAGCCTGTTTAATAAGCCTATTTAATAAGTATTTAATGAGCCTATTTAATAAACCCAAATTGCTGAATAAGCCTATTAAATCAGCCTAAGTTGCTGAAATAAGCCTATTTAATAAGCCTATTTAATAAGCCTAAGTTGCTGAATAAGCCTATTTAATAAGCCTAAGTTGCTGAAATAAGCCTATTTAATAAGTCTAAGTTGCTGAAATAAGGCTATTTAATAAGCCTAAGTTGCTGAAATAAGCCTATTTAATAAGCCTAAGTTGCTGAAATAAGGCTATTTAATAAGTCTAAGTTGCTGAAATAAGCCTATTTAATAAGTCTAAGTTGCAGAAATAAGCCTATTTAATAAGTCTAAGTTGCTGAAATAAGGCTATTTAATAAATCTAAGTTGCTGAAATAAGCATATTTAATCAGCGTAAGTTGCTGAAATAAGCCTATTTAATAAGCCCAAGTTGCTGAAATAAGCCTATTTAATAAGGCTATTTAATAAGCCTAAGTTGCTGAAAGAAGCCTATTTAATAAGCGTAAGTTGCTGAAATAAGGCTATTTAATTAGTCTAATTTGCTGAAATAAGCCTATTTAATAAGTCTAAGTTGCTGAAATAAGCCTATTTAATAAGTCTAAGTTGCTGAAATAAGGCTATTTAATAAATCTAAGTTGCTGAAATAAGCCTATTTAATCAGTGTAAGTTGCTGAAATAAGCCTATTTAATAAGCCCACATTGCTGAAATAAGCCTATTTAATAAGGCTATTTAATAAGCCTAAGTTGCTGAAAGAAGCCAATTTAATAAGCGTAAGTTGCTGAAATAAGGGTATTTAATAAGTCTAAGTTGCTGAAATAAGCCTATTTAATAAGCCTAAGTTGCTGAAATAAGCCTATTTAATAAGCCTAAGTTGCTGAAATAAGCCTATTTAATAGGCCTATCTAATAAGTCTAAGTTGCAGAAATAAGCATATTTCATAAGCCTATTTAATGAGCCTAAGTTGCTGAAATGTCTATTTAATAAGTCGATTTAATAAGTCAAAGTTGCTAAAATAAGCCTATTTAATTAGGCTATTTAATAAGCCTAAGTTGCAGAAATATGCCTATTTAAGGAGGCTATTTAATGAGCCTAAGTTGCTGAAATAAGCCGATTTAATAAGCCTAAGTTTCTGAACTAAGCCTATTTAAAAAGGTCTATTTAATAAGTCTAAGTTGCTGAAATAAACCTATTTAAAAATGCTATTTAATACGCCCAAGTTGCTGAAATAAACCTGATTAATAAGGCTATTTAATAAGCGTAAGTTGCTGAAATAAGCCTATTTAATCAGCGTAAGTTGCTGAAATAAGCCTATTTAATAAGCCCAAGTTGCTGAAATAAGCCTATTTAATAAGGCTATTTAATAAGCGTAAGTTGCTGAAAGAAGCCTATTTAATAAGCGTAAGTTGCTGAAATAAGGCTATTTAATAAGTCTAAGTTGCTGAAATAAGCCTATTTAATAAGCCTAAGTTGCTGAAATAAGCCTATTTAATAAGCCTAAGTTGCTGAAATAAGCCTATTTAATAGGCCTATCTAATAAGTCTAAGTTGCAGAAATAAGCATATTTCATAAGCCTATTTAATGAGCCTAAGTTGCTGAAATGTCTATTTAATAAGTCGATTTAATAAGTCAAAGTTGCTAAAATAAGCCTAATTAATAAGGCTATTTAATAAGCCTAAGTTGCTGAAATAAGCCTATTTAAGGAGGCTATTTAATGAGCCTAAGTTGCTGAAAT
Organism: Petromyzon marinus; assembly: GCF_048934315.1. Lineage (NCBI taxonomy): Eukaryota > Metazoa > Chordata > Hyperoartia > Petromyzontiformes > Petromyzontidae > Petromyzon > Petromyzon marinus. Next base: position 670,278 of record NW_027422995.1, on the reverse strand, counting down.
AAGCCGATTTAATAAGCCTAAGTTTCTGAACTAAGCCTATTTAAAAAGGTGTATTTAATAAGTCTAAGTTGCTGAAATAAACCTATTTAAAAATGCTATTTAATACGCCCAAGTTGCTGAAATAAACCTGATTAATAAGGCTATTTAATAAGCGTAAGTTGCTGAAATAAGCCTATTTAATCAGCGTAAGTTGCTGAAATAAGCCTATTTAATAAGCCCAAGTTGCTGAAATAAGCCTATTTAATAAGGCTATTTAATGAGCCTAAGTTGCTGAAAGAAGCCTATTTAATAAGCGTAAGTTGCTGAAATAAGGCTATTTAATAAGTCTAAGTTGCTGAAATAAGCCTATTTAATAAGCCTAAGTTGCTGAAATAAGCCTATTTAATACGCCTAAGTTGCTGAAATAAGCCTATTTAATAGGCCTATCTAATAAGTCTAAGTTGCAGAAATAAGCATATTTCATAAGCCTATTTAATGAGCCTAAGTTGCTGAAATGTCTATTTAATAAGTCAATTTAATAAGTCAAAGTTGCAAAAATAAGCCTATTTAATAAGGCTATTTAATAAGCCTAAGTTGCTGAAATAAGCCTATTTAATGAGGCTATTTAATGAGCCTAAGTTGCTGAAATAAGCCGATTTAATAAGCCTAAGTTTCTGAACTAAGCCTATTTAAAAAGGTCTATTTAATAAGTCTAAGTTGCTGAAATAAACCTATTTAAAAATGCTATTTAATACGCCCAAGTTGCTGAAATAAACCTGATTAATAAGGCTATTTAATAAGCGTAAGTTGCTGAAATAAGCCTATTTAATAAGCCTAGGTTGCTGAAATAAGCCTATTTAATAAGGCTATTTAATAAGTCTAAGTTGCTGAAATAAACCTATTTAATAAGCCTAAGTTGCTAAAATAAGCCTATTTAATGAGGCTATTTAATGTCCATTTAATAAGCCTATTTAATAAGCCTATTTAATACGCCTATTTAATAAGCCTATTTAATACGCCTATTTAATAAACCTATTTAATAAGTATTTAATGAGCCTATTTATTAAGTCTATTTAATAAGCCTTTTTAATAAGCCTATTTAATAAGTCTATTTAATAAGCCTATATAATAGGCCTATTTAATAAGTCTAAGTTGCTGAAATAAGCCTATTTAATAAGCCTAAGTTGCTGAATAAACTAATTTAATAAGTCTAAGTTGCTGAAATGAGCCTATTTAATAAGTCTAAGTTGCTGAAATAAGCCTATTTAATAAGCCTAAGTTGCTAAAATTTAATGAGGCTATTTAATAAGTCTATTTAATAAGCCTATTTAATAAGCCTATTTAATAAGCCTATTTAATAAGTCTATTTAATACGTCTATTTAATAAGCCTATTTAAAGAGTATTCAATGAGCCTATTTATTAAGCCTATTTATTGAGCCTATTTAATAAGCCTATTTATTAAGCCTATTTAATATGCCTATTTAATAAGTCTATTTAATAAGCCTATTTAATAAGCCTATTTAATAAGCCTATTTAATAAGCCTATTTAATAAGCCTATTTAATAAGTATTTAATGAGCCTATTTAATCAGTCTATTTAATAAGCCTATTTAATAGACCTATTTAATAAGTCTAATTTGCTGAAATAAGCCTATTTAATAAGCCTAAGTTGCTAAAATAAGCCTATTTAATGAGGCTGTTTAATAAGTCTATTTAAAACACCTATTTAATAAGTATTTAACGAGCCTATTTAATAAGCCTATTTATTGAGCCTATTTAATAAGCCTATTTAATAAGCCTATTAATTAAGCCTATTTAATGAGCCTATTTAATAAGCCTATTTATTGAACCTATTTAATAAGTCTATTTAATAAGCCTGTTTAATAAGCCTTTTTTAATAAGTATTTAATGAGCCTATTTAATAAGCCCAAGTTGCTCAATAAGCCTATTTAATAAGCCTAAGTTGCTGAAATAAGCCTATTTAATAAGCCTATTTAATAAGCCTAAGTTGCTGAATAAGCCTATTTAATAAGCCTAAGTTGCTGAAATAAGCCTATTTAATAAGTCTAAGTTGCTGAAATAAGGCTATTTAATAAGCCTATGTTGCTGAAATAAGCCTATTTAATAAGCCTAAGTTGCTGAAATAAGGCTATTTAATAAGTCTAAGTTGCTGAAATAAGCCTATTTAATAAGTCTAAGTTGCTGAAATAAGCCTATTTAATAAGTCTAAGTTGCTGAAATAAGGCTATTTAATAAATCTAAGTTGCTGAAAAAAGCCTATTTAATCAGCGTAAGTTGCTGAAATAAGCCTATTTAATAAGCCCAAGTTGCTGAAATAAGCCTATTTAATAAGGCTATTTAATAAGCCTAAGTTGCTGAAAGAAGCGTATTTAATAAGCGTAAGTTGCTGAAATAAGGCTATTTAATAAGTCTAAGTTGCTGAAATAAGCCTATTTAATAGGCCTAAGTTGCTGAAATAAGCCTATTTAATAAGCCTAAGTTGCTGAAATAAGCATATTTAATAGGCCTATCTAATAAGTCTAAGTTGCAGAAATAAGCATATTTCATAAGCCTATTTAATGAGCCTAAGTTGCTGAAATGTCTATTTAATAAGTCGATTTAATAAGTCAAAGTTTCTAAAATAAGCCTATTTAATAAGGCTATTTAATAAGCCTAAGTTGCAGAAATATGCCTATTTAAGGAGGCTATTTAATGAGCCTAGTTGCTGAAATAAGCCGATTTAATAAGCCTAAGTTTCTGAACTAAGCCTATTTAAAAAGGTCTATTTAATAAGTCTAAGTTGCTGAAATAAACCTATTTAAAAATGCTATTTAATATGCCCAAGTTGCTGAAATAAACCTGATTAATAAGGCTATTTAATAAGCGTAAGTTGCTGAAATAAGCCTATTTAATCAGCGTAAGATGCTGAAATAAGCCTATTTAAAAAGCCCAAGTTGCTGAAATAAGCCTATTTAATAAGGCTATTTAATAAGCGTAAGTTGCTGAAATAAGGCTATTTAATAAGTCTAAGTTGCTGAAATAAGCCTAGTTAATAAGCCTAAGTTGCTGAAATAAGCCTATTTAATGAGCCTAAGTTGCTGAAATAAGCCTATTTAATAGGCCTATCTAATAAGTCTAAGTTGCAGAAATAAGCATATTTCATAAGCCTATTTAATGAGCCTAAGTTGCTGAAATGTCTATTTAATAAGTCGATTTAATAAGTCAAAGTTGCTAAAATAAGCCTATTTAATAAGGCTATTTAATAAGCGTAAGTTGCTGAAATAAGCCTATTTAATAAGCCTAAGTTGCTGAAATAAGCGTATTTAATAAGGCTATTTAATAAGTCTAAGTTGCTGAAATAAACCTATTTAATAAGCCTAAGTTGCTAAAATAAGCCTATTTAATGAGGCTATTTAATAAGTCCATTTAATAAGCCTATTTAATAAGCCTATTTAATATGCCTATTTAATAAGCCTATTTAATACGCCTATTTAATAAACCTATTTAATAAGTATTTAATGAGCCTATTTATTAAGTCTATTTAATAAGCCTTTTTAATAAGCCTATTTAATAAGTCTATTTAATAAGCCTATATAATAGGCCTATTTAATAAGTCTAAGTTGCTGAAATAAGCCTATTTAATAAGCCTAAGTTGCTGAATAAACCAATTTAATAAGTCTAAGTTGCTGAAATAAGGCTATTCAATAAGTCTAAGTCGCTGAAATAAGCCTATTTAATAAGCCTAAGTTGCTAAAATAAGCCTATTTAATGAGGCTATTTAATGTGTCTATTTAATAAGCCTATTTAATAAGCCTATTTAATAAGCCTATTTAATAAGTCTATTTAATAAGTCTATTTAATAAGCCTATTTAAAGAGTATTCAATGAGCCTATTTATTAAGACTATTTATTGAGCCTATTTAATAAGCCTATTTATTAAGCCTATTTATTAAGCCTATTTATTGAGCCTATTTAATAAGCCTATTTATTGAACCTATTTAATAAGTCTATTTAATAAGCCTGTTTAATAAGCCTATTTAATAAGTATTTAATGAGCCTATTTAATAAGCCCAAGTTGCTGAATAAGCCTATTAAATAAGCCTAAGTTGCTGAAATAAGCCTATTTAATAAGCCTATTTAATAAGCCTAAGTTGCTGAATAAGCCTATTTAATAAGCCTAAGTTGCTGAAATAAGCCTATTTAATAAGTCTAAGTTGCTGAAATAAGGCTATTTAATAAGCCTAAGTTGCTGAAATAAGCCTATTTAATAAGCCTAAGTTGCTGAAATAAGGCTATTTAATAAGTCTAAGTTGCTGAAATAAGCCTATTTAATAAGTCTACAGTTGCTGAAATAAGCCTATTTAATAAGTCTAAGTTGCTGAAATAAGGCTATTTAATAAATCTAAGTTGCTGAAATAAGCCTATTTAATCAGCGTAAGTTGCTGAAATAAGCCTATTTAATAAGCCCACGTTGCTGAAATCAGCCTATTTAATAAGGCTATTTAATAAGCCTAAGTTGCTGAATAAGCCTATTTAATAAGCCTAAGTTGCTGAAATAAGCCTATTTAATAAGTCTAAGTTGCTGAAATAAGGCTATTTAATAAGCCTAAGTTGCTGAAATAAGCCTATTTAATAAGCCTAAGTTGCTGAAATAAGGCTATTTAATAAGTCTAAGTTGCTGAAATAAGCCTATTTAATAAGTCTAAGTTGCTGAAATAAGCCTATTTAATAAGTCTAAGTTGCTGAAATAAGGCTATTTAATAAATCTAAGTTGCTGAAATAAGCCTATTTAATCAGCGTAAGTTGCTGAAATAAGCCTATTTAATAAGCCCACGTTGCTGAAATAAGCCTATTTAATAAGGCTATTTAATAAGCCTAAGTTGCTGAAAGAAGCCTATTTAATAAGCGTAAGTTGCTGAAATAAGGCTATTTAATAAGTCTAAGTTGCTGAAATAAGCCTATTTAATAAGCCTAAGTTGCTGAAATAAGCCTATTTAATAAGCCTAAGTTGCTGAAATAAGCCTATTTAATAGGCCTATCTAATAAGTCTAAGTTGCAGAAATAAGCATATTTCATAAGCCTATTTAATGAGCCTAAGTTGCTGAAATGTCTATTTAATAAGTCGATTTAATAAGTCAAAGTTGCTAAAATAAGCCTATTTAATTAGGCTATTTAATAAGCCTAAGTTGCAGAAATATGCCTATTTAAGGAGGCTATTTAATGAGCCTAAGTTGCTGAAATAAGCCGATTTAATAAGCCTAAGTTTCTGAACTAAGCCTATTTAAAAAGGTCTATTTAATAAGTCTAAGTTGCTGAAATAAACCTATTTAAAAATGCTATTTAATACGCCCAAGTTGCTGAAATAAACCTGATTAATAAGGCTATTTAATAAGCGTAAGTTGCTGAAATAAGCCTATTTAATCAGTGTACGTTGCTGAAATAAGCCTATTTAATGAGCCCAAGTTGCTGAAAGAAGCCTATTTAATAAGGCTATTTAATAAGCCTAAGTTGCTGAAATAAGCCTATTTAATAAGCCTAAGTTGCTGAAATAAGCCTATTTAATAGGCCTATCTAATAAGTCTAAGTTGCAGAAATAAGCATATTTCATAAGCCTATTTAATGAGCCTAAGTTGCTGAAATGTCTATTTAATAAGTCGATTTAATAAGTCAAAGTTGCTAAAATAAGCCTATTTAATAAGGCATTTTAATAAGCATAAGTTGCTGAAATAAGCCTATTTAAGGAGGCTATTTAATGAGCCTAAGTTGCTGAAATAAGCCGATTTAATAAGCCTAAGTTTCTGAACTAAGCCTATTTAAAAAGGTCTATTTAATAAGTCTAAGTTGCTGAAATAAGCCTATTTAATAGGCCTATCTAATAAGTCTAAGTTGCAGAAATAAGCATATTTCATAAGCCTATTTAATGAGCCTAAGTTGCTGAAATGTCTATTTAATAAGTCGATTTAATAAGTCAAAGTTGCTAAAATAAGCCTATTTAATTAGGCTATTTAATAAGCCTAAGTTGCAGAAATATGCCTATTTAAGGAGGCTATTTAATGAGCCTAAGTTGCTGAAATAAGCCGATTTAATAAGCCTAAGTTTCTGAACTAAGCCTATTTAAAAAGGTCTATTTAATAAGTCTAAGTTGCTAAAATAAACCTATTTAAAAATGCTATTTAATACGCCCAAGTTGCTGAAATAAACCTGATTAATAAGGCTATTTAATAAGCGTAAGTTGCTGAAATAAGCCTATTTAATCAGTGTAAGTTGCTGAAATAAGCCTATTTAATGAGCCCAAGTTGCTGAAAGAAGCCTATTTAATAAGGCTATTTAATAAGCCTAAGTTGCTGAAAGAAGCCTATTTAATAAGCGTAAGTTGCTCAAATAAGGCTATTTAATAAGTCTAAGTTGCTGAAATAAGGCTATTTAATAAGCCTAAGTTGCTGAAATAAGCCTATTTAATAAGCCTAAGTTGCTGAAATAAGGCTATTTAATAAGTCTAAGTTGCTGAAATAAGCCTATTTAATAAGTCTAAGTTGCTGAAATAAGCCTATTTAATAAGTCTAAGTTGCTGAAATAAGGCTATTTAATAAATCTAAGTTGCTGAAATAAGCCTATTTAATCAGCGTAAGTTGCTGAAATAAGCCTATTTAATAAGCCCACGTTGCTGAAATAAGCCTATTTAATAAGGCTATTTAATAAGCCTAAGTTGCTGAAAGAAGCCTATTTAATAAGCGTAAGTTGCTGAAATAAGGCTATTTAATAAGTCTAAGTTGCTGAAATAAGCCTATTTAATAAGCCTAAGTTGCTGAAATAAGCCTATTTAATAAGCCTAAGTTGCTGAAATAAGCCTATTTAATAGGCCTATCTAATAAGTCTAAGTTGCAGAAATAAGCATATTTCATAAGCCTATTTAATGAGCCTAAGTTGCTGAAATGTCTATTTAATAAGTCGATTTAATAAGTCAAAGTTGCTAAAATAAGCCTATTTAATTAGGCTATTTAATAAGCCTAAGTTGCAGAAATATGCCTATTTAAGGAGGCTATTTAATGAGCCTAAGTTGCTGAAATAAGCCGATTTAATAAGCCTAAGTTTCTGAACTAAGCCTATTTAAAAAGGTCTATTTAATAAGTCTAAGTTGCTGAAATAAACCTATTTAAAAATGCTATTTAATACGCCCAAGTTGCTGAAATAAACCTGATTAATAAGGCTATTTAATAAGCGTAAGTTGCTGAAATAAGCCTATTTAATCAGTGTAAGTTGCTGAAATAAGCCTATTTAATGAGCCCAAGTTGCTGAAAGAAGCCTATTTAATAAGGCTATTTAATAAGCCTAAGTTGCTGAAAGAAGCCTATTTAATAAGCGTAAGTTGCTGAAATAAGTCTATTTAATAAGTCTAAGTTGCTGAAATAAGCCTATTTAATAAGCCTAAGTTGCTGAAATAAGCCTATTTAATAAGCCTAAGTTGCTGAAATAAGCCTATTTAATAGGCCTATCTAATAAGTCTAAGTTGCAGAAATAAGCATATTTCATAAGCCTATTTAATGAGCCTAAGTTGCTGAAATGTCTATTTAATAAGTCGATTTAATAAGTCAAAGTTGCTAAAATAAGCCTATTTAATAAGGCATTTTAATAAGCATAAGTTGCTGAAATAAGCCTATTTAAGGAGGCTATTTAATGAGCCTAAGTTGCTGAAATAAGCCGATTTAATAAGCCTAAGTTTCTGAACTAAGCCTATTTAAAAAGGTCTATTTAATAAGTCTAAGTTGCTGAAATAAGCCTATTTAATAGGCCTATCTAATAAGTCTAAGTTGCAGAAATAAGCATATTTCATAAGCCTATTTAATGAGCCTAAGTTGCTGAAATGTCTATTTAATAAGTCGATTTAATAAGTCAAAGTTGCTAAAATAAGCCTATTTAATTAGGCTATTTAATAAGCCTAAGTTGCAGAAATATGCCTATTTAAGGAGGCTATTTAATGAGCCTAAGTTGCTGAAATAAGCCGATTTAATAAGCCTAAGTTTCTGAACTAAGCCTATTTAAAAAGGTCTATTTAATAAGTCTAAGTTGCTAAAATAAACCTATTTAAAAATGCTATTTAATACGCCCAAGTTGCTGAAATAAACCTGATTAATAAGGCTATTTAATAAGCGTAAGTTGCTGAAATAAGCCTATTTAATCAGTGTAAGTTGCTGAAATAAGCCTATTTAATGAGCCCAAGTTGCTGAAAGAAGCCTATTTAATAAGGCTATTTAATAAGCCTAAGTTGCTGAAAGAAGCCTATTTAATAAGCGTAAGTTGCTGAAATAAGGCTATTTAATAAGTCTAAGTTGCTGAAATAAGCCTATTTAATAAGCCTAAGTTGCTGAAATAAGCCTATTTAATAAGCCTAAGTTGCTGAAATAAGCCTATTTAATAGGCCTATCTAATAAGTCTAAGTTGCAGAAATAAGCATATTTCATAAGCCTATTTAATGAGCCTAAGTTGCTGAAATGTCTATTTAATAAGTCGATTTAATAAGTCAAAGTTGCTAAAATAAGCCTATTTAATAAGGCTATTTAATAAGCCTAAGTTGCTGAAATAAGCCTATTTAAGGAGGCTATTTAATGAGCCTAAGTTGCTGAAATAAGCCGATTTAATAAGCCTAAGTTTCTGAACTAAGCCTATTTAAAAAGGTCTATTTAATAAGTCTAAGTTGCTGAAATAAGCCTATTTAATAGGCCTATCTAATAAGTCTAAGTTGCAGAAATAAGCATATTTCATAAGCCTATTTAATGAGCCTAAGTTGCTGAAATGTCTATTTAATAAGTCGATTTAATAAGTCAAAGTTGCTAAAATAAGCCTATTTAATTAGGCTATTTAATAAGCCTAAGTTGCACAAATATGCCTATTTAAGGAGGCTATTTAATGAGCCTAAGTTGCTGAAATAAGCCGATTTAATAAGCCTAAGTTTCTGAACTAAGCCTATTTAAAAAGGTCTATTTAATAAGTCTAAGTTGCTGAAATAAACCTATTTAAAAATGCTATTTAATACGCCCAAGTTGCTGAAATAAACCTGATTAATAAGGCTATTTAATAAGCGTAAGTTGCTGAAATAAGCCAATTTAATCAGTGTAAGTTGCTGAAATAAGCCTATTTAATGAGCCCAAGTTGCTGAAAGAAGCCTATTTAATAAGGCTATTTAATAAGCCTAAGTTGCTGAAAGAAGCCTATTTAATAAGCGTAAGTTGCTGAAATAAGGCTATTTAATAAGTCTAAGTTGCTGAAATAAGCCTATTTAATAAGCCTAAGTTGCTGAAATAAGCCTATTTAATAAGCCTAAGTTGCTGAAATAAGCCTATTTAATAGGCCTATCTAATAAGTCTAAGTTGCAGAAATAAGCATATTTCATAAGCCTATTTAATGAGCCTAAGTTGCTGAAATGTCTATTTAATAAGTCGATTTAATAAGTCAAAGTTGCTAAAATAAGCCTATTTAATAAGGCTATTTAATAAGCCTAAGTTGCTGAAATAAGCCTATTTAAGGAGGCTATTTAATGAGCCTAAGTTGCTGAAATAAGCCGATTTAATAAGCCTAAGTTTCTGAACTAAGCCTATTTAAAAAGGTCTATTTAAGAAGTCTAAGTTGCTGAAATAAGCCTATTTAATAGGCCTATCTAATAAGTCTAAGTTGCAGAAATAAGCATATTTCATAAGCCTATTTAATGAGCCTAAGTTGCTGAAATGTCTATTTAATAAGTCGATTTAATAAGTCAAAGTTGCTAAAATAAGCCTATTTAATTAGGCTATTTAATAAGCCTAAGTTGCAGAAATATGCCTATTTAAGGAGGCTATTTAATGAGCCTAAGTTGCTGAAATAAGCCGATTTAATAAGCCTAAGTTTCTGAACTAAGCCTATTTAAAAAGGTCTATTTAATAAGTCTAAGTTGCTGAAATAAACCTATTTAAAAATGCTATTTAATACGCCCAAGTTGCTGAAATAAACCTGATTAATAAGGCTATTTAATAAGCGTAAGTTGCTGAAATAAGCCAATTTAATCAGTGTAAGTTGCTGAAATAAGCCTATTTAATGAGCCCAAGTTGCTGAAAGAAGCCTATTTAATAAGGCTATTTAATAAGCCTAAGTTGCTGAAAGAAGCCTATTTAATAAGCGTAAGTTGCTGAAATAAGGCTATTTAATAAGTCTAAGTTGCTGAAATAAGCCTATTTAATAAGCCTAAGTTGCTGAAATAAGCCTATTTAATAAGCCTAAGTTGCTGAAATAAGCCTATTTAATAGGCCTATCTAATAAGTCTAAGTTGCAGAAATAAGCATATTTCATAAGCCTATTTAATGAGCCTAAGTTGCTGAAATGTCTATTTAATAAGTCGATTTAATAAGTCAAAGTTGCTAAAATAAGCCTATTTAATAAGGCTATTTAATAAGCCTAAGTTGCTGAAATAAGCCTATTTAAGGAGGCTATTTAATGAGCCTAAGTTGCTGAAATAAGCCGATTTAATAAGCCTAAGTTTCTGAACTAAGCCTATTTAAAAAGGTCTATTTAATAAGTCTAAGTTGCTGAAATAAACCTATTTAAAAATGCTATTTAATACGCCCAAGTTGCTGAAATAAACCTGATTAATAAGGCTATTTAATAAGCGTAAGTTGCTGAAATAAGCCTATTTAATCAGCGTAAGTTGCTGAAATAAGCCTATTTAATAAGCCCAAGTTGCTGAAATAAGCCTATTTAATAAGGCTATTTAATAAGCCTAAGTTGCTGAAAGAAGCCTATTTAATAAGCGTAAGTTGCTGAAATAAGGCTATTTAATAAGTCTAAGTTGCTGAAATAAGCCTATTTAATAAGCCTAAGTTGCTGAAATAAGCCTATTTAATCAGCGTAAGTTGCTGAAATAAGCCTATTTAATAAGCCCACGTTGCTGAAATAAGCCTATTTAATAAGGCTATTTAATAAGCCTAAGTTGCTGAATAAGCCTATTTAATAAGCCTAAGTTGCTGAAATAAGCCTATTTAATAAGTCTAAGTTGCTGAAATAAGGCTATTTAATAAGGCTAAGTTGCTGAAATAAGCCTATTTAATAAGCCTAAGTTGCTGAAATAAGGCTATTTAATAAGTCTAAGTTGCTGAAATAAGCCTATTTAATAAGTCTAAGTTGCTGAAATAAGCCTATTTAATAAGTCTAAGTTGCTGAAATAAGGCTATTTAATAAATCTAAGTTGCTGAAATAAGCCTATTTAATCAGCGTAAGTTGCTGAAATAAGCCTATTTAATAAGCCCACGTTGCTGAAATAAGCCTATTTAATAAGGCTATTTAATAAGCCTAAGTTGCTGAAAGAAGCCTATTTAATAAGCGTAAGTTGCTGAAATAAGGCTATTTAATAAGTCTAAGTTGCTGAAATAAGCCTATTTAATAAGCCTAAGTTGCTGAAATAAGCCTATTTAATAAGCCTAAGTTGCTGAAATAAGCCTATTTAATAGGCCTATCTAATAAGTCTAAGTTGCAGAAATAAGCATATTTCATAAGCCTATTTAATGAGCCTAAGTTGCTGAAATGTCTATTTAATAAGTCGATTTAATAAGTCAAAGTTGCTAAAATAAGCCTATTTAATTAGGCTATTTAATAAGCCTAAGTTGCAGAAATATGCCTATTTAAGGAGGCTATTTAATGAGCCTAAGTTGCTGAAATAAGCCGATTTAATAAGCCTAAGTTTCTGAACTAAGCCTATTTAAAAAGGTCTATTTAATAAGTCTAAGTTGCTGAAATAAACCTATTTAAAAATGCTATTTAATACGCCCAAGTTGCTGAAATAAACCTGATTAATAAGGCTATTTAATAAGCGTAAGTTGCTGAAATAAGCCTATTTAATCAGTGTAAGTTGCTGAAATAAGCCTATTTAATAAGCCCAAGTTGCTGAAATAAGCCTATTTAATAAGGCTATTTAATAAGCCTAAGTTGCTGAAAGAAGCCTATTTAATAAGCGTAAGTTGCTGAAATAAGGCTATTTAATAAGTCTAAGTTGCTGAAATAAGCCTATTTAATAAGCCTAAGTTGCTGAAATAAGCCTATTTAATAAGCTTAAGTTGCTGAAATAAGCCTATTTAATAGGCCTATCTAATAAGTCTAAGTTGCAGAAATAAGCATATTTCATAAGCCTATTTAATGAGCCTAAGTTGCTGAAATGTCTATTTAATAAGTCGATTTAATAAGTCAAAGTTGCTAAAATAAGCCTATTTAATAAGGCTATTTAATAAGCCTAAGTTGCTGAAATAAGCCTATTTAAGGAGGCTATTTAATGAGCCTAAGTTGCTGAAATAAGCCGATTTAATAAGCCTAAGTTTCTGAACTAAGCCTATTTAAAAAGGTCTATTTAATAAGTCTAAGTTGCTGAAATAAACCTATTTAAAAATGCTATTTAATACGCCCAAGTTGCTGAAATAAACCTGATTAATAAGGCTATTTAATAAGCGTAAGTTGCTGAAATAAGCCTATTTAATCAGCGTAAGTTGCTGAAATAAGCCTATTTAATAAGCCCAAGTTGCTGAAATAAGCCTATTTAATAAGGCTATTTAATAAGCCTAAGTTGCTGAAAGAAGCCTATTTAATAAGCGTAAGTTGCTGAAATAAGGCTATTTAATAAGTCTAAGTTGCTGAAATAAGCCTATTTAATAAGCCTAAGTTGCTGAAATAAGCCTATTTAATACGCCTAAGTTGCTGAAATAAGCCTATTTAATAGGCCTATCTAATAAGTCTAAGTTGCAGAAATAAGCATATTTCATAAGCCTATTTAATGAGCCTAAGTTGCTGAAATGTCTATTTAATAAGTCGATTTAATAAGTCAAAGTTGCTAAAATAAGCCTATTTAATAAGGCTATTTAATAAGCCTAATTTGCTCAAATAAGCCTATTTAATGAGGCTATTTAATGAGCCTAAGTTGCTGAAATAAGCCGATTTAATAAGCCTAAGTTTCTGAACTAAGCCTATTTAAAAAGGTCTATTTAATAAGTCTAAGTTGCTGAAATAAACCTATTTAAAATGCTATTTAATACGCCCAAGTTGCTGAAATAAACCTGATTAATAAGTCTATTTAATAAGCGTAAGTTGCTGAAATAAGCCTATTTAATAAGCCTAAGTTGCTGAAATAAGCCTATTTAATAAGGCTATTTAATTAGTCTAAGTTGCTGAAATAAACCTATTTAATAAGCCTAAGTTGCTAAAATAAGCCTATTTAATGAGGCTATTTAATAAGTCCATTTAATAAGCCTATTTAATAAGCCTATTTAATACGCCTATTTAATAAGCCTATTTAATACGCCTATTTAATAAACCTATTTAATAAATATTTAATGAGCCTATTTATTAAGTCTATTTAATAAGCCTTTTTAATAAGCCTATTTAATAAGTCTATTTAATAAGCCTATATAATAGGCCTATTTAATAAGTCTAAGTTGCTGAAATAAGCCTATTTAATAAGCCTAAGTTGCTGAAAAAACTAATTTAATAAGTCTAAGTTGCTGAAATAAGGCTATTTAATAAGCCTAAGTTGCTGAAATGAGCCTATTTAATAAGCCTAAGTTGCTGAAATAAGGCTATTCAATAAGTCTAAGTTGCTGAAATAAGCCTATTTAATAAGCCTAAGTTGCTAAAATTTAATGAGGCTATTTAATAAGTCTATTTAATAAGCCTATTTAATAAGCCTATTTAATAAGCCTATTTAATAAGTCTATTTAATACGTCTATTTAATAAGCCTATTTAAAGAGTATTCAATGAGCCTATTTATTAAGCCTATTTATTGAGCCTATTTAATAAGCCTATTTATTAAGCCTATTTATTAAGCCTATTTATTGAGCCTATTTAATAAGCCTATTTATTAAGCCTATTTAATATGCCTATTTAATAAGTCTATTTAATAAGCCTATTTAATAAGCCTATTTAATAAGCCTATTTAATAAGCCTATTTAATAAGCCTATTTAATAAGTATTTAATGAGCCTATTTAATCAGTCTATTTAATAAGCCTATTTAATAGACCTATTTAATAAGTCTAATTTGCTGAAATAAGCCTATTTAATAAGCCTAAGTTGCTAAAATAAGCCTATTTAATGAGGCTGTTTAATAAGTCTATTTAATAAGCCTACTTAATAAGCCTATTTAATGAGCCTATTTAAAAAGCCTATTTAATAAGTCTATTTAATAAGTCTATTTAATACACCTATTTAATAATTATTTAACGAGCCTATTTAATAAGCCTATTTATTGAGCCTATTTAATAAGCCTATTTAATAAGCCTATTTAATAAGCCTATTAATTAAGCCTATTTAATGAGCCTATTTAATAAGCCTATTTATTGAACCTATTTAATAAGTCTATTTAATAAGCCTATTTAATAAGCATTTAATGAGCCTATTTAATAAGCCCAAGTTGCTCAATAAGCCTATTTAATAAGCCTAAGTTGCTGAAATAAGCCTATTTAATAAGCCTATTTAATAAGCCTAAGTTGCTGAATAAGCCTATTTAATAAGCCTAAGTTGCTGAAATAAGCCTATTTAATAAGTCTAAGTTGCTGAAATAAGGCTATTTAATAAGCCTATGTTGCTGAAATAAGCCTATTTAATAAGCCTAAGTTGCTGAAATAAGGCTATTTAATAAGTCTAAGTTGCTGAAATAAGCCTATTTAATAAGTCTAAGTTGCTGAAATAAGCCTATTTAATAAGTCTAAGTTGCTGAAATAAGGCTATTTAATAAGCGTAAGTTGCTGAAATAAGCCTATTTAATCAGCGTAAGTTGCTGAAATAAGCCTATTTAATAAGCCCAAGTTGCTGAAATAAGCCTATTTAATAAGGCTATTTAATAAGCCTAAGTTGCTGAAAGAAGCGTATTTAATAAGCGTAAGTTGCTGAAATAAGGCTATTTAATAAGTCTAAGTTGCTGAAATAAGCCTATTTAATAAGCCTAAGTTGCTGAAATAAGCCTATTTAATAAGCCTAAGTTGCTGAAATAAGCATATTTAATAGGCCTATCTAATAAGTCTAAGTTGCAGAAATAAGCATATTTCATAAGCCTATTTAATGAGCCTAAGTTGCTGAAATGTCTATTTAATAAGTCGATTTAATAAGTCAAAGTTTCTAAAATAAGCCTATTTAATAAGGCTATTTAATAAGCCTAAGTTGCAGAAATATGCCTATTTAAGGAGGCTATTTAATGAGCCTAGTTGCTGAAATAAGCCGATTTAATAAGCCTAAGTTTCTGAACTAAGCCTATTTAAAAAGGTCTATTTAATAAGTCTAAGTTGCTGAAATAAACCTATTTAAAAATGCTATTTAATATGCCCAAGTTGCTGAAATAAACCTGATTAATAAGGCTATTTAATAAGCGTAAGTTGCTGAAATAAGCCTATTTAATCAGCGTAAGATGCTGAAATAAGCCTATTTAAAAAGCCCAAGTTGCTGAAATAAGCCTATTTAATAAGGCTATTTAATAAGCGTAAGTTGCTGAAATAAGGCTATTTAATAAGTCTAAGTTGCTGAAATAAGCCTAGTTAATAAGCCTAAGTTGCTGAAATAAGCCTATTTAATGAGCCTAAGTTGCTGAAATAAGCCTATTTAATAGGCCTATCTAATAAGTCTAAGTTGCAGAAATAAGCATATTTCATACGCCTATTTAATGAGCCTAAGTTGCTGAAATGTCTATTTAATAAGTCGATTTAATAAGTCAAAGTTGCTAAAATAAGCCTATTTAATAAGGCTATTTAATAAGCGTAAGTTGCTGAAATAAGCCTATTTAATAAGCCTAAGTTGCTGAAATAAGCGTATTTAATAAGGCTATTTAATAATTTCGATTTAAAGCTTTCGTGACTGCAATGATTCATCTTCTTTGGTTCTTTCGGTAAAGTCACGTAGAATGAGAATAAAATAATAAATTGATAAAATAAAATAACACAATAATATTCTCACGACGTATCGGCCACAACACAAGAGGCCTTCATCAGGTGAAGGGAGCGAGACTGTCTGGTAGGACAGCGCTGTCCTACCAGACAGTCTCGCTCCCTTCACCTGATGAAGGCCTCTTGTGTTGTGGCCGAAACGTCGTGAGAATATTATTGTGTTATTTTATTTTATCAATTTATTATTTTATTCTCATTCTACGTGCTATTTAATAAGTCTAAGTTGCTGAAATAAACCTATTTAATAAGCCTAAGTTGCTAAAATAAGCCTATTTAATGAGGCTATTTAATAAGTCCATTTAATAAGCCTATTTAATAAGCCTATTTAATACGCCTATTTAATAAGCCTATTTAATACGCCTATTTAATAAACCTATTTAATAAGTATTTAATGAGCCTATTTATTAAGTCTATTTAATAAGCCTTTTTAATAAGCCTATTTAATAAGTCTATTTAATAAGCCTATATAATAGGCCTATTTAATAAGTCTAAGTTGCTGAAATAAGCCTATTTAATAAGCCTAAGTTGCTGAATAAACCAATTTAATAAGTCTAAGTTGCTGAAATAAGGCTATTTAATAAGCCTAAGTTGCTGAAATGAGCCTATTTAATAAGCCTAAGTTGCTGAAATAAGGCTATTCAATAAGTCTAAGTTGCTGAAATAAGCCTATTTAATAAGCCTAAGTTGCTAAAATAAGCCTATTTAATGAGGCTATTTAATGAGTCTATTTAATAAGCCTATTTAATAAGCCTATTTAATAAGCCTATTTAATAAGCCTATTTAATAAGTCTATTTAATAAGTCTATTTAATAAGCCTATTTAAAGAGTATTCAATGAGCCTATTTATTAAGACTATTTATTGAGCCTATTTAATAAGCCTATTTATTAAGCCTATTTATTAAGCCTATTTATTGAGCCTATTTAATAAGCCTATTTATTGAACCTATTTAATAAGTCTATTTAATAAGCCTGTTTAATAAGCCTATTTAATAAGTATTTAATGAGCCTATTTAATAAGCCCAAGTTGCTTAATAAGCCTATTAAATAAGCCTAAGTTGCTGAAATAAGCCTATTTAATAAGCCTATTTAATAAGCCTAAGTTGCTGAATAAGCCTATTTAATAAGCCTAAGTTGCTGAAATAAGCCTATTTAATAAGTCTAAGTTGCTGAAATAAGGCTATTTAATAAGCCTAAGTTGCTGAAATAAGCCTATTTAATAAGCCTAAGTTGCTGAAATAAGGCTATTTAATAAGTCTAAGTTGCTGAAATAAGCCTATTTAATAAGTCTACAGTTGCTGAAATAAGCCTATTTAATAAGTCTAAGTTGCTGAAATAAGGCTATTTAATAAATCTAAGTTGCTGAAATAAGCCTATTTAATCAGCGTAAGTTGCTGAAATGAGCCTATTTAATAAGCCCACGTTGCTGAAATAAGCCTATTTAATAAGGCTATTTAATAAGCCTAAGTTGCTGAATAAGCCTATTTAATAAGCCTAAGTTGCTGAAATAAGCCTATTTAATAAGTCTAAGTTGCTGAAATAAGGCTATTTAATAAGCCTAAGTTGCTGAAATAAGCCTATTTAATAAGCCTAAGTTGAAGAAATAAGGCTATTTAATAAGTCTAAGTTGCTGAAATACGCCTATTTAATAAGTCTAAGTTGCTGAAATAAGCCTATTTAATAAGTCTAAGTTGCTGAAATAAGGCTATTTAATAAATCTAAGTTGCTGAAATAAGCCTATTTAATCAGCGTAAGTTGCTGAAATAAGCCTAATTAATAAGCCCACGTTGCTGAAATAAGCCTATTTAATAAGGCTATTTAATAAGCCTAAGTTGCTGAAAGAAGCCTATTTAATAAGCGTAAGTTGCTGAAATAAGGCTATTTAATAAGTCTAAGTTGCTGAAATAAGCCTATTTAATAAGCCTAAGTTGCTGAAATAAGCCTATTTAATAAGCCTAAGTTGCTGAAATAAGCCTATTTAATAGGCCTATCTAATAAGTCTAAGTTGCAGAAATAAGCATATTTCATAAGCCTATTTAATGAGCCTAAGTTGCTGAAATGTCTATTTAATAAGTCGATTTAATAAGTCAAAGTTGCTAAAATAAGCCTATTTAATTAGGCTATTTAATAAGCCTAAGTTGCAGAAATATGCCTATTTAAGGAGGCTATTTAATGAGCCTAAGTTGCTGAAATAAGCCGATTTAATAAGCCTAAGTTTCTGAACTAAGCCTATTTAAAAAGGTCTATTTAATAAGTCTAAGTTGCTGAAATAAACCTATTTAAAAATGCTATTTAATACGCCCAAGTTGCTGAAATAAACCTGATTAATAAGGCTATTTAATAAGCGTAAGTTGCTGAAATAAGCCTATTTAATCAGTGTAAGTTGCTGAAATAAGCCTATTTAATAAGCCCAAGTTGCTGAAATAAGCCTATTTAATAAGGCTATTTAATAAGCCTAAGTTGCTGAAAGAAGCCTATTTAATAAGCGTAAGTTGCTGAAATAAGGCTATTTAATAAGTCTAAGTTGCTGAAATAAGCCTATTTAATAAGCCTAAGTTGCTGAAATAAGCCTATTTAATAAGCCTAAGTTGCTGAAATAAGCCTATTTAATAGGCCTATCTAATAAGTCTAAGTTGCAGAAATAAGCATATTTCATAAGCCTATTTAATGAGCCTAAGTTGCTGAAATGTCTATTTAATAAGTCGATTTAATAAGTCAAAGTTGCTAAAATAAGCCTATTTAATAAGGCTATTTAATAAGCCTAAGTTGCTGAAATAAGCCTATTTAAGGAGGCTATTTAATGAGCCTAAGTTGCTGAATTAAGCCGATTTAATAAGCCTAAGTTTCTGAACTAAGCCTATTTAAAAAGGTCTATTTAATAAGTCTAAGTTGCTGAAATAAACCTATTTAAAAATGCTATTTAATACGCCCAAGTTGCTGAAATAAACCTGATTAATAAGGCTATTTAATAAGCGTAAGTTGCTGAAATAAGCCTATTTAATCAGCGTAAGTTGCTGAAATAAGCCTATTTAATAAGCCCAAGTTGCTGAAATAAGCCTATTTAATAAGGCTATTTAATAAGCCTAAGTTGCTGAAAGAAGCCTATTTAATAAGCGTAAGTTGCTGAAATAAGGCTATTTAATAAGTCTAAGTTGCTGAAATAAGCCTATTTAATAAGCCTAAGTTGCTGAAATAAGCCTATTTAATACGCCTAAGTTGCTGAAATAAGCCTATTTAATAGGCCTATCTAATAAGTCTAAGTTCCAGAAATAAGCATATTTCATAAGCCTATTTAATGAGCCTAAGTTGCTGAAATGTCTATTTAATAAGTCGATTTAATAAGTCAAAGTTGCTAAAATAAGCCTATTTAATAAGGCATTTTAATAAGCATAAGTTGCTGAAATAAGCCTATTTAAGGAGGCTATTTAATGAGCCTAAGTTGCTGAAATAAGCCGATTTAATAAGCCTAAGTTTCTGAACTAAGCCTATTTAAAAAGGTCTATTTAATAAGTCTAAGTTGCTGAAATAAACCTATTTAAAAATGCTATTTAATACGCCCAAGTTGCTGAAATAAACCTGATTAATAAGGCTATTTAATAAGCGTAAGTTGCTGAAATAAGCCTATTTAATAAGCCTAAGTTGCTGAAATAAGCCTATTTAATAAGGCTATTTAATTAGTCTAAGTTGCTGAAATAAACCTATTTAATAAGCCTAAGTTGCTAAAATAAGCCTATTTAATGAGGCTATTTAATAAGTCCATTTAATAAGCCTATTTAATAAGCCTATTTAATACGCCTATTTAATAAGCCTATTTAATACGCCTATTTAATAAACCTATTTAATAAATATTTAATGAGCCTATTTATTAAGTCTATTTAATAAGCCTTTTTAATAAGCCTATTTAATAAGTCTATTTAATAAGCCTATATAATAGGCCTATTTAATAAGTCTAAGTTGCTGAAATAAGCCTATTTAATAAGCCTAAGTTGCTGTAATAAGCCTATTTAAAAAGGTCTATTTAATAAGTCTAAGTTGCTGAAATAAACCTATTTAAAAATGCTATTTAATATGCCCAAGTTGCTGAAATAAACCTGATTAATAAGGCTATTTAATAAGCGTAAGTTGCTGAAATAAGCCTATTTAATCAGCGTAAGTTGCTGAAATAAGCCTATTTAAAAAGCCCAAGTTGCTGAAATGTCTATTTAATAAGTCGATTTAATAAGTCAAAGTTGCTAAAATAAGCCTATTTAATAAGGCTATTTAATAAGCGTAAGTTGCTGAAATAAGCCTATTTAATAAGCCTAAGTTGCTGAAATAAGCGTATTTAATAAGGCTTTTTAATAAGTCTAAGTTGCTGAAATAAACCTATTTAATAAGCCTAAGTTGCTAAAATAAGCCTATTTAATGAGGCTATTTAATAAGTCCATTTAATAAGCCTATTTAATAAGCCTATTAAATACGCCTATTTAATAAGCCTATTTAATACACCTATTTAATAAACCTATTTAATAAGTATTTAATGAGCCTATTTATTAAGTCTATTTAATAAGCCTTTTTAATAAGCCTATTTAATAAGTCTATTTAATAAGCCTATATAATAAGCCTATTTAATAAGTCTAAGTTGCTGAAATAAGCCTATTTAATAAGCCTAAGTTGCTGAATAAACCAATTTAATAAGCCTAAGTTGCTAAAATAAGCCTATTTAATGAGGCTATTTATTAAGCCTATTTATTAAGCCTATTTATTGAGCCTATTTAATAAGCCTATTTATTAAGCCTATTTAATACGCCTATTTAATAAGTCTATTTAATAAGCCTATTTAATAAGCCTATTTAATAAGCCTATTTAATAAGCCTATTTAATAAGCCTATTTAATAAGCCTATTTAATGAGCCTATTTAATCAGTCTATTTAATAAGCCTATTTAATAGGCCTATTTAATAAGTCTAAGTTGCTGAAATAAGCCTATTTAATACGCCTAAGTTGCTAAAATAAGCCTATTTAATGAAGCTGTTTAATAAGTCTATTTAATAAGCCTACTTAATAAGCCTATTTAATGAGCCTATTTAAAAAGCCTATTTAATAAGTCTATTTAATAAGTCTATTTAATACGCCTATTTAATAAGTATTTAACGAGCCTATTTAATAAGCCTATTTATTGAGCCTATTTAATAAGTCTATTTAATAAGCCTATTTAATAAGTATTTAATGAGCCTATTTAATAAGCCAATTTATTGAGCCTATTTAATAAGCCAATTTATTGAGCCTATTTAATTATCCTATTTAATAAGCCTATGTAATGAGTCTATTTTATAAGCCTATTTAATACGCCTATTTAATAAGCCTATTTAATAAGTATTTAATGAACCTATTTAATAAGCCTAAGTTGCTGAATAAGCCTATTTAATAAACCTAAGTTGCTGAAATAAGCCTATTTAATAAACCTATTTAATAAGCCTAAGTTGCTGAATAAGCCTATTTAATAAGCCTAAGTTGCTGAAATAAGCCTATTTAATAAGTCTAAGTTGCTGAACGAAGGCTATTTAATAAGCCTAAGTTGCTGAAATAAGCCTAAGTTGCTGAAATAAGGCTATTTAATAAGTCTAAGTTGCTGAAATAAGCCTATTTAATAAGTCTAAGTTGCTGAAATAAGCCTATTTAATAAGTCTAAGTTACTGAAATAAGGCTATTTAATAAGTCTAAGTTGCTGAAATAAGCCTATTTAATCAGCTTAAGTTGCTGAAATAAGCCTATTTAATAAGCCCAAGTTACTGAAATAAGCCTATTTAATAAGGCTATTTAATAAGCCTAAGTTGCTGAAAGAAGCCTATTTAATAAGCGTAAGTTGCTGAAATAAGGCTATTTAATAAGTCTAAGTTGCTGAAATAAGCCTATTTAATAAGCCTAAGTTTCTGAAATAAGCCTATTTAATAAGCCTAAGTTGCTGAAATAAGCCTATTTAATCAGTGTAAGTTGCTGAAATAAGCCTATTTAATAAGCCCAAGTTGCTGAAATAAGCCTATTTAATAAGGCTATTTAATAAGCCTAAGTTGCTGAAAGAAGCCTATTTAATAAGCGTAAGTTGCTGAAATAAGGCTATTTAATAAGTCTAAGTTGCTGAAATAAGCCTATTTAATAAGCCTAAGTTGCTGAAATAAGCCTATTTAATAGGCCTATCTAATAAGTCTAAGTTGCAGAAATAAGCATATTTCATAAGCCTATTTAATGAGCCTAAGTTGCTGAAATGTCTATTTAATAAGTCGATTTAATAAGTCAAAGTTGCTAAAATAAGCCTATTTAATAAGGCTATTTAATAAGCCTAAGTTGCTGAAATAAGCCTATTTAAGGAGGCTATTTAATGAGCCTAAGTTGCTGAAATAAGCCGATTTAATAAGCCTAAGTTTCTGAACTAAGCCTATTTAAAAAGGTCTATTTAATAAGTCTAAGTTGCTGAAATAAACCTATTTAAAAATGCTATTTAATACGCCCAAGTTGCTGAAATAAACCTGATTAATAAGGCTATTTAATAAGCGTAAGTTGCTGAAATAAGCCTATTTAATCAGCGTAAGTTGCTGAAATAAGCCTATTTAATAAGCCCAAGTTGCTGAAATAAGCCTATTTAATAAGGCTATTTAATAAGCCTAAGTTGCTGAAAGAAGCCTATTTAATAAGCGTAAGTTGCTGAAATAAGGCTATTTAATAAGTCTAAGTTGCTGAAATAAGCCTATTTAATAAGCCTAAGTTGCTGAAATAAGCCTATTTAATACGCCTAAGTTGCTGAAATAAGCCTATTTAATAGGCCTATCTAATAAGTCTAAGTTGCAGAAATAAGCATATTTCATAAGCCTATTTAATGAGCCTAAGTTGCTGAAATGTCTATTTAATAAGTCGATTTAATAAGTCAAAGTTGCTAAAATAAGCCTATTTAATAAGGCTATTTAATAAGCCTAAGTTGCTGAAATAAGCCTATTTAAGGAGGCTATTTAATGAGCCTAAGTTGCTGAAATAAGCCGATTTAATAAGCCTAAGTTTCTGAACTAAGCCTATTTAAAAAGGTCTATGTAATAAGTCTAAGTTGCTGAAATAAACCTATTTAAAAATGCTATTTAATACGCCCAAGTTGCTGAAATAAACCTGATTAATAAGGCTATTTAATAAGCGTAAGTTGCTGAAATAA
Source organism: Petromyzon marinus (assembly GCF_048934315.1). Classification (NCBI taxonomy): domain Eukaryota; kingdom Metazoa; phylum Chordata; class Hyperoartia; order Petromyzontiformes; family Petromyzontidae; genus Petromyzon; species Petromyzon marinus. The sequence goes on along the minus strand of NW_027422995.1, from coordinate 647,193 downwards.
GCCTATTTATTCGGCGTAAGTTGCTGAAATAAGCCTATTTAATAAGCCCAAGTTGCTGAAATAAGCCTATTTAATAAGGCTATTTAATAAGCCTAAGTTGCTGAAAGAAGCCTATTTAATAAGCGTAAGTTGCTGAAATAAGGCTATTTAATAAGTCTAAGTTGCTGAAATAAGCCTATTTAATAAGCCTAAGTTGCTGAAATAAGCCTATTTAATAAGCCTAAGTTGCTGAAATAAGCCTATTTAATAGGCCTATCTAATAAGTCTAAGTTGCAGAAATAAGCATATTTCATAAGCCTATATAATGAGCCTAAGTTGCTGAAATGTCTATTTAATAAGTCGATTTAATAAGTCAAAGTTGCTAAAATAAGCCTATTTAATAAGGCTATTTAATAAGTCTAAGTTGCTGAAATAAACCTATTTAAAAATGCTATTTAATACGCCCAAGTTGCTGAAATAAACCTCATTAATAAGGCTATTTAATAAGCGTAAGTTGCTGAAATAAGCCTATTTAATAAGCCTAAGTTGCTGAAATAAGCCTATTTAATAAGGCTATTTAATAAGTCTAAGTTGCTGAAATAAACCTATTTAATAAGCCTAAGTTGCTAAAATAAGCCTATTTAATGAGGCTATTTAATAAGTCCATTTAATAAGCCTATTTAATAAGCCTATTTAATACGCCTATTTAATAAGCCTATTTAATAAGTCTATTTAATAAGCCTATATAATTGGCCTATTTAATAAGTCTAAGTTGCTGAAAAAAGCCTATTTAATAAGCCTAAGTTGCTGAATAAACTAATTTAATAAGTCTAAGTTGCTGAAATAAGGCTATTTAATAAGCCTAAGTTGCTGAAATGAGCCTATTTAATAAGCCTAAGTTGCTGAAATAAGGCTATTCAATAAGTCTAAGTTGCTGAAATAAGCCTATTTAATAAGCCTAAGTTGCTAAAATAAGCCTATTTAATGAGACTATTTAATAAGTCTATTTAATAAGCCTATTTAATAAGCCTATTTAATAAGCCTATTTAATAAGCCTATTTAATAAGTCTATTTAATACGTCTATTTAATAAGCCTATTTAAAGGGTATTCAATGAGCCTATTTATTAAGCCTATTTATTGAGCCTATTTAATAAGCCTATTTATTAAGACTATTTATTAAGCCTATTTATTGAGCCTATTTAATAAGCCTATTTATTAAGCCTATTTAATACGCCTATTTAATAAGTCTATTTAATAAGCCTATTTAATAAGCCTATTTAATAAGCCTATTTAATAAGCCTATTTATTGAGCCTATTTAATAAGTCTATTTAATAAGCCTATTTAATAAGCCTATTTAATAAGTATTTAATGAGCCTATTTAATCAGTCTATTTAATAAGCCTATTTAATAGGCCTATTTAATACGTCTAAGTTGCTGAAATAAGCCTATTAAATAAGCCTAAGTTGCTAAAATAAGCCTATTTAATGAGGCTGTTTAATAAGTCTATTTAATAAGCCTACTTAATAAGCCTATTTAATGAGCCTATTTAAAAAGCCTATTTAATAAGTCTATTTAATAAGTCTATTTAATACGCCTATTTAATAAGTATTTAACGAGCCTATTTAATAAGCCTATTTATTGAGCCTATTTAATAAGCCTATTTAATAAGCCTATTTAATAAGCCTATTAATTAAGCCTATTTAATGAGCCTATTTGATAAGTCTATTTAATAAGTCTATTTAATAAGCCTATTTAAAGAGTATTCAATGAGCCTATTTATTAAGCCTATTTATTGAGCCTATTTAATAAGCCTATTTATTAAGCCTATTTATTAAGCCTATTTATTGAGCCTATTTAATACGCCTATTTATTAAGCCTATTTAATACGCCTATTTAATAAGTCTATTTAATAAGCCTATTTAATAAGCCTATTTAATAAGCCTATTTAATGAGCCTATTTAATGAGCCTATTTAAAAAGCCTATTTAATAAGTCTATTTAATAAGTCTATTTAATAAGTCTATTTAATACGCCTATTTAATAAGTATTTAACGAGCCTATTTAATAAGCCTATTTATTGAGCCTATTTAATAAGCCTATTTAATAAGCCTATTTAATAAGCCTATTAATTAAGCCTATTTAATGAGCCTATTTGATAAGTCTATTTAATAAGTCTATTTAATAAGCCTATTTAAAGAGTATTCAATGAGCCTATTTATTAAGCCTATTTATTGAGCCTATTTAATAAGCCTATTTATTAAGCCTATTTATTAAGCCTATTTATTGAGCCTATTTAATACGCCTATTTATTAAGCCTATTTAATACGCCTATTTAATAAGTCTATTTAATAAGCCTATTTAATAAGCCTATTTAATAAGCCTATTTAATGAGCCTATTTAATAAGCTTATTTAAAAAGCCTATTTAATAAGTCTATTTAATAAGTCTATTTAATACGCCTATTTAATAAGCCTATTAATTAAGCCTATTTAATGAGCCTATTTAATAAGCCTATTTATTGAACCTATTTAATAAGTCTATTTAATAAGCCTGTTTAATAAGCCTATTTAATAAGTATTTAATGAGCCTATTTAATAAGCCCAAGTTGCTGAATAAGCCTATTTAATAAGCCTAAGTTGCTGAAATAAGCCTATTTAATAAGTGTAAGTTGCTGAAATAAGGCTATTTAATGAGCCTAAGTTGCTGAAATAAGCCTATTTAATAAGCCTAAGTTGCTGAAATAAGGCTATTTAATAAGTCTAAGTTGCTGAAATAAGCCTATTTAATAAGTCTAAGTTGCTGAAATAAGCCTATTTAATAAGCCTAAGTTGCTGAAATAAGGCTATTTAATAAATCTAAGTTGCTGAAATAAGCCTATTTAATCAGCGTAAGTTGCTGAAATAAGCCTCTTTAATAAGCCCAAGTTGCTGAAATAAGCCTATTTAATAAGGCTATTTAATAAGCCTAAGTTGCTGAAAGAAGCCTATTTAATAAGCGTAAGTTGCTGAAATAAGGCTATTTAATAAGTCTAAGTTGCTGTAATAAGCCTATTTAATAAGCCTAAGTTGCTGAAATAAGCCTATTTAATAAGCCTAAGTTGCTGAAATAAGCCTATTTAATAGGCCTATCTAATAAGTCTAAGTTGCAGAAATAAGCATATTTCATAAGCCTATTTAATGAGCCTAAGTTGCTGAAATGTCTATTTAATAAGTCGATTTAATAAGTCAAAGTTGCTAAAATACGCCTATTTAATACGGCTATTTAATAAACCTAAGTTGCTGAAATAAGCCTATTTAATGAGGCTATTTAATGAGCCTAAGTTGCTGAAATAAGCCGATTTAATAAGCCTAAGTTTCTGAACTAAGCCTATTTAAAAAGGTATATTTAATAAGTCTAAGTTGGTGAAATAAACCTATTTAAAAATGCTATTTAATACGCCCAAGTTGCTGAAATAAACCTGATTAATAAGGCTATTTAATAAGCGTAAGTTGCTGAAATAAGCCTATTTAATAAGCCCAAGTTACTGAAATAAGCCTATTTAATAAGGCTATTTAATAAGTCGAAGTTGCTGAAATAAACCTATTTAATAAGCCTTAGTTGCTAAAATAAGCCTATTTAATGAGGCTATTTAATAAGTCCATTTAATAAGCCTATTTAATAAGCCTATTTAATACGCCTATTTAATAAGCCTATTTAATACGCCTATTTAATAAACCTATTTAATAAGTATTTAATGAGCCTATTTAATAAATCTATTTAATAAGCCTTTTTAATAAGCCTATTTAATAAGTCTATTTAATAAGCCTATTTAATAGGCCTATTTAATAAGTCTAAGTTGCTTAAATAAGCCTATTTAATAAGCCTAAGTTGCTGAATAAACCAATTTAATAAGTCTAAGTTGCTGAAATAAGGCTATTTAATAGGCCTAAGTTGCTGAAATGAGCCTATTTAATAAGCCTAAGTTGCTGAAATAAGGCTATTCAATAAGTCTAAGTTGCTGAAATAAGCCTATTTAATAAACCTAAGTTGCTAAAATAAGCCTATTTAATGAGGCTATTTAATAAGTCTATTTAATAAACCTATTTAATAAGCCTATTTAATAAGCCTATTTAATAAGCCTATTTAATAAGTCTATTTAATAAGTCTATTTAATAAGCCTATTTAATAAGAATTCAATGAGCCTATTTAATAAGCCAATTTATTGAGCCTATTTAATAAGCCAATTTATTGAGCCTATTTAATTATCCTATTTAATAAGCCTATGTAATGAGTCTATTTTATAAGCCTATTTAATACGCCTATTTAATAAGCCTATTTAATAAGTATTTAATGAGCCTATTTAATAAGCCTAAGTTGCTGAATAAGCCTATTTAATAAGCCTAAGTTGCTGAAATAAGCCTATTTAATAAGCCTAAGTTGCTGAATAAGCCTATTTAATAAGCCTAAGTTGCTGAAATAAGCCTATTTAATAAGTCTAAGTTGCTGAAATAAGGCTATTTAATAAGCCTAAGTTGCTGAAATAAGCCTATTTAATAAGCCTAAGTTGCTGAAATAAGGCTATTTAATAAGTCTAAGTTGCTGAAATAAGCCTATTTAATAAGTCTAAGTTGCTGAAATAAGCCTATTTAATAAGTCTAAGTTGCTGAAATAAGGCTATTTAATAAGTCTAAGTTGCTGAAATAAGCCTATTTAATCAGCTTAAGTTGCTGAAATAAGCCTATTTAATAAGCCCAAGTTACTGAAATAAGCCTATTTAATAAGGCTATTTAATAAGCCTAAGTTGCTGAAAGAAGCCTATTTAATAAGCCTAAGTTTCTGAAATAAGCCTATTTAATAAGCCTAAGTTGCTGAAATACGCCTATTTAATAGGCCTATCTAATAAGTCTAAGTTGCAGAAATAAGCATATTTCATAAGCCTATTTATTGAGCCTAAGTTGCTGAAATGTCTATTTAATAAGTCGATTTAATAAGTCAAAGTTGCTAAAATAAGCCTATTTAATAAGGCTATTTAATAAGCCTAAGTTGCTGAAATAAGCCTATTTAAGGAGGCTATTTAATGAGCCTAAGTTGCTGAAATAAGCCGATTTAATAAGCCTAAGTTTCTGAACTAAGCCTATTTAAAAAGGTCTATTTAATAAGTCTAAGTTGCTGAAATAAACCTATTTAAAAATGCTATTTAATACGCCCAAGTTGCTGAAATAAACCTGATTAATAAGGCTATTTAATAAGCGTAAGTTGCTGAAATAAGCCTATTTAATCAGCGTAAGTTGCTGAAATAAGCCTATTTAATAAGCCCAAGTTGCTGAAATAAGCCGATTTAATAAGGCTATTTAATAAGCCTAAGTTGCTGAAAGAAGCCTATTTAATAAGCGTAAATTGCTGAAATAAGGCTATTTAATAAGTCTACGTTGCTGAAATAAGCCTATTTAATAAGCCTAAGTTGCTGAAATAAGCCTATTTAATAAGCCTAAGTTGCTGAAATAAGCCTATTTAATAAGGCTATTTAATAAGTCGAAGTTGCTGAAATAAACCTATTTAATAAGCCTTAGTTGCTAAAATAAGCCTATTTAATGAGGCTATTTAATAAGTCCATTTAATAAGCCTATTTAATAAGCCTATTTAATACGCCTATTTAATAAGCCTATTTAATACGCCTATTTAATAAACCTATTTAATAAGTATTTAATGAGCCTATTTATTAAATCTATTTAATAAGCCTTTTTAATAAGCCTATTTAATAAGTCTATTTAATAAGCCTATTTAATAGGCCTATTTAATAAGTCTAAGTTGCTTAAATAAGCCTATTTAATAAGCCTAAGTTGCTGAATAAACCAATTTAATAAGTCTAAGTTGCTGAAATAAGGCTATTTAATAAGCCTAAGTTGCTGAAATGAGCCTATTTAATAAGCCTAAGTTGCTGAAATAAGGCTATTCAATAAGTCTAAGTTGCTGAAATAAGCCTATTTAATAAACCTAAGTTGCTAAAATAAGCCTATTTAATGAGGCTATTTAATAAGTCTATTTAATAAACCTATTTAATAAGCCTATTTAATAAGCCTATTTAATAAGCCTATTTAATAAGTCTATTTAATAAGTCTATTTAATAAGCCTATTTAATAAGAATTCAATGAGCCTATTTAATAAGCCAATTTATTGAGCCTATTTAATAAGCCAATTTATTGAGCCTATTTAATTATCCTATTTAATAAGCCTATGTAATGAGTCTATTTTATAAGCCTATTTAATACGCCTATTTAATAAGCCTATTTAATAAGTATTTAATGAGCCTATTTAATAAGCCTAAGTTGCTGAATAAGCCTATTTAATAAGCCTAAGTTGCTGAAATAAGCCTATTTAATAAGCCTAAGTTGCTGAATAAGCCTATTTAATAAGCCTAAGTTGCTGAAATAAGCCTATTTAATAAGTCTAAGTTGCTGAAATAAGGCTATTTAATAAGCCTAAGTTGCTGAAATAAGCCTATTTAATAAGCCTAAGTTGCTGAAATAAGGCTATTTAATAAGTCTAAGTTGCTGAAATAAGCCTATTTAATAAGTCTAAGTTGCTGAAATAAGCCTATTTAATAAGTCTAAGTTGCTGAAATAAGGCTATTTAATAAGTCTAAGTTGCTGAAATAAGCCTATTTAATAAGTCTAAGTTGCTGAAATAAGGCTATTTAATAAGTCTAAGTTGTTGAAATAAGCCTATTTAATCAGCTTAAGTTGCTGAAATAAGCCTATTTAATAAGCCCAAGTTACTGAAATAAGCCTATTTAATAAGGCTATTTAATAAGCCTAAGTTGCTGAAAGAAGCCTATTTAATAAGCGTAAGTTGCTGAAATAAGGCTATTTAATAAGTCTAAGTTGCTGAAATAAGCCTATTTAATAAGCCTAAGTTTCTGAAATAAGCCTATTTAATAAGCCTAAGTTGCTGAAATAAGCCTATTTAATAGGCCTATCTAATAAGTCTAAGTTGCAGAAATAAGCATATTTCATAAGCCTATTTGTTGAGCCTAAGTTGCTGAAATGTCTATTTAATAAGTCGATTTAATAAGTCAAAGTTGCTAAAATAAGCCTATTTAATAAGGCTATTTAATAAGCCTAAGTTGCTGAAATAAGCCTATTTAAGGAGGCTATTTAATGAGCCTAAGTTGCTGAAATAAGCCGATTTAATAAGCCTAAGTTTCTGAACTAAGCCTATTTAAAAAGATCTATTTAATAAGTCTAAGTTGCTGAAATAAACCTATTTAAAAATGCTATTTAATACGCCCAAGTTGCTGAAATAAACCTGATTAATAAGGCTATTTAATAAGCGTAAGTTGCTGAAATAAGCCTATTTAATCAGCGTAAGTTGCTGAAATAAGCCTATTTAATAAGCCCAAGTTGCTGAAATAAGCCTTTTTAATAAGGCTATTTAATAAGCCTAAGTTGCTGAAAGAAGCCTATTTAATAAGCGTAAGTTGCTGAAATAAGGCTATTTAATAAGTCTAAGTTGCTGAAATAAGCCTATTTAATAAGCCTAAGTTGCTGAAATAAGCCTATTTAATAAGCCTAAGTTGCTGAAATAAGCCTATTTAATAGGCCTATCTAATAAGTCTAAGTTGCAGAAATAAGCATATTTCATAAGCCTATTTAATGAGCCTAAGTTGCTGAAATGTCTATTTAATAAGTCGATTTAATAAGTCAAAGTTGCTAAAATAAGCCTATTTAATAAGGCTATTTAATAAGTCTAAGTTGCTGAAATAAACCTATTTAAAAATGCTATTTAATACGCCCAAGTTGCTGAAATAAACCTGATTAATAAGGCTATTTAACAAGCGTAAGTTGCTGAAATAAGCCTATTTAATAAGCCTAAGTTGCTGAAATAAGCCTATTTAATAAGGCTATTTAATAAGTCTAAGTTGCTGAAATAAACCTATTTAATAAGCCTAAGTTGCTAAAATAAGCCTATTTAATGAGGTTATTTAATAAGTCCATTTAATAAGCCTATTTAATAAGCCTATTTAATACGCCTATTTAATAAGCCTATTTAATAAGTCTATTTAATAAGCCTATATAATTGGCCTATTTAATAAGTCTAAGTTGCTGAAAAAGCCTATTTAATAAGCCTAAGTTGCTGAATAAACTAATTTAATAAGTCTAAGTTGCTGAAATAAGGCTATTTAATAAGCCTAAGTTGCTGAAATGAGCCTATTTAATAAGCCTAAGTTGCTGAAATAAGGCTATTCAATAAGTCTAAGTTGCTGAAATAAGCCTATTTAATAAGCCTAAGTTGCTAAAATAAGCCTATTTAATGAGGCTATTTAATAAGTCTATTTAATAAGCCTATTTAATAAGCCTATTTAATAAGCCTATTTAATAAGCCTATTTAATAAGTCTATTTAATACGTCTATTTAATAAGCCTATTTAAAGGGTATTCAATGAGCCTATTTATTAAGCCTATTTATTGAGCCTATTTAATAAGCCTATTTATTAAGCCTATTTATTAAGCCTATTTATTGAGCCTATTTAATAAGCCTATTTATTAAGCCTATTTAATACGCCTATTTAATAAGTCTATTTAATAAGCCTATTTAATAAGCCTATTTAATAAGCCTATTTAATAAGCCTATTTATTGAGCCTATTTAATAAGTCTATTTAATAAGCCTATTTAATAAGCCTATTTAATAAGTATTTAATGAGCCTATTTAATCAGTCTATTTAATAAGCCTATTTAATAGGCCTATTTAATACGGCTAAGTTGCTAAAATAAGCCTATTTAATGAGGCTGTTTAATAAGTCTATTTAATAAGCCTACTTAATAAGCCTATTTAATGAGCCTATTTAAAAAGCCTATTTAATAAGTCTATTTAATAAGTCTATTTAATACGCCTATTTAATAAGTATTTAACGAGCCTATTTAATAAGCCTATTATTGAGCCTATTTAATAAGCCTATTTAATAAGCCTATTTAATAAGCCTATTAATTAAGCCTATTTAATGAGCCTATTTAATAAGTCTATTTAATAAGTCTATTTAATAAGCCTATTTAAAGAGTATTCAATGAGCCTATTTATTAAGCCTATTTATTGAGCCTATTTAATAAGCCTATTTATTAAGCCTATTTATTAAGCCTATTTATTGAGCCTATTTAATACGCCTATTTATTAAGCCTATTTAATACGCCTATTTAATAAGTCTATTTAATAAGCCTATTTAATAAGCCTATTTAATAAGCCTATTTAATGAGCCTATTTAATCAGTCTATTTAATAAGCCTATTTAATAGGCCTATTTAGTAAGTCTAAGTTGCTGAAATAAGCCTATTTAATACGCCTAAGTTGCTAAAATAAGCCTATTTAATGAAGCTGTTTAATAAGTCTATTTAATAAGCCTACTTAATAAGCCTATTTAATGAGCCTATTTAAAAAGCCTATTTAATAAGCCTATTTATTAAGCCTATTTAATACGCCTATTTAATAAGTCTATTTAATAAGCCTATTTAATAAGCCTATTTAATAAGCCTATTTAATAAGCCTATTTATTGAGCCTATTTAATAAGCCTATTTAATAGGCCTATTTAATACGTCTAAGTTGCTGAAATAAGCCTATTAAATAAGCCTAAGTTGCTAAAATAAGCCTATTTAATGAGGCTGTTTAATAAGTCTATTTAATAAGCCTACTTAATAAGCCTATTTAATGAGCCTATTTAAAAAGCCTATTTAATAAGTCTATTTAATAAGTCTATTTAATACGCCTATTTAATAAGTATTTAACGAGCCTATTTAATAAGCCTATTATTGAGCCTATTTAATAAGCCTATTTAATAAGCCTATTTAATAAGCCTATTAATTAAGCCTATTTAATGAGCCTATTTAATAAGTCTATTTAATAAGTCTATTTAATAAGCCTATTTAAAGAGTATTCAATGAGCCTATTTATTAAGCCTATTTATTGAGCCTATTTAATAAGCCTATTTATTAAGCCTATTTATTAAGCCTATTTATTTAGCCTATTTAATACGCCTATTTATTAAGCCTATTTAATACGCCTATTTAATAAGTCTATTTAATAAGCCTATTTAATAAGCCTATTTAATAAGCCTATTTAATGAGCCTATTTAATCAGTCTATTTAATAAGCCTATTTAATAGGCCTATTTAGTAAGTCTAAGTTGCTGAAATAAGCCTATTTAATACGCCTAAGTTGCTAAAATAAGCCTATTTAATGAAGCTGTTTAATAAGTCTATTTAATAAGCCTACTTAATAAGCCTATTTAATGAGCCTATTTAAAAAGCCTATTTAATAAGTCTATTTAATAAGTCTATTTAATACGCCTATTTAATAAGCCTATTAATTAAGCCTATTTAATGAGCCTATTTAATAAGCCTATTTATTGAACCTATTTAATAAGTCTATTTAATAAGCCTGTTTAATAAGCCTATTTAATAAGTATTTAATGAGCCTATTTAATAAGCCCAAGTTGCTGAATAAGCCTATTTAATAAGCCTAAGTTGCTGAAATAAGCCTATTTAATAAGCCTATTTAATAAGCCTAAGTTGCTGAATAAGCCTATTTAATAAGCCTAAGTTGCTGAAATAAGCCTATTTAACAAGTCTAGGTTGCTGAAATAAGGCTATTTAATGAGCCTAAGTTGCTGAAATAAGCCTATTTAATAAGCCTAAGTTGCTGAAATAAGGCTATTTAATAAGTCTAAGTTGCTGAAATAAGCCTATTTAATAAGTCTAAGTTGCTGAAATAAGCCTATTTAATAAGTCTAAGTTGCTGAAATAAGGCTATTTAATAAATCTAAGTTGCTGAAATAAGCCTATTTAATCAGCGTAAGTTGCTGAAATAAGCCTCTTTAATAAGCCCAAGTTGCTGAAATAAGCCTATTTAATAAGGCTATTTAATACGCCTAAGTTGCTGAAAGAAGCCTATTTAATAAGCGTAAGTTGCTGAAATAAGGCTATTTAATAAGTCTAAGTTGCTGTAATAAGCCTATTTAATAAGCCTAAGTTGCTGAAATAAGCCTATTTAATAAGCCTAAGTTGCTGAAATAAGCCTATTTAATAGGCCTATCTAATAAGTCTAAGATGCAGAAATAAGCATATTTCATAAGCCTATTTAATGAGCCTAAGTTGCTGAAATGTCTATTTAATAAGTCGATTTAATAAGTCAAAGTTGCTAAAATACGCCTATTTAATACGGCTATTTAATAAACCTAAGTTGCTGAAATAAGCCTATTTAATGAGGCTATTTAATGAGCCTAAGTTGCTGAAATAAGCCGATTTAATAAGCCTAAGTTTCTGAACTAAGCCTATTTAAAAAGGTATATTTAATAAGTCTAAGTTGGTGAAATAAACCTATTTAAAAATGCTATTTAATACGCCCAAGTTGCTGAAATAAACCTGATTAATAAGGCTATTTAATAAGCGTAAGTTGCTGAAATAAGCCTATTTAATAAGCCTAAGTTACTGAAATAAGCCTATTTAATAAGGCTATTTAATAAGTCGAAGTTGCTGAAATAAACCTATTTAATAAGCCTTAGTTGATAAAATAAGCCTATTTAATGAGGCTATTTAATAAGTCCATTTAATAAGCCTATTTAATAAGCCTATTTAATACGCCTATTTAATAAGCCTATTTAATACGCCTATTTAATAAACCTATTTAATAAGTATTTAATGAGCCTATTTATTAAATCTATTTAATAAGCCTTTTTAATAAGCCTATTTAATAAGTCTATTTAATAAGCCTATTTAATAGGCCTATTTAATAAGTCTAAGTTGCTTAAATAAGCCTATTTAATAAGCCTAAGTTGCTGAATAAACCAATTTAATAAGTCTAAGTTGCTGAAATAAGGCTATTTAATAAGCCTAAGTTGCTGAAATGAGCCTATTTAATAAGCCTAAGTTGCTGAAATAAGGCTATTCAATAAGTCTAAGTTGCTGAAATAAGCCTATTTAATAAACCTAAGTTGCTAAAATAAGCCTATTTAATGAGGCTATTTAATAAGTCTATTTAATAAACCTATTTAATAAGCCTATTCAATAAGCCTATTTAATAAGCCTATTTAATAAGTCTATTTAATAAGTCTATTTAATAAGCCTATTTAATAAGAATTCAATGAGCCTATTTAATAAGCCAATTTATTGAGCCTATTTAATAAGCCAATTTATTGAGCCTATTTAATTATCCTATTTAATAAGCCTATGTAATGAGTCTATTTTATAAGCCTATTTAATACGCCTATTTAATAAGCCTATTTAATAAGTATTTAATGAGCCTATTTAATAAGCCTAAGTTGCTGAATAAGCCTATTTAATAAGCCTAAGTTGCTGAAATAAGCCTATTTAATAAGCCTAAGTTGCTGAATAAGCCTATTTAATAAGCCTAAGTTGCTGAAATAAGCCTATTTAATAAGTCTAAGCTGCTGAAATAAGGCTATTTAATAAGCCTAAGTTGCTGAAATAAGCCTATTTAATAAGCCTAAGTTGCTGAAATAAGGCTATTTAATAAGTCTAAGTTGCTGAAATAAGCCTATTTAATAAGTCTAAGTTGCTGAAATAAGCCTATTTAATAAGCCCAAGTTGCTGAATGAGCCTATTTAATAAGCCTAAGTTGCTGAAAGAAGCCTATTTAATAAGCGTAAGTTGCTGAAATAAGGCTATTTAATAAGTCTAAGTTGCTGAAATAAGCCTATTTAATAAGCCTAAGTTGCTGAAATAAGCCTATTTAATAAGCTTAAGCTGCTGAAATAAGCCTATTTAATAGGCCTATCTAATAAGTCTAAGTTGCAGAAATAAGCATATTTCATAAGCCTATTTAATGAGCCTAAGTTGCTGAAATGTCTATTTAATAAGTCGATTTAATAAGTCAAAGTTGCTAAAATAAGCCTATTTAATAAGGCTATTTAATAAGCCTAAGTTGCTGAAATAAGCCTATTTAATGAGGCTATTTAATGAGCCTAAGTTGCTGAAATAAGCCGATTTAATAAGCCTAAGTTTCTGAACTAAGCCTATTTAAAAAGGTCTATTTAATAAGTCTAAGTTGCTGAAATAAACCTATTTAAAAATGCTATTTAATACGCCCAAGTTGCTGAAATAAACCTGATTAATAAGGCTATTTAATAAGCGTAAGTTGCTGAAATAAGCCTATTTAATAAGCCCAAGTTGCTGAAATAAGCCTATTTAATAAGGCTATTTAATAAGCCTAAGTTGCTGAAAGAAGCCTATTTAATAAGCGTAAGTTGCTGAAATAAGGCTATTTAATAAGTCTAAGTTGCTGAAATAAGCCTATTTAATAAGCTTAAGTTGCTGAAATAAACCTATTTAATAAGCCTAAGTTGCTGAAATAAGCCTATTTAATAGGCCTATCTAATAAGTCTAAGTTGCAGAAATAAGCATATTTCATAAGCCTATTTAATGAGCCTAAGTTGCTGAAATGTCTATTTAATAAGTCGATTTAATAAGTCAAAGTTGCTAAAATAAGCCTATTTAATAAGGCTATTTAATAAGTCTAAGTTGCTGAAATAAACCTATTTAAAAATGCTATTTAATACGCCCAAGTTGCTGAAATAAACCTGATTAATAAGGCTATTTAACAAGCGTAAGTTGCTGAAATAAGGCTATTTAATAAGTCTAAGTTGCTGAAATAAGCCTATTTAATAAGCCTAAGTTTCTGAAATAAGCCTATTTAATAAGCCTAAGTTGCTGAAATAAGCCTATTTAATAGGCCTATCTAATAAGTCTAAGTTGCAGAAATAAGCATATTTCATAAGCCTATTTATTGAGCCTAAGTTGCTGAAATGTCTATTTAATAAGTCGATTTAATAAGTCAAAGTTGCTAAAATAAGCCTATTTAATAAGGCTATTTAATAAGCCTAAGTTGCTGAAATAAGCCTATTTAAGGAGGCTATTTAATGAGCCTAAGTTGCTGAAATAAGCCGATTTAATAAGCCTAAGTTTCTGAACTAAGCCTATTTAAAAAGGTATATTTAATAAGTCTAAGTTGCTGAAATAAACCTATTTAAAAATGCTATTTAATACGCCCAAGTTGCTGAAATAAACCTGATTAATAAGGCTATTTAATAAGCGTAAGTTGCTGAAATAAGCCTATTTAATCAGCGTAAGTTGCTGAAATAAGCCTATTTAATAAGCCCAAGTTGCTGAAATAAGCCTATTTAATAAGGCTATTTAATAAGCCTAAGTTGCTGAAAGAAGCCTATTTAATAAGCGTAAATTGCTGAAATAAGGCTATTTAATAAGTCTAAGTTGCTGAAATAAGCCTATTTAATAAGCCTAAGTTGCTGAAATAAGCCTATTTAATAAGCCTAAGTTGCTGAAATAAGCCTATTTAATAAGGCTATTTAATAAGTCGAAGTTGCTGAAATAAACCTATTTAATAAGCCTTAGTTGCTAAAATAAGCCTATTTAATGAGGCTATTTAATAAGTCCATTTATTAAGCCTATTTAATAAGCCTATTTTATACGCCTATTTAATAAGCCTATTTAATACGCCTATTTAATAAACCTATTTAATAAGTATTTAATGAGCCTATTTATTAAATCTATTTAATAAGCCTTTTTAATAAGCCTATTTAATAAGTCTATTTAATAAGCCTATTTAATAGGCCTATTTAATAAGTCTAAGTTGCTTAAATAAGCCTATTTAATAAGCCTAAGTTGCTGAATAAACCAATTTAATAAGTCTAAGTTGCTGAAATAAGGCTATTTAATAAGCCTAAGTTGCTGAAATGAGCCTATTTAATAAGCCTAAGTTGCTGAAATAAGGCTATTCAATAAGTCTAAGTTGCTGAAATAAGCCTATTTAATAAACCTAAGTTGCTAAAATAAGCCTATTTAAAGAGGCTATTTAATAAGTCTATTTAATAAACCTATTTAATAAGCCTATTTAATAAGCCTATTTAATAAGCCTATTTAATAAGTCTATTTAATAAGTCTATTTAATAAGCCTATTTAATAAGAATTCAATGAGCCTATTTAATAAGCCAATTTATTGAGCCTATTTAATAAGCCAATTTATTGAGCCTATTTAATTATCCTATTTAATAAGCCTATGTAATGAGTCTATTTTATAAGCCTATTTAATACGCCTATTTAATAAGCCTATTTAATAAGTATTTAATGAGCCTATTTAATAAGCCTAAGTTGCTGAATAAGCTTATTTAATAAGCCTAAGTTGCTGAAATAAGCCTATTTAATAAGCCTAAGTTGCTGAATAAGCCTATTTAATAAGCCTAAGTTGCTGAAATAAGCCTATTTAATAAGTCTAAGTTGCTGAAATAAGGCTATTTAATAAGCCTAAGTTTCTGAAATAAGCCTATTTAATAAGCCTAAGTTGCTGAAATAAGGCTATTTAATAAGTCTAAGTTGCTGAAATAAGCCTATTTAATAAGTCTAAGTTGCTGAAATAAGCCTATTTAATAAGTCTAAGTTGCTGAAATAAGCCTATTTAATCAGCTTAAGTTGCTGAAATAAGCCTATTTAATAAGCCCAAGTTACTGAAATAAGCCTATTTAATAAGGCTATTTAATAAGCCTAAGTTGCTGAAAGAAGCCTATTTAATAAGCGTAAGTTGCTGAAATAAGGCTATTTAATAAGTCTAAGTTGCTGAAATAAGCCTATTTAATAAGCCTAAGTTTCTGAAATAAGCCTATTTAATAAGCCTAAGTTGCTGAAATAAGCCTATTTAATAGGCCTATCTAATAAGTCTAAGTGGCAGAAATAAGCATATTTCATAAGCCTATTTATTGAGCCTAAGTTGCTGAAATGTCTATTTAATAAGTCGATTTAATAAGTCAAAGTTGCTAAAATAAGCCTATTTAATAAGGCTATTTAATAAGCCTAAGTTGCTGAAATAAGCCTATTTAAGGAGGCTATTTAATGAGCCTAAGTTGCTGAAATAAGCCGATTTAATAAGCCTAAGTTTCTGAACTAAGCCTATTTAAAAAGGTCTATTTAATAAGTCTAAGTTGCTGAAATAAACCTATTTAAAAATGCTATTTAATACGCCCAAGTTGCTGAAATAAACCTGATTAATAAGGCTATTTAATAAGCGTAAGTTGCTGAAATAAGCCTATTTAATCAGCGTAAGTTGCTGAAATAAGCCTATTTAATAAGCCCAAGTTGCTGAAATAAGCCTATTTAATAAGGCTATTTAATAAGCCTAAGTTGCTGAAAGAAGCCTATTTAATAAGCGTAAGTTGCTGAAATAAGGCTATTTAATAAGACTAAGTTGCTGAAATAAGCCTATTTAATAAGCCTAAGTTGCTGAAATAAGCCTATTTAATGAGCCTAAGTTGCTGAAATGTCTATTTAATAAGTCGATTTAATAAGTCAAAGTTGCTAAAATAAGCCTATTTAATAAGGCTATTTAATAAGTCTAAGTTACTGAAATAAACCTATTTAAAAATGCTATTTAATACGCCCAAGTTGCTGAAATAAACCTGATTAATAAGGCTATTTAACAAGCGTAAGTTGCTGAAATAAGCCTATTTAATAAGCCTAAGTTGCTGAAATAAGCCTATTTAATAAGGCTATTTAATAAGTCTAAGTTGCTGAAATAAACCTATTTAATAAGCCTAAGTTGCTAAAATAAGCCTATTTAATGAGGCTATTTAATAAGTCCATTTAATAAGCCTATTTAATAAGCCTATTTAATACGCCTATTTAATAAGCCTATTTAATAAGTCTATTTAATAAGCCTATATAATTGGCCTATTTAATAAGTCTAAGTTGCTGAAAAAAGCCTATTTAATAAGCCTAAGTTGCTGAATAAACTAATTTAATAAGTCTAAGTTGCTGAAATAAGGCTATTTAATAAGCCTAAGTTGCTGAAATGAGCCTATTTAATAAGCCTAAGTTGCTGAAATAAGGCTATTCAATAAGTCTAAGTTGCTGAAATAAGCCTATTTAATAAGCCTAAGTTGCTAAAATAAGCCTATTTAATGAGGCTATTTAATAAGTCTATTTAATAAGCCTATTTAATAAGCCTATTTAATAAGCCTATTTAATAAGCCTATTTAATAAGTCTATTTAATACGTCTATTTAATAAGCCTATTTAAAGGGTATTCAATGAGCCTATTTATTAAGCCTATTTATTGAGCCTATTTAATAAGCCTATTTATTAAGCCTATTTATTAAGCCTATTTATTGAGCCTATTTAATAAGCCTATTTATTAAGCCTATTTAATACGCCTATTTAATAAGTCTATTTAATAAGCCTATTTAATAAGCCTATTTAATAAGCCTATTTAATAAGCCTATTTATTGAGCCTATTTAATAAGTCTATTTAATAAGCCTATTTAATAAGCCTATTTAATAAGTATTTAATGAGCCTATTTAATCAGTCTATTTAATAAGCCTATTTAATAGGCCTATTTAATACGTCTAAGTTGCTGAAATAAGCCTATTAAATAAGCCTAAGTTGCTAAAGTAAGCCTATTTAATGAGGCTGTTTAATAAGTCTATTTAATAAGCCTACTTAATAAGCCTATTTAATGAGCCTATTTAAAAAGCCTATTTAATAAGTCTATTTAATAAGTCTATTTAATACGCCTATTTAATAAGTATTTAACGAGCCTATTTAATAAGCCTATTATTGAGCCTATTTAATAAGCCTATTTAATAAGCCTATTTAATAAGCCTATTAATTAAGCCTATTTAATGAGCCTATTTAATAAGTCTATTTAATAAGTCTATTTAATAAGCCTATTTAAAGAGTATTCAATGAGCCTATTTATTAAGCCTATTTATTGAGCATATTTAATAAGCCTATTTATTAAGCCTATTTATTAAGCCTATTTATTGAGCCTATTTAATACGCCTATTTATTAAGCCTATTTAATACGCCTATTTAATAAGTCTATTTAATAAGCCTATTTAATAAGCCTATTTAATAAGCCTATTTAATGAGCCTATTTAATCAGTCTATTTAATAAGCCTATTTAATAGGCCTATTTAGTAAGTCTAAGTTGCTGAAATAGGCCTATTTAATACGCATAAGTTGCTAAAATAATCCTATTTAATGAAGCTGTTTAATAAGTCTATTTAATAAGCCTACTTAATAAGCCTATTTAATGAGCCTATTTAAAAAGCCTATTTAATAAGTCTATTTAATAAGTCTATTTAATACGCCTATTTAATAAGCCTATTAAGGCTATTTAATGAGCCTATTTAATAAGCCTATTTATTGAACCTATTTAATAAGTCTATTTAATAAGCCTGTTTAATAAGCCTATTTAATAAGTATTTAATGAGCCTATTTAATAAGCCCAAGTTGCTGAATAAGCCTATTTAATAAGCCTAAGTTGCTGAAATAAGCCTATTTAATAAGCCTATTTAATAAGCCTAAGTTGCTGAATAAGCCTATTTAATAAGCCTAAGTTGCTGAAATAAGCCTATTTAACAAGTCTAGGTTGCTGAAATAAGGCTATTTAATGAGCCTAAGTTGCTGAAATAAGCCTATTTAATAAGCCTAAGTTGCTGAAATAAGGCTATTTAATAAGTCTAAGTTGCTGAAATAAGCCTATTTAATAAGTCTAAGTTGCTGAAATAAGCCTATTTAATAAGTCTAAGTTGCTGAAATAAGGCTATTTAATAAATCTAAGTTGCTGAAATAAGCCTATTTAATCAGCGTAAGTTGCTGAAATAAGCCTCTTTAATAAGCCCAAGTTGCTGAAATAAGCCTATTTAATAAGGCTATTTAATAAGCCTAAGTTGCTGAAAGAAGCCTATTTAATAAGCGTAAGTTGCTAAAATAAGGCTATTTAATAAGTCTAAGTTGCTGTAATAAGCCTATTTAATAAGCCTAAGTTGCTGAAATAAGCCTATTTAATAAGCCTAAGTTGCTGAAATAAGCCTATTTAATAGGCCTATCTAATAAGTCTAAGTTGCAGAAATAAGCATATTTCATAAGCCTATTTAATGAGCCTAAGTTGCTGAAATGTCTATTTAATAAGTCGATTTAATAAGTCAAAGTTGCTAAAATACGCCTATTTAATACGGCTATTTAATAAACCTAAGTTGCTGAAATAAGCCTATTTAATGAGGCTATTTAATGAGCCTAAGTTGCTGAAATAAGCCGATTTAATAATCCTAAGTTTTTGAACTAAGCCTATTTAAAAAGGTATATTTAATAAGTCTAAGTTGGTGAAATAAACCTATTTAAAAATGCTATTTAATACGCCCAAGTTGCTGAAATAAACCTGATTAATAAGGCTATTTAATAAGCGTAAGTTGCTGAAATAAGCCTATTTAATAAGCCTAAGTTACTGAAATAAGCCTATTTAATAAGGCTATTTAATAAGTCGAAGTTGCTGAAATAAACCTATTTAATAAGCCTTAGTTGATAAAATAAGCCTATTTAATGAGGCTATTTAATAAGTCCATTTAATAAGCCTATTTAATAAGCCTATTTAATACGCCTATTTAATAAGCCTATTTAATACGCCTATTTAATAAACCTATTTAATAAGTATTTAATGAGCCTATTTATTAAATCTATTTAATAAGCCTTTTTAATAAGCCTATTTAATAAGTCTATTTAATAAGCCTATTTAATAGACCTATTTAATAAGTCTAAGTTGCTTAAATAAGCCTATTTAATAAGCCTAAGTTGCTGAATAAACCAATTTAATAAGTCTAAGTTGCTGAAATAAGGCTATTTAATAAGCCTAAGTTGCTGAAATGAGCCTATTTAATAAGCCTAAGTTGCTGAAATAAGGCTATTCAATAAGTCTAAGTTGCTGAAATAAGCCTATTTAATAAACCTAAGTTGCTAAAATAAGCCTATTTAATGAGGCTATTTAATAAGTCTATTTAATAAACCTATTTAATAAGCCTATTTAATAAGCCTATTTAATAAGCCTATTTAATAAGTCTATTTAATAAGAATTCAATGAGCCTATTTAATAAGCCAATTTATTGAGCCTATTTAATAAGCCAATTTATTGAGCCTATTTAATTATCCTATTTAATAAGCCTATGTAATGAGTCTATTTTATAAGCCTATTTAATACGCCTATTTAATAAGCCTATTTAATAAGTATTTAATGAGCCTATTTAATAAGCCTAAGTTGCTGAATAAGCCTATTTAATAAGCCTAAGTTGCTGAAATAAGCCTATTTAATAAGCCTAAGTTGCTGAATAAGCCTATTTAATAAGCCTAAGTTGCTGAAATAAGCCTATTTAATAAGTCTAAGCTGCTGAAATAAGGCTATTTAATAAGCCTAAGTTGCTGAAATAAGCCTATTTAATCAGCTTAAGTTGCTGAAATAAGCCTATTTAATAAGCCCAAGTTGCTGAATGAGCCTATTTAATAAGCCTAAGTTTCTGAAAGAAGCCTATTTAATAAGCATAAGTTGCTGAAATAAGGCTATTTAATAAGTCTAAGTTGCTGAAATAAGCCTATTTAATAAGCCTAAGTTGCTGAAATAAGCCTATTTAATAAGCCTAAGTTGCTGAAATAAGCCTATTTAATAGGCCTATCTAATAAGTCTAAGTTGCAGAAATAAGCATATTTCATAAACCTATTTAATGAGCCTAAGTTGCTGAAATGTCTATTTAATAAGTCGATTTAATAAGTCAAAGTTGCTAAAATAAGCCTATTTAATAAGGCTATTTAATAAGCGTAAGTTGCTGAAATAAGCCTATTTAATAAGCCTAAGTTGCTGAAATAAGCCTATTTAATCAGCGTAAGTTGTTGAAATAAGCCTATTTAATAAGCCCAAGTTGCTGAAATAAGCCTATTTAATAAGGCTATTTAATAAGCCTAAGTTGCTGAAAGAAGCCTATTTAATAAGCGTAAGTTGCTGAAATAAGGCTATTTAATAAGTCTAAGTTGCTGAAATAAGCCTATTTAATAAGCCTAAGTTGCTGAAATAAGCCTATTTAATAAGCCTAAGTTGCTGAAATAAGCCTATTTAATAGGCCTATCTAATAAGTCTAAGTTGCAGAAATAAGCATATTTCATAAGCCTATTTAATGAGCCTAAGTTGCTGAAATGTCTATTTAATAAGTCGATTTAATAAGTCAAAGTTGCTCAAATAAGCCTATTTAATAAGGCTATTTAATAAGCCTAAGTTGCTGAAATAAGCCTATTTAAGGAGGCTATTTAATGAGCCTAAGTTGCTGAAATAAGCCGATTTAATAAGCCTAAGTTTCTGAACTAAGCCTATTTAAAAAGGTCTACTTAATAAGTCTAAGTTGCTGAAATAAACCTATTTAAAAATGGTATTTAATACGCCCAAGTTGCTGAAATAAACCTGATTAATAAGGCTATTTAATAAGCGTAAGTTGCTGAAATAAGCCTATTTAATAAGCCTAAGTTGCTGAAATAAGCCTATTTAATAAGGCTATTTAATAAGTCTAAGTTGCTGAAATAAACCTATTTAATAAGCCTAAGTTGCTAAAATAAGCCTATTTAATGAGGCTATTTAATAAGTCCATTTAATAAGCCTATTTAATAAGCCTATTTAATACGCCTATTTAATAAGCCTATTTAATATGCCTATTTAATAAACCTATTTAATAAGTATTTAATGAGCCTATTTATTAAGTCTATTTAATAAGCCTTTTTAATAAGCCTATTTAATAAGTCTATTTAATAAGCCTATTTAATAGGCCTATTTAATAAGTCTAAGTTGCTGAAATAAGCCTATTTAATAAGCCTAAGTTGCTGAATAAACCAATTTAATAAGTCTAAGTTGCTGAAATGAGCCTATTTAATAAGCCTATTTAATAAGCTTATTTAATAAGCCTATTTAATAAGTCTATTTAATAAGCCTATTTAAAGAGTATTCAATGAGCCTATTTATTAAGCCTATTTATTGAGCCTATTTAATAAGCCTATTTATTAAGCCTATTTATTAAGCCTATTTATTGAGCCTATTTAATAAGCCTATTTATTAAGCCTATTTAATACGCCTATTTAATAAATCTATTTAATAAGCCTATTTAATAAGCCTATTTAATAAGCCTATTTAATAAGCCTATTTAATAAGCCTATTAATTACACCTATGTAATGAGCCTATTTAATAAGCCTATTTATTGAACCTATTTAATAAGTCTATTTAATAAGCCTGTTTAATAAGCCTATTTAATAAGTATTTAATGAGCCTATTTAATAAGCCCAAGTTGCTGAATAAGCCTATTAAATAAGCCTAAGTTGCTGAAATAAGCCTATTTAATAAGCCTATTTAATAAGCCTAAGTTGGTGAATAAGCCTATTTAATAAGCCTAAGTTGCTGAAATAAGCCTATTTAGTAAGTCTAAGTTGCTGAAATAAGGCCATTTAATAAGCCTAAGTTGCTGAAATAAGCCTATTTAATAAGCCTATGTTGCTGAAATAAGGCTATTTAATAAGTCTAAGTTGCTGAAATAAGCCTATTTAATAAGTCTAAGTTGCTGAAATAAGCCTATTTAATAAGTCTAAGTTGCTGAAATAAGGCTATTTAATAAATCTAAGTTGCTGAAATAAGCCTATTTAATCAGCGTAAGTTGCTGAAATAAGCCTATTTAATAAGCCCAAGTTCCTGAAATAAGCCTATTTAATAAGGCTATTTAATAAGCCTAAGTTGCTGAAAGAAGCCTATTTAATAAGCGTAAGTTGCTGAAATAAGACTATTTAATAAGCCTATATAATAGGCCTATTTAATAAGTCTAAGTTGCTGAAATAAGCCTATTTAATAAGCCTAAGTTGCTGAATAAACCAATATAATAAGTCTAAGTTGCTGAAATAAGGCTATTTAATAAGCCTAAGTTGCTGAAATGAGCCTATTTAATAAGCCTAAGTTGCTGAAATAAGGCTATTCAATAAGTCTAAGTTGCTGAAATAAGCCTATTTAATAAGCCTAAGTTGCTAAAATAAGCCTATTTAATGAGGCTATTTAATAAGTCTATTTAATAAGCCTATTTAATAAGCCTATTTAATAAGCCTATTTAATAAGTCTATTTAATAAGTCTATTTAATAAGCCTATTTAAAGAGTATTCAATGAGCCTATTTATTAAGCCTATTTATTGAGCCTATTTAATAAGCCTATTTATTAAGCCTATTTATTAAGCCTTTTTATTGAGCCTATTTAATAAGCCTATTTATTAAGCCTATTTAATATGCCTATTTAATAAGTCTATTTAATAAGCCTATTTAATAAGCCTATTTAATAAGCCTATTTAATAAGCCTATTTAATGAGCCTATTAATTAAGCCTATTTAATAAGCCTATTTAATAAGCCTATTTAATAAGGCTATTTAATAAGCCTAAGTTGCAGAAATATGCCTATTTAAGGAGGCTATTTAATGATCCTAAGTTGCTGAAATAAGCGGATTTAATAAGCCTAAGTTTCTGAACTAAGCCTATTTAAAAAGGTCTATTTAATAAGTCTAAGTTGCTGAAATAAACCTATTTAAAAATGCTATTTAATAGGCCCAAGTTGCTGAAATAAACCTGATTAATAAGGCTATTTAATAAGCGTAAGTTGCTGAAATAAGCCTATTTAATCAGCGTAAGTTGCTGAAATAAGCCTATTTAATAAGCCCAAGTAGCTGAAATAAGCCTATTTAATAAGGCTATTTAATAAGCGTAAGTTGCTGAAAGAAGCCTATTTAATAAGCGTAAGTTGCTGAAATAAGGCTATTTAATAAGTCTAAGTTGCTGAAATAAGCCTATTTAATAAGCCTAAGTTGCTGAAATAAGCCTATTTAATAAGCCTAAGTTGCTGAAATAAGCCTATTTAATAGGCCTATCTAATAAGTCTAAGTTGCAGAATTAAGCATATTTCATAAGCCTATTTAATGAGCCTAAGTTGCTGAAATGTCTATTTAATAAGTCGATTTAATAAGTCAAAGTTGCTAAAATAAGCCTATTTAATAAGGCTATTTAATAAGCCTAAGTTGCTGAAATAAACCTATTTAATGAGGCTATTTAATGAGCCTAAGTTGCTGAAATAAGCCGATTTAATAAGCCTAAGTTTCTGAACTAAGCCTATTTAAAAAGGTCTATTTAATAAGTCTAAGTTGCTGAAATAAACCTATTTAAAAATGGTATTTAATACGCCCAAGTTGCTGAAATAAACCTGATTAATAAGGCTATTTAATAAGCCTAAGTTGCTGAAATAAGCCTATTTAATAAGGCTATTTAATAAGTCTAAGTTGCTGAAATAAACCTATTTAATAAGCCTAAGTTGCTAAAATAAGGCTATTTAATGAGGCTATTTAATAAGTCCATTTAATAAGCCTATTTAATAAGCCTATTTAATATGCCTATTTAATAAGCCTATTTAATATGCCTATTTAATAAACCTATTTAATAAGTACTTAATGAGCCTATTTATTAAGTCTATTTAATAAGCCTTTTTAATAAGCCTATTTAATAAGTCTATTTAATAAGCCTATATAATAGGCCTATTTAATAAGTCTAAGTTGCTGAAATAAGCCTATTTAATAAGCCTAAGTTGCTGAATAAACCAATTTAATAAGTCTAAGTTGCTGAAATAAGGCTATTTAATAAGCCTAAGTTGCTGAAATGAGCCTATTTAATAAGCCTAAGTTGCTGAAATAAGGCTATTCAATAAGTCTAAGTTGCTGAAATAAGCCTATTTAATAAGCCTAAGTTGCTAAAATAAGCCTATTTAATGAGGCTATTTAATAAGTCTATTTAATAAGCCTATTTAATAAGCCTATTTAATAAGCCTATTTAATAAGCCTATTTAATAAGTCTATTTAATAAGTCTATTTAATAAGCCTATTTAAAGAGTATTCAATGAGCCTATTTATTAAGCCTATTTATTGAGTCTATTTAATAAGCCTATTTATTAAGCCTATTTATTAAGCCTATTTATTGAGCCTATTTAATAAGCCTATTTATTAAGCCTATTTAATACGCCTATTTAATAAGTCTATTTAATAAGCCTATTTAATAAGCCTATTTAATAAGCCTATTTAATGAGCCTATTTAATCAGTCTATTTAATAAGCCTATTTAATAGGCCTATTTAGTAAGTCTAAGTTGCTGAAATAAGCCTATTTAATACGCCTAAGTTGCTAAAATAAGCCTATTTAATGAAGCTGTTTAATAAGTCTATTTAATAAGCCTACTTAATAAGCCTATTTAATGAGCCTATTTAAAAAGCCTATTTAATAAGTCTATTTAATAAGTCTATTTAATACGCCTATTTAATAAGTATTTAACGAGCCTATTTAATAAGCCTATTTATTGAGCCTATTTAATAAGCCTATTTAATAAGCTTATTTAATAAGCCTATTAATTAAGCCTATTTAATGAGCCTATTTAATAAGCCTATTTATTGAACCTATTTAATAAGTCGATTTAATAAGCCTGTTTAATAAGCCTATTTAATAAGTATTTAATGAGCCTATTTAATAAGCCCAAGTTGCTGAATAAGCCTATTTAATAAGCCTAAGTTGCTGAAATAAGCCTATTTAATAAGCCTATTTAATAAGCCTAAGTTGCTGAATAAGCCTATTTAATAAGCCTAAGTTGCTGAAATAAGCCTATTTAATAAGTCTAAGTTGCTGAAATAAGGCTATTTAATGAGCCTAAGTTGCTGAAATAAGCCTATTTAATAAGCCTAAGTTGCTAAAATAAGGCTATTTAATAAGTCTAAGTTGCTGAAATAAGCATATTTAATAAGTCTAAGTTGCTGAAATAAGCCTATTTAATAAGTCTAAGTTGCTGAAATAAGGCTATTTAATAAATCTAAGTTGCTGAAATAAGCCTATTTAATCAGCGTAAGTTGCTGAAATAAGCCTCTTTAATAAGCCCAAGTTGCTGAAATAAGCCTATTTAATAAGGCTATTTAATAAGCCTAAGTTGCTGAAAGAAGCCTATTTAATAAGCGTAAGTTGCTGAAATAAGGCTAATTAATAAGTCTAAGTTGCTGTAATAAGCCTATTTAATAAGCCTAAGTTGCTGAAATAAGCCTATTTAATAAGCCTAAGTTGCTGAAATAAGCCTATTTAATAGGCCTATCTAATAAGTCTAAGTTGCAGAAATAAGCATATTTCATAATCCTATTTAATGAGCCTAAGTTGCTGAAATGTCTATTTAATAAGTCGATTTAATAAGTCAAAGTTGCTAAAATAAGCCTATTTAATAAGGCTATTTAATAAACCTAAGTTGCTGAAATAAGCCTATTTAATGAGGCTATTTAATGAGCCTAAGTTGCTGAAATAAGCCGATTTAATAAGCCTAAGTTTCTGAACTAAGCCTATTTAAAAAGGTATATTTAATAAGTCTAAGTTGCTGAAATAAACCTATTTAAAAATGCTATTTAATACGCCCAAGTTGCTGAAATAAACCTGATTAATAAGGCTATTTAATAAGCGTAAGTTGCTGAAATAAGCCTATTTAATAAGCCTAAGTTGCTGAAATAAGCCTATTTAATAAGGCTATTTAATAAGTCGAAGTTGCTGAAATAAACCTATTTAATAAGCCTTAGTTGCTAAAATAAGCCTATTTAATGAGGCTATTTAATAAGTCCATTTAATAAGCCTATTTAATAAGCCTATTTAATACGCCTATTTAATAAGCCTATTTAATACGCCTATTTAATAAACCTATTTAATAAGTATTTAATGAGCCTATTTATTAAATCTATTTAATAAGCCTTTTTAATAAGCCTATTTAATAAGTCTATTTAATAAGCCTATTTAATAGGCCTATTTAATAAGTCTAAGTTGCTTAAATAAGCCTATTTAATAAGCCTAAGTTGCTGAATAAACCAATTTAATAGGCCCAAGTTGCTGAAATAAACCTGATTAATAAGGCTATTTAATAAGCGTAAGTTGCTGAAATAAGCCTATTTAATCAGCGTAAGTTGCTGAAATAAGCCTATTTAATAAGCCCAAGTAGCTGAAATAAGCCTATTTAATAAGGCTATTTAATAAGCGTAAGTTGCTGAAAGAAGCCTATTTAATAAGCGTAAGTTGCTGAAATAAGGCTATTTAATAAGTCTAAGTTGCTGAAATAAGCCTATTTAATAAGCCTAAGTTGCTGAAATAAGCCTATTTAATAAGCCTAAGTTGCTGAAATAAGCCTATTTAATAGGCCTATCTAATAAGTCTAAGTTGCAGAATTAAGCATATTTCATAAGCCTATTTAATGAGCCTAAGTTGCTGAAATGTCTATTTAATAAGTCGATTTAATAAGTCAAAGTTGCTAAAATAAGCCTATTTAATAAGGCTATTTAATAAGCCTAAGTTGCTGAAATAAACCTATTTAATGAGGCTATTTAATGAGCCTAAGTTGCTGAAATAAGCCGATTTAATAAGCCTAAGTTTCTGAACTAAGCCTATTTAAAAAGGTCTATTTAATAAGTCTAAGTTGCTGAAATAAACCTATTTAAAAATGGTATTTAATACGCCCAAGTTGCTGAAATAAACCTGATTAATAAGGCTATTTAATAAGCCTAAGTTGCTGAAATAAGCCTATTTAATAAGGCTATTTAATAAGTCTAAGTTGCTGAAATAAACCTATTTAATAAGCCTAAGTTGCTAAAATAAGGCTATTTAATGAGGCTATTTAATAAGTCCATTTAATAAGCCTATTTAATAAGCCTATTTAATATGCCTATTTAATAAGCCTATTTAATATGCCTATTTAATAAACCTATTTAATAAGTACTTAATGAGCCTATTTATTAAGTCTATTTAATAAGCCTTTTTAATAAGCCTATTTAATAAGTCTATTTAATAAGCCTATATAATAGGCCTATTTAATAAGTCTAAGTTGCTGAAATAAGCCTATTTAATAAGCCTAAGTTTCTGAATAAACCAATTTAATAAGTCTAAGTTGCTGAAATAAGGCTATTTAATAAGCCTAAGTTGCTGAAATGAGCCTATTTAATAAGCCTAAGTTGCTGAAATAAGGCTATTCAATAAGTCTAAGTTGCTGAAATAAGCCTATTTAATAAGCCTAAGTTGCTAAAATAAGCCTATTTAATGAGGCTATTTAATAAGTCTATTTAATAAGCCTATTTAATAAGCCTATTTAATAAGCCTATTTAATAAGCCTATTTAATAAGTCTATTTAATAAGTCTATTTAATAAGCCTATTTAAAGAGTATTCAATGAGCCTATTTATTAAGCCTATTTATTGAGTCTATTTAATAAGCCTATTTATTAAGCCTATTTATTAAGCCTATTTATTGAGCCTATTTAATAAGCCTATTTATTAAGCCTATTTAATACGCCTATTTAATAAGTCTATTTAATAAGCCTATTTAATAAGCCTATTTAATAAGCCTATTTAATGAGCCTATTTAATCAGTCTATTTAATAAGCCTATTTAATAGGCCTATTTAGTAAGTCTAAGTTGCTGAAATAAGCCTATTTAATACGCCTAAGTTGCTAAAATAAGCCTATTTAATGAAGCTGTTTAATAAGTCTATTTAATAAGCCTACTTAATAAGCCTATTTAATGAGCCTATTTAAAAAGCCTATTTAATAAGTCTATTTAATAAGTCTATTTAATACGCCTATTTAATAAGTATTTAACGAGCCTATTTAATAAGCCTATTTATTGAGCCTATTTAATAAGCCTATTTAATAAGCCTATTTAATAAGCCTATTAATTAAGCCTATTTAATGAGCCTATTTAATAAGCCTATTTATTGAACCTATTTAATAAGTCGATTTAATAAGCCTGTTTAATAAGCCTATTTAATAAGTATTTAATGAGCCTATTTAATAAGCCCAAGTTGCTGAATAAGCCTATTTAATAAGCCTAAGTTGCTGAAATAAGCCTATTTAATAAGCCTATTTAATAAGCCTAAGTTGCTGAATAAGCCTATTTAATAAGCCTAAGTTGCTGAAATAAGCCTATTTAATAAGTCTAAGTTGCTGAAATAAGGCTATTTAATGAGCCTAAGTTGCTGAAATAAGCCTATTTAATAAGCCTAAGTTGCTAAAATAAGGCTATTTAATAAGTCTAAGTTGCTGAAATAAGCATATTTAATAAGTCTAAGTTGCTGAAATAAGCCTATTTAATAAGTCTAAGTTGCTGAAATAAGGCTATTTAATAAATCTAAGTTGCTGAAATAAGCCTATTTAATCAGCGTAAGTTGCTGAAATAAGCCTCTTTAATAAGCCCAAGTTGCTGAAATAAGCCTATTTAATAAGGCTATTTAATAAGCCTAAGTTGCTGAAAGAAGCCTATTTAATAAGCGTAAGTTGCTGAAATAAGGCTAATTAATAAGTCTAAGTTGCTGTAATAAGCCTATTTAATAAGCCTAAGTTGCTGAAATAAGCCTATTTAATAAGCCTAAGTTGCTGAAATAAGCCTATTTAATAGGCCTATCTAATAAGTCTAAGTTGCAGAAATAAGCATATTTCATAATCCTATTTAATGAGCCTAAGTTGCTGAAATGTCTATTTAATAAGTCGATTTAATAAGTCAAAGTTGCTAAAATAAGCCTATTTAATAAGGCTATTTAATAAACCTAAGTTGCTGAAATAAGCCTATTTAATGAGGCTATTTAATGAGCCTAAGTTGCTGAAATAAGCCGATTTAATAAGCCTAAGTTTCTGAACTAAGCCTATTTAAAAAGGTATATTTAATAAGTCTAAGTTGCTGAAATAAACCTATTTAAAAATGCTATTTAATACGCCCAAGTTGCTGAAATAAACCTGATTAATAAGGCTATTTAATAAGCGTAAGTTGCTGAAATAAGCCTATTTAATAAGCCTAAGTTGCTGAAATAAGCCTATTTAATAAGGCTATTTAATAAGTCGAAGTTGCTGAAATAAACCTATTTAATAAGCCTTAGTTGCTAAAATAAGCCTATTTAATGAGGCTATTTAATAAGTCCATTTAATAAGCCTATTTAATAAGCCTATTTAATACGCCTATTTAATAAGCCTATTTAATACGCCTATTTAATAAACCTATTTAATAAGTATTTAATGAGCCTATTTATTAAATCTATTTAATAAGCCTTTTTAATAAGCCTATTTAATAAGTCTATTTAATAAGCCTATTTAATAGGCCTATTTAATAAGTCTAAGTTGCTTAAATAAGCCTATTTAATAAGCCTAAGTTGCTGAATAAACCAATTTAATAAGTCTAAGTTGCTGAAATAAGGCTATTTAATAAGCCTAAGTTGCTGAAATGAGCCTATTTAATAAGCCTAAGTTGCTGAAATAAGGCTATTCAATAAGTCTAAGTTGCTGAAATAAGCCTATTTAATAAACCTAAGTTGCTAAAATAAGCCTATTTAATGAGGCTATTTAATAAGTCTATTTAATAAACCTATTTAATAAGCCTATTTAATAAGCCTATTTAATAAGCCTATTTAATAAGTCTATTTAATAAGTCTATTTAATAAGCCTATTTAATAAGAATTCAATGAGCCTATTTAATAAGCAAATTTATTGAGCCTATTTAATAAGCCAATTTATTGAGCCTATTTAATTATCCTATTTAATAAGCCTATGTAATGAGTCTATTTTATAAGCCTATTTAATACGCCTTTTTAATAAACCTATTTAATTAGTATTTAATGAGCCTATTTAATAAGCCTAAGTTGCTGAATAAGCCTATTTAATAAGCCTAAGTTGCTGAAATTAGCCTATTTAATAAGCCTAAGTTGCTGAATAAGCCTATTTAATAAGCCTAAGTTGCTGAAATAAGCCGATTTAATAAGCCTAAGTTTCTGAACTAAGCCTATTTAAAAAGGTCTATTTAATAAGTCTAAGTTGCTGAAATAAACCTATTTAAAAATGGTATTTAATACGCCCAAGTTGCTGAAATAAACCTGATTAATAAGGCTATTTAATAAGCCTAAGTTGCTGAAATAAGCCTATTTAATAAGGCTATTTAATAAGTCTAAGTTGCTGAAATAAACCTATTTAATAAGCCTAAGTTGCTAAAATAAGGCTATTTAATGAGGCTATTTAATAAGTCCATTTAATAAGCCTATTTAATAAGCCTATTTAATATGCCTATTTAATAAGCCTATTTAATATGCCTATTTAATAAACCTATTTAATAAGTACTTAATGAGCCTATTTATTAAGTCTATTTAATAAGCCTTTTTAATAAGCCTATTTAATAAGTCTATTTAATAAGCCTATATAATAGGCCTATTTAATAAGTCTAAGTTGCTGAAATAAGCCTATTTAATAAGCCTAAGTTGCTGAATAAACCAATTTAATAAGTCTAAGTTGCTGAAATAAGGCTATTTAATAAGCCTAAGTTGCTGAAATGAGCCTATTTAATAAGCCTAAGTTGCTGAAATAAGGCTATTCAATAAGTCTAAGTTGCTGAAATAAGCCTATTTAATAAGCCTAAGTTGCTAAAATAAGCCTATTTAATGAGGCTATTTAATAAGTCTATTTAATAAGCCTATTTAATAAGCCTATTTAATAAGCCTATTTAATAAGCCTATTTAATAAGTCTATTTAATAAGTCTATTTAATAAGCCTATTTAAAGAGTATTCAATGAGCCTATTTATTAAGCCTATTTATTGAGTCTATTTAATAAGCCTATTTATTAAGCCTATTTATTAAGCCTATTTATTGAGCCTATTTAATAAGCCTATTTATTAAGCCTATTTAATACGCCTATTTAATAAGTCTATTTAATAAGCCTATTTAATAAGCCTATTTAATAAGCCTATTTAATGAGCCTATTTAATCAGTCTATTTAATAAGCCTATTTAATAGGCCTATTTAGTAAGTCTAAGTTGCTGAAATAAGCCTATTTAATACGCCTAAGTTGCTAAAATAAGCCTATTTAATGAAGCTGTTTAATAAGTCTATTTAATAAGCCTACTTAATAAGCCTATTTAATGAGCCTATTTAAAAAGCCTATTTAATAAGTCTATTTAATAAGTCTATTTAATACGCCTATTTAATAAGTATTTAACGAGCCTATTTAATAAGCCTATTTATTGAGCCTATTTAATAAGCCTATTTAATAAGCCTATTTAATAAGCCTATTAATTAAGCCTATTTAATGAGCCTATTTAATAAGCCTATTTATTGAACCTATTTAATAAGTCGATTTAATAAGCCTGTTTAATAAGCCTATTTAATAAGTATTTAATGAGCCTATTTAATAAGCCCAAGTTGCTGAATAAGCCTATTTAATAAGCCTAAGTTGCTGAAATAAGCCTATTTAATAAGCCTATTTAATAAGCCTAAGTTGCTGAATAAGCCTATTTAATAAGCCTAAGTTGCTGAAATAAGCCTATTTAATAAGTCTAAGTTGCTGAAATAAGGCTATTTAATGAGCCTAAGTTGCTGAAATAAGCCTATTTAATAAGCCTAAGTTGCTAAAATAAGGCTATTTAATAAGTCTAAGTTGCTGAAATAAGCATATTTAATAAGTCTAAGTTGCTGAAATAAGCCTATTTAATAAGTCTAAGTTGCTGAAATAAGGCTATTTAATAAATCTAAGTTGCTGAAATAAGCCTATTTAATCAGCGTAAGTTGCTGAAATAAGCCTCTTTAATAAGCCCAAGTTGCTGAAATAAGCCTATTTAATAAGGCTATTTAATAAGCCTAAGTTGCTGAAAGAAGCCTATTTAATAAGCGTAAGTTGCTGAAATAAGGCTAATTAATAAGTCTAAGTTGCTGTAATAAGCCTATTTAATAAGCCTAAGTTGCTGAAATAAGCCTATTTAATAAGCCTAAGTTGCTGAAATAAGCCTATTTAATAGGCCTATCTAATAAGTCTAAGTTGCAGAAATAAGCATATTTCATAATCCTATTTAATGAGCCTAAGTTGCTGAAATGTCTATTTAATAAGTCGATTTAATAAGTCAAAGTTGCTAAAATAAGCCTATTTAATAAGGCTATTTAATAAACCTAAGTTGCTGAAATAAGCCTATTTAATGAGGCTATTTAATGAGCCTAAGTTGCTGAAATAAGCCGATTTAATAAGCCTAAGTTTCTGAACTAAGCCTATTTAAAAAGGTATATTTAATAAGTCTAAGTTGCTGAAATAAACCTATTTAAAAATGCTATTTAATACGCCCAAGTTGCTGAAATAAACCTGATTAATAAGGCTATTTAATAAGCGTAAGTTGCTGAAATAAGCCTATTTAATAAGCCTAAGTTGCTGAAATAAGCCTATTTAATAAGGCTATTTAATAAGTCGAAGTTGCTGAAATAAACCTATTTAATAAGCCTTAGTTGCTAAAATAAGCCTATTTAATGAGGCTATTTAATAAGTCCATTTAATAAGCCTATTTAATAAGCCTATTTAATACGCCTATTTAATAAGCCTATTTAATACGCCTATTTAATAAACCTATTTAATAAGTATTTAATGAGCCTATTTATTAAATCTATTTAATAAGCCTTTTTAATAAGCCTATTTAATAAGTCTATTTAATAAGCCTATTTAATAGGCCTATTTAATAAGTCTAAGTTGCTTAAATAAGCCTATTTAATAAGCCTAAGTTGCTGAATAAACCAATTTAATAAGTCTAAGTTGCTGAAATAAGGCTATTTAATAAGCCTAAGTTGCTGAAATGAGCCTATTTAATAAGCCTAAGTTGCTGAAATAAGGCTATTCAATAAGTCTAAGTTGCTGAAATAAGCCTATTTAATAAACCTAAGTTGCTAAAATAAGCCTATTTAATGAGGCTATTTAATAAGTCTATTTAATAAACCTATTTAATAAGCCTATTTAATAAGCCTATTTAATAAGCCTATTTAATAAGTCTATTTAATAAGTCTATTTAATAAGCCTATTTAATAAGAATTCAATGAGCCTATTTAATAAGCAAATTTATTGAGCCTATTTAATAAGCCAATTTATTGAGCCTATTTAATTATCCTATTTAATAAGCCTATGTAATGAGTCTATTTTATAAGCCTATTTAATACGCCTTTTTAATAAACCTATTTAATTAGTATTTAATGAGCCTATTTAATAAGCCTAAGTTGCTGAATAAGCCTATTTAATAAGCCTAAGTTGCTGAAATTAGCCTATTTAATAAGCCTAAGTTGCTGAATAAGCCTATTTAATAAGCCTAAGTTGCTGAAATAAGCCTATTTAATAAGTCTAAGTTGCTGAAATAAGGCTATTTAATAAGCCTAAGTTGCTGAAATAAGCCTATTTAATAAGCCTAAGTTGCTGAAATAAGGCTATTTAATAAGTCTAAGTTGCTGAAATAAGCCTATTTAATAAGTCTAAGTTGCTGAAATAAGCCTATTTAATAAGTCTAAGTTGCTGAAATAAGGCTATTTAATAAGTCTAAGTTGCTGAAATAAGCCTATTTAATCAGCCCAAGTTGCTGAAATAAGCCTATTTAATAAGGCTATTTAATAAGCCTAAGTTGCTGAAAGAAGCCTATTTAATAAGCGTAAGTTGCTGAAATAAGGCTATTTAATAAGTCTAAGTTGCTGAAATAAGCCTATTTAATAAGCCTAAGTTGCTGAAATAAGCCTATTTAATAAGCCTAAGTTGCTGAAATAAGCCTATTTAATAGGCCTATCTAATAAGTCTAAGTTGCAGAAATAAGCATATTTCATAAGCCTATTTAATGAGCCTAAGTTGCTGAAATGTCTATTTAATAAGTCGATTTAATAAGTCAAAGTTGCTAAAATAAGCCTATTTAATAAGGCTATTTAATAAGCCTAAGTTGCTGAAATAAGCCTATTTAAGGAGGCTATTTAATGAGCCTAAGTTGCTGAAATAAGCCGATTTAATAAGCCTAAGTTTCTGAACTAAGCCTATTTAAAAAGGTCTACTTAATAAGTCTAAGTTGCTGAAATAAACCTATTTAAAAATGCTATTTAATACGCCCAAGTTGCTGAAATAAACCTGATTAATAAGGCTATTTAATAAGCGTAAGTTGCTGAAATAAGCCTATTTAATCAGCGTAAGTTGCTGAAATAAGCCTATTTAATAAGCCCAAGTTGCTGAAATAAGCCTATTTAATAAGGCTATTTAATAAGCCTAAGTTGCTGAAAGAAGCCTATCTAATAAGCGTAAGTTGCTGAAATAAGGCTATTTAATAAGTCTAAGTTGCTGAAATAAGCCTATTTAATAAGCCTAAGTTGCTGAAATAAGCCTATTTAATACGCCTAAGTTGCTGAAATAAGCCTATTTAATAGGCCTATCTAATAAGTCTAAGTTGCAGAAATAAGCATATTTCATAAGCCTATTTAATGAGCCTAAGTTGCTGAAATGTCTATTTAATAAGTCGATTTAATAAGTCAAAGTTGCTAAAATAAGCCTATTTAATAAGGCTATTTAATAAGCCTAATTTGCTGAAATAAGCCTATTTAATGAGGCTATTAAATGAGCCTAAGTTGCTGAAATAAGCCGATTTAATAAGCCTAAGTTTCTGAACTAAGCCTATTTAAAAAGGTCTATTTAATAAGTCTAAGTTGCTGAAATAAACCTATTTAAAAATGCTATTTAATACGCCCAAGTTGCTGAAATAAACCTGATTAATAAGGCTATTTAATAAGCGTAAGTTGCTGAAATAAGCCTATTTAATAAGCCTAAGTTGCTGAAATAAGCCTATTTAATAAGGCTATTTAATTAGTCTAAGTTGCTGAAATAAACCTATTTAATAAGCCTAAGTTGCTAAAATAAGCCTATTTAATGAGGCTATTTAATAAGTCCATTTAATAAGCCTATTTAATAAGCCTATTTAATACGCCTATTTAATAAGCCTATTTAATACGCCTATTTAATAAACCTATTTAATAAATATTTAATGAGCCTATTTATTAAGTCTATTTAATAAGCCTTTTTAATAAGCCTATTTAATAAGTCTATTTAATAAGCCTATATAATAGGCCTATTTAATAAGTCTAAGTTGCTGAAATAAGCCTATTTATTAAGCCTAAGTTGCTGAATAAACTAATTTAATAAGTCTAAGTTGCTGAAATAAGGCTATTTAATAAGCCTAAGTTGCTGAAATGAGCCTATTTAATAAGCCTAAGTTGCTGAAATAAGGCTACTCAATAAGTCTAAGTTGCTGAAATAAGCCTATTTAATAAGCCTAAGTTGCTAAAATTTAATGAGGCTATTTAATAAGTCTATTTAATAAGCCTATTTAATAAGCCTATTTAATAAGCCTATTTAATAAGTCTATTTAATACGTCTATTTAATAAGCCTATTTAAAGAGTATTCAATGAGCCTATTTATTAAGCCTATTTATTGAGCCTATTTAATAAGCCTATTTATTAAGCCTATTTATTAAGCCTATTTATTGAGCCTATTTAATAAGCCTATTTATTAAGCCTATTTAATATGCCTATTTAATAAGTCTATTTAATAAGCCTATTTAATAAGCCTATTTAATAAGCCTATTTAATAAGCCTATTTAATAAGCCTATTTAATAAGTATTTAATGAGCCTATTTAATCAGTCTATTTAATAAGCCTATTTAATAGACCTATTTAATAAGTCTAATTTGCTGAAATAAGCCTATTTAATAAGCCTAAGTTGCTAAAATAAGCCTATTTAATGAGGCTGTTTAAAAAGTCTATTTAATAAGCCTACTTAATAAGCCTATTTAATGAGCCTATTTAAAAAGCCTATTTAATAAGTCTATTTAATAAGTCTATTTAATACACCTATTTAATAAGTATTTAACGAGCATATTTAATAAGCCTATTTATTGAGCCTATTTAATAAGCCTATTTAATAAGCCTATTTAATAAGCCTATTAATTAAGCCTATTTAATGAGACTATTTAATAAGCCTATTTATTGAACCTATTTAATAAGTCTATTTAATAAGCCTGTTTAATGAGCCTATTTAATAAGTATTTAATGAGCCTATTTAATAAGCCCAAGTTGCTCAATAAGCCTATTTAATAAGCCTAAGTTGCTGAAATAAGCCTATTTAATAAGCCTATTTAATAAGCCTAAGTTGCTGAATAAGCCTATTTAATAAGCCTAAGTTGCTGAAATAAGGCTATTTAATAAGTCTAAGTTGCTGAAATAAGCCTATTTAATAAGCCTAAGTTGCTGAAATAAGCCTATTTAATACGCCTAAGTTGCTGAAATAAGCCTATTTAATAGGCCTATCTAATAAGTCTAAGTTGCAGAAATAAGCATATTTCATAAGCCTATTTAATGAGCCTAAGTTGCTGAAATGTCTATTTAATAAGTCGATTTAATAAGTCAAAGTTGCTAAAATAAGCCTATTTAATAAGGCTATTTAATAAGCCTAATTTGCTGAAATAAGCCTATTTAATGAGGCTATTTAATGAGCCTAAGTTGCTGAAATAAGCCGATTTAATAAGCCTAAGTTTCTGAACTAAGCCTATTTAAAAAGGTCTATTTAATAAGTCTAAGTTGCTGAAATAAACCTATTTAAAAATGCTATTTAATACGCCCAAGTTGCTGAAATAAACCTGATTAATAAGGCTATTTAATAAGCGTAAGTTGCTGAAATAAGCCTATTTAATAAGCCTAAGTTGCTGAAATAAGCCTATTTAATAAGGCTATTTAATTAGTCTAAGTTGCTGAAATAAACCTATTTAATAAGCCTAAGTTGCTAAAATAAGCCTATTTAATGAGGCTATTTAATAAGTCCATTTAATAAGCCTATTTAATAAGCCTATTTAATACGCCTATTTAATAAGCCTATTTAATACGCCTATTTAATAAACCTATTTAATAAATATTTAATGAGCCTATTTATTAAGTCTATTTAATAAGCCTTTTTAATAAGCCTATTTAATAAGTCTATTTAATAAGCCTATATAATAGGCCTATTTAATAAGTCTAAGTTGCTGAAATAAGCCTATTTATTAAGCCTAAGTTGCTGAATAAACTAATTTAATTAGTCTAAGTTGCTGAAATAAGGCTATTTAATAAGCCTAAGTTGCTGAAATGAGCCTATTTAATAAGCCTAAGTTGCTGAAATAAGGCTATTCAATAAGTCTAAGTTGCTGAAATAAGCCTATTTAATAAGCCTAAGTTGCTAAAATTTAATGAGGCTATTTAATAAGTCTATTTAATAAGCCTATTTAATAAGCCTATTTAATAAGCCTATTTAATAAGTCTATTTAATACGTCTATTTAATAAGCCTATTTAAAGAGTATTCAATGAGCCTATTTATTAAGCCTATTTATTGAGCCTATTTAATAAGCCTATTTATTAAGCCTATTTATTAAGCCTATTTATTGAGCCTATTTAATAAGCCTATTTATTAAGCCTATTTAATATGCCTATTTAATAAGTCTATTTAATAAGCCTATTTAATAAGCCTATTTAATAAGCCTATTTAATAAGCCTATTTAATAAGCCTATTTAATAAGTATTTAATGAGCCTATTTAATCAGTCTATTTAATAAGCCTATTTAATAGACCTATTTAATAAGTCTAATTTGCTGAAATAAGCCTATTTAATAAGCCTAAGTTGCTAAAATAAGCCTATTTAATGAGGCTGTTTAAAAAGTCTATTTAATAAGCCTACTTAATAAGCCTATTTAATGAGCCTATTTAAAAAGCCTATTTAATAAGTCTATTTAATAAGTCTATTTAATACACCTATTTAATAAGTATTTAACGAGCATATTTAATAAGCCTATTTATTGAGCCTATTTAATAAGCCTATTTAATAAGCCTATTTAATAAGCCTATTAATTAAGCCTATTTAATGAGACTATTTAATAAGCCTATTTATCGAACCTATTTAATAAGTCTATTTAATAAGCCTGTTTAATGAGCCTATTTAATAAGTATTTAATGAGCCTATTTAATAAGCCCAAGTTGCTCAATAAGCCTATTTAATAAGCCTAAGTTGCTGAAATAAGCCTATTTAATAAGCCTATTTAATAAGCCTAAGTTGCTGAATAAGCCTATTTAATAAGCCTAAGTTGCTGAAATAAGCCTATTTAATAAGTCTAAGTTGCTGAAATAAGGCTATTTAATGAGCCTAAGTTGCTGAAATAAGCCTATTTAATAAGCCTAAGTTGCTAAAATAAGGCTATTTAATAAGTCTAAGTTGCTGAAATAAGCATATTTAATAAGTCTAAGTTGCTGAAATAAGCCTATTTAATAAGTCTAAGTTGCTGAAATAAGGCTATTTAATAAATCTAAGTTGCTGAAATAAGCCTATTTAATCAGCGTAAGTTGCTGAAATAAGCCTCTTTAATAAGCCCAAGTTGCTGAAATAAGCCTATTTAATAAGGCTATTTAATAAGCCTAAGTTGCTGAAAGAAGCCTATTTAATAAGCGTAAGTTGCTGAAATAAGGCTAATTAATAAGTCTAAGTTGCTGTAATAAGCCTATTTAATAAGCCTAAGTTGCTGAAATAAGCCTATTTAATAAGCCTAAGTTGCTGAAATAAGCCTATTTAATAGGCCTATCTAATAAGTCTAAGTTGCAGAAATAAGCATATTTCATAATCCTATTTAATGAGCCTAAGTTGCTGAAATGTCTATTTAATAAGTCGATTTAATAAGTCAAAGTTGCTAAAATAAGCCTATTTAATAAGGCTATTTAATAAGCCTAATTTGCTGAAATAAGCCTATTTAATGAGGCTATTTAATGAGCCTAAGTTGCTGAAATAAGCCGATTTAATAAGCCTAAGTTTCTGAACTAAGCCTATTTAAAAAGGTCTATTTAATAAGTCTAAGTTGCTGAAATAAACCTATTTAAAAATGCTATTTAATACGCCCAAGTTGCTGAAATAAACCTGATTAATAAGGCTATTTAATAAGCGTAAGTTGCTGAAATAAGCCTATTTAATAAGCCTAAGTTGCTGAAATAAGCCTATTTAATAAGGCTATTTAATTAGTCTAAGTTGCTGAAATAAACCTATTTAATAAGCCTAAGTTGCTAAAATAAGCCTATTTAATGAGGCTATTTAATAAGTCCATTTAATAAGCCTATTTAATAAGCCTATTTAATACGCCTATTTAATAAGCCTATTTAATACGCCTATTTAATAAACCTATTTAATAAATATTTAATGAGCCTATTTATTAAGTCTATTTAATAAGCCTTTTTAATAAGCCTATTTAATAAGTCTATTTAATAAGCCTATATAATAGGCCTATTTAATAAGTCTAAGTTGCTGAAATAAGCCTATTTATTAAGCCTAAGTTGCTGAATAAACTAATTTAATAAGTCTAAGTTGCTGAAATAAGGCTATTTAATAAGCCTAAGTTGCTGAAATGAGCCTATTTAATAAGCCTAAGTTGCTGAAATAAGGCTACTCAATAAGTCTAAGTTGCTGAAATAAGCCTATTTAATAAGCCTAAGTTGCTAAAATTTAATGAGGCTATTTAATAAGTCTATTTAATAAGCCTATTTAATAAGCCTATTTAATAAGCCTATTTAATAAGTCTATTTAATACGTCTATTTAATAAGCCTATTTAAAGAGTATTCAATGAGCCTATTTATTAAGCCTATTTATTGAGCCTATTTAATAAGCCTATTTATTAAGCCTATTTATTAAGCCTATTTATTGAGCCTATTTAATAAGCCTATTTATTAAGCCTATTTAATATGCCTATTTAATAAGTCTATTTAATAAGCCTATTTAATAAGCCTATTTAATAAGCCTATTTAATAAGCCTATTTAATAAGCCTATTTAATAAGTCTATTTAATACGTCTATTTAATAAGCCTATTTAAAGAGTATTCAATGAGCCTATTTATTAAGCCTATTTATTGAGCCTATTTAATAAGCCTATTTATTAAGCCTATTTATTAAGCCTATTTATTGAGCCTATTTAATAAGCCTATTTATTAAGCCTATTTAATATGCCTATTTAATAAGTCTATTTAATAAGCCTATTTAATAAGCCTACTTAATAAGCCTATTTAATGAGCCTATTTAAAAAGCCTATTTAATAAGTCTATTTAATAAGTCTATTTAATACACCTATTTAATAAGTATTTAACGAGCATATTTAATAAGCCTATTTATTGAGCCTATTTAATAAGCCTATTTAATAAGGCTATTTAATAAGTCTAAGTTGCAGAAATAAACCTATTTTATAATGTTATTTAATACGCCTAAGTTGCTGAAATAAGCATATTTAATAAGCCTAAGTTGCTAAAATAAGCCTATTTAATAGGCCTATCTAATAAGTCTAAGTTGCAGAAATAAGCATATTTCATAAGCCTATTTAATGAGCCTAAGTTGCTGAAATGTCTATTTAATAAGTCGATTTAATAAGTCTAAGTTGCTAAAATAAGCCTATTTAATAAGGCTATTTAATAAGCCTAAGTTGCTGAAATAAGCCAATTTAATAAGGCTATTTAATGAGCCTAAGTTGCTGAAATAAGCCTATTTAATAAGCCGAAGTTTCTGAACTAAGCCTATTTAAAAAGGTATATTTAATAAGTCTAAGTTGCTGAAATAAACCTATTTAAAAATGCTATTTAATAAGCCTAAGTTGCTGAAATAAACCTGTTTAATAAGGCTATTTAATAAGCGTAAGTTGCTGAAATAAGCCTATTTAATAAGCCTAAGTTGCTGAAATAAGCCTATTTAATAAGGCTATTTAATAAGTCTAAGTTGCTGAAATAAACCTATTTAAAAAGCCTAAGTTGCTAAAATAAGCCTATTTAATGAGGCTATTTAATAAGTCTATTTAATAAGCCTATTTAATACGCCTATTTAATAAGCCTATTTAATAAGCCTATTTATTGAGCCTATTTAATAAGCCTATTTAATAAGCCTATTTAATAAGCCTATTTATTGAGCCTATTTAATAAGCCTATTTATTGAGCCTATTTAATAAGCCTATTTATTGAGCCTATTTCATATGCCTATGTAATATGTCTATTTAATAAGCTATTTAATGAGCCTATTTAATAAGCCTATTTAATAAGCCTATTTAATAAGCCTATTTATTGAGCCTATTTAATAAGTCTATTTAATAAGCCTATTTAATAAGCCTATTTATTGAGCCTATTTAATAAGCCTCTTTAATAAACTATTTAGTATGCCTATTTAGTATGCCTATTTAATAAGCCTATTTAATAAGCCTATT
Organism: Petromyzon marinus; assembly: GCF_048934315.1. Classification (NCBI taxonomy): domain Eukaryota; kingdom Metazoa; phylum Chordata; class Hyperoartia; order Petromyzontiformes; family Petromyzontidae; genus Petromyzon; species Petromyzon marinus. The sequence goes on along the minus strand of NW_027422995.1, from coordinate 605,258 downwards.
TAATAAGCCTATTTATTGAGCCTATTTAATAAGTCTATTTAATAAGCCTATTTAATAAGTATTTAATGAGCCTATTTAATAAGTCTATTTAATAAGCCTATTTAATAGGCCTATTTAATAAGTCTAAGTTGCTGAATAAGCCAATTTAATAAGTCTAAGTTGCTGAAATAAGGCTATTTAATAAGCCTAATTTGCTGAAATAAGCCTATTTAATAAGCCTAAGTTGCTGAAATAAGGCTATTTAATAAGTCTAAGTTGCTGAAATAAGCCTACTTAATAAGCCTAAGTTGCTGAAATAAGTATATTTAATAAGCATAAGTTGCTGAAATAAGCCTATTTAATAAGTCTAAGTTGCTGAAATAAGGCTATTTAATAAGTCTAAGTTGCTGAAATAAGCCTATTTAATCAGCGTAAGTTGCAGAAATAAGCATATTTCATAAGCCTATTTAATGAGCCTAAGGTGCTGAAATGTCTATTTAATAAGTCGATTTAATAAGCCTAAGTTGCTGAAATAAGCCTATTTAATGAGGCTATTTAATAAGCCTAATTTACTGAAATAGGCCTATTTAATAATCCGAAGTTTCTGAACTAAGCCTATTTAAAAAGGTCTATTTAATAAGTCTAAGTTGCTGAAATAAACCTATTTAAAAATGCTATTTAATACGCCTAAGTTGCTGAAATAAACCTGATTAATAAGGCTATTTAATAAGCATAAGTTGCTGAAATAAGCCTATTTAATAAGCCTACGTTGCTGAACTAAGCCTATATAAAAAGGTCTATTTAATAAGTCTAAGTTGATGAAATAAACCCATTTAAAAATGCTATTTAATAAGCCTAAATTGCTGAAATAAACCTGTTTAATAAGGCTATTTAATAAGCATAAGTTGCTGAAATAAGCCTATTTAATAAGCCTAAGTTGCTGAAATAAGCCTATTTAATAAGGCTATTTAATAAGTCTAAGTTGCAGAAATAAACCTATTTTATAATGCTATTTAATACGCCTAAGTTGCTGAAATAAGCATATTTTATAAGCCTAAGTTGCTAAAATAAGCCTATTTAATAGGCCTATCTAATAAGTCTAAGTTGCAGAAATAAGCATATTTCATAAGCCTATTTAATGAGCCTAAGTTGCTGAAATGTCTATTTAATAAGTCGATTTAATAAGTCTAAGTTGCTAAAATAAGCCTATTTAATAAGGCTATTTAATAAGCCTAAGTTGCTGAAATAAGCCTATTTAATAAGGCTATTTAATGAGCCTAAGTTGCTGAAATAAGCCTATTTAATAAGCCGAAGTTTCTGAACTAAGCCTATTTAAAAAGGTATATTTAATAAGTCTAAGTTGCTGAAATAAACCTATTTAAAATGCTATTTAATAAGCCTAAGTTGCTGAAATAAACCTGTTTAATAAGGCTATTTAATAAGCGTAAGTTGCTGTAATAAGCCTATTTAATAAGCCTAAGTTGCTGAAATAAGCCTATTTAATAAGGCTATTTAATAAGTCTAAGTTGCTGAAATAAACCTATTTAAAAAGCCTAAGTTGCTAAAATAAGCCTATTTAATGAGGCTATTTAATAAGTCTATTTAATAAGCCTATTTAATGAGGCTATTTAATAAGTCTATTTAATAAGCCTATTAATAAGCCTATTTAATAAGCCTATTTAATAAGCCTATTTATTGAGCCTATTTAATAAGCCTATTTAATAAGCCTATTTATTGAGCCTATTTAATAGGTGTATTTAATAAGCCTATTTAATGAGCCCAATTAATAAATATTTAATGAGCCTATTTAATCAGTCTATTTAATAAACCTATTTAATAGGCCTATTTAATAAGTCTAAGTTGCTAAAATAAGCCTATTTAATAAGCCTAAGTTGCTGAAAAGCCTATTTCATAAGCCTAAGTTGCTGAAAGAAACCTTTTTAATAAGTCTAAGTTGCTGAAATAAGCCGATTTAATAAGCCTAAGTTGCTGAAATAAGCCTATTTAATAAGGCTATTTAATAAGCCTAAGTTGCTGAATAAGCCTATTTAATAAGTCTAAGTTGCTGAAATAAGGCTATTTAATAAGCCTAAGTTGCTGAAATAAGGCTATTTATTAAGTCTAAGTTGCTGAAATAAGCCTATTTAATAAGCCTAAGTTGCTAAAATAAGCCTATTTAATGAGGCTATTTAATAAGTCTATTTAATAAGCCAATTTAATAAGCCTATTTTATAAGCCTATTTAATAAGCCTTATTAATATGTCTATTTAATAAGTCTATTTAATAAGCCTATTTAATAAATATTTAATGAGCCTATTTAATAAGCCTATTTATTGATCCTATTTAATAAGCCTATTTATTAAGCAAATTTAATAAGCCTATTTAATTAGCCTATTTAATAAGTCTATTTAATAAGTCTATTTAATAAGTCTATTTAATAAGCCTATTTAATAAGCCTATTAATTAAGCCTATTTAATGAGCCTATTTAATAAGCCTATTTATTGAGCCTATATAATAAGCCTATTTATTAATGCTATTTAATAAGTCTATTTAATAAGCCTATTTAATAAGCCTATTTAATAAGCCTATTTAACAAGCCTATTTAATACGCCTATTTAATAAACCTATTTAATCAGTATTTAATGAGCCTATTTAATAAGTCTATTTAATAAGCCTTTTTAAAAAGCCTATTTAATAAGTCTATTTAATAAGCCTATTTAATAAGTATTTAATGAGCGTATTTAATAAGCCTATTTATTGAGCCTATTTAATAAGCCTATTTATTAAGCCTATTTAATAAGCCTATTTAATAAGCCTATTTAATATGTCTATTTAATAAGCCTATTTAATAAGCCTAAGTTGCTGAAATAAGCCTATTTAATACGGCTATTTAATAAGCCTAAGTTGCTGAATAAGCCTATTTAATAAGTCTAAGTTGCTGAAATAAGGCTACTTAATAAGCCTAAGTTGCTGAAATAAGCCTATTTAATAAGCCTAAGTTGCTGAAATAAGGCTATTTAATAAGTTTAAGTTGCTGAAATAAGCCTATCTAATAAGCCTAAGTTGCTGAAATAAGCCTATTTAATAAGCCTAAGTTGCTGAAATAAGCCTATTTAATAGGCCTATCTAATAAGTCTAAGTTGCAGAAATAAGCATATTTCATAAGCCTATTTAATGAGCCTAAGTTGCTGAAATGTCTATTTAATAAGTCGATTTAATAAGCCTAAGTTGCTGAAATAAGCCTATTTAATGAGGCTATTTAATAAGCATAAGTTGCTGAAATAAGCCTATTTAATAAGCCTAAGTTGCTGAAATAAGCCTATTTAATAAGGCTATTTAATAAGTCTAAGTTGCAGAAATAAACCTATTTTATAATGCTATTTAATACGCCTAAGTTGCTGAAATAAGCATATTTAATAAGCCTAAGTTGCTAAAATAAGCCTATTTAATAGGCCTATCTAATAAGTCTAAGTTGCAGAAATAAGCATATTTCATAAGCCTATTTAATGAGCCTAAGTTGCTGAAATGTCTATTTAATAAGTCGATTTAATAAGTCTAAGTTGCTAAAATAAGCCTATTTAATAAGGCTATTTAATAAGCCTAAGTTGCTGAAATAAACCTATTTAATAAGGCTATTTAATGAGCCTAAGTTGCTGAAATAAGCCTATTTAATAAGCCGAAGTTTCTGAACTAAGCCTATTTAAAAAGGTATATTTAATAAGTCTAAGTTGCTGAAATAAACCTATTTAAAAATGCTATTTAATAAGCCTAAGTTGCTGAAATAAACCTGTTTAATAAGGCTATTTAATAAGCGTAAGTTGCTGAAATAAGCCTATTTAATAAGCCTAAGTTGTTGAAATAAGCCTATTTAATAAGGCTATTTAATAAGTCTAAGTTGCTGAAATAAACCTATTTAAAAAGCCTAAGTTGCTAAAATAAGCCTATTTAATGAGGCTATTTAATAAGTCTATTTAATAAGCCTATTTAATACGCCTATTTAATAAGTCTATTTAATAAGCCTATTTAATAAGCCTATTTAATAAGCCTATTTAATAAGCCTATTTATTGAGCCTATTTAATAAGCCTATTTAATAAACTATTTAGTATGCCTATTTAGTATGCCTATTTAATAAGCCTATTTAATAAGCCTATTTAATAAGCCTATTTATTGAGCCTATTTAATAAGTCTATTTAATAAGCCTATTTAATAAGTATTTAATGAGCCTATTTAATAAGTATATTTAATAAGCCTATTTAATAGGCCTATTTAATAAGTCTAAGTTGCTGAATAAGCCAATTTAATAAGTCTAAGTTGCTGAAATAAGGCTATTTAAATAAGCCTAATTTGCTGAAATAAGCCTATTTAATAAGCCTAAGTTGCTGAAATAAGGCTATTTAATAAGTCTAAGTTGCTGAAATAAGCCTACTTAATAAGCCTAAGTTGCTGAAATAAGTATATTTAATAAGCATAAGTTGCTGAAATAAGCCTATTTAATAAGTCTAAGTTGCTGAAATAAGGCTATTTAATAAGTCTAAGTTGCTGAAATAAGCCTATTTAATCAGCGTAAGTTGCTGAAATAAGCCTATTTAATAGGCCCAAGTTGCTGAAATAAGCCTATTTAATAAGGCTATTTAATAAGCCTAAGTTGCTGAAATAAGTCTATTTAATAAGCGTAAGTTGCTGAAATAAGGCTATTTAATGTCTAAGTTGCTGAAATAAACCTATTTAATAAGCCTAAGTTGCAGAAATAAGCATATTTCATAAGCCTATTTAATGAGCCTAAGGTGCTGAAATGTCTATTTAATAAGTCGATTTAATAAGCCTAAGTTGCTGAAATAAGCCTATTTAATGAGGCTATTTAATAAGCCTAATTTACTGAAATAAGCCTATTTAATAATCCGAAGTTTCTGAACTAAGCCTATTTAAAAAGGTCTATTTAATAAGTCTAAGTTGCTGAAATAAACCTATTTAAAAATGCTATTTAATACGCCTAAGTTGCTGAAATAAACCTGATTAATAAGGCTATTTAATAAGCATAAGTTGCTGAAATAAGCCTATTTAATAAGCCTACGTTGCTGAACTAAGCCTATATAAAAAGGTCTATTTAATAAGTCTAAGTTGATGAAATAAACCCATTTAAAATGCTATTTAATAAGCCTAAATTGCTGAAATAAACCTGTTTAATAAGGCTATTTAATAAGCATAAGTTGCTGAAATAAGCCTATTTAATAAGCCTAAGTTGCTGAAATAAGCCTATTTAATAAGGCTATTTAATAAGTCTAAGTTGCAGAAATAAACCTATTTTATAATGCTATTTAATACGCCTAAGTTGCTGAAATAAGCATATTTTATAAGCCTAAGTTGCTAAAATAAGCCTATTTAATAGGCCTATCTAATAAGTCTAAGTTGCAGAAATAAGCATATTTCATAAGCCTATTTAATGAGCCTAAGTTGCTGAAATGTCTATTTAATAAGTCGATTTAATAAGTCTAAGTTGCTAAAATAAGCCTATTTAATAAGGCTATTTAATAAGCCTAAGTTGCTGAAATAAGCCTATTTAATAAGGCTATTTAATGAGCCTAAGTTGCTGAAATAAGCTTATTTAATAAGCCGAAGTTTCTGAACTAAGCCTATTTAAAAAGGTATATTTAATAAGTCTAAGTTGCTGAAATAAACCTATTTAAAATGCTATTTAATAAGCCTAAGTTGCTGAAATAAACCTGTTTAATAAGGCTATTTAATAAGCGTAAGTTGCTGTAATAAGCCTATTTAATAAGCCTAAGTTGCTGAAATAAGCCTATTTAATAAGGCTATTTAATAAGTCTAAGTTGCTGAAATAAACCTATTTAAAAAGCCTAAGTTGCTAAAATAAGCCTATTTAATGAGGCTATTTAATAAGTCTATTTAATAAGCCTATTTAATACGCCTATTTAATAAGTCTATTTAATAAGCCTATTAATAAGCCTATTTAATAAGCCTATTTAATAAGCCTATTTATTGAGCCTATTTAATAAGCCTATTTAATAAGCCTATTTATTGAGCCTATTTAATAGGTGTATTTAATAAGCCTATTTAATGAGCCCAATTAATAAGTATTTAATGAGCCTATTTAATCAGTCTATTTAATAAACCTATTTAATAGGCCTATTTAATAAGTCTAAGTTGCTAAAATAAGCCTATTTAATAAGCCTAAGTTGCTGAAAAGCCTATTTCATAAGCCTAAGTTGCTGAAAGAAACCTTTTTAATAAGTCTAAGTTGCTGAAATAAGCCGATTTAATAAGCCTAAGTTGCTGAAATAAGCCTATTTAATAAGGCTATTTAATAAGCCTAAGTTGCTGAATAAGCCTATTTAATAAGTCTAAGTTGCTGAAATAAGGCTATTTAATAAGCCTAAGTTGCTGAAATAAGGCTATTTATTAAGTCTAAGTTGCTGAAATAAGCCTATTTAATAAGCCTAAGTTGCTAAAATAAGCCTATTTAATGAGGCTATTTAATAAGTCTATTTAATAAGCCTATTTAATAAGCCTATTTAATAAGCCTATTTAATGAGCCTATTTAATAAGTCTATTTAATAAGCCTTTTTAAAAAGCCTATTTAATAAGTCTATTTAATAAGCCTATTTAATAAGTATTTAATGAGCGTATTTAATAAGCCTATTTATTGAGCCTATTTAATAAGCCTATTTATTAAGCCTATTTAATAAGCCTATTTAATAAGCCTATTTAATATGTCTATTTAATAAGCCTATTTAATAAGCCTAAGTTGCTGAAATAAGCCTATTTAATACGGCTATTTAATAAGCCTAAGTTGCTGAATAAGCCTATTTAATAAGTCTAAGTTGCTGAAATAAGGCTATTTAATAAGCCTAAGTTGCTGAAATAAGCCTATTTAATAAGCCTAAGTTGCTGAAATAAGGCTATTTAATAAGTTTAAGTTGCTGAAATAAGCCTATTTAATAAGCCTAAGTTGCTGAAATAAGCCTATTTAATAAGCCTAAGTTGCTGAAATAAGCCTATTTAATAGGCCTATCTAATAAGTCTAAGTTGCAGAAATAAGCATATTTCATAAGCCTATTTAATGAGCCTAAGTTGCTGAAATGTCTATTTAATAAGTCGATTTAATAAGCCTAAGTTGCTGAAATAAGCCTATTTAATGAGGCTATTTAATAAGCATAAGTTGCTGAAATAAGCCTATTTAATAAGCCTACGTTGCTGAACTAAGCCTATATAAAAAGGTCTATTTAATAAGTCTAAGTTGCTGAAATAAACCTATTTAAAAATGCTAGTTAATATGCCTAAATTGCTGAAATAAACCTGTTTAATAAGGCTATTTAATAAGCATAAGTTGCTGAAATAAGCCTATTTAATAAGCCTAAGTTGCTCAAATAAGCCTATTTAATAAGGCTATTTAATAAGTCTAAGTTGCAGAAATAAACCTATTTTATAATGCTATTTAATACGCCTAAGTTGCTGAAATAAGCATATTTAATAAGTCTAAGTTGCTAAAATAAGCCTATTTAATAAGGCTATTTAATAAGCCTAAGTTGCTGAAATAAGCCTATTTAATAAGGCTATTTAATGAGCCTAAGTTGCTGAAATGTCTATTTAATAAGTCGATTTAATAAGTCAAAGTTGCTAAAATAAGCCTATTTCATAAGGCTATTTAATAAGCCTAAGTTGCTGAAATAAGCCTATTTATTAAGCCGAAGTTTCTGAACTAAGCCTATTTAAAACGGTATATTTAATAAGTCTAAGTTGCTGAAATAAACCTATTTAAAAATGCTATTTAATAAGCCTAAGTTGCTGAAATAAACCTGTTTAATAAGGCTATTTAATAAGCGTAAGTTGCTGAAATAAGCCTAAGTTGCTGAAATAAGCCTATTTAATAAGGCTATTTAATAAGTCTAAGTTGCTGAAATAAACCTATTTAATAAGCCTAAGTTGCTAAAATAAGCCTATTTAATGAGGCTATTTAATAAGTTTATTTAATAAGCCTATTGAATAAGCCTATTTAATAAGCCTATTTAATAAGCCTATTTAATACGCCTATTTAATAAACCTATTTAATCAGTATTTAATGAGCCTATTTAATAAGGTTATTTAATAAGCCTTTTTAAAAAGCCTATTTAATAAGTCTATTTAATAAGCCTATTTAATAAGTCTATTTAATAAGTCTATTTAATAAGCCTACTTAATAAGTATTTAATGAGCCTATTTAATAAGCCTATTTATTGAGCCTATTTAATAAGCCTATTTATTGAGCCTATTTAATAAGCCTATTTATTGAGCCTATTTAATAAGCTAATTATTGAGCCTATTTAATGAGCCTATTTAATAAGTCTATTTAATAAGCCTATTTAATAAGCCTATTTAATAAGCCTATTTAATACACCTAAGTTGCTGAAATAAGCCTATTTAATAAGCCTGAGTTGCTAAAATAAGGCTATTTAATGAGGCTATTTAATACGTCTCTTTAATAAGCCTATTTAATAAGCCTATTTAATAAGCCTACTTAATAAACCTATTTAATAAGCCTATTTAATAAGTCTATTTAATAAGTCTATTTAATAAGCCTATTTAATAAGTATTTAATGAGCCTATTTAATAAGCCTATTTATTGAGCCTATTTAATAAGCCTATTTATTAAGCATATTTAATAAGCCTATTTAATAAGCCTATTTAATAAGTCTATTTAATAAGCCTATTTAATAAGCCTATTTAATAAGCCTAAGTTGCTGAAATAAGCCTATTTAATAAGTCTAAGTTGCTGAAATAAGCCTATCTAATAAGCCAAAGTTGCTAAAATAGGCCTATTTAATGAGGCTATTTGATAAGTCTATTTAATAAGCCTATTTAATAAGCCTATTTAAAAAGGTCTATTTAATAAGTCTAAGTTGCTGAAATAAACCTATTTAAAAATGCTATTTAATACGCCTAAGTTGCTGAAATAAACCTGTTTAATAAGGCTATTTAATAAGCATAAGTTGCTGAAATAAACCTGTTTAATAAGCCTATTTAATAAGCCTAAGTTGCTGAAATAAGCCTATTTAATAAGGCTATTTAATACGTCTAAGTTGCAGAAATAAACCTATTTAATAATGCTATTTAATACGCCTAAGTTGCTGAAATAAGCATATTTAATAAGCATAAGTTGCTAAAATAAGCCTATTTAATAGGCCTATCTAATAAGTCTAAGTTGCAGAAAAAAGCATATTTCATAAGCATATTTATTGAGCCTAAGTTTCTGAAATGTCTATTTAATAAGGCTATTTAATAAGCCTAAGTTGCTAAAATAAGCCTATTTAATAAGGCTATTTAATAAGCCTAAGTTGCTGAAATAAGCCTATTTAAAAAGGTATATTTAATAAGTCTAAGTTGCTGAAATAAACCTATTTAAAAATGCTATTTAATAAGCCTAAGTTGCTGAAATAAACCTATTTAATAAGCCTAAGTTGCTAAAATAAGCCTATTTAATGAGGCTATTTAATAAGTCTATTTAATAAGCCTATTTAATAAGCCTATTTAATAAGCCTATTTAATAAGCCTATTTAATACGCCTATTTAATAAACCTATTTAATCGGTATTTAATCAGCCTATTTAATACGACTATTTAATAAGCCTTTTTAAAAAGCCTATTTAATAAGTCTATTTAATAAGCCTATTTAATAAGTCTATTTAATAAGTCTATTTAATAAGCCTATTTAATAAGTATTTAATGAGCCTATTTAATAAGCCTATTTATTGAGCCTATTTAATAAGCCTATTTATTGAGCCTATTTAATAAGCCTATTTATTGAGCCTATTTAATGAGCCTATTTATTGAGCCTATTTAATGAGCATATTTAATAAGTCTATTGAATAAGCCTATTTAATAAGCCTATTTAATAAGCCTATTTAATAAGCCTATTTAATAAGCCTATTTAATAAGCCTATTTAATAACCCTATTTATTGAGCCTATTTAATAAGTCTATTTAATAAGCCTATTTAATAAGCCTATTTAATAAGTATTTAATGAGCCTATTTAATAAGTCTATTTAATAAGCCTATTTAATAAGCCTAGTTAATAAGTCTAAGTTGCTGAAATAAGCCTATTTAATAAGCCTATTTAATACGCCTATTTAATAAACCTATTTAATCAGTATTTAATGAGCCTATTTGATAAGTCTATTTAATAAGCCTTTTTAAAAAGCCTATTTAATAAGTCTATTTAATAAGCCTATTTAATAAGTCTCTTTAATAAGTCTATTTAATAAGCCTATTTAATAAGCCTATTTATTGAGCCTATTTGATAAGTCTATTTAATAAGCCTATTAAATAAGCCTATTTAATAAGTATTTAATGCGCCTATTTAATAAGTCTATTTGATAAGCCTAATTAATAGGCCTATTTAATAAGCCTATATATTGAGCCTTTTTAATAAGTCTATTTAATAAGCCTATTAAATAAGCCTATTTAATAAGTATTTAATGCACCTATTTAATACGCCTATTTATTGAGCCTATTTAATAAGCCTATTTATTGAGCCTATTTAATAAGCCTATTTATTGAGCCTATTTAATAAGCCTATTTATTGTGCCTATTTAATGAGCCTATTTAATAAGTCTATTTAATAAGCCTATTTAATAAGCCTATTTAGTAAGCCTATTTAATAACCCTATTTAATAAGCCTATTTAATAAGCCTATTTAATATGCCTATTTAATAAGCCTATTTATTGAGCCTATTTAATAAGTCTATTTAATAAACCTATTAAATAAGCCTATTTAATGCGCCTATTTAATAAGTCTATTTGATAAGCCTATTTAATAGGCCTATTTAATAAATCTAAGTTGCTGAAATAAGCCTATTTAATAAGCCTAACTTGCTGAAATAAGCCTATTTAATAAGCCTGAGTTGCTAAAATAAGGCTATTTAATGAGGCTATTTAATACGTCTATTTAATAAGCCTATTTAATAAGCCTATTTAATAAGCCTATTTAATAAGCCTATTTAATAAGCCTATTTAATATGCCTATTTAATAACCCTATTTATTGAGCCTATTTAATAAGTCTATTTAATAAGCCTATTTAATAAGCCTATTTAATAAGTATTTAATGAGCCTATTTAATAAGTCTATTTAATAAGCCTATTTAATAAGCCTAGTTAATAAGTCTAAGTTGCTGAAATAAGCCTATTTAATAAGCCTATTTAATACGCCTATTTAATAAACCTATTTAATCAGTATTTAATGAGCCTATTTGATAAGTCTATTTAATAAGCCTTTTTAAAAAGCCTATTTAATAAGTCTATTTAATAAGCCTATTTAATAAGTCTCTTTAATAAGTCTATTTAATAAGCCTATTTAATAAGCCTATTTATTGAGCCTATTTGATAAGTCTATTTAATAAGCCTATTAAATAAGCCTATTTAATAAGTATTTAATGCGCCTATTTAATAAGTCTATTTGATAAGCCTATTTAATAGGCCTATTTAATAAGCCTATATATTGAGACTTTTTAATAAGTCTATTTAATAAGCCTATTAAATAAGCCTATTTAATAAGTATTTAATGCGCCTATTTAATACGCCTATTTATTGAGCCTATTTAATAAGCCTATTTATTGAGCCAATTTAATAAGCCTATTTATTGAGCCTATTTAATAAGCCTATTTATTGTGCCTATTTAATGAGCCTATTTAATAAGTCTATTTAATAAGCCTATTTAATAAGCCTATTTAGTAAGCCTATTTAATAACCCTATTTAATAAGCCTATTTAATAAGCCTATTTAATACGCCTATTTAATAAGCCTATTTATTGAGCCTATTTAATAAGTCTATTTAATAAGCCTATTAAATAAGCCTATTTAATGCGCCTATTTAATAAGTCTATTTGATAAGCCTATTTAATAGGGCTATTTAATAAGTCTAAGTTGCTGAAATAAGCCTATTTAATAAGCCTAACTTGCTGAAATAAGCCTATTTAATAAGCCTGAGTTGCTAAAATAAGGCTATTTAATGAGGCTATTTAATACGTCTATTTAATAAGCCTATTTAATAAGCCTATTTAATAAGCCTAAGTTGCTGAAATAAGCCTATTTAATAAGTCTAAGTTGCTGAAATAAGGCTATTTAATAAGCTTAAGTTGCTGAAATAAGCCTATTTAATAAGCCTAAGTTGCTGAAATAAGCCTATTTAATAAGTCTAAGTTGCTGAAATAAGCCTATCTAATAAGCCAAAGTTGCTAAAATAGGCCTATTTAATGAGGCTATTTGATAAGTCTATTTAATAAGCCTATTTAATAAGCCTATTTAAAAAGGTCTATTTAATAAGTCTAAGTTGCTGAAATAAACCTATTTAAAAATGCTATTTAATACGCCTAAGTTGCTGAAATAAACCTGTTTAATAAGGCTATTTAATAAGCATAAGTTGCTGAAATAAGCCTATTTAATAAGCCTAAGTTGCTGAAATAAGCCTATTTAATAAGGCTATTTAATACGTCTAAGTTGCAGAAATAAACCTATTTAATAATGCTATTTAATACGCCTAAGTTGCTGAAATAAGCATATTTAATAAGCATAAGTTGCTAAAATAAGCCTATTTAATAGGCCTATCTAATAAGTCTAAGTTGCAGAAAAAAGCATATTTCATAAGCATATTTATTGAGCCTAAGTTTCTGAAATGTCTATTTAATAAGGCTATTTAATAAGCCTAAGTTGTTGAAATAAGCCTATTTAATAAGGCTATTTAATGAGCCTAAGTTGCTGAAATAAGCCTATTTAAAAAGCCTAAGTTTCTGAACTAAGCCTATTTAAAAAGGTATATTTAATAAGTCTAAGTTGCTGAAATAAACCTATTTAAAAATGCTATTTAATAAGCCTAAGTTGCTGAAATAAACCTGTTTAATAAGGCTATTTAATAAGCATAAGTTGCTGAAATAAGCCTAAGTTGCTGAAATAAGCCTATTTAATAAGGCTATTTAATAAGTCTAAGTTGCTGAAATAAACCTATTTAATAAGCCTAAGTTGCTAAAATAAGCCTATTTAATGAGGCTATTTAATAAGTCTATTTAATAAGCCTATTTAATAAGCCTATTTAATAAGCCTATTTAATAAGCCTATTTAATACGCCTATTTAATAAACCTATTTAATCAGTATTTAATGAGCCTATTTAATAAGTCTATTTAATAAACCTTTTTAAAAAGCCTATTTAATAAGTCTATTTAATAAGCCTATTTAATAAGTCTATTTAATAAGTTTATTTAATAAGCCTATTTAATAAGTATTTAATGAACCTATTTAATAAGCTTATTTATTGAGCCTATTTAATAAGCCTATTTATTGAGCCTATTTAATAAGCCTATTTATTGAGCCTATTTAATGAGCCTATTTATTGAGCCTATTTAATGAGCATATTTAATAAGTCTATGGAATAAGCCTATTTAATAAGCCTATTTAATAAGCCTATTTAATAAGCCTATTTAATAAGCCTATTTAATAAGCCTATTTAATAAGCCTATTTAATAACCCTATTTATTGAGCCTATTTAATAAGTCTATTTAATAAGCCTATTTAATAAGCCTATTTAATAAGTATTTAATGAGCCTATTTAATAAGTCTATTTAATAAGCCTATTTAATAAGCCTAGTTAATAAGTCTAAGTTGCTGAAATAAGCCTATTTAATGAGCCTAAGTTGCTGAAATAAGCCTATTTAATAAGGCTATTTTAATATGCATAAGTTGCTTAAATAAGCCTATTTAATAAGCCTAAGTTGCTAAAATAAGCCTATTTAGTGAGGCTGTTTAATATGTCTATTTAATACGCCTATTTAATAAACCTATTTAATCAGTATTTAATGAGCCTATTTGATAAGTCTATTTAATAAGCCTTTTTAAAAAGCCTATTTAATAAGTCTATTTAATAAGCCTATTTAATAAGTCTCTTTAATAAGTCTATTTAATAAGCCTATTTAATAAGCCTATTTATTGAGCCTATTTGATAAGTCTATTTAATAAGCCTATTAAATAAGCCTATTTAATAAGTATTTAATGCGCCTATTTAATAAGTCTATTTGATAAGCCTATTTAATAGGCCTATTTAATAAGCCTATATATTGAACCTTTTTAATAAGTCTATTTAATAAGCCTATTAAATAAGCCTATTTAATAAGTATTTAATGCGCCTATTTAATACGCCTATTTATTGAGCCTATTTAATAAGCCTATTTATTGAGCCTATTTAATAAGCCTATTTATTGACCCTATTTAATAAGCCTATTTATTGTGCCTATTTAATGAGCCTATTTAATAAGTCTATTTAATAAGCCTATTTAATAAGCCTATTTAGTAAGCCTATTTAATAACCCTATTTAATAAGCCTATTTAATAAGCCTATTTAATACGCCTATTTAATAAGCCTATTTATTGAGCCTATTTAATAAGTCTATTTAATAAGCCTATTAAATAAGCCTATTTAATGCGCCTATTTAATAAGTCTATTTGATAAGCCTATTTAATAGGCCTATTTAATAAATCTAAGTTGCTGAAATAAGCCTATTTAATAAGCCTATTTAATAAGTATTTAATGAACCTATTTAATAAGCCTATTTATTGAGCCTATTTAATAAGCCTATTTATTGAGCCTATTTAATAAGCCTATTTATTGAGCCTATTTAATGAGCCTATTTATTGAGCCTATTTAATGAGCATATTTAATAAGTCTATGGAATAAGCCTATTTAATAAGCCTATTTAATAAGCCTATTTAATAAGCCTATTTAATAAGCCTATTTAATAAGCCTATTTAATAACCCTATTTATTGAGCCTATTTAATAAGTCTATTTAATAAGCCTATTTAATAAGCCTATTTAATAAGTATTTAATGAGCCTATTTAAAAAGTCTCTTTAATAAGCCTAAGTTGCTGAAATAAGCCTATTTAATAAGGCTATTTTAATATGCATAAGTTGCTTAAATAAGCCTATTTAATAAGCCTAAGTTGCTAAAATAAGCCTATTTAGTGAGGCTGTTTAATATGTCTATTTAATAAGCCTATTTAATAAGCCTATTTATTAAGCCTATTTAATACGCCTATTTAATAAAACTATTTAATCAGTATTTAATGAGCCTATTTGATAAGTCTATTTAATAAGCCTTTTTAAAAAGCCTATTTAATAAGTCTATTTAATAAGCCTATTTAATAAGTCTCTTTAATAAGTCTATTTAATAAGCCTATTTAATAAGCCTATTTATTGAGCCTATTTGATAAGTATTTAATGCGCCTATTTAATAAGTCTATTTGATAAGCCTATTTAATAGGCCTATTTAATAAGCCTATATATTGAGCCTTTTTAATAAGTCTATTTAATAAGCCTATTAAATAAGCCTATTTAATAAGTATTTAATGCGCCTATTTAATACGCCTATTTATTGAGCCTATTTAATAAGCATATTTATTGAGCCTATTTAATAAGCCTATTTATTGAGCCTATTTAATAAGCCTATTTATTGTGCCTATTTAATGAGCCTATTTAATAAGTCTATTTAATAAGCCTATTTAATAAGCCTATTTAGTAAGCCTATTTAATAACCCTATTTAATAAGCCCATTTAATAAGCCTATTTAATACGCCTATTTAATAAGCCTATTTATTGAGCCTATTTAATAAGTCTATTTAATAAGCCTATTAAATAAGCCTATTTAATGCGCCTATTTAATAAGTCTATTTGATAAGCCTATTTAATAGGCCTATTTAATAAATCTACGTTGCTGAAATAAGCCTATTTAATAAGCCTAACTTGCTGAAATAAGCCTATTTAATAAGCCTGAGTTGCTAAAATAAGGCTATTTAATGAGGCTATTTAATACGTCTATTTAATAAGCCTATTTAATAAGCCTATTTAATAAGCCTATTTATTGAGCCTATTTAATAAGCCTATTTAATAACCCTATTTATTGAGCCTATTTAATAAGTCTATTTAATAAGCCTATTTCATAAGCCTATTTAATAAGTATTTAATGAGCCTATTTAATAAGTCTATTTAATAAGCCTATTTAATAAGCCTAGTTAATAAGTCTAAGTTGCTGAAATAAGCCTATTTAATAAGCCTATTTAATACGCCTATTTAATAAACCTATTTAATCAGTATTTAATGAGCCTATTTGATAAGTCTATTTAATAAGCCTTTTTAATAAGTCTCTTTAATAAGTCTATTTAATAAGCCTATTTAATAAGCCTATTTATTGAGCCTATTTGATAAGTCTATTTAATAAGCCTATTAAATAAGCCTATTTAATAAGTATTTAATGCGCCTATTTAATAAGTCTATTTGATAAGCCTATTTAATAGGCCTATTTAATAAGCCTATATATTGAGCCTATTTAATAAGTCTATTTAATAAGCCTATTAAATAAGCCTATTTAATAAGTATTTAATGCGCCTATTTAATAAGCCTATTTATTGAGCCTATTTAATAAGCCTATTTATTGAGCCTATTTAATAAGCCTATTTATTGAGCCTATTTAATAAGCCTATTTATTGTGCCTATTTAATGAGCCTATTTAATAAGTCTATTTAATAAGGCTATTTAATAAGCCTATTTAGTAAGCCTATTTAATAACCCTATTTAATAAGCCTATTTAATAAGCCTATTTAATACGCCTATTTAATAAGCCTATTTATTGAGCCTATTTAATAAGTCTATTTAATAAGCCTATTAAATAAGCCTATTTAATGCGCCTATTTAATAAGTCTATTTGATAAGCCTATTTAATAGGGCTATTTAATAAGTCTAAGTTGCTGAAATAAGCCTATTTTATAAGCCTAACTTGCTGAAATAAGCCTATTTAATAAGCCTGAGTTGCTAAAATAAGGCTATTTAATGAGGCTATTTAATACGTCTATTTAATACGCCTATTTAATAAGCCTATTTAATAAGCCTAAGTTGCTGAAATAAGCCTATTTAATAAGTCTAAGTTGCTGAAATAAGGCTATTTAATAAGCCTAAGTTGCTGAAATAAGCCTATTTAATAAGCCTAAGTTGCTGAAATAAGCCTATTTAATAAGTCTAAGTTGCTGAAATAAGCCTATCTAATAAGCCAAAGTTGCTAAAATAGGCCTATTTAATGAGGCTATTTGATAAGTCTATTTAATAAGCCTATTTAATAAGCCTATTTAAAAAGGTCTATTTAATAAGTCTAAGTTGCTGAAATAAACCTATTTAAAAATGCTATTTAATACGCCTAAGTTGCTGAAATAAACCTGTTTAATAAGGCTATTTAATAAGCATAAGTTGCTGAAATAAGCCTATTTAATAAGCCTACGTTGCTGAACTAAGCCTATATAAAAAGGTCTATTTAATAAGTCTAAGTTGCTGAAATAAACCTATTTAATAATGCTATTTAATAAGCCTAAATTGCTGAAATAAACCTGTTTAATAAGGCTATTTAATAAGCATAAGTTGCTGAAATAAGCCTATTTAATAAGCCTAAGTTGCTGAAATAAGCCTATTTAATAAGGCTATTTAATTCGTCTAAGTTGCAGAAATAAACCTATTTAATAATGCTATTTAATACGCCTAAGTTGCTGAAATAAGCATATTTAATAAGCATAAGTTGCTAAAATAAGCCTATTTAATAGGCCTATCTAATAAGTCTAAGTTGCAGAAAAAAGCATATTTCATAAGCATATTTATTGAGCCTAAGTTTCTGAAATGTCTATTTAATAAGGCTATTTAATAAGCCTAAGTTGCTGAAATAAGCCTATTTAATAAGGCTATTTAATGAGCCTAAGTTGCTGAAATAAGCCTATTTAAAAAGCCTAAGTTTCTGAACTAAGCCTATTTAAAAAGGTATATTTAATAAGTCTAAGTTGCTGAAATAAACCTATTTAAAAATGCTATTTAATAAGCCTAAGTTGCTGAAATAAACCTGTTTAATAAGGCTATTTAATAAGCATAAGTTGCTGAAATAAGCCTAAGTTGCTGAAATAAGCCTATTTAATAAGGCTATTTAATAAGTCTAAGTTGCTGAAATAAACCTATTTAATAAGCCTAAGTTGCTAAAATAAGCCTATTTAATGAGGCTATTTAATAAGTCTATTTAATAAGCCTATTTAATAAGCCTATTTAATAAGCCTATTAAATAAGCCTATTTAATACGCCTATTTAATAAACCTATTTAATCAGTATTTAATGAGCCTATTTAATAAGTCTATTTAATAAACCTTTTTAAAAAGCCTATTTAATAAGTCTATTTAATAAGCCTATTTAATAAGTCTATTTAATAAGTCTATTTAATAAGCCTATTTAATAAGTATTTAATGAGCCTATTTAATAAGCCTATTTATTGAGCCTATTTAATGAGCCTATTTATTGAGCCTATTTAATAAGCCTATTTATTGAGCCTATTTAATGAGCCTATTTATTGAGCCTATTTAATGAGCATATTTAATAAGTCTATGGAATAAGCCTATTTAATAAGCCTATTTAATAAGCCTATTTAATAAGCCTATTTAATAAGCCTATTTAATAAGCCTATTTAATAACCCTATTTATTGAGCCTATTTAATAAGTCTATTTAATAAGCCTATTTAATAAGCCTATTTAATAAGTATTTAATGAGCCTATTTAATAAGTCTATTTAATAAGCCTATTTAATAAGCCTAGTTAATAAGTCTAAGTTGCTGAAATAAGCCTAATTAATAAGCCTAAGTTGCTGAAATAAGCCTATTTAATAAGGCTATTTTAATATGCATAAGTTGCTTAAATAAGCCTATTTAATAAGCCTAAGTTGCTAAAATAAGCCTATTTAGTGAGGCTGTTTAATATGTCTATTTAATAAGCCTATTTAATAAGCCTATTTATTAAGCCTATTTAATACGCCTATTTAATAAACCTATTTAATAAGTATTTAAAGAGCCTATTTAATAAGTCTATTTAATAAGCCTTTTTAATAAGCCTATTTAATAAGTCTATTTAATAAGCCTATTTAATAAGTCTATTTAATCAGTCTATTTAATAAGCCTATTTAATAAGTATTTAATGAGCCTATTTAATACGCCTATTTATTGAGCCTATTTAATAAGCCTATTTATTGAGCCTATTTAATAAGCCTATTTATTGAGCCTATTTAATAAGCCTATTTATTGAGCCTATTTCATACGCCTATTTAATATGTCTATTTAATAAGCTATTTAATGAGCCTATTTAATAAGCCTATTTATTGAGCCTATTTAATAAGCCTATTTATTGAGCCTATTTAATAAGCCTATTTATTGAGCCTATTTCATACACCTATTTAATATGTCTATTTAATAAGCTATTTAATGAGCCTATTTAATAAGCCTATTTAATATGCCTATTTAATAAGCCTATTTAATAAGCCTATTTAATAAGCCTATTTATTGAGCCTATTTAATAAGTCTATTTAATAAGCCTGTTTAATAAGTATTTAATGAGCCTATTTAATAAGTCTATTTAATAAGCCTATTTAATAGGCCTATTTAATAAGTCTAAGTTGCTGAATAAGCCAATTTCATAAGTCTAAGTTGCTGAAATAAGGCTATTTAATAAGCCTAATTTGCTAAAATAAGCCTATTTAATAAGCCTAAGTTACTGAAATAAGGCTATTTAATGAGTCTAAGTTGCTGAAATAAGCCTATTTAATAAGCCTAAGTTGCTGAAATAAGTATATTTAATAAGCATAAGTTGCTGAAATAAGCCTATTTAATAAGTCTAAGTTGCTGAAATAAGGCTATTTAATAAGTCTAAGTTGCTGAAATAAGCCTATTTAATCAGCGTAAGTTGCTGAAATAAGCCTATTTAATGAGCCCAAGTTGCTGAAATAAGCCTATTTAATAAGGCTATTTAATAAGCCTAAGTTGCTGAAATAAGTCTATTTAATAAGCGTAAGTTGCTGAAATAAGGCTATTTAATACGTCTAATTTGCTGAAGTAAGCCTATTTAATAAGCCTAAGTTGCTGAAATAAGCCTATTTAATAAGCCTAAGTTGCTGAAATAAGCCTATTTAATAGGCCTATCTAATAAGTCTAAGTTGCAGAAATAAGCATATTTCATAAGCCTATTTAATGAGCCTAAGTTGCTGAAATGTCTATTTAATAAGCCGATTTAATAAGTCTAACTTGCTAAAATAAGCCTATTTAATAAGGCTATTTAATAAGCCTAAGTTGCTGAAATAAGCCTATTTAATGAGGCTATTTAATAAGCCTAAGTTACTGAAATAGGCCTATTTAATAATCCTAAGTTTCTGAACTAAGCCTATTTAAAAATGCTATTTAATAAGTTAAGTTGCTGAAATAAACCTATTTAAAAATGCTATTTAATAAGCCTAAATTGCTGAAATAAACCTGTTTAATAAGTCTATTTAATAAGTCTAAGTTGCAGAAATAAACCTATTTTATAATGCTATTTAATACGCCTAAGTTGCCGAAATAAGCATATTTAATAAGCCTAAGTTGCTAAAATAAGCCTATTTAATAGGCATATCTAATAAGTCTAAGTTGCAGAAATAAGCATATTTAATAAGACTATTTAATGAGCCTAAGTTGCTGAAATGTCTATTTAATAAGTCGATTTAATAAGTCTAAGTTGCTAAAATAAGCTTATTTAATAAGGCTATTTAATAAGCCTAAGTTGCTGAAATAAGCCTATTTAATAAGGCTATTTAATGAGCCTAAGTTGCTGAAATAAGCCTATTTAATAAGCCGAAGTTTCTGAACTAAGCCTATTTAAAAAGGTATATTTAATAAGTCTAAGTTGCTGAAATAAACCTATTTAAAAATGATATTTAATAAAGTCACGTAGAATGAGAATAAAATAATAAATTGATAAAATAAAATAACACAATAATATTATTGTGTTATTTTAAATTGATAAAATAAAATAACACAATAATATTATTGTGTTATTTTAAAATAACACAATAATATTATTGTGTTATTTTATTTTATCAATTTATTATTTTACGTGACTTTACCGAAAGAACCAAAGAAGATGAATCATTGCAGTCACGAAAGCTTTAAATCGAAAGATATTTAATAAGCCTAAGTTGCTGAAATAAACCTGTTTAATAAGGCTATTTAATAAGCGTAAGTTGCTGAAATAAGCCTATTTAATAAGCCTAAGTTGCTGAAATAAGCCTATTTAATGAGGCTATTTAATAAGTCTATTTAATAAGCCTATTTAATAAGCCTATTTAATAAGCCTATTTAATAAGCCTATTTAATACGCCTATTTAATAAACCTATTTAATCAGTATTTAATGAGCCTATTTAATAAGTCTATTTAATAAGCCTTTTTAAAAAGCCTATTTAATAAGTCTATTTAATAAGCCTATTTAATAAGTATATTTAATAAGTCTATTTAATAAGCCTATTTAATAAGTATTTAATGAGCCTATTTAATAAGCCTATTTATTGAGCCTATTTAATAAGCCTATTTATTGAGCCTATTTAATAAGCCTATTTATTGAGCCTATTTAATGAGCCTATTTATTGAGCCTATTTAATGAGCCTATTTAATAAGTCTATTGAATAAGCCTATTCAATAAGCCTATTTAATAAGCCTATTTAATAAGCCTATTTAATAAGCCTATTTAATAAGCCTATTTAATAAGCCTATTTAATAACCCTATTTATTGAGCCTATTTAATAAGTCTATTTAATAAGCCTATTTAATTAGCCTATTTAAAAAGTATTTAATGAGCCTATTTAATAAGTCTATTTAATAAGCTATTTAATAAGCCTAGTTAATAAGTCTAAGTTGCTGAAATAAGCCTATTTAATAAGCCTAAGTTGCTGAAATAAGCCTATTTAATAAGGCTATTTTAATAAGCATAAGTTGCTTAAATAAGCCTATTTAATAAGCCTAAGTTGCTAAAATAAGCCTATTTAGTGAGGCTGTTTAATATGTCTATTTAATAAACCTATTTAATAAGCCTATTTATTAAGCCTATTTAATACACCTATTTAATAAACCTATTTAATAAGTATTTAAAGAGCCTATTTAATAAGTCTATTTAATAAGCCTTTTTAATAAGCCTATTTAATAAGTCTATTTAATAAGCCTATTTAATAAGTCTATTTAATAAGTCTATTTAATACGCCTATTTAATAAGTATTTAATGAGCCTATTTAATACGCCTATTTATTGAGCCTATTTAATAAGCCTATTTATTGAGCATATTTAATAAGCCTATTTATTGAGCCTATTTCATACGCCTATTTAATATGTCTATTTAATAAGCTATTTAATGAGCCTATTTAATGAGCCTATTTAATAAGCCTATTTAATAAGCCTATTTATTGAGCCTATTTAATAAGTCTATTTAATAAGCCTATTTAATAAGCCTATTTATTGAGCCTATTTAATAAGCCTATTTAATAAATCTATTTAATATGCCTATTTAATAAGCCTATTTAATAAGCCTATTTAATAAGCCTATTTATTGAGCCTATTTAATAAGTCTATTTAATAAGCCTGTTTAATAAGTATTTAATGAGCCTATTTAATAAGTCTATTTAATAAGCCTATTTAATAGGCCTATTTAATAAGTCTAAGTTGCTGAATAAGCCAATTTCATAAGTCTAAGTTGCTGAAATAAGGCTATTTAATAAGCCTAAGTTGCTGAAATAAGCCTATTTAATAATCCTAAGTTACTGAAATAAGGCTATTTAATAAGTCTAAGTTGCTGAAATAAGCCTATTTAATAAGCCTAAGTTGCTGAAATAAGTATATTTAATGAGCCTAAGTTGCTGAAATGTCTATTTAATAAGTCGATTTAATAAGTCTAACTTGCTAAAATAAGCCTATTTAATAAGGCTATTTAATAAGCCTAAGTTGCTGAAATAAGCCTATTTAATGAGGCTATTTAATAAGCCTAAGTTAATGAAATAAGCCTATTTAATAATCCTAAGTTTCTGAACTAAGCCTATTTAAAAAGGTCTATTTAATAAGTCTAAGTTGCTGAAATAAACCTATTTAAAAATGCTATTTAATACGCCTAAGTTGCTGAAATAAACCTGATTAATAAGGCTATTTAATAAGCATAAGTTGCTGAAATAAGCCTATTTAATAAGCCTACGTTGCTGAACTAAGCCTATATAAAAAGGTCTATTTAATAAGTCTAAGTTGCTGAAATAAACCTATTTAAAAATGCTATTTAATAAGCCTAAATTTCTGAAATAAACCTGTTTAATAAGGCTATTTAATAAGCATAATTTGCTGAAATAAGCCTATTTAATAAGCCTAAGTTGCTGAAATAAGTCTATTTAATAAGGCCATTTAATAAGTCTAAGTTGCAGAAATAAACCTATTTTATAATGCTATTTAATACGCCTAAGTTGCCGAAATAAGCATATTTAATAAGCCTAAGTTGCTAAAATAAGCCTATTTAATAGGCATATCTAATAAGTCTAAGTTGCAGAAATAAGCATATTTAATAAGACTATTTAATGAGCCTAAGTTGCTGAAATGTCTATTTAATAAGTCGATTTAATAAGTCTAAGTTGCTAAAATAAGCTTATTTAATAAGGCTATTTAATAAGCCTAAGTTGCTGAAATAAGCCTATTTAATAAGGCTATTTAATGAGCCTAAGTTGCTGAAATAAGCCTATTTAATAAGCCGAAGTTTCTGAACTAAGCCTATTTAAAAAGGTATATGTAATAATTCTAAGTTGCTGAAATAAACCTATTTAAAAATGCTATTTAATAAGCCTAAGTTGCTGAAATAAACCTGTTTAATAAGGCTATTTAATAAGCGTAAGTTGCTGAAATAAGCCTATTTAATAAGCCTAAGTTGCTGAAATAAGCCTATTTAATGAGGCTATTTAATAAGTCTATTTAATAAGCCTATTTAATAAGCCTATTTAATAAGCCTATTTAATAAGCCTATTTAATACGCCTATTTAATAAACCTATTTAATCAGTATTTAATGAGCCTATTTAATAAGTCTATTTAATAAGCCTTTTTAAAAAGCCTATTTAATAAGTCTATTTAATAAGCCTATTTAATAAGTATATTTAATAAGTCTATTTAAAAAGCCTATTTATTGAGCCTATTTAATGAGCCTATTTATTGAGCCTATTTAATGAGCCTATTTAATAAGTCTATTGAATAAGCCTATTTAATAAGCCTATTTAATAAGCCTATTTAATGAGCCTATTTAATAAGCCTATTTATTGAGCCTATTTAATAAGCCTATTTATTGAGCCTATTTAATAAGCCTATTTATTGAGCCTATTTAATGAGCCTATTTATTGAGCCTATTTAATGAGCCTATTTAATAAGTCTATTGAATAAGCCTATTTAATAAGCCTATTTAATAAGCCTATTTAATAAGCCTATTTAATAAGCCTATTTAATAAGCCTATTTAATAAGCCTATTTAATAACCCTATTTATTGAGCCTATTTAATAAGTCTATTTAAAATGTCTATTTAATAAGCCTAGTTAATAAGCCTAGTTAATAAGTCTAAGTTGCTGAAATAAGCCTATTTAATAAGCCTAAGTTGCTGAAATAAGCCTATTTAATAAGGCTATTTTAATAAGCATAAGTTGCTTAAATAAGCCTATTTAATAAGCCTAAGTTGCTAAAATAAGCCTATTTAGTGAGGCTGTTTAATATGTCTATTTAATAAGCCTATTTAATAAGCCTATTTATTAAGCCTATTTAATATGCCTATTTAATAAGTCTATTTAATAAGCATATTTAATAAGTCTATTTAATAAGTCTATTTAATAAGCCTATTTAATAAGTATTTAATGAGCCTATTTAATACGCCTATTTATTGATCCTATTTAATAAGCCTATTTATTGAGCCTATTTAATAAGCCTATTTATTGAGCCTATTTAATAAGCCTATTTATTGAGCCTATTTCATACGCCTATTTAATATGTCTATTTAATAAGCTATTTAATGAGCCTATTTAATAAGCCTATTTAATAAGCCTATTTAATAAGCCTATTTATTGAGCCTATTTAATAAGTCTATTTAATAAGCCTGTTTAATAAGTATTTAATGAGCCTATTTAATAAGTCTATTTAATAAGCCTATTTAATAGGCCTATTTAATAAGTCTAAGTTGCTGAATAAGCCAATTTCATAAGTCTAAGTTGCTGAAATAAGGCTATTTAATAAGCCTAATTTGCTGAAATAAGCCTATTTAATAAGCCCAAGTTACTGAAATAAGGCTATTTAATAAGTCTAAGTTGCTGAAATAAGCCTATTTAATAAGCCTAAGTTGCTGAAATAAGTATATTTAATAAGCATAAGTTGCTGAAATAAGCCTATTTAATAAGTCTAAGTTGCTGAAATAAGGCTATTTAATAAGTCTAAGTTGCTGAAATAAGCCTATTTAATCAGCGTAAGTTGCTGAAATAAGCCTATTTAATAAGCCCAAGTTGCTGAAATAAGCCTATTTAATAAGGCTATTTAATAAGTCTAATTTGCTGAAGTAAGCCTATTTTATAAGCCTAAGTTGCTGAAATAAGCCTATTTAATAAGCCTAAGTTGCTGAAATAAGCCTATTTAATAGGCCTATCTAATAAGTCTAAGTTGCAGAAATAAGCATATTTCATAAGCCTATTTAATGAGCCTAAGCTGCTGAAATGTCTATTTAATAAGTCGATTTAATAAGTCTAACTTGCTAAAATAAGCCTATTTAATAAGGCTATTTAATAAGCCTAAGTTGGTGAAATAAGCCTATTTAATGAGGCTATTTAATAAGCCTAAGTTACTGAAATAAGCCTATTTAATAATCCTAAGTTTCTGAACTAAGCCTATTTAAAAAGGTCTATTTAATAAGTCTAAGTTGCTGAAATAAACCTATTTAAAAATGCTATTTATTACGCCTAAGTTGCTGAAATAAACCTGATTAATAAGGCTATTTAATGAGCCTATTTAATGAGCCTATTTATTGAGCCTATTTAATAAGTCTATTTAATAAGCCTATTTAATAAGCCTATTTATTGAGCCTATTTAATAAGCCTATTTAATAAATCTATTTTATATGCCTATTTAATAAGTCTATTTAATAAGCCTATTTAATAAGCCTATTTAATAAGCCTATTTATTGAGCCTATTTAATAAGTCTATTTAATAAGCCTATTTAATAAGTATTTAATGAGCCTATTTAATAAGTCTATTTAATAAGCCTATTTAATAGGCCTATTTAATAAGTCTAAGTTGCTGAATAAGACAATTTCATAAGTCTAAGTTGCTGAAATAAGGCGATTTAATAAGCCTAATTTGCTGAAATAAGCCTATTTTATAAGCCTAAGTTACTGAAATAAGGCTATTTAATAAGTCTAAGTTGCTGAAATAAGCCTATTTAATAAGCCTAAGTTGCTGAAATAAGTATATTTAATAAGCATAAGTTGCTGAAATAAGCCTATTTAATAAGTCTAAGTTGCTGAAATAAGGCTATTTAATAAGTCTAAGTTGCTGAAATAAGCCTATTTAATCAGCGTAAGTTGCTGAAATAAGCCTATTTAATAAGCCCAAGTTGCCGAAATAAGCCTATTTAATAAGGCTATTTAATAAGCCTAAGTTGCTGAAATAAGTCTATTTAATAAGCGTAAGTTGCTGAAATAAGGCTATTTAATAAGTCTAATTTGCTGAAGTAAGCCTATTTAATAAGCCTAAGTTGCTGAAATAAGCCTATTTAATAAGCCTAAGTTGCTGAAATAAGCCTATTTAATAGGCCTATCTAATAAGTCTAAGTTGCAGAAATAAGCATATTTCATAAGCCTATTTAATGAGCCTAAGTTGCTGAAATGTCTATTTAATAAGTCGATTTAATAAGTCTAACTTGCTAAAATAAGCCTATTTAATCAGGCTATTTAATAAGCCTAAGTTGCTGAAATAAGCCTATTTAATGAGGCTATTTAATAAGCCTAAGTTACTGAAATAAGCCTATTTAATAATCCTAAGTTTCTGAACTAAGCCTATTTAAAAAGGTCTATTTAATTAGTCTAAGTTGCTGAAATAAACCTATTTAAAAATGCTATTTAATACGCCTAAGTTCCTGAAATAAACCTGATTAATAAGGCTATTTAATAAGCATAAGTTGCTGAAATAAGCCTATTTAATAAGCCTACGTTGCTGAACTAAGCCTATATAAAAAGGTCTATTTAATAAGTCTAAGTTGCTGAAATAAACCTAATTAAAAATGCCATTTAATAAGCCTAAATTGCTGAAATAAACCTGTTTAATAAGGCTATTTAATAAGCATAATTTGCTGAAATAAGCCTATTTAATAAGCCTAAGTTGCTGAAATAAGCCTATTTAATAAGGCCATTTAATAAGTCTAAGTTGCAGAAATAAACCTATTTTATAATGCTATTTAATACGCCTAAGTTGCCGAAATAAGCATATTTAATAAGCCTAAGTTGCTAAAATAAGCCTATTTAATAGGCATATCTAATAAGTCTAAGTTGCAGAAATAAGCATATTTAATAAGACTATTTAATGAGCCTAAGTTGCTGAAATGTCTATTTAATAAGTCGATTTAATAAGTCTAAGTTGCTAAAATAAGCTTGTTTATTAAGGCTATTTAATAAGCCTAAGTTGCTGAAATAAGCCTATTTAATAAGGCTATTTAATGAGCCTAAGTTGCTGAAAAAAGCCTATTTAATAAGCCGAAGTTTCTGAACTAAGCCTATTTAAAAAGGTATATTTAATAAGTCTAAGTTGCTGAAATAAACCTATTTAAAAATGCTATTTAATAAGCCTAAGTTGCTGAAATAAACCTGTTTAATAAGGCTATTTAATAAGCGTAAGTTGCTGAAATAAGCCTATTTAATAAGCCTAAGTTGCTGAAATAAGCCTATTTAATAAGGCTATTTAATAAGTCTAAGTTGCTGAAATAAACCTATTTAAAAAGCCTAAGTTGCTAAAATAAGCCTATTTAATGAGGCTATTTAATAAGTCTATTTAATAAGCCTATTTAATAAGCCCATTTAATACGCCTATTTAATAAGCCTATTTAATACGCCTATTTAATCAACCTATTTAATAAGTATTTAATGAGCCTATTTATTAAGTCTATTTAATAAGCCTTTTTAATAAGCCTATTTAATAAAGTCTATTAAATAAGCCTATTTAATAATTATTTAATGAGCCTATTTAATAAACCTATTTATTGAGCCTATTTAACAAGCCTATTTATTGAGCCTATTTAATAAGCCTATTTATTGAGCCTATTTAGTAAGCCTATTTATTGAGCCTATTTAATAAGCCTATTTAATAAGCCTATTTAATAAGCCTATTTAATAAGCCTATTTAATAAGTATTTATTGAGCCTATTTAATCAGTCTATTTAATACGTCTATTTAATAGGCCTATTTAATAAGTCTAAGTTGCTGAAATAAGCCTATTTAATAAGGCTAAGTTGCTGAAATAAGCCTATTTAATAAGGCTATTTAATAAGCCTAAGTTGCTGAATACGCATATTTAATAAGTCTAAGTTGCTGAAATAAGGCTATTTAATAAGCCTAAGTTGCTGAAATGAGCCTATTTAATGAGGCTATTTAATAAGTCTATTTAAGAAGCCTATTTAATAAGCCTATTTAATAAGCCTTTTTAATAAGCCTATTTAATAAGTCTATTTAATAAGTCTATTTAATAAGCCTATTTAATAAGTATTTAATGAGCCTATTTAATAAGCCTATTTATTGAGCCTTTTTAATAAGCCTATTTATTAAGCCTTTTTAATAAGCCTATTTAATAAGTCTATTTAATAAGCCTATTTAATAAGCCTATTTAATAAGCCTATTTAATATGCCTATTTATTAAGCCTATTTAATGAGCCTATTTAATAAGTCTATTTAATGAGCCTATTTAATAAGTCTAAGTTGCTGAATAAGCCTATTTAATAAGCCTAAGTTGCTGAAATAAGCCTATTTAATAAGCCTATTCAATAAGCCTAAGTTGCTGAATAAGCCTATATAATAAGCCTAAGTTGCTGAAATAAGCCTATTTAATAAGTCTAAGTTGCTGAAATAAGGCTATTTAATAAGCCTAAGTTACTGACATAAGCCTATTTAATAAGCCTAAGTTGCTGAAATAAGGCTATTTAATAAGTTTAAGTTGCTGAAATAAGCCTATTTAATATGCCTAAGTTGCTGAAATAAGTACATTTAATGAGCATAAGTTGCTGATATAAGCCTATTTAATAAGTCTAAGTTGCTGAAATAAGGCTATTTAATAAGTCTAAGTTGCTGAAATGAGCCTATTTAATCAGCATAATTTGCTGAAATAAGCCTATTTAATAAGCCCAAGTTGCTGAAATAAGCCTATTTAATAAGGCTATTTAATAAGTCTAAGTTGCTGAAATAAACCTATTTAAAAATGCTATTTAATAAGCCTAAATTGCTGAAATAAACCTGTTTAATAAGGCTATTTAATAAGCATAAGTTGATGAAATAAGCCTATTTAATAAGACTAAGTTGCTGAAATAAGCCTATTTAATAAGGCTATTTAATAAGTCTAAGTTGCAGAAATAAACCTATTTAATAATGCTATTTAATAGCCTAAGTTGCTGAAATAAGCATATTTAATAAGCCTACGTTGCTAAAATAAGCCTATTTAATAGGCCTATCTAATAAGTCTAAGTTGCAGAAATAAGCATATTTCATAAGCCTATTTAATGAGCCTAAGTTGCTGGAATGTCTATTTAATAAGTCGATTTAATAAGTCTAAGTTGCTCAAATAAGCCTATTTAATAAGGCTATTTAATAAGCCTAAGTTGCTGAAATAAGCCTATTTAATAAGGCTATTTAATGAGCCTAAGTTGCTGAAATAAGCCTATTTTAAAAACCTAAGTTTCTGAACTAAGCCTATTTAAAAAGGTATATTTAATAAGTCTAAGTTGCTGAAATAAACCAATTTAAAAATGCTATTTAATAAGCCTAAGTTGCTGAAATAAACCTGTTTAATAAGGCTATTTAATAAGCGTAAGTTGCTGAAATAAGCTT
The DNA here is from genome assembly GCF_048934315.1 of Petromyzon marinus. NCBI lineage: Eukaryota > Metazoa > Chordata > Hyperoartia > Petromyzontiformes > Petromyzontidae > Petromyzon > Petromyzon marinus. The sequence continues at coordinate 575,307 of NW_027422995.1, read as the reverse complement.
ATTTAATAAGCCTAAGTTGCTGAAATAAGCCTATTTAATAAGGCTATTTAATAAGTCTAAGTTGCTGAAATAAACCTATTTAATAAGCCTAAGTTGCTAAAAAAGCCTATTTAATGAGGCTATTTAATAAGTCCATTTAATAAGCCTATTTAATACGCCTATTTAATACGCCTATTTAATAAGCCTATTTAATACGCCTATTTAATAAACCTATTTAATAAGTATTTAATGAGCCTATTTATTAAGTCTATTTAATACGCCTTTTTAATAAGCCTGTTTAATAAAGTCTATTTAATAAGCCTATTTAATAAGTCTATTTAATAAGTCTATTTAATAAGCCTATTTAATAAGTATTTAATGAGCCTATTTAATAAGCCTATTTATTGAGCCTATTTAATAAGCCTATTTATTGAGCCTATTTAATAAGCCTATTTATTGAGCCTATTTAGTAAGCCTATTTATTGAGCCTATTTTATAAGCCTATTTAGTAAGCCTATTTAATAAGCCTATTTAATAAGCCTATTTTATAAGCCTATTTAATAAGCCTATATAATAAGCCTATTTATTGAGCCTATTTAATAAGTCTATTTGATAAGCCTATTCAATGAGCCTATTTAATAAGTATTTAATGAGCCTATTTAATAAGTCTATTTAATAAGCCTATTTAATAGGCCTATTTAATAAGTCTAAGTTGCTGAAATAAGCTTATTTAATAAGCCTAAGTTGCTGAAATAAGCCTTTATAATAAGGCTATTTAATAAGCATAAGTTGCTGAATTCAGCCTATTTAATAAGCCTAAGTTGCTAAAATAAGCCTATTTAATGAGGCTATTTAATAAGTCTATTTAATGAGGCTATTTAATAAGTCTATTTAATAAGCCTATTTAATGAGACTATTTAATTCGCCTATTTAATAAACCTATTTAATAAGTATTTAATGAGCCTATTTAATAAGTCTATTTAATAAGCCTTTTTAATAAGCCTATTTAATAAGTCTATTTAATAAGCCTATTTAATAAGTATATTTAATAAGTCTAATTAATAAGCCTATTTAATAAGTATTTAATGAGCCTATTTAATAAGCCTATTTATTGAGCCTATTTAATGAGCCTATTTATTGAGCCTATTTAATGAGCCTATTTATTGAGCCTATTTAATAAGCCTATTTATTGAGCCCATTTCATACGCCTATTTAATAAGTCTATTTAATAAGCCTATTTAATAAGTCTAAGTTGCTGAAATAAGCCTATTTAATAAGCCCAGGTTGCTGAAATAAGCCTATTTAATAAGGCTGTTTAGTAAGCCTAAGTTGCTGAAATGAGCCTATTTCATAAGCCTAAGTTGCTGAAATAAGGCTATTTAATAAGTCTAAGTTGCTGAAATAAGCCTATTTAATAAGGCTGTTTAGTAAGCCTAAGTTGCTGAAATGAGCCTATTTCATAAGCCTAAGTTGCTGAAATAAGGCTATTTAATAAGTCTAAGTTGCTGAAATAAGCCTATTTAATAAGCCTAAGTTGCTAAAATAAGCCTATTTAATGAGGCTATTTAATAAGTCTATTTAATAAGCCTATTTAATAAGCCTATTTAATAAGCCTATTTAATATGCCTATTTAATAAGTCTATTTAATAAGTCTATTTAATACGCCTATTTAATAAGTATTTAATAAGCCTATTTATTGAGCCTATTTAATAAGCCTATTTAATATGCCTATTTAATAAGTCTATTTAATAAGTCTATTTAATACGCCTATTTAATACGTATTTAATAAGCCTATTTAATAAGCCTATTTAATAAGCCTATTTAATAAGCCTATTTATTAAGCATATTTAATGAGCCTATTTAATAAGCCTATTTATTGAGCCTATTTAATAAGTCTATTTAATAAGCCTGTTTAATAAGCCTTTTTAATAAGTATTTAATGAGCCTATTTAATAAGCCTAAGTTGCTGAATAAGCCTATTTAATAAGCCTGAGTTGCTGAAATAAGCCTATTTAATAAGCCTATTTAATAAGCCTAAGTTGCTGAATAAGCCTATTTAATAAGCCTAAGTTTCTGAACTAAGCCTATTTAAAAAGGTCTATTTAATACGTCTAAGTTGCTGAAATAAACTTATTTAAAAATGCTATTTAATACGCCTAAGTTGCTGAAATAAACCTGATTAATAAGGTATTTAATAAGCATAAGTTGCTGAAATAAGCCTATTTAATAAGCCTACGTTGCTGAACTAAGCCTATATAAAAAGGTCTATTTAATAAGTCTAAGTTGCTGAAATAAACCTATTTAAAAATACTATTTAATAAGCCTAAATTGCTGAAATAAACCTGTTTAATAAGGCTATTTAATAAGCATAAGTTGCTGAAATAAGCCTATTTAATAAGCCTAAGTTGCTGAAATAAGCCTATTTAATAAGGCTATTTAATAAGTCTAAGTTGCAGAAATAAAACCTATTTATTAATGCTATTTAATACGCCTAAGTTGCTGAAATAAGCATATTTAATAAGCCTAAGTTGTAAAAAATAAGCCTATTTAATAGGCCTATCTCATAAGACTAAGTTGCAGAAATAAGCATATTTCATAAGCATATTTAATGAGCCTAAGTTGCTGAAATGTCTATTTAATAAGTCGATTTAATAAGTCTAAGTTGCTGAAATAAACCTATTTAATAAGCCTAAGTTGCTAAAAAAGCCTATTTAATGAGGCTATTTAATAAGTTCATTTAATAAGCCTATTTAATAAGCCTATTTAATACGCCTATTTAATAAGCCTATTTAATACGCCTATTTAATAAACCTATTTAATAAGTATTTAATGAGCCTATTTATTAAGTCTATTTAATACGCCTTTTAAATACGCCTATTTAATAAAGTCTATTTAATAAGCCTATTTAATAAGTCTATTTAATAAGTCTATTTAATAAGCCTATTTAATAAGTATTCAATGAGCCTATTTAATAAGCCTATTTATTGAGCCTATTTAATAAGCCTATTTAATAAGCCTATTTAATAAGCCTATTTAATAAGCCTATTTTATAAGCCTATTTAATAAGCCTATTTAATAAACCTATTTATTGAGCCTATTTAATAAGTCTATTTAATAAGCCTATTTAATAAGCCTATTTAATAAGCATTTAATGAGCCTATTTAATAAGTCTATTTAATAAGCCTATTTAATAGGCCTATTTAATAAGTCTAAGTTGCTGAAATAAGCTTATTTAATAAGCCTAAGTTGCTGAAATAAGCCTATATAATAAGGCTATTTAATATGCATAAGTTGCTGAATTAAGCCTATTTAATAAGCCTAAGTTGCTAAAATAAACCTATTTAATGAGGCTATTTAATAAGTCTATTTAATGAGGCTATTTAATAAGTCTATTTAATAAGCCTATTTAATGAGACTATTTAATACGCCTATTTAATAAACCTATTTAATAAGTATTTAATGAGCCTATTTAATAAGTCTATTTAGTAAGCCTGTTTAATAAGCCTTTTTAATAAGTATTTAATGAGCCTATTTAATAAGCCTAAGTTGCTGAATAAGCCTATTTAATAAGCCTGAGTTGCTGAAATAAGCCTATTTAATAAGCCTATTTAATAAGCCTAAGTTGCTGAATAAGCCTATTTAATAAGCCTAAGTTTCTGAACTAAGCCTATTTAAAAAGGTCTATTTAATAAGTCTAAGTTGCTGAAATAAACCTATTTAAAAATGCTATTTAATACGCCTAAGTTGCTGAAATAAACCTGATTAATAAGGCTATTTAATAAGCATAAGTTGCTGAAATAAGCCTATTTAATAAGCCTACGTTGCTGAACTAAGCCTATCTAAAAAGGTCTATTTAATAAGTCTAAGTTGCTGAAATAAACCTGTTTAATAAGGCTATTTAATAAGCATAAGTTGCTGAAATAAGCCTATTTAATAGTCCTAAGTTGCTGAAATAAGCCTATTTAATAAGGCTATTTAATAAGTCTAAGTTGCAGAAATAAACCTATTTAATAATGCTATTTAATACGCCTAAGTTGCTGAAATAAGCATATTTAATAAGCCTAAGTTGTAAAAAATAAGCCTATTTAATAGGCCTATCTAATAAGTCTAAGTTTCAGAAATGAGCATATTTCATAAGCATATTTAATGAGCCTAAGTTGCTGAAATGTCTATTTAATAAGTCGATTTAATAAGTCTAAGTTGCTAAAATAAGCCTATTTAATAAGGCTATTTAATAAGCCTAAGTTGCTGAAATAAGCCTATTTATTAAGGCTATTTAATGAGCCTAAGTTGCTGAAATAAGCCTATTTAAAAAGCCTAAGTTTCTGAACTAAGCCTATTTAAAAAGGTATATTTAATAAGTCTTGGTTGCTGAAATAAACCTATTTAAAAATGCTATTTAATAAGCCTAAGTTGCTGAAATAAACCTGTTTAATAAGGCTATTTAATAAGTGTAAGTTGCTGAAATAAGCTTATTTAATAAGCCTAAGTTGCTGAAATATGCCTATTTAATAAGGCTATTTAATAAGTCTAAGTTGCTGAAATAAACCTATTTAATAAGCCTAAGTTGCTAAAAAAGCCTATTTAATGAGGGTATTTAATAAGTTCATTTAATAAGCCTATTTAATAAGCCTATTTAATACGCCTACTTAATAAACCTATTTAATAAGTTTTTAATGAGCCTATTTATTAAGTCTATTTAATACGCCTTTTAAATAAGCCTATTTAATAAAGTCAATTTAATAAGCCTATTTAATAAATCTATTTAATAAGTCTATTTAATAAGCCTATTTAATAAGTATTTAATGAGCCTATTTAATAAGCCTATTTATTGAGCCTATTTAATAAGCCTATTTATTGAGCCTATTTAATAAGCCTATTTATTGAGCCTATTTAGTAAGCCTATTTATTGAGCCTATTTAATAAGCCTATTTAATAAGCCTATTTAATAAGCCTAATTAATAAGCCTTTTTTATAAGCCTATTTAATAAGCCTATTTAATAAGCCTATTTATTGAGCCTATTTAATAAGTCTATTTAATAAGCCTATTTAATAAAGTCAATTTAATAAGCCTATTTAATAAATCTATTTAATAAGTCTATTTAATAAGCCTATTTAATAAGTATTTAATGAGCCTATTTAATAAGTCTATTTAATAAGCCTATTTAATAGGCCTATTTAATAAGTCTAAGTTGCTGAAATAAGCTTATTTAATAAGCCTAAGTTGCTGAAATAAGCCTATATAATAAGGCTATTTAATATGCATAAGTTGCTGAATTAAACCTATTTAATAAGCCTAAGTTGATAAAATAAGCCTATTTAATGAGGCTATTTAATAAGTCTATTTAATGAGGCTATTTAATAAGTCTATTTAATAAGCCTATTTAATGAGACTATTTAATACGCCTATTTAATAAACCTATTTAATAAGTATTTAATGAGCCTATTTAATAAGTCTATTTAATAAGCCTTTTTAATAAGTATTTAATGAGCCTATTTAATAAGCCTAAGTTGCTGAATAAGCCTATTTAATAAGCCTGAGTTGCTGAAATAAGCCTATTTAATAAGCCTATTTAATAAGCCTAAGTTGCTGAATAAGCCTATTTAATAAGCCTAAGTTTCTGAACTAAGCCTATTTAAAAAGGTCTATTTAATAAGTCTAAGTTGCTGAAATAAACCTATTTAAAAATGCTATTTAATACGCCTAAGTTGCTGAAATAAACCTGATTAATAAGGCTATTTAATAAGCATAAGTTGCTGAAATAAGCCTATTTAATAAGCCTACGTTGCTGAACTAAGCCTATATAAAAAGGTCTATTTAATAAGTCTAAGTTGCTGAAATAAACCTATTTAAAAATGCTATTTAATAAGCCTAAATTGCTGAAATAAACCTGTTTAATAAGGCTATTTAATAAGCATAAGTTGCTGAAATAAGCCTATTTAATAATCCTAAGTTGCTGAAATAAGCCTATTTAATAAGGCTATTTAATAAGTCTAAGTTGCAGAAATAAACCTATTTAATAATGCTATTTAATAAGCCTAAGTTGCTGAAATAAGCATATTTAATAAGCCTAAGTTGTAAAAATAAGCCTATTTAATAGGCCTATCTAATAAGTCTAAGTTGCAGAAATAAGCATATTTCATAAGCATATTTAATGAGCCTAAGTTGATGAAATGTCTAATTAATAAGTCGATTTAATAAGTCTAAGTTGCTAAAATAAGCCTATTTAATAAGGCTATTTAATAAGCCTAAGTTGCCCAAATAAGCCTATTTAATAAGGCTATTTAATGAGCCTAAGTTGCTGAAATAAGCCTATTTAAAAAAGCCTAAGTTTCTGAACTAATCCTATTTAAAAGGTATATTTAATAAGTCTAAGTTGCTGAAATAAACCTATTTAAAAATGCTATTTAATAAGCCTAAGTTGCTGAAATAAACCTGTTTAATAAGGATATTTAATAAGCGTAAGTCGCTGAAATAAGCTTATTTAATAAGCATAAGTTGCTGAAATAAGCCTATTTAATAAGGCTATTTAATAAGTCTACGTTGCTGAAATAAACCTATTTAATAAGCCTAAGTTGCTAAAAAAAAGCCTATTTAATGAGGCTATTTAATAAGTCCATTTAATAAGCCTATTTAATAAGTCAATTTAATAAGCCTATTTAATAAGCCTATTTAATACGCCTATTTAATAAGCCTATTTAATACGCCTATTTAATAAACCTATTTAATAAGTATTTAATGAGCCTATTTATTAAGTCTATTTAATACACCTTTTTAATAAGCCTATTTAATAAAGTCTATTTAATAAGCCTATTTAATAAGTCTATTTAATAAGTCTATTTAATAATCCTAATTAATAAGTATTTAATGAGCCTATTTAATAAGCCTATTTATTGAGCCTATTTAATAAGCCTATTTATTGAGCCTATTTAATAAGCCTATTTATTGAACCTATTTAGTAAGCCTATTTATTGAGCATATTTAATAAGCCTATTTAATAAGCCTATTTAATAAGCCTATTTAATAAGCCTATTTAATAAGCCTATTTAATACGCCTATTTATTGAGCCTATTTAATAAGTCTATTTAATAAGCCTATTTAATAAGCCTATTTAATAAGTATTTAATGAGCCTATTTAATAAGTTTATTTAATAAGCCTATTTAATAGGCCTATTTAATAAGTCTAAGTTGCTGAAATAAGCCTATTTAATAAGCCTAAGTTGCTAAAATAAGCCTATTTAATGAGGCTATTTAATAAGTCTATTTAATGAGGCTATTTAATAAGTCTATTTAATAAGCCTATTTAATAAGTATTTAACGAGCCTATTTAATAAGCCTATTTATTGAGCCTATTTAATAAGCCTATTAAATAAGCCTATTTAATAAGCCTATTTAATAAGTCTATTTAATAAGCCTATTTAATAAGCCTATTTAATAAGCATATTAATTAAGCCTATTTAATGAGCCTATTTAATAGGCCTATTTATTGAACCTATTTAATAAGTCCATTTAATAAGCCTGTTTAATAAGCCTATTTAATAAGTATTTAATGAGCCTATTTAATAAGCCTAAGTTGCTGAATAAGCCTATTTAATAAGCCTAAGTTGCTGAAATAAGCCTATTTAATAAGCCTATTTAATAAGCGTAAGTTGCTGAAATAAGCCTATTTAATAAGCCTAAGTTGCTGAAATAAGGCTATTTAATAAGTCTAAGTTGCTGAAATAAGCCTATTTAATAAGCCTATGTTGCTGAAATAAGTATATTTAATAAGCATAAGTTGCTGAAATAAGCCTATTTAATAAGTCTAAGTTGCTGAAATAAGGCTATTTAATAAGTCTAAGTTGCTGAAATGAGCCTATTTATTCAGCGTAAGTTGCTGAAATAAGCCTATTTAATAAGCCCTAGTTGCTGAAATAAGCCTATTTAATAAGCCTAAGTTGCTGAATAAGCCTATTTAATAAGCCTAAGTTTCTGAACTAAGCCTATTTAAAAAGGTCTATTTAATAAGTCTAAGTTGCTGAAATAAACCTATTTAAAAATGCTATTTAAAACGCCTAAGTTGCTGAAATAAACCTGATTAATAAGGCTATTTAATAAGCATAAGTTGCTGAAATAAGCCTATTTAATAAGCCTACGTTGCTGAACTAAGCCTATCTAAAAAGGTCTATTTAATAAGTCTAAGTTGCTGAAATAAACCTGTTTAATAAGGCTATTTAATAAGCATAAGTTGCTGAAATAAGCCTATTTAATAGTCCTAAGTTGCTGAAATAAGCCTATTTAATAAGCCTACGTTGCTGAACTAAGCCTATCTAAAAAGGTCTATTTAATAAGTCTAAGTTGCTGAAATAAACCTGTTTAATAAGGCTATTTAATAAGTCTAAGTTGCAGAAATAAACCTATTTAATAATGCTATTTAATACGCCTAAGTTGCTGAAATAAGCATATTTAATAAGCCTAAGTTGTAAAAAATAAGCCTATTTAATAGGCCTATCTAATAAGTCTAAGTTTCAGAAATGAGCATATTTCATAAGCATATTTAATGAGCCTAAGTTGCTGAAATGTCTATTTAATAAGTCGATTTAATAAGTCTAAGTTGCTAAAATAAGCCTATTTAATAAGGCTATTTAATAAGCCTAAGTTGCTGAAATAAGCCTATTTATTAAGGCTATTTAATGAGCCTAAGTTGCTGAAATAAGCCTATTTAAAAAGCCTAAGTTTCTGAACTAAGCCTATTTAAAAAGGTATATTTAATAAGTCTAAGTTGCTGAAATAAACCTATTTAAAAATGCTATTTAATAAGCCTAAGTTGCTGAAATAAACCTGTTTAATAAGGCTATTTAATAAGTGTAAGTTGCTGAAATAAGCTTATTTAATAAGCCTAAGTTGCTGAAATATGCCTATTTAATAAGGCTATTTAATAAGTCTAAGTTGCTGAAATAAACCTATTTAATAAGCCTAAGTTGCTAAAAAAGCCTATTTAATGAGGCTATTTAATAAGTTCATTTAATAAGCCTATTTAATAAGCCTATTTAATACGCCTACTTAATAAACCTATTTAATAAGTTTTTAATGAGCCTATTTATTAAGTCTATTTAATACGCCTTTTAAATAAGCCTATTTAATAAAGGCAATTTTATAAGCCTATTTAATAAGTCTATTTAATAAGTCTATTTAATAAGCCTATTTAATAAGTATTTAATGAGCCTATTTAATAAGCCTATTTATTGAGCCTATTTAATAAGCCTATTTATTGAGCCTATTTAGTAAGCCTATTTATTGAGCCTATTTAATAAGCCTATTTAATAAGCCTATTTAATAAGCCTAATTAATAAGCCTATTTTATAAGCCTATTTAATAAGCCTACTTAATACGCCTATTTATTGAGCCTATTTAATAAGTCTATTTAATAAGCCTATTTAATAAGCCTATTTAATAAGTATTTAATGAGCCTATTTAATAAGTCTATTTAATAAGCCTATTTAATAGGCCTATTTAATAAGTCTAAGTTGCTGAAATAAGCTTATTTAATAAGCCTAAGTTGCTGAAATAAGCCTATATAATAAGGCTATTTAATATGCATAAGTTGCTGAATTAAGCCTATTTAATAAGCCTAAGTTGCTAAAATAAGCCTATTTAATGAGGCTATTTAATAAGTCTATTTAATGAGGCTATTTAATAAGTCTATTTAATAAGCCTATTTAATGAGACTATTTAATACGCCTATTTAATAAACCTATTTAATAAGTATTTAATGAGCCTATTTAATAAGTCTATTTAATAAGCCTGTTTAATAAGCCTTTTTAATAAGTATTTAATGAGCCTATTTAATAAGCCTAAGTTGCTGAATAAGCCTATTTAATAAGCCTGAGTTGCTGAAATAAGCCTATTTAATAAGCCTATTTAATAAGCCTAAGTTGCTGAATAAGCCTATTTAAAAAGGTCTATTTAATAAGTCTAAGTTGCTGAAATAAACCTATTTAAAAATGCTATTTAAAACGCCTAAGTTGCTGAAATAAACCTGATTAATAAGGCTATTTAATAAGCATAATTTGCTGAAATAAGCCTATTTAATAAGCCTACGTTGCTGAACTAAGCCTATCTAAAAAGGTCTATTTAATAAGTCTAAGTTGCTGAAATAAACCTGTTTAATAAGGCTATTTAATAAGCATAAGTTGCTGAAATAAGCCTATTTAATAGTCCTAAGTTGCTGAAATAAGCCTATTTAATAAGCCTACGTTGCTGAACTAAGCCTATCTAAAAAGGTCTATTTAATAAGTCTAAGTTGCTGAAATAAACCTGTTTAATAAGGCTATTTAATAAGTCTAAGTTGCAGAAATAAACCTATTTAATAATGCTATTTAATACGCCTAAGTTGCTGAAATAAGCATATTTAATAAGCCTAAGTTGTAAAAAATAAGCCTATTTAATAGGCCTATCTAATAAGTCTAAGTTTCAGAAATGAGCATATTTCATAAGCATATTTAATGAGCCTAAGTTGCTGAAATGTCTATTTAATAAGTCGATTTAATAAGTCTAAGTTGCTAAAATAAGCCTATTTAATAAGGCTATTTAATAAGCCTAAGTTGCTGAAATAAGCCTATTTATTAAGGCTATTTAATGAGCCTAAGTTGCTGAAATAAGCCTATTTAAAAAGCCTAAGTTTCTGAACTAAGCCTATTTAAAAAGGTATATTTAATAAGTCTAAGTTGCTGAAATAAACCTATTTAAAAATGCTATTTAATAAGCCTAAGTTGCTGAAATAAACCTGTTTAATAAGGCTATTTAATAAGTGTAAGTTGCTGAAATAAGCTTATTTAATAAGCCTAAGTTGCTGAAATATGCCTATTTAATAAGGCTATTTAATAAGTCTAAGTTGCTGAAATAAACCTATTTAATAAGCCTAAGTTGCTAAAAAAGCCTATTTAATGAGGCTATTTAATAAGTTCATTTAATAAGCCTATTTAATAAGCCTATTTAATACGCCTACTTAATAAACCTATTTAATAAGTTTTTAATGAGCCTATTTATTAAGTCTATTTAATACGCCTTTTAAATAAGCCTATTTAATAAAGGCAATTTTATAAGCCTATTTAATAAGTCTATTTAATAAGTCTATTTAATAAGCCTATTTAATAAGTATTTAATGAGCCTATTTAATAAGCCTATTTATTGAGCCTATTTAATAAGCCTATTTATTGAGCCTATTTAGTAAGCCTATTTATTGAGCCTATTTAATAAGCCTATTTAATAAGCCTATTTAATAAGCCTAATTAATAAGCCTATTTTATAAGCCTATTTAATAAGCCTACTTAATACGCCTATTTATTGAGCCTATTTAATAAGTCTATTTAATAAGCCTATTTAATAAGCCTATTTAATAAGTATTTAATGAGCCTATTTAATAAGTCTATTTAATAAGCCTATTTAATAGGCCTATTTAATAAGTCTAAGTTGCTGAAATAAGCTTATTTAATAAGCCTAAGTTGCTGAAATAAGCCTATATAATAAGGCTATTTAATATGCATAAGTTGCTGAATTAAGCCTATTTAATAAGCCTAAGTTGCTAAAATAAGCCTATTTAATGAGGCAATTTAATAAGTCTATTTAATGAGGCTATTTAATAAGTCTATTTAATAAGCCTATTTAATGAGACTATTTAATACGCCTATTTAATAAACCTATTTAATAAGTATTTAATGAGCCTATTTAATAAGTCTATTTAATAAGCCTGTTTAATAAGCCTTTTTAATAAGTATTTAATGAGCCTATTTAATAAGCCTAAGTTGCTGAATAAGCCTATTTAATAAGCCTAAGTTTCTGAACTAAGCCTATTTAAAAAGGTCTATTTAATAAGTCTAAGTTGCTGAAATAAACCTATTTAAAAATGCTATTTAAAACGCCTAAGTTGCTGAAATAAACCTGATTAATAAGGCTATTTAATAAGCATAAGTTGCTGAAATAAGCCTATTTAATAAGCCTACGTTGCTGAACTAAGCCTATCTAAAAAGGTCTATTTAATAAGTCTAAGTTGCTGAAATAAACCTGTTTAATAAGGCTATTTAATAAGCATAAGTTGCTGAAATAAGCCTATTTAATAGTCCTAAGTTGCTGAAATAAGCCTATTTAATAAGCCTACGTTGCTGAACTAAGCCTATCTAAAAAGGTCTATTTAATAAGTCTAAGTTGCTGAAATAAACCTGTTTAATAAGGCTATTTAATAAGTCTAAGTTGCAGAAATAAACCTATTTAATAATGCTATTTAATACGCCTAAGTTGCTGAAATAAGCATATTTAATAAGCCTAAGTTGTAAAAAATAAGCCTATTTAATAGGCCTATCTAATAAGTCTAAGTTTCAGAAATGAGCATATTTCATAAGCATATTAAAGAGCCTAGGTTGCTGAAATGTCTATTTAATAAGTCGATTTAATAAGTCTAAGTTGCTAAAATAAGTCTATTTAATAAGGCTATTTAATAAGCCTAAGTTGCTGAAATAAGCCTATTTATTAAGGCTATTTAATGAGCCTAAGTTGCTGAAATAAGCCTATTTAAAAAGCCTAATTTTCTGAACTAAGCCTATTTAAAAAGGTATATTTAATAAGTCTAAGTTGCTGATATAAACCTATTTAAAAATGCTATTTAATAAGCCTAAGTTGCTGAAATAAACCTGTTTAATAAGGCTATTTAATAAGTGTAAGTTGCTGAAATAAGCTTATTTAATAAGCCTAAGTTGCTGAAATATGCCTATTTAATAAGGCTATTTAATAAGTCTAAGTTGCTGAAATAAACCTATTTAATAAGCCTAAGTTGCTAAAAAAGCCTATTTAATGAGGCTATTTAATAAGTTCATTTAATAAGCCTATTTAATAAGCCTATTTAATACGCCTACTTAATGAACCTATTTAATACGTTTTTAATGAGCCTATTTATTAAGTCTATTTAATACGCCTTTTAAATAAGCCTATTTAATAAAGTCAATTTAATAAGCCTATTTAATAAGTCTATTTAATAAGTCTATTTAATAAGCCTATTTAATAAGTATTTAATGAGCCTATTTAATAAGCCTATTTATTGAGCCTATTTAATAAGCCTATTTATTGAGCCTATTTAGTAAGCCTATTTATTGAGCCTATTTAATAAGCCTATTTAATAAGCCTATTTAATAAGCCTAATTAATAAGCCTATTTTATAAGCCTATTTAATAAGCCTATTTAATAAGCCTATTTATTGAGCCTATTTATTAAGTCTATTTAATAAGCCTATTTAATAAGCCTATTTAATAAGTATTTAATGAGCCTATTTAATAAATCTATTTAATAAGCCTATTTAATAGGCCTATTTAATAAGTCTAAGTTGCTGAAATAAGCTTATTTAATAAGCCTAAGTTGCTGAAATAAGCCTATATAAAAAGGTCTATTTAATAAGTCTAAGTTGCTGAAATAAACCTATTTAAAAATGCTATTTAATAAGCCTAAATTGCTGAAATAAACCTGTTTAATAAGGCTATTTAATAAGCATAAGTTGCTGAAATAAGCCTATTTAATAATCCTAAGTTGCTGAAATAAGCCTATTTAATAAGGCTATTTAATAAGTCTAAGTTGCAGAAATAAACCTATTTAATAATGCTATTTAATAAGCCTAAGTTGCTGAAATAAGCATATTTAATAAGCCTAAGTTGTAAAAATAAGCCTATTTAATAGGCCTATCTAATAAGTCTAAGTTGCAGAAATAAGCATATTTCATAAGCATATTTAATGAGCCTAAGTTGATGAAATGTCTAATTAATAAGTCGATTTAATAAGTCTAAGTTGCTAAAATAAGCCTATTTAATAAGGCTATTTAATAAGCCTAAGTTGCCCAAATAAGCCTATTTAATAAGGCTATTTAATGAGCCTAAGTTGCTGAAATAAGCCTATTTAAAAAGCCTAAGTTTCTGAACTAAGCCTATTTAAAAAGGTATATTTAATAAGTCTAAGTTGCTGAAATAAACCTATTTAAAAATGCTATTTAATAAGCCTAAGTTGCTGAAATAAACCTGTTTAATAAGGATATTTAATAAGCGTAAGTTGCCGAAATAAGCTTATTTAATAAGCATAAGTTGCTGAAATAAGCCTATTTAATAAGGCTATTTAATAAGTCTACGTTGCTGAAATAAACCTATTTAATAAGCCTAAGTTGCTAAAAAAAGCCTATTTAATGAGGCTATTTAATAAGTCCATTTAATAAGCCTATTTAATAAGTACATTTAATAAGCCTATTTAATAAGCCTATTTAATACGCCTATTTAATAAGCCTATTTAATACGCCTATTTAATAAACCTATTTAATAAGTATTTAATGAGCCTATTTATTAAGTCTATTTAATACGCCTTTTTAATAAGCCTATTTAATAAAGTCTATTTAATAAGCCTATTTAATACGTCTATTTAATAAGTCTATTTAATAATCCTAATTAATAAGTATTTAATGAGCCTATTTAATAAGCCTATTCATTGAGCCTATTTAATAAGCCTATTTATTGAGCCTATTTAATAAGCCTATTTATTGAGCCTATTTAGTAAGCCTATTTATTGAGCGTATTTAATAAGCCTATTTAATACGCCTATTTAATAAGCCTATTTAATAAGCCTATTTTATAAGCCTATTTAATAAGCCTATTTAATACGCCTATTTATTGAGCCTATTTAATAAGTCTATTTAATAAGCCTATTTAATAAGCATATTTAATAAGTATTTAATGAGCCTATTTAATAAGTCTATTTAATAAGCCTATTTAATAGGCCTATTTAATAAGTCTAAGTTGCTGAAATAAGCCTATTTAATAAGCCTAAGTTGCTAAAATAAGCCTATTTAATGAGGCTATTTAATAAGTCTATTTAATGAGGCTATTTAATAAGTCTATTTAATAAGCCTATTTAATAAGTATTTAACGAGCCTATTTAATAAGCCTATATATTGAGCCTATTTAATACGCCTATTAAATAAGCCTATTTAATAAGCCTATTTAATAAGTCTATTTAATAAGCCTATTTAATAAGCCTATTTAATAAGCCTATTAATTAAGCCTATTTAATGAGCTTATTTAATAGGCCTATTTATTGAACCTATTTAATAAGTCCATTTAATAAGCCTGTTTAATAAGCCTATTTAATAAGTATTTAATGAGCCTATTTAATAAGCCTAAGTTGCTGAATAAGCCTATTTAATAAGCCTAAGTTGCTGAAATAAGCCTATTTAATAAGCCTATTTAATAAGCCTAAGTTGCTGAAATAAGCCTATTTAATAAGCCTAAGTTGCTGAAATAAGGCTATTTAATAAGTCTTAGTTGCTGAAATAAGCCTATTTAATAAGCCTATGTTGCTGAAATAAGTATATTTAATAAGCATAAGTTGCTGAAATAAGCCTATTTAATAAGTCTAAGTTGCTGAAATAAGGCTATTTAATAAGTCTAAGTTGCTGAAATGAGCCTATTTATTCAGCGTAAGTTGCTGAAATAAGCCTATTTAATAAGCCCTAGTTGCTGAAATAAGCCTATTTAATAAGTCTAAGTTGCTGAAATAAGCCTATTTAATAAGCCTAAGTTGCTGAAATAAGCCTATATAATAAGTCTAAGTTGCTGAAATAAGGCGATTTAATAAGCTTAAGTTGCTGAAATGAGCCTATTTAATAAGCCTAAGTTGCTGAAATAAGGCTATTTAATAAGTCTAAGTCGCTGAAATAAGCCTATTTAATAAGCCTAAGTTGCTAAAATAAGCCTATTTAATGAGGCTATTTAATAAGTCTATTTAATAAGCCTATTTAATAAGCCTATTTAATAAGCCTATTTAATAAGCCTATTTAATAAGTCTATTTAATAAGTCTATTTAATAAGCCTATTTATTAAGCCTATTTATTAAGCCTATTTATTGAGCCTATTTAATAAGCCTATTTATTTAGCCTATTTAATACGCCTATTTGATAAGTCTATTTAATAAGCCTATTTATTGAGCCTATTTAATAAGCCTATTTAATAAGCCTATTTAATAAGTATTTAATGAGCCTATTTAATCAGTCTATTTAATAAGCCTATTTAATAGGCCTATTTAATAAGTCTAAGTTGCTGAAATAAGCCTATTTAATAAACCTAAGTTGCTGAAAAGCCTATTTCATAAGCCTAAGTTGCTGAAATAAGCCTTTTTAATAAGTCTAAGTTGCTGAAATAAGCCTATTTAATAAGCCTAAGTTGCTAAAATAAGCCTATTTAATGAGGCTGTTTAATAAGTCTATTTAATAAGCCTATTTAATAAGCCTATTTAATGAGCCTATTTAAAAAGCCTATTTAATAAGTAAATTTAAAAAGTCTATTTAATAAGCCTATTTAATAAGTATTTAACCAGCCTATTTAATAAGCCTATTTATTGAGCCTATTTAATAAGCCTATTTATTAAGCCAATTAAATAAGCCTATTTAATAAGCCTATTTAATAAGTCTATTTAATAAGCCTATTTAATAAGCCTATTTAATAAGCCTATTAATTAAGCCTATTTAATGAGCCTATTTAATAAGCCTATTTATTTAACCTATTTAATAAGTCTATTTAATAAGCCTGTTTAATAAGCCTATTTAATAAGTATTTAATGAGCCTATTTAATAAGCCTAAGTTGCTGAATAAGCCTATTTAATAAGCCTATTTAATAAGCCTAAGTTGCTGAAATAAGCCTATTTAATAAGCCTAAGTTGCTGAAATAAGGCTATTTAATAAGTCTAAGTTGCTGAAATAAGCCTATTTAATAAGCCTATGTTGCTGAAATAAGTATATTTAATAAGCATAAGTTGCTGAAATAAGCCTATTTAATAAGTCTAAGTTGCTGAAATAAGGCTATTTAATAAGTCTAAGTTCCTGAAATGAGCCTATTTAATCAGCGTAAGTTGCTGAAATAAGCCTATTTAATAAGCCCTAGTTGCTGAAATAAGCCTATTTAATAAGGCTATTTAATAAGCCTAAGTTGCTGAAATAAGCCTATTTAATAAGTCTAAGTTGCTGAAATAAGCCTATTTAATAAGCCTAAGTTGCTGAAATAAGCCTATTTAATAAGTCTAAGTTGCTGAAATAAGACTATTTAATAAGCTTAAGTTGCTGAAATGAGCCTATTTAATAAGCCTAAGTTGCTGAAATAAGGATATTTAATAAGTCTAAGTCGCTGAAATAAGACTATTTAATAAGCCTAAGTTGCTAAAATAAGCCTATTTAATGAGGCTATTTAATAAGTCTATTTAATAAGCCTATTTAATAAGCCTATTTAATAAGCCTATTTAATAAGCCTATTTATTGAGCCTATTTAATGAGCCTATTTATTAAGCCTTTTTAATACGCCTATTTAATAAGTCTATTTAATAAGCCTATTTAATAAGCCTATTTAATAAGCCTATTTAATACGCCTATTTATTGAGCCTATTTAATAAGTCTATTTAATAAGCCTATTTAATAAGCCTATTTAATAAGTATTTAATGAGCCTATTTAATCAGTCTATTTAATAAGCCTATTTAATAGGCCTATTTAATAAGTCTAAGTTGCTGAAATAAGCCTATTTAATAAGCCTAAGTTGCTGAAAAGCCTATTTCATAAGCCTAAGTTGCTGAAATAAGCCTTTTTAATAAGTCTAAGTTGCTGAAACAAGCCTATTTAATAAGCCTAAGTTGCTAAAATAAGCCTATTTAATGAGGCTGTTTAATAAGTATTTAACGAGCCTATTTAATAAGCCTATTTATTGAGCATATTTAATAAGCCTATTTATTAAGCCAATTAAATAAGCCTATTTAATAAGCCTATTTAATAAGTCTATTTAATAACCCTATTTAATAAGCCTATTTAATAAGCCTATTAATTAAGCCTATTTAATGAGCCTATTTAATAAGCCTGTTTATTGAACCTATTTAATAAGTCTATTTAATAAGCCTGTTTAATAAGCCTATTTAATAAGTATTTAATGAGCCTATTTAATAAGCCTAAGTTGCTGAATAAGCCTATTTAATAAGCCTAAGTTGCTGAAATAAGCCTATTTAATAAGCCTATTTAATAAGCCTAAGTTGCTGAATAGGCCTATTTAATAAGCCTAAGTTGCTGAAATAAGCCTATTTAATAAGTCTAAGTTGCTGAAATAAGGCTATTTAATAAGCCTAAGTTGCTGAAATAAGCCTATTTAATAAGTCTAAGTTGATGAAATAAGCCTATTTAATCAGCGTAAGTTGCTGAAATAAGCCTATTTAATAAGCCCAAGTTGCTTAAATAAGCCTATTTAATAAGGCTATTTAATAAGCGTAAGTTGCTGAAAGAAGCCTATTTAATAATCGTAAGTTGCTGAAATAAGGCTTTTAATAAGTCTAAGTTGCTGAAATAAGCCTATTTAATAAGCCTAAGTTGCTGAAATAAGCCTATTTAATAAGCCTAAGTTGCTGAAATAAGCCTATTTAATAGGCCTATCTAATAAGTCTCAGTTGCAGAAATAAGCATATTTCATAAGCCCAAGTTGCTAAAATAAGCCTATTTAATGAGGCTGTTTAATAAGTCTATTTAATAAGCCTATTTAATAGGCCTATTTAATGAGCCTATTTAAAAAGCCTATTTAATAAGTCTATTTATTAAGTCTATTTAATAAGCCTATTTAATAAGTATTTAACGAGCCTATTTAATAAGCCTATTTATTGAGCCTATTTAATGAGCCTATTTATTAAGCCAATTAAATAAGCCTATTTAATAAGCCTATTTAATAAGTCTATTTAATAAGCCTATTTAATAAGCCTATTTAATAAGCCTATTAATTAAGCCTATTTAATGAGCCTATTTAATAAGCCTATTTATTGAACCTATTTAATAAGTCTATTTAATAAGCCTGTATAATAAGCCTATTTAATAAGTATTTAATGAGCCTATTTAATAAGCCTAAGTTGCTGAATAAGCCTATTTAATAAGCCTAAGTTGATAAAATAAGCCTATTTAATAAGCCTAAGTTGCTGAAATAAGGCTATTTAATAAGTCTAAGTTGCTGAAATAAGCCTATTTAATAAGCCTATGTTGCTGAAATAAGTATATTTAATAAGCATAAGTTGCTGAAATAAGCCTATTTAATAAGTCTAAGTTGCTGAAATAAGGCTATTTAATAAGTCTAAGTTGCTGAAATGTGCCTATTTAATCAGCGTAATTTGCTGAAATAAGCCTATTTAATAAGCCTAGTTGCTGAAATAAGCCTATTTAATAAGGCTATTTAATAAGCCTAAGTTGCTGAAATAAGCCTATGTAATAAGCCTAAGTTGCTGAAATAAGCCTATTTAATAAGCCTAAGTTGCTGAAATAAGCCCATTTAATAAGTCTAAGTTGCTGAAATAAGGCTATTTAATAAGCTTAAGTTGCTGAAATGAGCCTATTTAATAAGCCTAAGTTGCTGAAATAAGGCTATTTAATAAGTCTAAGTCGCTGAAATAAGCCTATTTAATAAGCCTAAGTTGCTAAAATAAGCCTATTTAATGAGGCTATTTAATAAGACTATTTAATAAGCCTATTTAATAAGCCTTTTTAATAAGCCTATTTAATAAGCCTATTTAATAAGTCTATTTAATAAGTCTATTTAATAAGCCTATTTAAAGAGTATTCAATGAGCCTATTTATTAAGCCTATTCATTGAGCCTATTTAATAAGCCTATTTATTAAGCCTATTTATTAAGCCTATTTATTGAGCCTATTTAATAAGCCTATTTATTAAGCCTATTTAATACGCCTATTTAATAAGTCTATTTAATAAGCCTATTTAATAAGCCTATTTAATAAGCGTATTTAATACGCCTATTTATTGAGCCTATTTAATAAGTCTATTTAATAAGCCTATTTAATAAGCCTATTTAATAAGTATTTAATGAGCCTATTTAATCAGTCTATTTAATAAGCCTATTTAATAGGCCTATTTAATAAGTCTAAGTTGCTGAAATAAGCCTATTTAATAAGCCTAAGTTGCTGAAAAGCCTATTTCATAAGCCTAAGTTGCTGAAATAAGCCTATTTAATCAGCGTAAGTTGCTGAAATAAGCCTATTTAATAAGCCCAAGTTGCTTAAATAAGCCTATTTAATAAGGCTATTTAATAAGCGTAAGTTGCTGAAAGAAGCCTATTTAATAATCGTAAGTTGCTGAAATAAGGCTTTTAATAAGTCTAAGTTGCTGAAATAAGCCTATTTAATAAGCCTAAGTTGCTGAAATAAGCCTATTTAATAAGCCTAAGTTGCTGAAATAAGCCTATTTAATAGGCCTATCTAATAAGTCTCAGTTGCAGAAATAAGCATATTTCATAAGCCCAAGTTGCTAAAATAAGCCTATTTAATGAGGCTGTTTAATAAGTCTATTTAATAAGCCTATTTAATAGGCCTATTTAATGAGCCTATTTAAAAAGCCTATTTAATAAGTCTATTTATTAAGTCTATTTAATAAGCCTATTTAATAAGTATTTAACGAGCCTATTTAATAAGCCTATTTATTGAGCCTATTTAATGAGCCTATTTATTAAGCCAATTAAATAAGCCTATTTAATAAGCCTATTTAATAAGTCTATTTAATAAGCCTATTTAATAAGCCTATTTAATAAGCCTATTAATTAAGCCTATTTAATGAGCCTATTTAATAAGCCTATTTATTGAACCTATTTAATAAGTCTATTTAATAAGCCTGTATAATAAGCCTATTTAATAAGTATTTAATGAGCCTATTTAATAAGCCTAAGTTGCTGAATAAGCCTATTTAATAAGCCTAAGTTGATAAAATAAGCCTATTTAATAAGCCTAAGTTGCTGAAATAAGGCTATTTAATAAGTCTAAGTTGCTGAAATAAGCCTATTTAATAAGCCTATGTTGCTGAAATAAGTATATTTAATAAGCATAAGTTGCTGAAATAAGCCTATTTAATAAGTCTAAGTTGCTGAAATAAGGCTATTTAATAAGTCTAAGTTGCTGAAATGTGCCTATTTAATCAGCGTAATTTGCTGAAATAAGCCTATTTAATAAGCCTAGTTGCTGAAATAAGCCTATTTAATAAGGCTATTTAATAAGCCTAAGTTGCTGAAATAAGCCTATGTAATAAGCCTAAGTTGCTGAAATAAGCCTATTTAATAAGCCTAAGTTGCTGAAATAAGCCCATTTAATAAGTCTAAGTTGCTGAAATAAGGCTATTTAATAAGCTTAAGTTGCTGAAATGAGCCTATTTAATAAGCCTAAGTTGCTGAAATAAGGCTATTTAATAAGTCTAAGTCGCTGAAATAAGCCTATTTAATAAGCCTAAGTTGCTAAAATAAGCCTATTTAATGAGGCTATTTAATAAGACTATTTAATAAGCCTATTTAATAAGCCTTTTTAATAAGCCTATTTAATAAGCCTATTTAATAAGTCTATTTAATAAGTCTATTTAATAAGCCTATTTAAAGAGTATTCAATGAGCCTATTTATTAAGCCTATTCATTGAGCCTATTTAATAAGCCTATTTATTAAGCCTATTTATTAAGCCTATTTATTGAGCCTATTTAATAAGCCTATTTATTAAGCCTATTTAATACGCCTATTTAATAAGTCTATTTAATAAGCCTATTTAATAAGCCTATTTAATAAGCGTATTTAATACGCCTATTTATTGAGCCTATTTAATAAGTCTATTTAATAAGCCTATTTAATAAGCCTATTTAATAAGTATTTAATGAGCCTATTTAATCAGTCTATTTAATAAGCCTATTTAATAGGCCTATTTAATAAGTCTAAGTTGCTGAAATAAGCCTATTTAATAAGCCTAAGTTGCTGAAAAGCCTATTTCATAAGCCTAAGTTGCTGAAATAAGCCTTTTTAATAAGTCTAAGTTGCTGAAATAAGCCTATTTAATAAGCCTAAGTTGCTAAAATAAGCCTATTTAATGAGGCTGTTTAATAAGTCTATTTAATAAGCCTATTTAATAAGCCTATTTAATGAGCCTATTTAAAAAGCCTATTTAATAAGTCTATTTAATAAGCCTATTTAATAAGCCTATTTAATAAGCCTATTAATTAAGCCTATTTAATGAGCCTATTTAATAAGCCTATTTATTTAACCTATTTAATAAGTCTATTTAATAAGCCTGTTTAATAAGCCTATTTAATAAGTATTTAATGAGCCTATTTAATAAGCCTAAGTTGCTGAATAAGCCTATTTAATAATCCTAAGTTGCTGAAATAAGCCTATTTAATAGGCCTATCTAATAAGTCTAAGTTGCAGAAATAAGCATATTTCATAAGCCTATTTAATGAACCTAAGTTGCTGAAATGTCTATTTAATAAGTCGATTTAATAAGTTAAAGTTGCTGAAATAAGCCTATTTAATAAGCCTAAGTTGCTGAAAAGCCTATTTCATAAGCCTAAGTTGCTGAAATAAGCCTTTTTAATAAGTCTAAGTTGCTGAAATAAGCCTATTTAATAAGCCTAAGTTGCTAAAATAAGCCTATTTAATGAGGCTGTTTAATAAGTCTATTTAATAAGCCTATTTAATAAGCCTATTTAATGAGCCTATTTAAAAAGCCTATTTAATAAGTCTATTTA
Organism: Petromyzon marinus; assembly: GCF_048934315.1. Classification (NCBI taxonomy): domain Eukaryota; kingdom Metazoa; phylum Chordata; class Hyperoartia; order Petromyzontiformes; family Petromyzontidae; genus Petromyzon; species Petromyzon marinus. The sequence continues at coordinate 552,756 of NW_027422995.1, read as the reverse complement.
ATAAGCCTATTTAATAAGTATTTAACGAGCCTATTTAATAAGCCTATTTATTGAGCCTATTTAATAAGCCTATTTATTAAGCCAATTAAATAAGCCTATTTAATAAGCCTATTTAATAAGTCTATTTAATAAGACTATTTAATAAGCCTATTTAATAAGCCTATTAATTATGCCTATTTAATGAGCCTATTTAATAAGCCTATTTATTGAACCTATTTAATAAGTCTATTTAATAAGCCTGTTTAATAAGCTTATTTAATAAGTATTTAATGAGCCTATTTAATAAGCCTAAGTTGCTGAATAAGCCTATTTAATAAGCCTAAGTTGCTGAAATAAGCCTATTTAATAAGCCTATTTAATAAGCCTAAGTTGCTGAATAGGCCTATTTAATAAGCCTAAGTTGCTGAAATAAGCCTATTTAATAAGTCTAAGTTGCTGAAATAAGGCTATTTAATAAGCCTAAGTTGCTTAAATAAGCCTATTTAATAAGCCTAAGTTGCTGAAATAAGGCTATTTAATAACTCTAAGTTGCTGAAATAAGCCTATTTAATAAGTCTAAGTTGCTGAAATAAGCCTATTTAATAAGCCCAAGTTGCTGAAATAAGCCTATTTAATAAGGCTATTTAATAAGCCTAAGTTGCTGAAAGTAGCCTATTTAATAATCGTAAGTTGCTGAAATAAGGCTATTTAATAAGTCTAAGTTGCTGAAATAAGCCTATTTAATAAGCCTACGTTGCTGAAATAAGCCTATTTAATAAGCCTAAGTTGCTGAACTAAGCCTATTTAATAGGCCTATCTAATAAGTCTAAGTTGCAGAAATATTTAATAAGCCTAAGTTGCTGAATAAGCCTATTTAATAAGCCTAAGTTGCTGAAATAAGCCTATTTAATAAGTCTAAGTTGCTGAAATAAGGCTATTTAATAAGCCTAAGTTGCTGAAATAAGCCTATTTAATAAGCCTAAGTTGCTGAAATAAGGCTATTTAATAAGTCTAAGTTGCTGAAATAAGCCTATTTAATAAGTCTAAGTTGCTGAAATAAGCCTATTTAATAAGTCTAAGTTGCTGAAATAAGGCTATTTAATAAATATAAGTTGCTGAAATAAGCCTATTTAATCAGCGTAAGTTGCTTAAATAAGCCTATTTAATAAGCCCAAGTTGCTGAAATAAGCCTATTTAATAAGGCTATTTAATAAGCCTAAGTTGCTGAAAGAAGCCTATTAAATAAGCGTAAGTTGCTGAAATAAGGCTATTTAATAAGTCTAAGTTGCTGAAATAAGCCTATTTAATAAGCCAAAGTTGCTGAAATAAGCCTATTTAATAAGCCTAAGTTGCTGAAATAAGGCTATTTAATAAATATAAGTTGCTGAAATAAGCCTATTTAATCAGCATAAGTTGCTTAAATAAGCCTATTTAATAAACCTAAGTTGCTAAAATAAGCCTATTTAATGAGGCTATTTAATAAGTCTATTTAATAAACCTATTTAATAAGCCTATTTAATAAGCCTATTTAATAAGTTTATTTAATAAGTCTATTTAATAAGTCTATTTAATAAGCCTATTTAATAAGTATTTAATGAGCCTATTTAATAAGCCAATTTATTGAGCCTATTTAATAAGCCAATTTATTGAGCCTATTTAATTATCCTATTTAATAAGCCTATGTAATGAGTCTATTTTATAAGCCTATTTAATACGCCTATTTAATAAGCCTATTTAATAAGTATTTAATGAGCCTATTTAATAAGCCTAAGTTGCTGAATAAGCCTATTTAATAAGCCTAAGTTGCTGAAATAAGCCTATTTAATAAGCCTATTTAATAAGCCTAAGTTGCTGAATAAGCCTATTTAATAAGCCTAAGTTGCTGAAATAAGCCTATTTAATAAGTCTAAGTTGCTGAAATAAGGCTATTTAATAAGCCTAAGTTGCTGAAATAAGGATATTTAATAAGTATAAGTTGCTGAAATAAGCCTATTTAATAAGTCTAAGTTGCTGAAATAAGGCTATTTAATAAATCTAAGTTGCTAAAATAAGCCTATTTAATCAGCGTAAGTTGCTGAAATAAGCCTATTTAATAAGCCCAAGTTGCTGAAATAAGCCTATTTAATAAGGCTATTTAATAAGCCTAAGTTGCTGAAAGAAGCCTATTTAATAAGCGTAAGTTGCTGAAATAAGGCTATTTAATAAGTCTAAGTTGCTGAAATAAGCCTATTTAATAAGCCTAAGTTGCTGAAATAAGCATATTTAATAAGCCTAAGTTGCTGAAATAAGCCTATTTAATAGGCCTATCTAATAAGTCTAAGTTGCAGAAATAAGCATATTTCATAAGCCTATTTAATGAGCCTAAGTTGCTGAAATGTCTATTTAATAAGTCGATTTAATAAGTCAAAGTTGCTAAAATAAGCCTATTTAATAAGGCTATTCAATAAACCTAAGTTGCTGAAATAAGCCTATTTAATGAGGCTATTTAATGAGCCTAAGTTGATGAAATAAGCCGATTTAATAAGCCTAAGTTTCTGAACTAAGCCTATTTAAAAAGGTCTATTTAATAAGTCTAAGTTGCTGAAATAAACCTATTTAAAAATGCTATTCAATACGCCCAAGTTGCAGAAATAAACCTGATTAATAAGGCTATTTAATAAGCGTAAGTTGCTGAAATAAGCCTATTTAATAAGCCTAAGTTGCTGAAATAAGCCTATTTAATAAGGCTATTTAATAAGTCTAAGTTGCTGAAATAAACCTATTTAATAAGCCTAAGTTGCTAAAATAAGCCTATATAATGAGGCTATTTAATAAGTCCATTTAATAAGCCTATTAAATAAGCCTATTTAATACGCCTATTTAATAAGCCTATTTAATACGCCTATTTAATAAACCTATTTAATAAGTATTTAATGAGCCTATTTATTAAGTCTATTTAATAAGCCTTTTTAATAAGCCTATTTAATAAGTCTATTTAATAAGCCTATTCAATAGGCCTATTTAATAAGTCTAAGTTGCTTAAATAAGCCTATTTAATAAGCCTAAGTTGCTGAATGAACCAATTTAATAAGTCTAAGTTGCTGAAATAAGGCTATTTAATACGCCTAAGTTGCTGAAATGAGCCTATTTAATAAGCCTAAGTTGCTGAAATAAGGCAATTCAATAAGTCTAAGTTGCTGAAATAAGCCTATTTAATAAACCTAAGTTGCTAAAATAAGCCTATTTAATGAGGCTATTTAATAAGTCTATTTAATAAACCTATTTAATAAGCCTATTTAATAAGCCTATTTAATAAGTTTATTTAGTAAGTCTATTTAATAAGTCTATTTAATAAGCCTATTTAATAAGTATTTAATGAGCCTATTTAATAAGCCAATTTATTGAGCCTATTTAATAAGCCAATTTATTGAGCCTATTTAATTATCCTATTTAATAAGCCTATGTAATGAGTCTATTTTATAAGCCTATTTAATACGCCTATTTAATAAGCCTATTTAATAAGTATTTAATGAGCCTATTTAATAAGCCTAAGTTGCTGAATAAGCCTATTTAATAAGCCTAAGTTGCTGAAAGAAGCCTATTTAATAAGCCTATTTAATAAGCCTAAGTTGCTGAATAAGCCTATTTAATAAGCCTAAGTTGCTGAAATAAGCCTATTTAATAAGTCTAAGTTGCTGAAATAAGGCTATTTAATAAGCCTAAGTTGCTGAAATAAGGATATTTAATAAGTGTAAGTTGCTGAAATAAGCCTATTTAATAAGTCTAAGTTGCTGAAATAAGCCTATTTAATAAGTCTAAGTTGCTGAAATAAGGCTATTTAATAAGTCTAAGTTGCTGAAATAAGCCTATTTAATCAGCGTAAGTTGCTGAAATAAGCCTAATTAATAAGCCCAAGTTGCTGAAATAAGCCTATTTAATAAGGCTATTTAATAAGCCTAAGTTGCTGAAAGAAGCCTATTTAATAAGCGTAAGTTGCTGAAATAAGGCTATTTAATAAGTCTAAGTTGCTGAAATAAGCCTATTTAATAAGCCTAAGTTGCTGAAATAAGCCTATTTAATAAGCCTAAGTTGCTGAAAAAAGCCTATTTAATAGGCCTATCTAATAAGTCTAAGTTGCAGAAATAAGCATATTTCATAAGCCTATTTAATGAGCCTAAGTTGCTGAAATGTCTATTTAATAAGTCGATTTAATAAGTCAAAGTTGCTAAAATAAGCCTATTTAATAAGGCTATTTAATAAGCCTTAGTTGCTGAAATAAGCCTATCTAAGGAGGCTATTTAATGAGCCTAAGTTGCTGAAATAAGCCGATTTAATAATCCTAAGTTTCTGAACTAAGCCTATTTAAAAAGGTCTATTTAATAAGTCTAAGTTGCTGAAATAAACCTATTTAAAAATGCTATTTAATACGCCCAAGTTGCTGAAATAAACCTGATTAATAAGGCTATTTAATAAGCGTAAGTTGCTGAAATAAGCCTATTTAATAAGCCTAAGTTGCTGAAATAAGCCTATTTAATAAGGCTATTTAATAAGTCTAAGTTGCTGAAATAAACCTATTTAATAAGCCTAAGTTGCTAAAATAAGCCTATTTAATGAGGCTATTTAATAAGTCCATTTAATAAGCCTATTTAATACGCCTATTTAATACGCCTATTTAATAAGCCTATTTAATACGCCTATTTAATAAACCTATTTAATAAGCATTTAATGAGCCTATTTATTAAGTCTTTTTAATAAGCCTTTTTAATAAGCCTATTTAATAAGTCTATTTAATAAGCCTATATAATAGGCCTATTTAATAAGTCTAAGTTGCTGAAATAAGCCTATTTAATAAGCCTAAGTTGCTGAATAAACCAATTTAATAAGTCTAAGTTGCTGAAATAAGGCTATTTAATAAGCCTAAGTTGCTGAAATGAGCCTATTTAATAAGCCTAAGTTGCTGAAATAAGGCTATTCAATAAGTCTAAGTTGCTGAAATAAGCCTATTTAATAAGCCTAAGTTGCTAAAATAAGCCTATTTAATGAGGCTATTTAATAAGTCTATTTAATAAGCCTATTTAATAAGCCTATTTAATAAGCCTATTTAATAAGCCTATTTAATAAGTCTATTTAATAAGTCTATTTAATAAGCCTATTTAAAGAGTATTCAATGAGCCTATTTATTAAGCCTATTTAATAAGCCTATTTATTAAGCCTATTTATTAAGCCTATTTATTGAGCCTATTTAATAAGCCTATTTATTAAGCCTATTTAATACGCCTATTTAATAAGCCTATTTAATAAGCCTATTTAATAAGCCTATTTAATAAGCCTATTTAATAAGCCTATTTATTGAGCCTATTTAATAAGTCTATTTAATAAGCCTATTTAATAAGCCTATTTAATAAGTATTTAATGAGGCTATTTAATCAGTCTATTTAATAAGCCTATTTAATAGGCCTATTTAATGAGTCTAAGTTGCTGAAATAAGCCTATTTAATAAGCCTAAGTTGCTGAAAAGCCTATTTCATAGGCCTAAGTTGCTGAAATAAGCCTTTTTAATAAGTCTAAGTTGCTGAAATAAGCCTATTTAATAAGCCTAAGTTGATAAAATAAGCCTATTTAATGAGGCTGTTTAATAAGTCTATTTAATAAGCCTACTTAATAAGCCTATTTAATGAGCCTATTTAAAAAGCCTATTTAATAAGTCTATTTAATAAGTCTATTTAATACGCCTATTTAATAAGTATTTACCGAGCCTATTTAATAAGCCAATTTATTGAGCCTATTTAATAAGCCAATTTATTGAGCCTATTTAATTATCCTATTTAATAAGCCTATGTAATGAGTCTATTTTATAAGCCTATTTAATACGCCTATTTAATAAGCCTATTTAATAAGTATTTAATGAGCCTATTTAATAAGCCTAAGTTGCTGAATAAGCCTATTTAATAAGCCTAAGTTGCTGAAATAAGCCTATTTAATAAGCCTATTTAATAAGCCTAAGTTGCTGAATAAGCCTATTTAATAAGCCTAAGTTGCTGAAATAAGCCTATTTAATAAGTCTAAGTTGCTGAAATAAGGCTATTTAATAAGCCTAAGTTGCTGAAATAAGGATATTTAATAAGTATAAGTTGCTGAAATAAGCCTATTTAATAAGTCTAAGTTGCTGAAATAAGGCTATTTAATAAATCTAAGTTGCTAAAATAAGCCTATTTAATCAGCGTAAGTTGCTGAAATAAGCCTATTTAATAAGCCCAAGTTGCTGAAATAAGCCTATTTAATAAGGCTATTTAATAAGCCTAAGTTGCTGAAAGAAGCCTATTTAATAAGCGTAAGTTGCTGAAATAAGGCTATTTAATAAGTCTAAGTTGCTGAAATAAGCCTATTTAATAAGCCTAAGTTGCTGAAATAAGCATATTTAATAAGCCTAAGTTGCTGAAATAAGCCTATTTAATAGGCCTATCTAATAAGTCTAAGTTGCAGAAATAAGCATATTTCATAAGCCTATTTAATGAGCCTAAGTTGCTGAAATGTCTATTTAATAAGTCGATTTAATAAGTCAAAGTTGCTAAAATAAGCCTATTTAATAAGGCTATTCAATAAACCTAAGTTGCTGAAATAAGCCTATTTAATGAGGCTATTTAATGAGCCTAAGTTGATGAAATAAGCCGATTTAATAAGCCTAAGTTTCTGAACTAAGCCTATTTAAAAAGGTCTATTTAATAAGTCTAAGTTGCTGAAATAAACCTATTTAAAAATGCTATTCAATACGCCCAAGTTGCAGAAATAAACCTGATTAATAAGGCTATTTAATAAGCGTAAGTTGCTGAAATAAGCCTATTTAATAAGCCTAAGTTGCTGAAATAAGCCTATTTAATAAGGCTATTTAATAAGTCTAAGTTGCTGAAATAAACCTATTTAATAAGCCTAAGTTGCTAAAATAAGCCTATATAATGAGGCTATTTAATAAGTCCATTTAATAAGCCTATTAAATAAGCCTATTTAATACGCCTATTTAATAAGCCTATTTAATACGCCTATTTAATAAACCTATTTAATAAGTATTTAATGAGCCTATTTATTAAGTCTATTTAATAAGCCTTTTTAATAAGCCTATTTAATAAGTCTATTTAATAAGCCTATTCAATAGGCCTATTTAATAAGTCTAAGTTGCTTAAATAAGCCTATTTAATAAGCCTAAGTTGCTGAATGAACCAATTTAATAAGTCTAAGTTGCTGAAATAAGGCTATTTAATACGCCTAAGTTGCTGAAATGAGCCTATTTAATAAGCCTAAGTTGCTGAAATAAGGCAATTCAATAAGTCTAAGTTGCTGAAATAAGCCTATTTAATAAACCTAAGTTGCTAAAATAAGCCTATTTAATGAGGCTATTTAATAAGTCTATTTAATAAACCTATTTAATAAGCCTATTTAATAAGCCTATTTAATAAGTTTATTTAGTAAGTCTATTTAATAAGTCTATTTAATAAGCCTATTTAATAAGTATTTAATGAGCCTATTTAATAAGCCAATTTATTGAGCCTATTTAATAAGCCAATTTATTGAGCCTATTTAATTATCCTATTTAATAAGCCTATGTAATGAGTCTATTTTATAAGCCTATTTAATACGCCTATTTAATAAGCCTATTTAATAAGTATTTAATGAGCCTATTTAATAAGCCTAAGTTGCTGAATAAGCCTATTTAATAAGCCTAAGTTGCTGAAAGAAGCCTATTTAATAAGCCTATTTAATAAGCCTAAGTTGCTGAATAAGCCTATTTAATAAGCCTAAGTTGCTGAAATAAGCCTATTTAATAAGTCTAAGTTGCTGAAATAAGGCTATTTAATAAGCCTAAGTTGCTGAAATAAGGATATTTAATAAGTGTAAGTTGCTGAAATAAGCCTATTTAATAAGTCTAAGTTGCTGAAATAAGCCTATTTAATAAGTCTAAGTTGCTGAAATAAGGCTATTTAATAAGTCTAAGTTGCTGAAATAAGCCTATTTAATCAGCGTAAGTTGCTGAAATAAGCCTAATTAATAAGCCCAAGTTGCTGAAATAAGCCTATTTAATAAGGCTATTTAATAAGCCTAAGTTGCTGAAAGAAGCCTATTTAATAAGCGTAAGTTGCTGAAATAAGGCTATTTAATAAGTCTAAGTTGCTGAAATAAGCCTATTTAATAAGCCTAAGTTGCTGAAATAAGCCTATTTAATAAGCCTAAGTTGCTGAAAAAAGCCTATTTAATAGGCCTATCTAATAAGTCTAAGTTGCAGAAATAAGCATATTTCATAAGCCTATTTAATGAGCCTAAGTTGCTGAAATGTCTATTTAATAAGTCGATTTAATAAGTCAAAGTTGCTAAAATAAGCCTATTTAATAAGGCTATTTAATAAGCCTAAGTTGCTGAAATAAGCCTATCTAAGGAGGCTATTTAATGAGCCTAAGTTGCTGAAATAAGCCGATTTAATAATCCTAAGTTTCTGAACTAAGCCTATTTAAAAAGGTCTATTTAATAAGTCTAAGTTGCTGAAATAAACCTATTTAAAAATGCTATTTAATACGCCCAAGTTGCTGAAATAAACCTGATTAATAAGGCTATTTAATAAGCGTAAGTTGCTGAAATAAGCCTATTTAATAAGCCTAAGTTGCTGAAATAAGCCTATTTAATAAGGCTATTTAATAAGTCTAAGTTGCTGAAATAAACCTATTTAATAAGCCTAAGTTGCTAAAATAAGCCTATTTAATGAGGCTATTTAATAAGTCCATTTAATAAGCCTATTTAATACGCCTATTTAATACGCCTATTTAATAAGCCTATTTAATACGCCTATTTAATAAACCTATTTAATAAGCATTTAATGAGCCTATTTATTAAGTCTTTTTAATAAGCCTTTTTAATAAGCCTATTTAATAAGTCTATTTAATAAGCCTATATAATAGGCCTATTTAATAAGTCTAAGTTGCTGAAATAAGCCTATTTAATAAGCCTAAGTTGCTGAATAAACCAATTTAATAAGTCTAAGTTGCTGAAATAAGGCTATTTAATAAGCCTAAGTTGCTGAAATGAGCCTATTTAATAAGCCTAAGTTGCTGAAATAAGGCTATTCAATAAGTCTAAGTTGCTGAAATAAGCCTATTTAATAAGCCTAAGTTGCTAAAATAAGCCTATTTAATGAGGCTATTTAATAAGTCTATTTAATAAGCCTATTTAATAAGCCTATTTAATAAGCCTATTTAATAAGCCTATTTAATAAGTCTATTTAATAAGTCTATTTAATAAGCCTATTTAAAGAGTATTCAATGAGCCTATTTATTAAGCCTATTTAATAAGCCTATTTATTAAGCCTATTTATTAAGCCTATTTATTGAGCCTATTTAATAAGCCTATTTATTAAGCCTATTTAATACGCCTATTTAATAAGCCTATTTAATAAGCCTATTTAATAAGCCTATTTAATAAGCCTATTTAATAAGCCTATTTATTGAGCCTATTTAATAAGTCTATTTAATAAGCCTATTTAATAAGCCTATTTAATAAGTATTTAATGAGGCTATTTAATCAGTCTATTTAATAAGCCTATTTAATAGGCCTATTTAATGAGTCTAAGTTGCTGAAATAAGCCTATTTAATAAGCCTAAGTTGCTGAAAAGCCTATTTCATAGGCCTAAGTTGCTGAAATAAGCCTTTTTAATAAGTCTAAGTTGCTGAAATAAGCCTATTTAATAAGCCTAAGTTGATAAAATAAGCCTATTTAATGAGGCTGTTTAATAAGTCTATTTAATAAGCCTACTTAATAAGCCTATTTAATGAGCCTATTTAAAAAGCCTATTTAATAAGTCTATTTAATAAGTCTATTTAATACGCCTATTTAATAAGTATTTACCGAGCCTATTTAATAAGCCTATTTATTGAGCCTATTTAATAAGCCTATTTAATAAGCCTATTTAATAAGCCTATTAATTAAGCCTATTTAATGAGCCTATTTAATAAGCCTATTTATTGAACCTATTTAATAAGTCTATTTAATAAGCCTGTTTAATAAGCCTATTTAATAAGTATTTAATGAGCCTATTTAATAAGCCCAAGTTGCTGAATAAGCCTATTTAATAAGCCTAAGTTGCTGAAATAAGCCTATTTAATAAGCCTATTTAATAAGCCTAAGTTGCTGAATAAGCCTATTTAATAAGCCTAAGTTGCTGAAATAAGCCTATTTAATAAGTCTAAGTTGCTGAAATAAGGCTATTTAATAAGCCTAAGTTGCTGAAATAAGCCTATTTAATAAGCCTAAGTTGCTGAAATAAGGCTATTTAATAAGTCTAAGTTGCTGAAATAAGCCTATTTAATAAGTCTAAGTTGCTGAAATAAGGCTATTTAATAAATATAAGTTGCTGAAATAAGCCTATTTAATCAGCGTAAGTTGCTTAAATAAGCCTATTTAATAAGCCCAAGTTGCTGAAATAAGCCTATTTAATAAGGCTATTTAATAAGCCTAAGTTGCTGAAAGAAGCCTATTAAATAAGCGTAAGTTGCTGAAATAAGGCTATTTAATAAGTCTAAGTTGCTGAAATAAGCCTATTTAATAAGCCTAAGTTGCTGAAATAAGCCTATTTAATAAGCCTAAGTTGCTGAAATAAGGCTATTTAATAAATATAAGTTGCTGAAATAAGCCTATTTAATCAGCGTAAGTTGCTTAAATAAGCCTATTTAATAAGCCCAAGTTGCTGAAATAAGCCTATTTAATAAGGCTATTTAATAAGCCTAAGTTGCTGAAAGAAGCCTATTAAATAAGCGTAAGTTGCTGAAATAAGGCTATTTAATAAGTCTAAGTTGCTGAAATAAGCCTATTTAATAAGCCTAAGTTGCTAAAATAAGCCTATTTAATAAGGCTATTTAATAAACCTAAGTTGATGAAATAAGCCTATTTAATGAGGCTATTTAATGAGCCTAAGTTGCTGAAATAAGCCGATTTAATAAGCCTAAGTTTCTGAACTAAGCCTATTTAAAAGGTCTATTTAATAAGTCTAAGTTGCTGAAATAAACCTATTTAAAAATGCTATTTAATACGCCCAAGTTGCTGAAATAAACCTGATTAATAAGGCTATTTAATAAGCGTAAGTTGCTGAAATAAGCCTATTTAATAAGCCTAAGTTGCTGAAATAAGCCTATTTAATAAGGCTATTTAATAAGTCTAAGTTGCTGAAATAAACCTATTTAATAAGCCTAAGTTGCTAAAATAAGCCTATTTAATGAGGCTATTTAATAAGTCCATTTAATAAGCCTATTTAATAAGCCTATTTAATACGCCTATTTAATAAGCGTATTTAATACGCCTATTTAATAAACCTATTTAATAAGTATTTAATGAGCCTATTTATTAAGTCTATTTAATAAGCCTTTTTAATAAGCCTATTTAATAAGTCTATTTAATAAGCCTATTTAATAGGCCTATTTAATAAGTCTAAGTTGCTTAAATAAGCCTATTTAATAAGCCTAAGTTGCTGAATAAACCAATTTAATAAGTCTAAGTTGCTGAAATAAGGCTATTTAATAAGCCTAAATTGCTGAAATGAGCCTATTTAATAAGCCTAAGTTGCTGAAATAAGGCTATTCAATAAGTATAAGTTGCTGAAATGAGCCTATTTAATTAACCTAAGTTGCTAAAATAAGCCTATTTAATGAGGCTATTTAATAAGTCTATTTAATAAACCTATTTAATAAGCATTTAATGAGCCTATTTATTAAGTCTTTTTAATAAGCCTTTTTAATAAGCCTATTTAATAAGTCTATTTAATAAGCCTATATAATAGGCCTATTTAATAAGTCTAAGTTGCTGAAATAAGCCTATTTAATAAGCCTAAGTTGCTGAATAAACCAATTTAATAAGTCTAAGTTGCTGAAATAAGGCTATTTAATAAGCCTAAGTTGCTGAAATGAGCCTATTTAATAAGCCTAAGTTGCTGAAATAAGGCTATTCAATAAGTCTAAGTTGCTGAAATAAGCCTATTTAATAAGCCTAAGTTGCTAAAATAAGCCTATTTAATGAGGCTATTTAATAAGTCTATTTAATAAGCCTATTTAATAAGCCTATTTAATAAGCCTATTTAATAAGCCTATTTAATAAGTCTATTTAATAAGTCTATTTAATAAGCCTATTTAAAGAGTATTCAATGAGCCTATTTATTAAGCCTATTTAATAAGCCTATTTATTAAGCCTATTTATTAAGCCTATTTATTGAGCCTATTTAATAAGCCTATTTATTAAGCCTATTTAATACGCCTATTTAATAAGCCTATTTAATAAGCCTATTTAATAAGCCTATTTAATAAGCCTATTTAATAAGCCTATTTATTGAGCCTATTTAATAAGTCTATTTAATAAGCCTATTTAATAAGCCTATTTAATAAGTATTTAATGAGGCTATTTAATCAGTCTATTTAATAAGCCTATTTAATAGGCCTATTTAATGAGTCTAAGTTGCTGAAATAAGCCTATTTAATAAGCCTAAGTTGCTGAAAAGCCTATTTCATAGGCCTAAGTTGCTGAAATAAGCCTTTTTAATAAGTCTAAGTTGCTGAAATAAGCCTATTTAATAAGCCTAAGTTGATAAAATAAGCCTATTTAATGAGGCTGTTTAATAAGTCTATTTAATAAGCCTACTTAATAAGCCTATTTAATGAGCCTATTTAAAAAGCCTATTTAATAAGTCTATTTAATAAGTCTATTTAATACGCCTATTTAATAAGTATTTACCGAGCCTATTTAATAAGCCTATTTATTGAGCCTATTTAATAAGCCTATTTAATAAGCCTATTTAATAAGCCTATTAATTAAGCCTATTTAATGAGCCTATTTAATAAGCCTATTTATTGAACCTATTTAATAAGTCTATTTAATAAGCCTGTTTAATAAGCCTATTTAATAAGTATTTAATGAGCCTATTTAATAAGCCCAAGTTGCTGAATAAGCCTATTTAATAAGCCTAAGTTGCTGAAATAAGCCTATTTAATAAGCCTATTTAATAAGCCTAAGTTGCTGAATAAGCCTATTTAATAAGCCTAAGTTGCTGAAATAAGCCTATTTAATAAGTCTAAGTTGCTGAAATAAGGCTATTTAATAAGCCTAAGTTGCTGAAATAAGCCTATTTAATAAGCCTAAGTTGCTGAAATAAGGCTATTTAATAAGTCTAAGTTGCTGAAATAAGCCTATTTAATAAGTCTAAGTTGCTGAAATAAGGCTATTTAATAAATATAAGTTGCTGAAATAAGCCTATTTAATCAGCGTAAGTTGCTTAAATAAGCCTATTTAATAAGCCCAAGTTGCTGAAATAAGCCTATTTAATAAGGCTATTTAATAAGCCTAAGTTGCTGAAAGAAGCCTATTAAATAAGCGTAAGTTGCTGAAATAAGGCTATTTAATAAGTCTAAGTTGCTGAAATAAGCCTATTTAATAAGCCTAAGTTGCTGAAATAAGCCTATTTAATAAGCCTAAGTTGCTGAAATAAGGCTATTTAATAAATATAAGTTGCTGAAATAAGCCTATTTAATCAGCGTAAGTTGCTTAAATAAGCCTATTTAATAAGCCCAAGTTGCTGAAATAAGCCTATTTAATAAGGCTATTTAATAAGCCTAAGTTGCTGAAAGAAGCCTATTAAATAAGCGTAAGTTGCTGAAATAAGGCTATTTAATAAGTCTAAGTTGCTGAAATAAGCCTATTTAATAAGCCTAAGTTGCTAAAATAAGCCTATTTAATAAGGCTATTTAATAAACCTAAGTTGATGAAATAAGCCTATTTAATGAGGCTATTTAATGAGCCTAAGTTGCTGAAATAAGCCGATTTAATAAGCCTAAGTTTCTGAACTAAGCCTATTTAAAAGGTCTATTTAATAAGTCTAAGTTGCTGAAATAAACCTATTTAAAAATGCTATTTAATACGCCCAAGTTGCTGAAATAAACCTGATTAATAAGGCTATTTAATAAGCGTAAGTTGCTGAAATAAGCCTATTTAATAAGCCTAAGTTGCTGAAATAAGCCTATTTAATAAGGCTATTTAATAAGTCTAAGTTGCTGAAATAAACCTATTTAATAAGCCTAAGTTGCTAAAATAAGCCTATTTAATGAGGCTATTTAATAAGTCCATTTAATAAGCCTATTTAATAAGCCTATTTAATACGCCTATTTAATAAGCGTATTTAATACGCCTATTTAATAAACCTATTTAATAAGTATTTAATGAGCCTATTTATTAAGTCTATTTAATAAGCCTTTTTAATAAGCCTATTTAATAAGTCTATTTAATAAGCCTATTTAATAGGCCTATTTAATAAGTCTAAGTTGCTTAAATAAGCCTATTTAATAAGCCTAAGTTGCTGAATAAACCAATTTAATAAGTCTAAGTTGCTGAAATAAGGCTATTTAATAAGCCTAAATTGCTGAAATGAGCCTATTTAATAAGCCTAAGTTGCTGAAATAAGGCTATTCAATAAGTATAAGTTGCTGAAATGAGCCTATTTAATTAACCTAAGTTGCTAAAATAAGCCTATTTAATGAGGCTATTTAATAAGTCTATTTAATAAACCTATTTAATAAGCCTATTTAATTATCCTATTTAATAAGCCTATGTAATGAGTCTATTTTATAAGCCTATTTAATACGCCTATTTAATAAGCCTATTTAATAAGTATTTAATGAGCCTATTTAATAAGCCTAAGTTGCTGAATAAGCCTATTTAATAAGCCTAAGTTGCTGAAATAAGCCTATTTAATAAGCCTATTTAATAAGCCTAAGTTGCTGAATAAGCCTATTTAATAAGCCTAAGTTGCTGAAATAACCCTATTTAATAAGTCTAAGTTGCTGAAATAAGGCTATTTAATAAGCCTAAGTTGCTGAAATAAGCCTATTTAATAAGGTTATTTAATAAGCCTAAGTTGCTGAAAGAAGCCTATTTAATAAGCGTAAGTTGCTGAAATAAGGCTATTTAATAAGTCTAAGTTGCTGAAATAAGCCTATTTAATAAGCCTAAGTTGCTGAAATAAGCCTATTTAATAAGCCTAAGTTGCTGAAATAAGCCTATTTAATAGGCCTATCTAATAAGTCTAAGTTGCAGAAATAAGCATATTTCATAAGCCTATTTAATGAGCCTAAGTTGCTGAAATGTCTATTTAATAAGTCGATTTAATAAGTCAAAGTTGCTAAAATAAGCCTATTTAATAAGGCTATTTAATAAGCCTAAGTTTCTGAAATAAGCCTATTTAATAAGTCTAAGTTGCTGAAATAAGGCTATTTAATAAGTCTAAGTTGCTGAAATAAGCCTATTTAATCAGCGCAAGTTGCTGAAATAAGCCTATTTAATAAGCCCAAGTTGCTGAAATAAGCCTATTTAATAAGGCTATTTAATAAGCCTAAGTTGCTGAAAGAAGCCTATTTAATAAGCGTAAGTTGCTGAAATAAGGCTATTTAATAAGTCTAAGTTGCTGAAATAAGCCTATTTAATAAGCCTAAGTTTCTGAAATAAGCCTATTTAATGAGCATAAGTTGCTGAAATAAGCCTATTTAATAGGCCTATTTAATAAGTCTAAGTTGCAGAAATAAGCATATTTCATAAGCCTATTTAATAAGCCTATTTAATAAGTCTATTTAATAAGTCTATTTAATAAGCCTATTTAAAGAGTATTCAATGAGCCTATTTATTAAGCCTATTTAATAAGCCTATTTATTAAGCCTATTTATTGAGCCTATTTAATAAGCCTATTTATTAAGCCTATTTAATACGCCTATTTAATAAGCCTATTTAATAAGCCTATTTAATAAGCCTATTTAATAAGCCTATTTATTGAGCCTATTTAATAAGTCTATTTAATAAGCCTATTTAATAAGCCTATTTAATAAGTATTTAATGAGGCTATTTAATCAGTCTATTTAATAAGCCTTTTTAATAGGCGTATTTAATGAGTCTAAGTTGCTGAAATAAGCCTATTTAATACGCCTAAGTTGCTGAAAAGCCTATTTCATAGGCCTAAGTTGCTGAAACAAGCCTTTTTAATAAGTCTAAGTTGCTGAAATAAGCCTATTTAATAAGCCTAAGTTGATAAAATAAGCCTATTTAATGAGGCTGTTTAATAAGTCTATTTAATAAGCCTACTTAATAAGCCTATTTAATGAGCCTATTTAAAAAGCCTATTTAATAAGTCTATTTAATAAGTCTATTTAATACGCCTATTTAATAAGTATTTAACGAGCCTATTTAATAAGCCTATTTATTGAGCCTATTTAATAAGCCTATTTAATAAGCCTATTTAATAAGCCTATTAATTAAGCCTATTTAATGAGCCTATTTAATAAGCCTATTTATTGAACCTATTTAATAAGTCTATTTAATAAGCCTGTTTAATAAGCCTATTTAATAAGTATTTAATGAGCCTATTTAATAAGCCCAAGTTGCTGAATAAGCCTATTTAATAAGCCTAAGTTGCTGAAATAAGCCTATTTAATAAGCCTATTTAATAAGCCTAAGTTGCTGAATAAGCCTATTTAATAAGCCTAAGTTGCTGAAATAAGCCTATTTAATAAGTCTAAGTTGCTGAAATAAGGCTATTTAATAAGCCTAAGTTGCTGAAATAAGCCTATTTAGTAAGCCTAAGTTGCTGAAATAAGGCTATTTAATAAGTCTAAGTTGCTAAAATAAGCCTATTTAATAAGTCTAAGTTGCTGAAATAAGGCTATTTAATAAATATAAGTTGCTGAAATAAGCCTATTTAATCAGCGTAAGTTGCTTAAATAAGCCTATTTAATAAGCCCAAGTTGCTGAAATAAGCCTATTTAATAAGCCTATTTAATAAGCCCAAGTTGCTGAAATAAGCCTATTTAATAAGCCTATTTAATACGCCTATTTAATAAGCGTATTTAATACGCCTATTTAATAAACCTATTTAATAAGTATTTAATGAGCCTATTTATTAAGTCTATTTAATAAGCCTTTTTAATAAGCCTATTTAATAAGTCTATTTAATAAGCCTTTTTAATAGGCCTATTTAATAAGTCTAAGTTGCTTAAATAAGCCTATTTAATAAGCCTAAGTTGCTGAATAAACCAATTTAATAAGTCTAAGTTGCTGAAATAAGGCTATTTAATAAGCCTAAATTGCTGAAATGAGCCTATTTAATAAGCCTAAGTTGCTGAAATAAGGCTATTCAATAAGTATAAGTTGCTGAAATAAGCCTATTTAATTAACCTAAGTTGCTAAAATAAGCCTATTTAATGAGGCTATTTAATAAGTCTATTTAATAAACCTATTTAATAAGCCTATTTAATTATCCTATTTAATAAGCCTATGTAATGAGTCTATTTTATAAGCCTATTTAATACGCCTATTTAATAAGCCTATTTAATAAGTATTTAATGAGCCTATTTAATAAGCCTAAGTTGCTGAATAAGCCTATTTAATAAGCCTAAGTTGCTGAAATAAGCCTATTTAATAAGCCTATTTAATAAGCCTAAGTTGCTGAATAAGCCTATTTAATAAGCCTAAGTTGCTGAAATAAGCCTATTTAATAAGTCTAAGTTGCTGAAATAAGGCTATTTAATAAGCCCAAGTTGCTGAAATAAACCTATTTAATAAGCCTAAGTTGCTGAAATAAGGCTATTTAATAAGTCTAAGTTGCTGAAATAAGCCTATTTAATAAGTCTAAGTTGCTGAAATAAGCCTATTTAATCAGCGTAAGTTGCTGAAATAAGCCTATTTAATAAGCCCAAGTTGCTGAAATAAGCCTATTTAATAAGGCTATTTAATAAGCCTAAGTTGCTGAAAGAAGCCTATTTAATAAGCGTAAGTTGCTGAAATAAGGCTATTTAATAAGTCTAAGTTGCTGAAATAAGCCTATTTAATAAGCCTAAGTTTCTGAAATAAGCCTATTTAATAAGCATAAGTTGCTGAAATAAGCCTATTTAATAGGCCTATTTAATAAGTCTAAGTTGCAGAAATAAGCATATTTCATAAGCCTATTTAATGAGCCTAAGTTGCTGAAATGTCTATTTAATAAGTAGATTTAATAAGTCAAAGTTGCTAAAATACGCCTATTTAATAAGGCTATTTAATAAGCCTAAGTTGCTGAAATAAGCGTATTTAAGGAGGCTATTTAATGAGTCTAAGTTGCTGAAATAAGCCGATTTAATAAGCCTAAGTTTCTGAACTAAGCCTATTTAATAAGTCTAAGTTGCTGAAATAAGCCTATTTAATAAGTCTAAGTTGCTGAAATAAGCCTATTTAATCAGCGTAAGTTGCTGAAATAAGCCTATTTAATAAGCATAAGTTGCTGAAATAAGCCTATTTAATAGGCCTATGTAATAAGTCTAAGTTGCAGAAATAAGCATATTTCATAAGCCTATTTAATGAGCCTAAGTTGCTGAAATGTCTATTTAATAAGTAGATTTAATAAGTCAACGTTGCTAAAATAAGCCTATTTAATAAGGCTATTTAATAAGCCTAAGTTGCTGAAATAAGCGTATTTAAGGAGGCTATTTAATGAGTCTAAGTTGCTGAAATAAGCCGATTTAATAAGCCTAAGTTTCTGAACTAAGCCTATTTAATAAGTCTAAGTTGCTGAAATAAGCCTATTTAATAAGCGTAAGTTGCTGAAATAAGCCTATTTAATCAGCGTAAGTTGCTGAAATAAGCCTATTTAATAAGCCCAAGTTGCTGAAATAAGCCTATTTAATAAGGTTATTTAATAAGCCTAAGTTGCTGAAAGAAGCCTATTTAATAAGCGTAAGTTGCTGAAATAAGGCTATTTAATAAGTCTAAGTTGCTGAAATAAGCCTATTTAATAAGCCTAAGTTGCTGAAATAAGCCTATTTAATAAGCCTAAGTTGCTGAAATATGCCTATTTAATAGGCCTATCTAATAAGTCTAAGTTGCAGAAATAAGCATATTTCATAAGCCTATTTAATGAGCCTAAGTTGCTGAAATGTCTATTTAATAAGTCGATTTAATAAGTCAAAGTTGCTAAAATAAGCCTATTTAAAAAGGTCTATTTAATAAGTCTAAGTTGCTGAAATAAACCTATTTTAAAATGCTATTTAATACGCCCAAGTTGCTGAAAAAAACCTGATTAATAAGGCTATTTAATAAGCGTAAGTTGCTGAAATAAGCCTAGTTGCTGAAATAAACCTATTTAATAAGCCTAAGTTGCTAAAATATGCCTATTTAATGAGGCTATTTAATAAGTCCATTTAATAAGCCTATTTAATAAGCCTATTTAATACGCCTATTTAATAAGCCTATTTAATACGCCTATTTAATAAACCTATTTAATAAGTATTTAATGAGCCTATTTATTAAGTCTATTTAATAAGCCTTTTTAATAAGCCTATTTAATAAGTCTATTTAATAAGCCTATATAATAGGCCTATTTAATAAGTCTAAGTTGCTGAAATAAGCCTATTTAATACGCCTAAGTTGCTGAATAAACTAATTTAATAAGTCTAAGTTGCTGAAATAAGGCTATTTAATAAGCCTAAGTTGCTGAAATGAGCCTATTTAATAAGCCTAAGTTGCTGAAATAAGGCTATTCAATAAGTCTAAGTTGCTGAAATAAGCCTATTTAATAAGCCTAAGTTGCTAAAATAAGCCTATTTAATGAGGCTATTTAATAAGTCTATTTAATAAGCCTATTTAATAAGCCTATTTAATAAGCCTATTTAATAAGCCTATTTAATAAGTCTATTTAATAAGTCTATTTAATAAGCCTATTTAAAGAGTATTCAATGAGCCTATTTATTAAGCCTATTTATTGAGCCTATTTAATAAGCCTATTTATTAAGCCTATTTATTAAGCCTATTTATTGAGCCTATTTAATAAGCCTATTTATTAAGCCTATTTATTAAGCCTATTTATTGAGCCTATTTAATAAGCCTATTTATTAAGCCTATTTAATACGCCTATTTAATAAGTCTATTTAATAAGCCTATTTAATAAGCCTATTTAATAAGCCTATTTAATAAGCCTATTTATTGAGCCTATTTAATAAGTCTATTTAATAAGCCTATTTAATAAGCCTATTTAATAAGTATTTAATGAGCCTATTTAATCAGTCTATTTAATAAGCCTATTTAATAGGCCTATTTAATAAGTCTAAGTTGCTGAAATAAGCCTATTTAATAAGCCTAAGTTGCTAAAATAAGCCTATTTAATGAGGCTGTTTAATAAGTCTATTTAATAAGCCTACTTAATAAGCCTATTTAATGAGCCTATTTAAAAAGCCTATTTAATAAGTCTATTTAATAAGTCTATTTAATACACCTATTTAATAAGTATTTAACGAGCCTATTTAATAAGCCTATTTATTGAGCCTATTTAATAAGCCTATTTAATAAGCCTATTTAATAAGCCTATTTAATTAAGCCTATTAATTAAGCCTATTTAATGAGCCTATTTAATAAGCCTATTTATTGAACCTATTTAA
Organism: Petromyzon marinus; assembly: GCF_048934315.1. Taxonomy (NCBI): domain Eukaryota; kingdom Metazoa; phylum Chordata; class Hyperoartia; order Petromyzontiformes; family Petromyzontidae; genus Petromyzon; species Petromyzon marinus. The sequence continues at coordinate 532,338 of NW_027422995.1, read as the reverse complement.
TAAGTCTATTTAATAAGCCTGTTTAATAAGCCTATTTAATAAGTATTTAATGAGCCTATTTAATAAACCCAAGTTGCTGAATAAGCCTATTAAATCAGCCTAAGTTGCTGAAATAAGCCTATTTAATAAGCCTATTTAATAAGCCTAAGTTGCTGAATAAGCCTATTTAATAAGCCTAAGTTGCTGAAATAAGCCTATTTAATAAGTCTAAGTTGCTGAAATAAGGCTATTTAATAAGCCTAAGTTGCTGAAATAAGCCTATTTAATAAGCCTAAGTTGCTGAAATAAGGCTATTTAATAAGTCTAAGTTGCTGAAATAAGCCTATTTAATAAGTCTAAGTTGCTGAAATAAGCCTATTTAATAAGTCTAAGTTGCTGAAATTAGGCTATTTAATAAATCTAAGTTGCTGAAATAAGCATATTTAATCAGCGTAAGTTGCTGAAATAAGCCTATTTAATAAGCCCAAGTTGCTGAAATAAGCCTATTTAATAAGGCTATTTAATAAGCCTAAGTTGCTGAAATAAGCGTATTTAAGGAGGCTATTTAATGAGTCTAAGTTGCTGAAATAAGCCGATTTAATAAGCCTAAGTTTCTGAACTAAGCCTATTTAAAAAGGTCTATTTAATAAGTCTAAGTTGCTGAAATAAACCTATTTAAAAATGCTATTTAATACGCCCAAGTTGCTGAAATAAACCTGATTAATAAGGCTATTTAATAAGCGTAAGTTGCTGAAATAAGCCTATTTAATCAGCGTAAGTTGCTGAAATAAGCCTATTTAATAAGCCCAAGTTGCTGAAATAAGCCTATTTAATAAGGTTATTTAATAAGCCTAAGTTGCTGAAAGAAGCCTATTTAATAAGCGTAAGTTGCTGAAATAAGGCTATTTAATAAGTCTAAGTTGCTGAAATAAGCCTATTTAATAAGCCTAAGTTGCTGAAATAAGCCTATTTAATAAGCCTAAGTTGCTGAAATAAGCCTATGTAATAGGCCTATCTAATAAGTCTAAGTTGCAGAAATAAGCATATTTCATAAGCCTATTTAATGAGCCTAAGTTGCTGAAATGTCTATTTAATAAGTCGATTTAATAAGTCAAAGTTGATAAAATAAGCCTATTTAATAAGGCTATTTAATAAGCCTAAGTTTCTGAAATAAGCATATTTAATGAGGCTATTTAATGAGCCTAAGTTGCTGAAATAAGCCGATTTAATAAGCCTAAGTTTCTGAACTAAGCCTATTTAAAAAGGTCTATTTAATAAGTCTAAGTTGCTGAAATAAACCTATTTAAAAATGCTATTTAATACGCCCAAGTTGGTGAAATAAACCTGATTAATAAGGCTATTTAATAAGCGTAAGTTGCTGAAATAAGCCTATTTAATAAGCCTAAGTTGCTGAAATAAGCCTATTTAATAAGGATATTTAATAAGTCTAAGTTGCTGAAATAAACCTATTTAATAAGCCTAAGTTGCTAAAATATGCCTATTTAATGAGGCTATTTAATAAGTCCATTTAATAAGCCTATTTAATAAGCTTATTTAATACGCCTATTTAATAAGCCTATTCAATACGCCTTTTTAATAAACCTATTTAATAAGTATTTAATGAGCCTATTTATTAAGTCTATTTAATAAGCCTTTTTAATAAGCCTATTTAATAAGTCTATTTAATAAGCCTATATAATAGGCCTATTTAATAAGTCTAAGTTGCTGAAATAAGCCTATTTAATAAGCCTAAGTTGCTGAATAAACTAATTTAATAAGTCTAAGTTGCTGAAATAAGGCTATTTAATAAGCCTAAGTTGCTGAAATGAGCCTATTTAATAAGCCTAAGTTGCTGAAATAAGGCTATTCAATAAGTCTAAGTTGCTGAAATAAGCCTATTTAATAAGCCTAAGTTGCTAAAATAAGCCTATTTAATGAGGCTATTTAATAAGTCTATTTAATAAGCCTATTTAATAAGCCTATTTAATAAGCCTATTTAATAAGCCTATTTAATAAGTCTATTTAATAAGTCTATTTAATAAGCCTATTTAAAGAGTATTCAATGAGCCTATTTATTAAGCCTATTTATTGAGCCCATTTAATAAGCCTATTTATTAAGCCTATTTATTAAGCCTATTTATTGAGCCTATTTAATAAGCCTATTTATTAAGCCTATTTATTAAGCCTATTTATTGAGCCTATTTAATAAGCCTATTTATTAAGCCTATTTAATACGCCTATTTAATAAGTCTATTTAATAAGCCTATTTAATAAGCCTATTTAATAAGCCTATTTAATAAGCCTATTTATTGAGCCTATTTAATAAGTCTATTTAATAAGCCTATTTAATAAGCCTATTTAATAAGTATTTAATGAGCCTATTTAATCAGTCTATTTAATAAGCCTATTTAATAGGCCTATTTAATAAGTCTAAGTTGCTGAAATAAGCCTATTTAATAAGCCTAAGTTGCTAAAATAAGCCTATTTAATGAGGCTGTTTAATAAGTCTATTTAATAAGCCTACTTAATAAGCCTATTTAATGAGCCTATTTAAAAAGCCTATTTAATAAGTCTATTTAATAAGTCTATTTAATACACCTATTTAATAAGTATTTAACGAGCCTATTTAATAAGCCTATTTATTGAGCCTATTTAATAAGCCTATTTAATAAGCCTATTTAATAAGCCTATTTAATTAAGCCTATTAATTAAGCCTATTTAATGAGCCTATTTAATAAGCCTATTTATTGAACCTATTTAATAAGTCTATTTAATAAGCCTGTTTAATAAGCCTATTTAATAAGTATTTAATGAGCCTATTTAATAAACCCAAGTTGCTGAATAAGCCTATTAAATCAGCCTAAGTTGCTGAAATAAGCCTATTTAATAAGCCTATTTAATAAGCCTAAGTTGCTGAATAAGCCTATTTAATAAGCCTAAGTTGCTGAAATAAGCCTATTTAATAAGTCTAAGTTGCTGAAATAAGGCTATTTAATAAGCCTAAGTTGCTGAAATAAGCCTATTTAATAAGCCTAAGTTGCTGAAATAAGGCTATTTAATAAGTCTAAGTTGCTGAAATAAGCCTATTTAATAAGTCTAAGTTGCTGAAATAAGCCTATTTAATAAGTCTAAGTTGCTGAAATTAGGCTATTTAATAAATCTAAGTTGCTGAAATAAGCATATTTAATCAGCGTAAGTTGCTGAAATAAGCCTATTTAATAAGCCCAAGTTGCTGAAATAAGCCTATTTAATAAGGCTATTTAATAAGCCTAAGTTGCTGAAATAAGCGTATTTAAGGAGGCTATTTAATGAGTCTAAGTTGCTGAAATAAGCCGATTTAATAAGCCTAAGTTTCTGAACTAAGCCTATTTAAAAAGGTCTATTTAATAAGTCTAAGTTGCTGAAATAAACCTATTTAAAAATGCTATTTAATACGCCCAAGTTGCTGAAATAAACCTGATTAATAAGGCTATTTAATAAGCGTAAGTTGCTGAAATAAGCCTATTTAATCAGCGTAAGTTGCTGAAATAAGCCTATTTAATAAGCCCAAGTTGCTGAAATAAGCCTATTTAATAAGGTTATTTAATAAGCCTAAGTTGCTGAAAGAAGCCTATTTAATAAGCGTAAGTTGCTGAAATAAGGCTATTTAATAAGTCTAAGTTGCTGAAATAAGCCTATTTAATAAGCCTAAGTTGCTGAAATAAGCCTATTTAATAAGCCTAAGTTGCTGAAATAAGCCTATGTAATAGGCCTATCTAATAAGTCTAAGTTGCAGAAATAAGCATATTTCATAAGCCTATTTAATGAGCCTAAGTTGCTGAAATGTCTATTTAATAAGTCGATTTAATAAGTCAAAGTTGATAAAATAAGCCTATTTAATAAGGCTATTTAATAAGCCTAAGTTTCTGAAATAAGCATATTTAATGAGGCTATTTAATGAGCCTAAGTTGCTGAAATAAGCCGATTTAATAAGCCTAAGTTTCTGAACTAAGCCTATTTAAAAAGGTCTATTTAATAAGTCTAAGTTGCTGAAATAAACCTATTTAAAAATGCTATTTAATACGCCCAAGTTGGTGAAATAAACCTGATTAATAAGGCTATTTAATAAGCGTAAGTTGCTGAAATAAGCCTATTTAATAAGCCTAAGTTGCTGAAATAAGCCTATTTAATAAGGATATTTAATAAGTCTAAGTTGCTGAAATAAACCTATTTAATAAGCCTAAGTTGCTAAAATATGCCTATTTAATGAGGCTATTTAATAAGTCCATTTAATAAGCCTATTTAATAAGCTTATTTAATACGCCTATTTAATAAGCCTATTCAATACGCCTTTTTAATAAACCTATTTAATAAGTATTTAATGAGCCTATTTATTAAGTCTATTTAATAAGCCTTTTTAATAAGCCTATTTAATAAGTCTATTTAATAAGCCTATTTAATAGGCCTATTTAATAAGTCTAAGTTGCTTAAATAAGCCTATTTAATAAGCCTAAGTTGCTGAATAAACCAATTTAATAAGTCTAAGTTGCTGAAATAAGGCTATTTAATAAGCCTAAATTGCTGAAATGAGCCTATTTAATAAGCCTAAGTTGCTGAAATAAGGCTATTCAATAAGTATAAGTTGCTGAAATAAGCCTATTTAATTAACCTAAGTTGCTAAAATAAGCCTATTTAATGAGGCTATTTAATAAGTCTATTTAATAAACCTATTTAATAAGCCTATTTAATTATCCTATTTAATAAGCCTATGTAATGAGTCTATTTTATAAGCCTATTTAATACGCCTATTTAATAAGCCTATTTAATAAGTATTTAATGAGCCTATTTAATAAGCCTAAGTTGCTGAATAAGCCTATTTAATAAGCCTAAGTTGCTGAAATAAGCCTATTTAATAAGCCTATTTAATAAGCCTAAGTTGCTGAATAAGCCTATTTAATAAGCCTAAGTTGCTGAAATAAGCCTATTTAATGTCTAAGTTGCTGAAATAAGGCTATTTAATAAGCCCAAGTTGCTGAAATAAGCCTATTTAATAAGCCTAAGTTGCTGAAATAAGGCTATTTAATAAGTCTAAGTTGCTGAAATAAGCCTATTTAATAAGTCTAAGTTGCTGAAATAAGCCTATTTAATAAGTCTAAGTTGCTGAAATAAGGCTATTTAATAAGTCTAAGTTGCTGAAATAAGCCTATTTAATCAGCGTAAGTTGCTGAAATAAGCCTATTTAATAAGCCCAAGTTGCTGAAATAAGCCTATTTAATAAGCCCAAGTTGCTGAAATAAGCCTATTTAATAAGGTTATTTAATAAGCCTAAGTTGCTGAAAGAAGCCTATTTAATAAGCGTAAGTTGCTGAAATAAGGCTATTTAATAAGTCTAAGTTGCTGAAATAAGCCTATTTAATAAGCCTAAGTTGCTGAAATAAGCCTATTTAATAAGCCTAAGTTGCTGAAATAAGCCTATGTAATAGGCCTATCTAATAAGTCTAAGTTGCAGAAATAAGCATATTTCATAAGCCTATTTAATGAGCCTAAGTTGCTGAAATGTCTATTTAATAAGTCGATTTAATAAGTCAAAGTTGATAAAATAAGCCTATTTAATAAGGCTATTTAATAAGCCTAAGTTTCTGAAATAAGCATATTTAATGAGGCTATTTAATGAGCCTAAGTTGCTGAAATAAGCCGATTTAATAAGCCTAAGTTTCTGAACTAAGCCTATTTAAAAAGGTCTATTTAATAAGTCTAAGTTGCTGAAATAAACCTATTTAAAAATGCTATTTAATACGCCCAAGTTGGTGAAATAAACCTGATTAATAAGGCTATTTAATAAGCGTAAGTTGCTGAAATAAGCCTATTTAATAAGCCTAAGTTGCTGAAATAAGCCTATTTAATAAGGATATTTAATAAGTCTAAGTTGCTGAAATAAACCTATTTAATAAGCCTAAGTTGCTAAAATATGCCTATTTAATGAGGCTATTTAATAAGTCCATTTAATAAGCCTATTTAATAAGCTTATTTAATACGCCTATTTAATAAGCCTATTCAATACGCCTTTTTAATAAACCTATTTAATAAGTATTTAATGAGCCTATTTATTAAGTCTATTTAATAAGCCTTTTTAATAAGCCTATTTAATAAGTCTATTTAATAAGCCTATTTAATAGGCCTATTTAATAAGTCTAAGTTGCTTAAATAAGCCTATTTAATAAGCCTAAGTTGCTGAATAAACCAATTTAATAAGTCTAAGTTGCTGAAATAAGGCTATTTAATAAGCCTAAATTGCTGAAATGAGCCTATTTAATAAGCCTAAGTTGCTGAAATAAGGCTATTCAATAAGTATAAGTTGCTGAAATAAGCCTATTTAATTAACCTAAGTTGCTAAAATAAGCCTATTTAATGAGGCTATTTAATAAGTCTATTTAATAAACCTATTTAATAAGCCTATTTAATTATCCTATTTAATAAGCCTATGTAATGAGTCTATTTTATAAGCCTATTTAATACGCCTATTTAATAAGCCTATTTAATAAGTATTTAATGAGCCTATTTAATAAGCCTAAGTTGCTGAATAAGCCTATTTAATAAGCCTAAGTTGCTGAAATAAGCCTATTTAATAAGCCTATTTAATAAGCCTAAGTTGCTGAATAAGCCTATTTAATAAGCCTAAGTTGCTGAAATAAGCCTATTTAATGTCTAAGTTGCTGAAATAAGGCTATTTAATAAGCCCAAGTTGCTGAAATAAGCCTATTTAATAAGCCTAAGTTGCTGAAATAAGGCTATTTAATAAGTCTAAGTTGCTGAAATAAGCCTATTTAATAAGTCTAAGTTGCTGAAATAAGCCTATTTAATAAGTCTAAGTTGCTGAAATAAGGCTATTTAATAAGTCTAAGTTGCTGAAATAAGCCTATTTAATCAGCGTAAGTTGCTGAAATAAGCCTATTTAATAAGCCCAAGTTGCTGAAATAAGCCTATTTAATAAGGCTATTTAATAAGCCTAAGTTGCTGAAAGAAGCCTATTTAATAAGCGTAAGTTGCTGAAATAAGGCTATTTAATAAGTCTAAGTTGCTGAAATAAGCCTATTTAATAAGCCTAAGTTTCTGAAATAAGCCTATTTAATAAGCATAAGTTGCTGAAATAAGCCTATTTAATAGGCCTATTAAATAAGTCTAAGTTGCAGAAATAAGCATATTTCATAAGCCTATTTAATGAGCCTAAGTTGCTGAAATGTCTATTTAATAAGTAGATTTAATAAGTCAAAGTTGCTAAAATAAGCCTATTTAATAAGGCTATTTAATAAGCCTAAGTTGCTGAAATAAGCGTATTTAAGGAGGCTATTTAATGAGTCTAAGTTGCTGAAATAAGCCGATTTAATAAGCCTAAGTTTCTGAACTAAGCCTATTTAATAAGTCTAAGTTGCTGAAATAAGCCTATTTAATAAGTCTAAGTTGCTGAAATAAGCCTATTTAATCAGCGTAAGTTGCTGAAATAAGCCTATTTAATAAGCATAAGTTGCTGAAATAAGCCTATTTAATAGGCCTATTTAATAAGTCTAAGTTGCAGAAATAAGCATATTTCATAAGCCTATTTAATGAGCCTAAGTTGCTGAAATGTCTATTTAATAAGTAGATTTAATAAGTCAACGTTGCTAAAATAAGCCTATTTAATAAGGCTATTTAATAAGCCTAAGTTGCTGAAATAAGCGTATTTAAGGAGGCTATTCAATGAGTCTAAGTTGCTGAAATAAGCCGATTTAATAAGCCTAAGTTTCTGAACTAAGCCTATTTAATAAGTCTAAGTTGCTGAAATAAGCCTATTTAATAAGCGTAAGTTGCTGAAATAAGCCTATTTAATCAGCGTAAGTTGCTGAAATAAGCCTATTTAATAAGCCCAAGTTGCTGAAATAAGCCTATTTAATAAGGTTATTTAATAAGCCTAAGTTGCTGAAAGAAGCCTATTTAATAAGCGTAAGTTGCTGAAATAAGGCTATTTAATAAGTCTAAGTTGCTGAAATAAGCCTATTTAATAAGCCTAAGTTGCTGAAATAAGCCTATTTAATAAGCCTAAGTTGCTGAAATAAGCCTATTTAATAGGCCTATCTAATAAGTCTAAGTTGCAGAAATAAGCATATTTCATAAGCCTATTTAATGAGCCTAAGTTGCTGAAATGTCTATTTAATAAGTCGATTTAATAAGTCAAAGTTGCTAAAATAAGCCTATTTAATAAGGCTATTTAATAAGCCTAAGTTTCTGAAATAAGCCTATTTAATGAGGCTATTTAATGAGCCTAAGTTGCTGAAATAAGCCGATTTAATAAGCCTAAGTTTCTGAACTAAGCCTATTTAAAAAGGTCTATTTAATAAGTCTAAGTTGCTGAAATAAACCTATTTAAAAATGCTATTTAATACGCCCAAGTTGCTGAAAAAAACCTGATTAATAAGGCTATTTAATAAGCGTAAGTTGCTGAAATAAGCCTAGTTGCTGAAATAAACCTATTTAATAAGCCTAAGTTGCTAAAATATGCCTATTTAATGAGGCTATTTAATAAGTCCATTTAATAAGCCTATTTAATAAGCCTATTTAATACGCCTATTTAATAAGCCTATTTAATACGCCTATTTAATAAACCTATTTAATAAGTATTTAATGAGCCTATTTATTAAGTCTATTTAATAAGCCTTTTTAATAAGCCTATTTAATAAGTCTATTTAATAAGCCTATATAATAGGCCTATTTAATAAGTCTAAGTTGCTGAAATAAGCCTATTTAATAAGCCTAAGTTGCTGAATAAACTAATTTAATAAGTCTAAGTTGCTGAAATAAGGCTATTTAATAAGCCTAAGTTGCTGAAATGAGCCTATTTAATAAGCCTAAGTTGCTGAAATAAGGCTATTCAATAAGTCTAAGTTGCTGAAATAAGCCTATTTAATAAGCCTAAGTTGCTAAAATAAGCCTATTTAATGAGGCTATTTAATAAGTCTATTTAATAAGCCTATTTAATAAGCCTATTTAATAAGCCTATTTAATAAGCCTATTTAATAAGTCTATTTAATAAGTCTATTTAATAAGCCTATTTAAAGAGTATTCAATGAGCCTATTTATTAAGCCTATTTATTGAGCCTATTTAATAAGCCTATTTATTAAGCCTATTTATTAAGCCTATTTATTGAGCCTATTTAATAAGCCTATTTATTAAGCCTATTTATTAAGCCTATTTATTGAGCCTATTTAATAAGCCTATTTATTAAGCCTATTTAATACGCCTATTTAATAAGTCTATTTAATAAGCCTATTTAATAAGCCTATTTAATAAGCCTATTTAATAAGCCTATTTATTGAGCCTATTTAATAAGTCTATTTAATAAGCTTATTTAATAAGCCTATTTAATAAGTATTTAATGAGCCTATTTAATCAGTCTATTTAATAAGCCTATTTAATAGGCCTATTTAATAAGTCTAAGTTGCTGAAATAAGCCTATTTAATAAGCCTAAGTTGCTAAAATAAGCCTATTTAATGAGGCTGTTTAATAAGTCTATTTAATAAGCCTACTTAATAAGCCTATTTAATGAGCCTATTTAAAAAGCCTATTTAATAAGTCTATTTAATAAGTCTATTTAATACACCTATTTAATAAGTATTTAACGAGCCTATTTAATAAGCCTATTTATTGAGCCTATTTAATAAGCCTATTTAATAAGCCTATTTAATAAGCCTATTTAATTAAGCCTATTAATTAAGCCTATTTAATGAGCCAATTTAATAAGCCTATTTATTGAACCTATTTAATAAGTCTATTTAATAAGCCTGTTTAATAAGCCTATTTAATAAGTATTTAATAAGCCTATTTAATAAGCCTAAGTTGCTGAAATAAGCCTATTTAATAAGTCTAAGTTGCTGAAATAAGGCTATTTAATAAGCCTAAGTTGCTGAAATAAGCCTATTTAATAAGTCTAAGTTGCTGAAATAAGGCTATTTAATAAGTCTAAGTTGCTGAAATAAGCCTATTTAATAAGTCTAAGTTGCTGAAATAAGCCTATTTAATAAGTCTAAGTTGCTGAAATTAGGCTATTTAATAAATCTAAGTTGCTGAAATAAGCATATTTAATCAGCGTAAGTTGCTGAAATAAGCCTATTTAATAAGCCCAAGTTGCTGAAATAAGCCTATTTAATAAGGCTATTTAATAAGCCTAAGTTGCTGAAATAAGCGTATTTAAGGAGGCTATTTAATGAGTCTAAGTTGCTGAAATAAGCCGATTTAATAAGCCTAAGTTTCTTAACTAAGCCTATTTAAAAAGGTCTATTTAATAAGTCTAAGTTGCTGAAATAAACCTATTTAAAAATGCTATTTAATACGCCCAAGTTGCTGAAATAAACCTGATTAATAAGGCTATTTAATAAGCGTAAGTTGCTGAAATAAGCCTATTTAATCAGCGTAAGTTGCTGAAATAAGCCTATTTAATAAGCCCAAGTTGCTGAAATAAGCCTATTTAATAAGGTTATTTAATAAGCCTAAGTTGCTGAAAGAAGCCTATTTAATAAGCGTAAGTTGCTGAAATAAGGCTATTTAATAAGTCTAAGTTGCTGAAATAAGCCTATTTAATAAGCCTAAGTTGCTGAAATAAGCCTATTTAATAAGCCTAAGTTGCTGAAATAAGCCTATTTAATAGGCCTATCTAATAAGTCTAAGTTGCAGAAATAAGCATATTTCATAAGCCTATTTAATGAGCCTAAGTTGCTGAAATGTCTATTTAATAAGTCGATTTAATAAGTCAAAGTTGATAAAATAAGCCTATTTAATAAGGCTATTTAATAAGCCTAAGTTTCTGAAATAAGCATATTTAATGAGGCTATTTAATGAGCCTAAGTTTCTGAACTAAGCCTATTTAAAAAGGTCTATTTAATAAGTCTAAGTTGCTGAAATAAACCTATTTAAAAATGCTATTTAATACGCCCAAGTTGGTGAAATAAACCTGATTAATAAGGCTATTTAATAAGCGTAAGTTGCTGAAATAAGCCTATTTAATAAGCCTAAGTTGCTGAAATAAGCCTATTTAATAAGGCTATTTAATAAGTCTAAGTTGCTGAAATAAACCTATTTAATAAGCCTAAGTTGCTAAAATATGCCTATTTAATGAGGCTATTTAATAAGTCCATTTAATAAGCCTATTTAATAAGCCTATTTAATACGCCTATTTAATAAGCCTATTCAATACGCCTTTTTAATAAACCTATTTAATAAGTATTTAATGAGCCTATTTATTAAGTCTATTTAATAAGCCTTTTTAATAAGCCTATTTAATAAGTCTATTTAATAAGCCTATATAATAGGCCTATTTAATAAGTCTAAGTTGCTGAAATAAGCCTATTTAATAAGCCTAAGTTGCTGAATAAACTAATTTAATAAGTCTAAGTTGCTGAAATAAGGCTATTTAATAAGCCTAAGTTGCTGAAATGAGCATATTTAATAAGCCTAAGTTGCTGAAATAAGGCTATTCAATAAGTCTAAGTTGCTGAAATAAGCCTATTTAATAAGCCTAAGTTGCTAAAATAAGCCTATTTAATGAGGCTATTTAATAAGTCTATTTAATAAGCCTATTTAATAAGCCTATTTAATAAGCCTATTTAATAAGCCTATTTAATAAGTCTATTTAATACGTCTATTTAATAAGCCTATTTAAAGAGTATTCAATGAGCCTATTTATTAAGCCTATTTATTGAGCCTATTTAATAAGCCTATTTATTAAGCCTATTTATTAAGCCTATTTATTGAGCCTATTTAATAAGCCTATTTATTAAGCCTATTTAATACGCCTATTTAATAAGTCTATTTAATAAGCCTATTTAATACGCCTATTTAATAAGCCAATTTAATAAGCCTATTTATTGAGCCTATTTAATAAGTCTATTTAATAAGCCTATTTAATAAGCCTATTTAATAAGTATTTAATGAGCCTATTTAATCAGTCTATTTAATAAGCCTATTTAATAGGCCTATTTAATAAGTCTAAGTTGCTGAAATAAGCCTATTTAATAAGCCCAAGTTGCTAAAATAAGCCTATTTAATGAGGCTGTTTAATAAGTCTATTTAATAAGCCTACTTAATAAGCCTATTTAATGAGCCTATTTAAAAAGCCTATTTAATAAGTCTATTTAATAAGTCTATTTAATACACCTATTTAATAAGTATTTAACGAGCCTATTTAATAAGCCTATTTATTGAGCCTATTTAATAAGCCTATTTAATAAGCCTATTTAATTAAGCCTATTAATTAAGCCTATTTAATGAGCCTATTTAATAAGCCTATTTATTGAACCTATTTAATAAGTCTATTTAATAAGCCTGTTTAATAAGCCTATTTAATAAGTATTTAATGAGCCTATTTAATAAACCCAAGTTGCTGAATAAGCCTATTAAATCAGCCTAAGTTGCTGAAATAAGCCTATTTAATAAGCCTAAGTTGCTGAATAAGCCTATTTAATAAGCCTAAGTTGCTGAAATAAGCCTATTTAATAAGTCTAAGTTGCTGAAATAAGGCTATTTAATAAGCCTAAGTTGCTGAAATAAGCCTATTTAATAAGCCTAAGTTGCTGAAATAAGGCTATTTAATAAGTCTAAGTTGCTGAAATAAGGCTATTTAATAAATCTAAGTTGCTGAAATAAGCCTATTTAATAAGTCTAAGTTGCTGAAATAAGGCTATTTAATAAATCTAAGTTGCTGAAATAAGCCTATTTAATCAGCGTAAGTTGCTGAAATAAGCCTATTTAATAAGCCCAAGTTGCTGAAATAAGCCTATTTAATAAGGCTATTTAATAAGCCTAAGTTGCTGAAAGAAGCCTATTTAATAAGCGTAAGTTGCTGAAATAAGGCTATTTAATAAGTCTAAGTTGCTGAAATAAGCCTATTTAATAAGCCTAAGTTGCTGAAATAAGCATATTTAATAAGCCTAAGTTGCTGAAATAAGCCTATTTAATAGGCCTATCTAATAAGTCTAAGTTGCAGAAATAAGCATATTTCATAAGCCTATTTAATGAGCCTAAGTTGCTGAAATGTCTATTTAATAAGTCGATTTAATAAGTCAAAGTTGCTAAAATAAGCCTATTTAATAAGGCTATTCAATAAACCTAAGTTGCTGAAATAAGCCTATTTAATGAGGCTATTTAATGAGCCTAAGTTGATGAAATAAGCCGATTTAATAAGCCTAAGTTTCTGAACTAAGCCTATTTAAAAAGGTCTATTTAATAAGTCTAAGTTGCTGAAATAAACCTATTTAAAAATGCTATTCAATACGCCCAAGTTGCAGAAATAAACCTGATTAATAAGGCTATTTAATAAGCGTAAGTTGCTGAAATAAGCCTATTTAATAAGCCTAAGTTGCTGAAATAAGCCTATTTAATAAGGCTATTTAATAAGTCTAAGTTGCTGAAATAAACCTATTTAATAAGCCTAAGTTGCTAAAATAAGCCTATATAATGAGGCTATTTAATAAGTCCATTTAATAAGCCTATTAAATAAGCCTATTTAATACGCCTATTTAATAAGCCTATTTAATACGCCTATTTAATAAACCTATTTAATAAGTATTTAATGAGCCTATTTATTAAGTCTATTTAATAAGCCTTTTTAATAAGCCTATTTAATAAGTCTATTTAATAAGCCTATTTAATAGGCCTATTTAATAAGTCTAAGTTGCTTAAATAAGCCTATTTAATAAGCCTAAGTTGCTGAATGAACCAATTTAATAAGTCTAAGTTGCTGAAATAAGGCTATTTAATACGCCTAAGTTGCTGAAATGAGCCTATTTAATAAGCCTAAGTTGCTGAAATAAGGCAATTCAATAAGTCTAAGTTGCTGAAATAAGCCTATTTAATAAACCTAAGTTGCTAAAATAAGCCTATTTAATGAGGCTATTTAATAAGTCTATTTAATAAACCTATTTAATAAGCCTATTTAATAAGCCTATTTAATAAGTTTATTTAGTAAGTCTATTTAATAAGTCTATTTAATAAGCCTATTTAATAAGTATTTAATGAGCCTATTTAATAAGCCAATTTATTGAGCCTATTTAATTATCCTATTTAATAAGCCTATGTAATGAGTCTATTTTATAAGCCTATTTAATACGCCTATTTAATAAGCCTATTTAATAAGTATTTAATGAGCCTATTTAATAAGTATTTAATGAGCCTATTTAATAAGCCTAAGTTGCTGAATAAGCCTATTTAATAAGCCTAAGTTGCTGAAAGAAGCCTATTTAATAAGCCTATTTAATAAGCCTAAGTTGCTGAATAAGCCTATTTAATAAGCCTAAGTTGCTGAAATAAGCCTATTTAATAAGTCTAAGTTGCTGAAATAAGGCTATTTAATAAGCCTAAGTTGCTGAAATAAGGATATTTAATAAGTGTAAGTTGCTGAAATAAGCCTATTTAATAAGTCTAAGTTGCTGAAATAAGCCTATTTAATAAGTCTAAGTTGCTGAAATAAGGCTATTTAATAAGTCTAAGTTGCTGAAATAAGCCTATTTAATCAGCGTAAGTTGCTGAAATAAGCCTAATTAATAAGCCCAAGTTGCTGAAATAAGCCTATTTAATAAGGCTATTTAATAAGCCTAAGTTGCTGAAAGAAGCCTATTTAATAAGCGTAAGTTGCTGAAATAAGGCTATTTAATAAGTCTAAGTTGCTGAAATAAGCCTATTTAATAAGCCTAAGTTGCTGAAATAAGCCTATTTAATAAGCCTAAGTTGCTGAAAAAAGCCTATTTAATAGGCCTATCTAATAAGTCTAAGTTGCAGAAATAAGCATATTTCATAAGCCTATTTAATGAGCCTAAGTTGCTGAAATGTCTATTTAATAAGTCGATTTAATAAGTCAAAGTTGCTAAAATAAGCCTATTTAATAAGGCTATTTAATAAGCCTAAGTTGCTGAAATAAGCCTATCTAAGGAGGCAATTTAATGAGCCTAAGTTGCTGAAATAAGCCGATTTAATAATCCTAAGTTTCTGAACTAAGCCTATTTAAAAAGGTCTATTTAATAAGTCTAAGTTGCTGAAATAAACCTATTTAAAAATGCTATTTAATACGCCCAAGTTGCTGAAATAAACCTGATTAATAAGGCTATTTAATAAGCGTAAGTTGCTGAAATAAGCCTATTTAATAAGCCTAAGTTGCTGAAATAAGCCTATTTAATAAGGCTATTTAATAAGTCTAAGTTGCTGAAATAAACCTATTTAATAAGCCTAAGTTGCTAAAATAAGCCTATTTAATGAGGCTATTTAATAAGTCCATTTAATAAGCCTATTTAATACGCCTATTTAATACGCCTATTTAATAAGCCTATTTAATATGCCTATTTAATAAACCTATTTAATAAGCATTTAATGAGCCTATTTATTAAGTCTTTTTAATAAGCCTTTTTAATAAGCCTATTTAATAAGTCTATTTAATAAGCCTATATAATAGGCCTATTTAATAAGTCTAAGTTGCTGAAATAAGCCTATTTAATAAGCCTAAGTTGCTGAATAAACCAATTTAATAAGTCTAAGTTGCTGAAATAAGGCTATTTAATAAGCCTAAGTTGCTGAAATGAGCCTATTTAATAAGCCTAAGTTGCTGAAATAAGGCTATTCAATAAGTCTAAGTTGCTGAAATAAGCCTATTTAATAAGCCTAAGTTGCTAAAATAAGCCTATTTAATGAGGCTATTTAATAAGTCTATTTAATAAGCCTATTTAATAAGCCTATTTAATAAGCCTATTTAATAAGCCTATTTAATAAGTCTATTTAATAAGTCTATTTAATAAGCCTATTTAAAGAGTATTCAATGAGCCTATTTATTAAGCCTATTTAATAAGCCTATTTATTAAGCCTATTTATTAAGCCTATTTATTGAGCCTATTTAATAAGCCTATTTATTAAGCCTATTTAATACGCCTATTTAATAAGCCTATTTAATAAGCCTATTTAATAAGCCTATTTAATAAGCCTATTTAATAAGCCTATTTATTGAGCCTATTTAATAAGTCTATTTAATAAGCCTATTTAATAAGCCTATTTAATAAGTATTTAATGAGGCTATTTAATCAGTCTATTTAATAAGCCTATTTAATAGGCCTATTTAATGAGTCTAAGTTGCTGAAATAAGCCTATTTAATAAGCCTAAGTTGCTGAAAAGCCTATTTCATAGGCCTAAGTTGCTGAAATAAGCCTTTTTAATAAGTCTAAGTTGCTGAAATAAGCCTATTTAATAAGCCTAAGTTGATAAAATAAGCCTATTTAATGAGGCTGTTTAATAAGTCTATTTAATAAGCCTACTTAATAAGCCTATTTAATGAGCCTATTTAAAAAGCCTATTTAATAAGTCTATTTAATAAGTCTATTTAATACGCCTATTTAATAAGTATTTACCGAGCCTATTTAATAAGCCTATTTATTGAGCCTATTTAATAAGCCTATTTAATAAGCCTATTTAATAAGCCTATTAATTAAGCCTATTTAATGAGCCTATTTAATAAGCCTATTTATTGAACCTATTTAATAAGTCTATTTAATAAGCCTGTTTAATAAGCCTATTTAATAAGTATTTAATGAGCCTATTTAATAAGCCCAAGTTGCTGAATAAGCCTATTTAATAAGCCTAAGTTGCTGAAATAAGCCTATTTAATAAGCCTATTTAATAAGCCTAAGTTGCTGAATAAGCCTATTTAATAAGCCTAAGTTGCTGAAATAAGCCTATTTAATAAGTCTAAGTTGCTGAAATAAGGCTATTTAATAAGCCTAAGTTGCTGAAATAAGCCTATTTAATAAGCCTAAGTTGCTGAAATAAGGCTATTTAATAAGTCTAAGTTGCTGAAATAAGCCTATTTAATAAGTCTAAGTTGCTGAAATAAGGCTATTTAATAAATATAAGTTGCTGAAATAAGCCTATTTAATCAGCGTAAGTTGCTTAAATAAGCCTATTTAATAAGCCCAAGTTGCTGAAATAAGCCTATTTAATAAGGCTATTTAATAAGCCTAAGTTGCTGAAAGAAGCCTATTAAATAAGCGTAAGTTGCTGAAATAAGGCTATTTAATAAGTCTAAGTTGCTGAAATAAGCCTATTTAATAAGCCTAAGTTGCTGAAATAAGCCTATTTAATAAGCCTAAGTTGCTGAAATAAGGCTATTTAATAAATATAAGTTGCTGAAATAAGCCTATTTAATCAGCGTAAGTTGCTTAAATAAGCCTATTTAATAAGCCCAAGTTGCTGAAATAAGCCTATTTAATAAGGCTATTTAATAAGCCTAAGTTGCTGAAAGAAGCCTATTAAATAAGCGTAAGTTGCTGAAATAAGGCTATTTAATAAGTCTAAGTTGCTGAAATAAGCCTATTTAATAAGCCTAAGTTGCTAAAATAAGCCTATTTAATAAGGCTATTTAATAAACCTAAGTTGATGAAATAAGCCTATTTAATGAGGCTATTTAATGAGCCTAAGTTGCTGAAATAAGCCGATTTAATAAGCCTAAGTTTCTGAACTAAGCCTATTTAAAAGGTCTATTTAATAAGTCTAAGTTGCTGAAATAAACCTATTTAAAAATGCTATTTAATACGCCCAAGTTGCTGAAATAAACCTGATTAATAAGGCTATTTAATAAGCGTAAGTTGCTGAAATAAGCCTATTTAATAAGCCTAAGTTGCTGAAATAAGCCTATTTAATAAGGCTATTTAATAAGTCTAAGTTGCTGAAATAAACCTATTTAATAAGCCTAAGTTGCTAAAATAAGCCTATTTAATGAGGCTATTTAATAAGTCCATTTAATAAGCCTATTTAATAAGCCTATTTAATACGCCTATTTAATAAGCGTATTTAATACGCCTATTTAATAAACCTATTTAATAAGTATTTAATGAGCCTATTTATTAAGTCTATTTAATAAGCCTTTTTAATAAGCCTATTTAATAAGTCTATTTAATAAGCCTATTTAATAGGCCTATTTAATAAGTCTAAGTTGCTTAAATAAGCCTATTTAATAAGCCTAAGTTGCTGAATAAACCAATTTAATAAGTCTAAGTTGCTGAAATAAGGCTATTTAATAAGCCTAAATTGCTGAAATGAGCCTATTTAATAAGCCTAAGTTGCTGAAATAAGGCTATTCAATAAGTATAAGTTGCTGAAATAAGCCTATTTAATTAACCTAAGTTGCTAAAATAAGCCTATTTAATGAGGCTATTTAATAAGTCTATTTAATAAACCTATTTAATAAGCCTATTTAATTATCCTATTTAATAAGCCTATGTAATGAGTCTATTTTATAAGCCTATTTAATACGCCTATTTAATAAGCCTATTTAATAAGTATTTAATGAGCCTATTTAATAAGCCTAAGTTGCTGAATAAGCCTATTTAATAAGCCTAAGTTGCTGAAATAAGCCTATTTAATAAGCCTATTTAATAAGCCTAAGTTGCTGAATAAGCCTATTTAATAAGCCTAAGTTGCTGAAATAAGCCTATTTTATAAGTCTAAGTTGCTGAAATAAGGCTATTTAATAAGCCTAAGTTGCTGAAATAAGCCTATTTAATAAGGTTATTTAATAAGCCTAAGTTGCTGAAAGAAGCCTATTTAATAAGCGTAAGTTGCTGAAATAAGGCTATTTAATAAGTCTAAGTTGCTGAAATAAGCCTATTTAATAAGCCTAAGTTGCTGAAATAAGCCTATTTAATAAGCCTAAGTTGCTGAAATAAGCCTATTTAATAGGCCTATCTAATAAGTCTAAGTTGCAGAAATAAGCATATTTCATAAGCCTATTTAATGAGCCTAAGTTGCTGAAATGTCTATTTAATAAGTCGATTTAATAAGTCAAAGTTGCTAAAATAAGCCTATTTAATAAGGCTATTTAATAAGCCTAAGTTTCTGAAATAAGCCTATTTAATAAGTCTAAGTTGCTGAAATAAGGCTATTTAATAAGTCTAAGTTGCTGAAATAAGCCTATTTAATCAGCGCAAGTTGCTGAAATAAGCCTATTTAATAAGCCCAAGTTGCTGAAATAAGCCTATTTAATAAGGCTATTTAATAAGCCTAAGTTGCTGAAAGAAGCCTATTTAATAAGCGTAAGTTGCTGAAATAAGGCTATTTAATAAGTCTAAGTTGCTGAAATAAGCCTATTTAATAAGCCTAAGTTTCTGAAATAAGCCTATTTAATGAGCATAAGTTGCTGAAATAAGCCTATTTAATAGGCCTATTTAATAAGTCTAAGTTGCAGAAATAAGCATATTTCATAAGCCTATTTAATAAGCCTATTTAATAAGTCTATTTAATAAGTCTATTTAATAAGCCTATTTAAAGAGTATTCAATGAGCCTATTTATTAAGCCTATTTAATAAGCCTATTTATTAAGCCTATTTATTGAGCCTATTTAATAAGCCTATTTATTAAGCCTATTTAATACGCCTATTTAATAAGCCTATTTAATAAGCCTATTTAATAAGCCTATTTAATAAGCCTATTTATTGAGCCTATTTAATAAGTCTATTTAATAAGCCTATTTAATAAGCCTATTTAATAAGTATTTAATGAGGCTATTTAATCAGTCTATTTAATAAGCCTTTTTAATAGGCGTATTTAATGAGTCTAAGTTGCTGAAATAAGCCTATTTAATACGCCTAAGTTGCTGAAAAGCCTATTTCATAGGCCTAAGTTGCTGAAACAAGCCTTTTTAATAAGTCTAAGTTGCTGAAATAAGCCTATTTAATAAGCCTAAGTTGATAAAATAAGCCTATTTAATGAGGCTGTTTAATAAGTCTATTTAATAAGCCTACTTAATAAGCCTATTTAATGAGCCTATTTAAAAAGCCTATTTAATAAGTCTATTTAATAAGTCTATTTAATACGCCTATTTAATAAGTATTTAACGAGCCTATTTAATAAGCCTATTTATTGAGCCTATTTAATAAGCCTATTTAATAAGCCTATTTAATAAGCCTATTAATTAAGCCTATTTAATGAGCCTATTTAATAAGCCTATTTATTGAACCTATTTAATAAGTCTATTTAATAAGCCTGTTTAATAAGCCTATTTAATAAGTATTTAATGAGCCTATTTAATAAGCCCAAGTTGCTGAATAAGCCTATTTAATAAGCCTAAGTTGCTGAAATAAGCCTATTTAATAAGCCTATTTAATAAGCCTAAGTTGCTGAATAAGCCTATTTAATAAGCCTAAGTTGCTGAAATAAGCCTATTTAATAAGTCTAAGTTGCTGAAATAAGGCTATTTAATAAGCCTAAGTTGCTGAAATAAGCCTATTTAATAAGCCTAAGTTGCTGAAATAAGGCTATTTAATAAGTCTAAGTTGCTGAAATAAGCCTATTTAATAAGTCTAAGTTGCTGAAATAAGGCTATTTAATAAATATAAGTTGCTGAAATAAGCCTATTTAATCAGCGTAAGTTGCTTAAATAAGCCTATTTAATAAGCCCAAGTTGCTGAAATAAGCCTATTTAATAAGCCTATTTAATAAGCCCAAGTTGCTGAAATAAGCCTATTTAATAAGCCTATTTAATACGCCTATTTAATAAGCGTATTTAATACGCCTATTTAATAAACCTATTTAATAAGTATTTAATGAGCCTATTTATTAAGTCTATTTAATAAGCCTTTTTAATAAGCCTATTTAATAAGTCTATTTAATAAGCCTATTTAATAGGCCTATTTAATAAGTCTAAGTTGCTTAAATAAGCCTATTTAATAAGCCTAAGTTGCTGAATAAACCAATTTAATAAGTCTAAGTTGCTGAAATAAGGCTATTTAATAAGCCTAAATTGCTGAAATGAGCCTATTTAATAAGCCTAAGTTGCTGAAATAAGGCTATTCAATGAGTATAAGTTGCTGAAATAAGCCTATTTAATTAACCTAAGTTGCTAAAATAAGCCTATTTAATGAGGCTATTTAATAAGTCTATTTAATAAACCTATTTAATAAGCCTATTTAATTATCCTATTTAATAAGCCTATGTAATGAGTCTATTTTATAAGCCTATTTAATACGCCTATTTAATAAGCCTATTTAATAAGTATTTAATGAGCCTATTTAATAAGCCTAAGTTGCTGAATAAGCCTATTTAATAAGCCTATTTAATAAGCCTAAGTTGCTGAATAAGCCTATTTAATAAGCCTAAGTTGCTGAAATAAGCCTATTTAATAAGTCTAAGTTGCTGAAATAAGGCTATTTAATAAGCTCAAGTTGCTGAAATAAGCCTATTTAATAAGCCTAAGTTGCTGAAATAAGGCTATTTAATAAGTCTAAGTTGCTGAAATAAGCCTATTTAATAAGTCTAAGTTGCTGAAATAAGCCTATTTAATCAGCGTAAGTTGCTGAAATAAGCCTATTTAATAAGCCCAAGTTGCTGAAATAAGCCTATTTAATAAGGCTATTTAATAAGCCTAAGTTGCTGAAAGAAGCCTATTTAATAAGCGTAAGTTGCTGAAATAAGGCTATTTAATAAGTCTAAGTTGCTGAAATAAGCCTATTTAATCAGCGTAAGTTGCTGAAATAAGCCTATTTAATAAGCATAAGTTGCTGAAATAAGCCTATTTAATAGGCCTATTTAATAAGTCTAAGTTGCAGAAATAAGCATATTTCATAAGCCTATTTAATGAGCCTAAGTTGCTGAAATGTCTATTTAATAAGTAGATTTAATAAGTCAACGTTGCTAAAATAAGCCTATTTAATAAGGCTATTTAATAAGCCTAAGTTGCTGAAATAAGCGTATTTAAGGAGGCTATTTAATGAGTCTAAGTTGCTGAAATAAGCCGATTTAATAAGCCTAAGTTTCTGAACTAAGCCTATTTAATAAGTCTAAGTTGCTGAAATAAGCCTATTTAATAAGCGTAAGTTGCTGAAATAAGCCTATTTAATCAGCGTAAGTTGCTGAAATAAGCCTATTTAATAAGCCCAAGTTGCTGAAATAAGCCTATTTAATAAGGTTATTTAATAAGCCTAAGTTGCTGAAAGAAGCCTATTTAATAAGCGTAAGTTGCTGAAATAAGGCTATTTAATAAGTCTAAGTTGCTGAAATAAGCCTATTTAATAAGCCTAAGTTGCTGAAATAAGCCTATTTAATAAGCCTAAGTTGCTGAAATAAGCCTATTTAATAGGCCTATCTAATAAGTCTAAGTTGCAGAAATAAGCATATTTCATAAGCCTATTTAATGAGCCTAAGTTGCTGAAATGTCTATTTAATAAGTCGATTTAATAAGTCAAAGTTGCTAAAATAAGCCTATTTAATAAGGCTATTTAATAAGCCTAAGTTTCTGAAATAAGCCTATTTAATGAGGCTATTTAATGAGCCTAAGTTGCTGAAATAAGCCGATTTAATAAGCCTAAGTTTCTGAACTAAGCCTATTTAAAAAGGTCTATTTAATAAGTCTAAGTTGCTGAAATAAACCTATTTAAAAATGCTATTTAATACGCCCAAGTTGCTGAAAAAAACCTGATTAATAAGGCTATTTAATAAGCGTAAGTTGCTGAAATAAGCCTAGTTGCTGAAATAAACCTATTTAATAAGCCTAAGTTGCTAAAATATGCCTATTTAATGAGGCTATTTAATAAGTCCATTTAATAAGCCTATTTAATAAGCCTATTTAATACGCCTATTTAATAAGCCTATTTAATACGCCTATTTAATAAACCTATTTAATAAGTATTTAATGAGCCTATTTATTAAGTCTATTTAATAAGCCTTTTTAATAAGCCTATTTAATTAGTCTATTTAATAAGCCTATATAATAGGCCTATTTAATAAGTCTAAGTTGCTGAAATAAGCCTATTTAATAAGCCTAAGTTTTTGAAATAAGCCTATTTAATAAGCATAAGTTGCTGAAATAAGCCTATTTAATAGGCCTATTAAATAAGTCTAAGTTGCAGAAATAAGCATATTTCATAAGCCTATTTAATGAGCCTAAGTTGCTGAAATGTCTATTTAATAAGTAGATTTAATAAGTCAAAGATGCTAAAATAAGCCTATTTAATAAGGCTATTTAATAAGCCTAAGTTGCTGAAATAAGCGTATTTAAGGAGGCTATTTAATGAGTCTAAGTTGCTGAAATAAGCCGATTTAATAAGCCTAAGTTTCTGAACTAAGCCTATTTAATAAGTCTAAGTTGCTGAAATAAGCCTATTTAATAAGTCTAAGTTGCTGAAATAAGCCTATTTAATCAGCGTAAGTTGCTGAAATAAGCCTATTTAATAAGCATAAGTTGCTGAAATAAGCCTATTTAATAGGCCTATTTAATAAGTCTAAGTTGCAGAAATAAGCATATTTCATAAGCCTATTTAATGAGCCTAAGTTGCTGAAATGTCTATTTAATAAGTAGATTTAATAAGTCAACGTTGCTAAAATAAGCCTATTTAATAAGGCTATTTAATAAGCCTAAGTTGCTGAAATAAGCGTATTTAAGGAGGCTATTTAATGAGTCTAAGTTGCTGAAATAAGCCGATTTAATAAGCCTAAGTTTCTGAACTAAGCCTATTTAATAAGTCTAAGTTGCTGAAATAAGCCTATTTAATAAGCGTAAGTTGCTGAAATAAGCCTATTTAATCAGCGTAAGTTGCTGAAATAAGCCTATTTAATAAGCCCAAGTTGCTGAAATAAGCCTATTTAATAAGGCTATTTAATAAGCCTAAGTTGCTGAAAGAAGCCTATTTAATAAGCGTAAGTTGCTGAAATAAGGCTATTTAATAAGTCTAAGTTGCTGAAATAAGCCTATTTAATCAGCGTAAGTTGCTGAAATAAGCCTATTTAATAAGCATAAGTTGCTGAAATAAGCCTATTTAATAGGCCTATTTAATAAGTCTAAGTTGCAGAAATAAGCATATTTCATAAGCCTATTTAATGAGCCTAAGTTGCTGAAATGTCTATTTAATAAGTAGATTTAATAAGTCAACGTTGCTAAAATAAGCCTATTTAATAAGGCTATTTAATAAGCCTAAGTTGCTGAAATAAGCGTATTTAAGGAGGCTATTTAATGAGTCTAAGTTGCTGAAATAAGCCGATTTAATAAGCCTAAGTTTCTGAACTAAGCCTATTTAATAAGTCTAAGTTGCTGAAATAAGCCTATTTAATAAGCGTAAGTTGCTGAAATAAGCCTATTTAATCAGCGTAAGTTGCTGAAATAAGCCTATTTAATAAGCCCAAGTTGCTGAAATAAGCCTATTTAATAAGGTTATTTAATAAGCCTAAGTTGCTGAAAGAAGCCTATTTAATAAGCGTAAGTTGCTGAAATAAGGCTATTTAATAAGTCTAAGTTGCTGAAATAAGCCTATTTAATAAGCCTAAGTTGCTGAAATAAGCCTATTTAATAAGCCTAAGTTGCTGAAATAAGCCTATTTAATAGGCCTATCTAATAAGTCTAAGTTGCAGAAATAAGCATATTTCATAAGCCTATTTAATGAGCCTAAGTTGCTGAAATGTCTATTTAATAAGTCGATTTAATAAGTCAAAGTTGCTAAAATAAGCCTATTTAATAAGGCTATTTAATAAGCCTAAGTTTCTGAAATAAGCCTATTTAATGAGGCTATTTAATGAGCCTAAGTTGCTGAAATAAGCCGATTTAATAAGCCTAAGTTTCTGAACTAAGCCTATTTAAAAAGGTCTATTTAATAAGTCTAAGTTGCTGAAATAAACCTATTTAAAAATGCTATTTAATACGCCCAAGTTGCTGAAAAAAACCTGATTAATAAGGCTATTTAATAAGCGTAAGTTGCTGAAATAAGCCTAGTTGCTGAAATAAACCTATTTAATAAGCCTAAGTTGCTAAAATATGCCTATTTAATGAGGCTATTTAATAAGTCCATTTAATAAGCCTATTTAATAAGCCTATTTAATACGCCTATTTAATAAGCCTATTTAATACGCCTATTTAATAAACCTATTTAATAAGTATTTAATGAGCCTATTTATTAAGTCTATTTAATAAGCCTTTTTAATAAGCCTATTTAATTAGTCTATTTAATAAGCCTATATAATAGGCCTATTTAATAAGTCTAAGTTGCTGAAATAAGCCTATTTAATAAGCCTAAGTTTCTGAAATAAGCCTATTTAATAAGCATAAGTTGCTGAAATAAGCCTATTTAATAGGCCTATTAAATAAGTCTAAGTTGCAGAAATAAGCATATTTCATAAGCCTATTTAATGAGCCTAAGTTGCTGAAATGTCTATTTAATAAGTAGATTTAATAAGTCAAAGTTGCTAAAATAAGCCTATTTAATAAGGCTATTTAATAAGCCTAAGTTGCTGAAATAAGCGTATTTAAGGAGGCTATTTAATGAGTCTAAGTTGCTGAAATAAGCCGATTTAATAAGCCTAAGTTTCTGAACTAAGCCTATTTAATAAGTCTAAGTTGCTGAAATAAGCCTATTTAATAAGTCTAAGTTGCTGAAATAAGCCTATTTAATCAGCGTAAGTTGCTGAAATAAGCCTATTTAATAAGCATAAGTTGCTGAAATAAGCCTATTTAATAGGCCTATTTAATAAGTCTAAGTTGCAGAAATAAGCATATTTCATAAGCCTATTTAATGAGCCTAAGTTGCTGAAATGTCTATTTAATAAGTAGATTTAATAAGTCAACGTTGCTAAAATAAGCCTATTTAATAAGGCTATTTAATAAGCCTAAGTTGCTGAAATAAGCGTATTTAAGGAGGCTATTTAATGAGTCTAAGTTGCTGAAATAAGCCGATTTAATAAGCCTAAGTTTCTGAACTAAGCCTATTTAAAAAGGTCTATTTAATAAGTCTAAGTTGCTGAAATAAACCTATTTAAAAATGCTATTTAATACGCCCAAGTTGCTGAAAAAAACCTGATTAATAAGGCTATTTAATAAGCGTAAGTTGCTGAAATAAGCCTAGTTGCTGAAATAAACCTATTTAATAAGCCTAAGTTGCTAAAATATGCCTATTTAATGAGGCTATTTAATAAGTCCATTTAATAAGCCTATTTAATAAGCCTATTTAATACGCCTATTTAATAAGCCTATTTAATACGCCTATTTAATAAACCTATTTAATAAGTATTTAATGAGCCTATTTATTAAGTCTATTTAATAAGCCTTTTTAATAAGCCTATTTAATTAGTCTATTTAATAAGCCTATATAATAGGCCTATTTAATAAGTCTAAGTTGCTGAAATAAGCCTATTTAATAAGCCTAAGTTTTTGAAATAAGCCTATTTAATAAGCATAAGTTGCTGAAATAAGCCTATTTAATAGGCCTATTAAATAAGTCTAAGTTGCAGAAATAAGCATATTTCATAAGCCTATTTAATGAGCCTAAGTTGCTGAAATGTCTATTTAATAAGTAGATTTAATAAGTCAAAGATGCTAAAATAAGCCTATTTAATAAGGCTATTTAATAAGCCTAAGTTGCTGAAATAAGCGTATTTAAGGAGGCTATTTAATGAGTCTAAGTTGCTGAAATAAGCCGATTTAATAAGCCTAAGTTTCTGAACTAAGCCTATTTAATAAGTCTAAGTTGCTGAAATAAGCCTATTTAATAAGTCTAAGTTGCTGAAATAAGCCTATTTAATCAGCGTAAGTTGCTGAAATAAGCCTATTTAATAAGCATAAGTTGCTGAAATAAGCCTATTTAATAGGCCTATTTAATAAGTCTAAGTTGCAGAAATAAGCATATTTCATAAGCCTATTTAATGAGCCTAAGTTGCTGAAATGTCTATTTAATAAGTAGATTTAATAAGTCAACGTTGCTAAAATAAGCCTATTTAATAAGGCTATTTAATAAGCCTAAGTTGCTGAAATAAGCGTATTTAAGGAGGCTATTTAATGAGTCTAAGTTGCTGAAATAAGCCGATTTAATAAGCCTAAGTTTCTGAACTAAGCCTATTTAATAAGTCTAAGTTGCTGAAATAAGCCTATTTAATAAGCGTAAGTTGCTGAAATAAGCCTATTTAATCAGCGTAAGTTGCTGAAATAAGCCTATTTAATAAGCCCAAGTTGCTGAAATAAGCCTATTTAATAAGGCTATTTAATAAGCCTAAGTTGCTGAAAGAAGCCTATTTAATAAGCGTAAGTTGCTGAAATAAGGCTATTTAATAAGTCTAAGTTGCTGAAATAAGCCTATTTAATCAGCGTAAGTTGCTGAAATAAGCCTATTTAATAAGCATAAGTTGCTGAAATAAGCCTATTTAATAGGCCTATTTAATAAGTCTAAGTTGCAGAAATAAGCATATTTCATAAGCCTATTTAATGAGCCTAAGTTGCTGAAATGTCTATTTAATAAGTAGATTTAATAAGTCAACGTTGCTAAAATAAGCCTATTTAATAAGGCTATTTAATAAGCCTAAGTTGCTGAAATAAGCGTATTTAAGGAGGCTATTTAATGAGTCTAAGTTGCTGAAATAAGCCGATTTAATAAGCCTAAGTTTCTGAACTAAGCCTATTTAATAAGTCTAAGTTGCTGAAATAAGCCTATTTAATAAGCGTAAGTTGCTGAAATAAGCCTATTTAATCAGCGTAAGTTGCTGAAATAAGCCTATTTAATAAGCCCAAGTTGCTGAAATAAGCCTATTTAATAAGGTTATTTAATAAGCCTAAGTTGCTGAAAGAAGCCTATTTAATAAGCGTAAGTTGCTGAAATAAGGCTATTTAATAAGTCTAAGTTGCTGAAATAAGCCTATTTAATAAGCCTAAGTTGCTGAAATAAGCCTATTTAATAAGCCTAAGTTGCTGAAATAAGCCTATTTAATAGGCCTATCTAATAAGTCTAAGTTGCAGAAATAAGCATATTTCATAAGCCTATTTAATGAGCCTAAGTTGCTGAAATGTCTATTTAATAAGTCGATTTAATAAGTCAAAGTTGCTAAAATAAGCCTATTTAATAAGGCTATTTAATAAGCCTAAGTTTCTGAAATAAGCCTATTTAATGAGGCTATTTAATGAGCCTAAGTTGCTGAAATAAGCCGATTTAATAAGCCTAAGTTTCTGAACTAAGCCTATTTAAAAAGGTCTATTTAATAAGTCTAAGTTGCTGAAATAAACCTATTTAAAAATGCTATTTAATACGCCCAAGTTGCTGAAAAAAACCTGATTAATAAGGCTATTTAATAAGCGTAAGTTGCTGAAATAAGCCTAGTTGCTGAAATAAACCTATTTAATAAGCCTAAGTTGCTAAAATATGCCTATTTAATGAGGCTATTTAATAAGTCCATTTAATAAGCCTATTTAATAAGCCTATTTAATACGCCTATTTAATAAGCCTATTTAATACGCCTATTTAATAAACCTATTTAATAAGTATTTAATGAGCCTATTTATTAAGTCTATTTAATAAGCCTTTTTAATAAGCCTATTTAATTAGTCTATTTAATAAGCCTATATAATAGGCCTATTTAATAAGTCTAAGTTGCTGAAATAAGCCTATTTAATAAGCCTAAGTTTCTGAAATAAGCCTATTTAATAAGCATAAGTTGCTGAAATAAGCCTATTTAATAGGCCTATTAAATAAGTCTAAGTTGCAGAAATAAGCATATTTCATAAGCCTATTTAATGAGCCTAAGTTGCTGAAATGTCTATTTAATAAGTAGATTTAATAAGTCAAAGTTGCTAAAATAAGCCTATTTAATAAGGCTATTTAATAAGCCTAAGTTGCTGAAATAAGCGTATTTAAGGAGGCTATTTAATGAGTCTAAGTTGCTGAAATAAGCCGATTTAATAAGCCTAAGTTTCTGAACTAAGCCTATTTAATAAGTCTAAGTTGCTGAAATAAGCCTATTTAATAAGTCTAAGTTGCTGAAATAAGCCTATTTAATCAGCGTAAGTTGCTGAAATAAGCCTATTTAATAAGCATAAGTTGCTGAAATAAGCCTATTTAATAGGCCTATTTAATAAGTCTAAGTTGCAGAAATAAGCATATTTCATAAGCCTATTTAATGAGCCTAAGTTGCTGAAATGTCTATTTAATAAGTAGATTTAATAAGTCAACGTTGCTAAAATAAGCCTATTTAATAAGGCTATTTAATAAGCCTAAGTTGCTGAAATAAGCGTATTTAAGGAGGCTATTTAATGAGTCTAAGTTGCTGAAATAAGCCGATTTAATAAGCCTAAGTTTCTGAACTAAGCCTATTTAATAAGTCTAAGTTGCTGAAATAAGCCTATTTAATAAGCGTAAGTTGCTGAAATAAGCCTATTTAATCAGCGTAAGTTGCTGAAATAAGCCTATTTAATAAGCCCAAGTTGCTGAAATAAGCCTATTTAATAAGGTTATTTAATAAGCCTAAGTTGCTGAAAGAAGCCTATTTAATAATCGTAAGTTGCTGAAATAAGGCTATTTAATAAGTCTAAGTTGCTGAAATAAGCCTATTTAATAAGCCTAAGTTGCTGAAATAAGCCTATTTAATAAGCCTAAGTTGCTGAAATAAGCCTATTTAATAGGCCTATCTAATAAGTCTAAGTTGCAGAAATAAGCATATTTCATAAGCCTATTTAATGAGCCTAAGTTGCTGAAATGTCTATTTAATAAGTCGATTTAATAAGTCAAAGTTGCTAAAATAAGCCTATTTAATAAGGCTATTTAATAAGCCTAAGTTTCTGAAATAAGCCTATTTAATGAGGCTATTTAATGAGCCTAAGTTGCTGAAATAAGCCGATTTAATAAGCCTAAGTTTCTGAACTAAGCCTATTTAAAAAGGTCTATTTAATAAGTCTAAGTTGCTGAAATAAACCTATTTAAAAATGCTATTTAATACGCCCAAGTTGCTGAAAAAAACCTGATTAATAAGGCTATTTAATAAGCGTAAGTTGCTGAAATAAGCCTAGTTGCTGAAATAAACCTATTTAATAAGCCTAAGTTGCTAAAATATGCCTATTTAATGAGGCTATTTAATAAGTCCATTTAATAAGCCTATTTAATAAGCCTATTTAATACGCCTATTTAATAAGCCTATTTAATACGCCTATTTAATAAACCTATTTAATAAGTATTTAATGAGCCTATTTATTAAGTCTATTTAATAAGCCTTTTTAATAAGCCTATTTAATAAGTCTATTTAATAAGCCTATATAATAGGCCTATTTAATAAGTCTAAGTTGCTGAATAAACTAATTTAATAAGTCTAAGTTGCTGAAATAAGGCTATTTAATAAGCCTAAGCTGCTGAAATGAGCCTATTTAATAAGCCTAAGTTGCTGAAATAAGGCTATTCAATAAGTCTAAGTTGCTGAAATAAGCCTATTTAATAAGCCTAAGTTGCTAAAATAAGCCTATTTAATGAGGCTATTTAATAAGTCTATTTAATAAGCCTATTTAATAAGCCTATTTAATAAGCCTATTTAATAAGCCTATTTAATAAGTCTATTTAATAAGTCTATTTAATAAGCCTATTTAAAGAGTATTCAATGAGCCTATTTATTAAGCCTATTTATTGAGCCTATTTAATAAGCCTATTTATTAAGCCTATTTATTAAGCCTATTTATTGAGCCTATTTAATAAGCCTATTTATTAAGCCTATTTATTAAGCCTATTTATTGAGCCTATTTAATAAGCCTATTTATTAAGCCTATTTAATACGCCTATTTAATAAGTCTATTTAATAAGCCTATTTAATAAGCCTATTTAATAAGCCTATTTAATAAGCCTATTTATTGAGCCTATTTAATAAGTCTATTTAATAAGCCTATTTAATAAGCCTATTTAATAAGTATTTAATGAGCCTATTTAATCAGTCTATTTAATAAGCCTATTTAATAGGCCTATTTAATAAGTCTAAGTTGCTGAAATAAGCCTATTTAATAAGCCTAAGTTGCTAAAATAAGCCTATTTAATGAGGCTGTTTAATAAGTCTATTTAATAAGCCTACTTAATAAGCCTATTTAATGAGCCTATTTAAAAAGCCTATTTAATAAGTCTATTTAATAAGTCTATTTAATACACCTATTTAATAAGTATTTAACGAGCCTATTTAATAAGCCTATTTATTGAGCCTATTTAATAAGCCTATTTAATAAGCCTATTTAATAAGCCTATTTAATTAAGCCTATTAATTAAGCCTATTTAATGAGCCTATTTAATAAGCCTATTTATTGAACCTATTTAATAAGTCTATTTAATAAGCCTGTTTAATAAGCCTATTTAATAAGTATTTAATAAGCCTATTTAATAAGCCTAAGTTGCTGAAATAAGCCTATTTAATAAGTCTAAGTTGCTGAAATAAGGCTATTTAATAAGCCTAAGTTGCTGAAATAAGCCTATTTAATAAGTCTAAGTTGCTGAAATAAGGCTATTTAATAAGTCTAAGTTGCTGAAATAAGCCTATTTAATAAGTCTAAGTTGCTGAAATAAGCCTATTTAATAAGTCTAAGTTGCTGAAATTAGGCTATTTAATAAATCTAAGTTGCTGAAATAAGCATATTTAATCAGCGTAAGTTGCTGAAATAAGCCTATTTAATAAGCCCAAGTTGCTGAAATAAGCCTATTTAATAAGGCTATTTAATAAGCCTAAGTTGCTGAAATAAGCGTATTTAAGGAGGCTATTTAATGAGTCTAAGTTGCTGAAATAAGCCGATTTAATAAGCCTAAGTTTCTGAACTAAGCCTATTTAAAAAGGTCTATTTAATAAGTCTAAGTTGCTGAAATAAACCTATTTAAAAATGCTATTTAATACGCCCAAGTTGCTGAAATAAACCTGATTAATAAGGCTATTTAATAAGCGTAAGTTGCTGAAATAAGCCTATTTAATCAGCGTAAGTTGCTGAAATAAGCCTATTTAATAAGCCCAAGTTGCTGAAATAAGCCTATTTAATAAGGTTATTTAATAAGCCTAAGTTGCTGAAAGAAGCCTATTTAATAAGCGTAAGTTGCTGAAATAAGGCTATTTAATAAGTCTAAGTTGCTGAAATAAGCCTATTTAATAAGCCTAAGTTGCTGAAATAAGCCTATTTAATAAGCCTAAGTTGCTGAAATAAGCCTATTTAATAGGCCTATCTAATAAGTCTAAGTTGCAGAAATAAGCATATTTCATAAGCCTATTTAATGAGCCTAAGTTGCTGAAATGTCTATTTAATAAGTCGATTTAATAAGTCAAAGTTGATAAAATAAGCCTATTTAATAAGGCTATTTAATAAGCCTAAGTTTCTGAAATAAGCATATTTAATGAGGCTATTTAATGAGCCTAAGTTGCTGAAATAAGCCGATTTAATAAGCCTAAGTTTCTGAACTAAGCCTATTTAAAAAGGTCTATTTAATAAGTCTAAGTTGCTGAAATAAACCTATTTAAAAATGCTATTTAATACGCCCAAGTTGGTGAAATAAACCTGATTAATAAGGCTATTTAATAAGCGTAAGTTGCTGAAATAAGCCTATTTAATAAGCCTAAGTTGCTGAAATAAGCCTATTTAATAAGGCTATTTAATAAGTCTAAGTTGCTGAAATAAACCTATTTAATAAGCCTAAGTTGCTAAAATATGCCTATTTAATGAGGCTATTTAATAAGTCCATTTAATAAGCCTATTTAATAAGCCTATTTAATACGCCTATTTAATAAGCCTATTCAATACGCCTTTTTAATAAACCTATTTAATAAGTATTTAATGAGCCTATTTATTAAGTCTATTTAATAAGCCTTTTTAATAAGCCTATTTAATAAGTCTATTTAATAAGCCTATATAATAGGCCTATTTAATAAGTCTAAGTTGCTGAAATAAGCCTATTTAATAAGCCTAAGTTGCTGAATAAACTAATTTAATAAGTCTAAGTTGCTGAAATAAAGCTATTTAATAAGCCTAAGTTGCTGAAATGAGCCTATTTAATAAGCCTAAGTTGCTGAAATAAGGCTATTCAATAAGTCTAAGTTGCTGAAATAAGCCTATTTAATAAGCCTAAGTTGCTAAAATAAGCCTATTTAATGAGGCTATTTAATAAGTCTATTTAATAAGCCTATTTAATAAGCCTATTTAATAAGCCTATTTAATAAGCCTATTTAATAAGTCTATTTAATACGTCTATTTAATAAGCCTATTTAAAGAGTATTCAATGAGCCTATTTATTAAGCCTATTTATTGAGCCTATTTAATAAGCCTATTTATTAAGCCTATTTATTAAGCCTATTTATTGAGCCTATTTAATAAGCCTATTTATTAAGCCTATTTAATACGCCTATTTAATAAGTCTATTTAATAAGCCTATTTAATACGCCTATTTAATAAGCCAATTTAATAAGCCTATTTATTGAGCCTATTTAATAAGTCTATTTAATAAGCCTATTTAATAAGCCTATTTAATAAGTATTTAATGAGCCTATTTAATCAGTCTATTTAATAAGCCTATTTAATAGGCCTATTTAATAAGTCTAAGTTGCTGAAATAAGCCTATTTAATAAGCCCAAGTTGCTAAAATAAGCCTATTTAATGAGGCTGTTTAATAAGTCTATTTAATAAACCTACTTAATAAGCCTATTTAATGAGCCTATTTAAAAAGCCTATTTAATAAGTCTATTTAATAAGTCTATTTAATACACCTATTTAATAAGTATTTAACGAGCCTATTTAATAAGCCTATTTATTGAGCCTATTTAATAAGCCTATTTAATAAGCCTATTTAATTAAGCCTATTAATTAAGCCTATTTAATGAGCCTATTTAATAAGCCTATTTATTGAACCTATTTAATAAGTCTATTTAATAAGCCTGTTTAATAAGCCTATTTAATAAGTATTTAATGAGCCTATTTAATAAACCCAAGTTGCTGAATAAGCCTATTAAATAAGCCTAAGTTGCTGAAATAAGCCTATTTAATAAGCCTATTTAATAAGCCTAAGTTGCTGAATAAGCCTATTTAATAAGCCTAAGTTGCTGAAATAAGCCTATTTAATAAGTCTAAGTTGCTGAAATAAGGCTATTTAATAAGCCTAAGTTGCTGAAATAAGCCTATTTAATAAGCCTAAGTTGCTGAAATAAGGCTATTTA
This sequence comes from Petromyzon marinus, assembly GCF_048934315.1. Classification (NCBI taxonomy): domain Eukaryota; kingdom Metazoa; phylum Chordata; class Hyperoartia; order Petromyzontiformes; family Petromyzontidae; genus Petromyzon; species Petromyzon marinus. The sequence goes on along the minus strand of NW_027422995.1, from coordinate 498,438 downwards.
ATAAGTCTAAGTTGCTGAAATAAGCCTATTTAATAAGTCTAAGTTGCAGAAATAAGCCTATTTAATAAGTCTAAGTTGCTGAAATAAGGCTATTTAATAAATCTAAGTTGCTGAAATAAGCATATTTAATCAGCGTAAGTTGCTGAAATAAGCCTATTTAATAAGCCCAAGTTGCTGAAATAAGCCTATTTAATAAGGCTATTTAATAAGCCTAAGTTGCTGAAAGAAGCCTATTTAATAAGCGTAAGTTGCTGAAATAAGGCTATTTAATAAGTCTAATTTGCTGAAATAAGCCTATTTAATAAGCCTAAGTTGCTGAAATAAGCCTATTTAATAAGCCTAAGTTGCTGAAATAAGCCTATTTAACAGGCCTATCTAATAAGTCTAAGTTGCAGAAATAAGCATATTTCATAAGCCTATTTAATGAGCCTAAGTTGCTGAAATGTCTATTTAATAAGTCGATTTAATAAGTCAAAGTTGCTAAAATAAGCCTATTTAATAAGGCTATTTAATAAGCCTAAGTTGCTGAAAGAAGCCTATTTAATAAGCGTAAGTTGCTGAAATAAGGCTATTTAATAAGTCTAATTTGCTGAAATAAGCCTATTTAATAAGCCTAAGTTGCTGAAATAAGCCTATTTAATAAGCCTAAGTTGCTGAAATAAGCCTATTTAACAGGCCTATCTAATAAGTCTAAGTTGCAGAAATAAGCATATTTCATAAGCCTATTTAATGAGCCTAAGTTGCTGAAATGTCTATTTAATAAGTCGATTTAATAAGTCAAAGTTGCTAAAATAAGCCTATTTAATAAGGCTATTTAATAAGCCAAAGTTGCAGAAATATGCCTATTTAAGGAGGCTATTTAATGAGCCTAAGTTGCTGAAATAAGCCGATTTAATAAGCCTAAGTTTCTGAACTAAGCCTATTTAAAAAGGTCTATTTAATAAGTCTAAGTGGCTGAAATAGACCGATTTAAAAATGCTATTTAATACGCCCAAGTTGCTGAAATAAACCTGATTAATAAGGCTATTTAATAAGCGCATTTTGCTGAAATAAGCCTATTTAATCAGCGTAAGTTGCTGAAATAAGCCTATTTAATAAGCCCAAGTTGCTGAAATAAGCCTATTTAATAAGGCTATTTAATAAGCCTAAGTTGCTGAAAGAAGCCTATTTAATAAGCGTAAGTTGCTGAAATAAGGCTATTTAATAAGTCTAAGTTGCTGAAATAAGCCTATTTAATAAGCCTAAGTTGCTGAAATAAGCCTATTTAATAAGCCTAAGTTGCTGAAATAAGCCTATTTAATAGGCCTATCTAATAAGTCTAAGTTGCAGAAATAAACATATTTCATAAGCCTATTTAATGAGCCTAAGTTGCTGAAATGTCTATTTAATAAGTCGATTTAATAAGTCAAAGTTGCTAAAATAAGCCTATTTAATAAGGCTATTTAATAAGCCAAAGTTGCAGAAATATGCCTATTTAAGGAGGCTATTTAATGAGCCTAAGTTGCTGAAATAAGCCGATTTAATAAGCCTAAGTTTCTGAACTAAGCCTATTTAAAAAGGTCTATTTAATAAGTCTAAGTGGCTGAAATAGACCTATTTAAAAATGCTATTTAATACGCCCAAGTTGCTGAAATAAACCTGATTAATAAGGCTATTTAATAAGCGCAAGTTGCTGAAATAAGCCTATTTAATAAGTCTAAGTTGCTGAAATTAGGCTATTTAATAAATCTAAGTTGCTGAAATAAGCCTATTTAATAAGCCCAAGTTGCTGAAATAAGCCTATTTAATAAGGCTATTTAATAAGCGTAAGTTGCTGAAAGAAGCCTATTTAATAAGCGTAAGTTGCTGAAATAAGGCTATTTAATAAGTCTAAGTTGCTGAAATAAGCCTATTTAATAAGCCTAAGTTGCTGAAATAAGCCTATTTAATAAGCCTAAGTTGCTGAAATAAGCCTATTTAATAGGCCTATCTAATAAGTCTAAGTTGCAGAAATAAGCATATTTCATAAGCCTATTTAATGAGCCTAAGTTGCTGAAATGTCTATTTAATAAGTAGATTTAATAAGTCAAAGTTGCTAAAATAAGCCTATTTAATAAGGCTATTTAATAAGCGTAAGTTGCTGAAATAAGCCTATTTAATCAGCGTAAGTTGCTGAAATAAGCCTATTTAATAAGCCCAAGTTGCTGAAATAAGCCTATTTAATAAGGTTATTTAATAAGCCTAAGTTGCTGAAAGAAGCCTATTTAATAAGCGTAAGTTGCTGAAATAAGGCTATTTAATAAGTCTAATTTGCTGAAATAAGCCTATTTAATAAGCCTAAGTTGCTGAAATAAGCCTATTTATTAGGCCTATCTAATAAGTCTAAGTTGCAGAAATAAGCATATTTCATAAGCCTATTTAATGAGCCTAAGTTGCTGAAATGTCTATTTAATAAGTCGATTTAATAAGTCAAAGTTGCTAAAATAAGCCTATTTAATAAGGCTATTTAATAAGCCTAAGTTTCTGAAATAAGCCTATTTAATGAGGCTATTTAATGAGCCTAAGTTGCTGAAATAAGCCGATTTAATAAGCCTAAGTTTCTGAACTAAGCCTATTTAAAAAGGTCTATTTAATAAGTCTAAGTTGCTGAAATAAACCTATTTAAAAATGCTATTTAATACGCCCAAGTTGCTGAAAAAAACCTGATTAATAAGGCTATTTAATAAGCGTAAGTTGCTGAAATAAGCCTATTTAATAAGCCTAAGTTGCTGAAATAAGCCTATTTAATAAGGCTATTTAATAAGTCTAAGTTGCTGAAATAAACCTATTTAATAAGCCTAAGTTGCTAAAATATGCCTATTTAATGAGGCTATTTAATAAGTCCATTTAATAAGCCTATTTAATAAGCCTATTTAATACGCCTATTTAATAAGCCTATTTAATACGCCTATTTAATAAACCTATTTAATAAGTATTTAATGAGCCTATTTATTAAGTCTATTTAATAAGCCTTTTTAATAAGCCTATTTAATAAGTCTATTTAATAAGCCTATATAATAGGCCTATTTAATAAGTCTAAGTTGCTGAAATAAGCCTATTTAATAAGCCTAAGTTGCTGAATAAACTAATTTAATAAGTCTAAGTTGCTGAAATAAGGCTATTTAATAAGCCTAAGTTGCTGAAATGAGCCTATTTAATAAGCCTAAGTTGCTGAAATAAGGCTATTCAATAAGTCTAAGTTGCTGAAATAAGCCTATTTAATAAGCCTAAGTTGCTAAAATAAGCCTATTTAATGAGGCTATTTAATAAGTCTATTTAATAAGCCTATTTAATAAGCCTATTTAATAAGCCTATTTAATAAGCCTATTTAATAAGTCTATTTAATAAGTCTATTTAATAAGCCTATTTAAAGAGTATTCAATGAGCCTATTTATTAAGCCTATTTATTGAGCCTATTTAATAAGCCTATTTATTAAGCCTATTTATTAAGCCTATTTATTGAGCCTATTTAATAAGCCTATTTATTAAGCCTATTTATTAAGCCTATTTATTGAGCCTATTTAATAAGCCTATTTATTAAGCCTATTTAATACGCCTATTTAATAAGTCTATTTAATAAGCCTATTTAATAAGCCTATTTAATAAGCATATTTATTGAGCCTATTTAATAAGTCTATTTAATAAGCCTATTTAATAAGCCTATTTAATAAGTATTTAATTAGCCTATTTAATCAGTCTATTTAATAAGCCTATTTGATAGGCCTATTTAATAAGTCTAAGTTGCTGAAATAAGCCTATTTAATAAGCCTAAGTTGCTAAAATAAGCCTATTTAATGAGGCTGTTTAATAAGTCTATTTAATAAGCCTACTTAATAAGCCTATTTAATGAGCCTATTAAAAAGCCTATTTAATAAGTCTATTTAATAAGTCTATTTAATACACCTATTTAATAAGTATTTAACGAGCCTATTTAATAAGCCTATTTATTGAGCCTATTTAATAAGCCTATTTAATAAGCCTATCTAATAAGCCTATTTAATTAAGCCTATTAATTAAGCCTATTTAATGAGCCTATTTAATAAGCCTATTTATTGAACCTATTTAATAAGTCTATTTAATAAGCCTGTTTAATAAGCCTATTTAATAAGTATTTAATGAGCCTATTTAATAAACCCAAGTTGCTGAATAAGCCTATTAAATCAGCCTAAGTTGCTGAAATTAGCCTATTTAATAAGCCTATTTAATAAGCCTAAGTTGCTGAATAAGCCTATTTAATAAGCCTAAGTTGCTGAAATAAGCCTATTTAATAAGTCTAAGTTGCTGAAATAAGGCTATTTAATAAGCCTAAGTTGCTGAAATAAGCCTATTTAATAAGCCTAAGTTGCTGAAATAAGGCTATTTAATAAGTCTAAGTTGCTGAAATAAGCCTATTTAATAAGTCTAAGTTGCTGAAATAAGCCTATTTAATAAGTCTAAGTTGCTGAAATTAGGCTATTTAATAAATCTAAGTTGCTGAAATAAGCATATTTAATCAGCGTAAGTTGCTGAAATAAGCCTATTTAATAAGCCCAAGTTGCTGAAATAAGCCTATTTAATAAGGCTATTTAATAAGCCTAAGTTGCTGAAATAAGCGTATTTAAGGAGGCTATTTAATGAGTCTAAGTTGCTGAAATAAGCCGATTTACTAAGCCTAAGTTTCTGAACTAAGCCTATTTAAAAAGGTCTATTTAATAAGTCTAAGTTGCTGAAATAAACCTATTTAAAAATGCTATTTAATACGCCCAAGTTGCTGAAATAAACCTGATTAATAAGGCTATTTAATAAGCGTAAGTTGCTGAAATAAGCCTATTTAATCAGCGTAAGTTGCTGAAATAAGCCTATTTAATAAGCCCAAGTTGCTGAAATAAGCCTATTTAATAAGGTTATTTAATAAGCCTAAGTTGCTGAAAGAAGCCTATTTAATAAGCGTAAGTTGCTGAAATAAGGCTATTTAATAAGTCTAAGTTGCTGAAATAAGCCTATTTAATAAGCCTAAGTTGCTGAAATAAGCCTATTTAATAAGCCTAAGTTGCTGAAATAAGCCTATTTAATAGGCCTATCTAATAAGTCTAAGTTGCAGAAATAAGCATAATTCATAAGCCTATTTAATGAGCCTAAGTTGCTGAAATGTCTATTTAATAAGTCGATTTAATAAGTCAAAGTTGATAAAATAAGCCTATTTAATAAGGCTATTTAATAAGCCTAAGTTTCTGAAATAAGCCTATTTAATGAGGCTATTTAATGAGCCTAAGTTGCTGAAATAAGCCGATTTAATAAGCCTAAGTTTCTGAACTAAGCCTATTTAAAAAGGTCTATTTAATAAGTCTAAGTTGCTGAAATAAACCTATTTAAAAATGCTATTTAATACGCCCAAGTTGGTGAAATAAACCTGATTAATAAGGCTATTTAATAAGCGTAAGTTGCTGAAATAAGCCTATTTAATAAGCCTAAGTTGCTGAAATAAGCCTATTTAATAAGGCTATTTAATAAGTCTAAGTTGCTGAAATAAACCTATTTAATAAGCCTAAGTTGCTAAAATATGCCTATTTAATGAGGCTATTTAATAAGTCCATTTAATAAGCCTATTTAATAAGCCTATTTAATACGCCTATTTAATAAGCCTATTCAATACGCCTTTTTAATAAACCTATTTAATAAGTATTTAATGAGCCTATTTATTAAGTCTATTTAATAAGCCTTTTTAATAAGCCTATTTAATAAGTCTATTTAATAAGCCTATATAATAGGCCTATTCAATAAGTCTAAGTTGCTGAAATAAGCCTATTTAATAAGCCTAAGTTGCTGAATAAACTAATTTAATAAGTCTAAGTTGCTGAAATAAGGCTATTTAATAAGCCTAAGTTGCTGAAATGAGCCTATTTAATAAGCCTAAGTTGCTGAAATAAGGCTATTCAATAAGTCTAAGTTGCTGAAATAAGCCTATTTAATAAGCCTAAGTTGCTAAAATAAGCCTATTTAATGAGGCTATTTAATAAGTCTATTTAATAAGCCTATTTAATAAGCCTATTTAATAAGCCTATTTAATAAGCCTATTTAATAAGTCTATTTAATACGTCTATTTAATAAGCCTATTTAAAGAGTATTCAATGAGCCTATTTATTAAGCCTATTTATTGAGCCTATTTAATAAGCCTATTTATTAAGCCTATTTATTAAGCCTATTTATTGAGCCTATTTAATAAGCCTATTTATTAAGCCTATTTAATACGCCTATTTAATAAGTCTATTTAATAAGCCTATTTAATACGCCTATTTAATAAGCCTATTTAATAAGCCTATTTATTGAGCCTATTTAATAAGTCTATTTAATAAGCCTATTTAATAAGCCTATTTAATAAGTATTTAATGAGCCTATTTAATCAGTCTATTTAATAAGCCTATTTAATAGGCCTATTTAATAAGTCTAAGTTGCTGAAATAAGCCTATTTAATAAGCCCAAGTTGCTAAAATAAGCCTATTTAATGAGGCTGTTTAATAAGTCTATTTAATAAGCCTACTTAATAAGCCTATTTAATGAGCCTATTTAAAAAGCCTATTTAATAAGTCTATTTAATAAGTCTATTTAATACACCTATTTAATAAGTATTTAACGAGCCTATTTAATAAGCCTATTTATTGAGCCTATTTAATAAGCCTATTTAATAAGCCTATTTAATAAGCCTATTTAATTAAGCCTATTTAATGAGCCTATTTAATAAGCCTATTTATTGAACCAATTTAATAAGTCTATTTAATAAGCCTGTTTAATAAGCCTATTTAATAAGTATTTAATGAGCCTATTTAATAAACCCAAATTGCTGAATAAGCCTATTAAATCAGCCTAAGTTGCTGAAATAAGCCTATTTAATAAGCCTATTTAATAAGCCTAAGTTGCTGAATAAGCCTATTTAATAAGCCTAAGTTGCTGAAATAAGCCTATTTAATAAGTCTAAGTTGCTGAAATAAGGCTATTTAATAAGCCTAAGTTGCTGAAATAAGCCTATTTAATAAGCCTAAGTTGCTGAAATAAGGCTATTTAATAAGTCTAAGTTGCTGAAATAAGCCTATTTAATAAGTCTAAGTTGCAGAAATAAGCCTATTTAATAAGTCTAAGTTGCTGAAATAAGGCTATTTAATAAATCTAAGTTGCTGAAATAAGCATATTTAATCAGCGTAAGTTGCTGAAATAAGCCTATTTAATAAGCCCAAGTTGCTGAAATAAGCCTATTTAATAAGGCTATTTAATAAGCCTAAGTTGCTGAAAGAAGCCTATTTAATAAGCGTAAGTTGCTGAAATAAGGCTATTTAATAAGTCTAATTTGCTGAAATAAGCCTATTTAATAAGTCTAAGTTGCTGAAATAAGCCTATTTAATAAGTCTAAGTTGCTGAAATAAGGCTATTTAATAAATCTAAGTTGCTGAAATAAGCCTATTTAATCAGTGTAAGTTGCTGAAATAAGCCTATTTAATAAGCCCACATTGCTGAAATAAGCCTATTTAATAAGGCTATTTAATAAGCCTAAGTTGCTGAAAGAAGCCAATTTAATAAGCGTAAGTTGCTGAAATAAGGGTATTTAATAAGTCTAAGTTGCTGAAATAAGCCTATTTAATAAGCCTAAGTTGCTGAAATAAGCCTATTTAATAAGCCTAAGTTGCTGAAATAAGCCTATTTAATAGGCCTATCTAATAAGTCTAAGTTGCAGAAATAAGCATATTTCATAAGCCTATTTAATGAGCCTAAGTTGCTGAAATGTCTATTTAATAAGTCGATTTAATAAGTCAAAGTTGCTAAAATAAGCCTATTTAATTAGGCTATTTAATAAGCCTAAGTTGCAGAAATATGCCTATTTAAGGAGGCTATTTAATGAGCCTAAGTTGCTGAAATAAGCCGATTTAATAAGCCTAAGTTTCTGAACTAAGCCTATTTAAAAAGGTCTATTTAATAAGTCTAAGTTGCTGAAATAAACCTATTTAAAAATGCTATTTAATACGCCCAAGTTGCTGAAATAAACCTGATTAATAAGGCTATTTAATAAGCGTAAGTTGCTGAAATAAGCCTATTTAATCAGCGTAAGTTGCTGAAATAAGCCTATTTAATAAGCCCAAGTTGCTGAAATAAGCCTATTTAATAAGGCTATTTAATAAGCGTAAGTTGCTGAAAGAAGCCTATTTAATAAGCGTAAGTTGCTGAAATAAGGCTATTTAATAAGTCTAAGTTGCTGAAATAAGCCTATTTAATAAGCCTAAGTTGCTGAAATAAGCCTATTTAATAAGCCTAAGTTGCTGAAATAAGCCTATTTAATAGGCCTATCTAATAAGTCTAAGTTGCAGAAATAAGCATATTTCATAAGCCTATTTAATGAGCCTAAGTTGCTGAAATGTCTATTTAATAAGTCGATTTAATAAGTCAAAGTTGCTAAAATAAGCCTAATTAATAAGGCTATTTAATAAGCCTAAGTTGCTGAAATAAGCCTATTTAAGGAGGCTATTTAATGAGCCTAAGTTGCTGAAATAAGCCGATTTAATAAGCCTAAGTTTCTGAACTAAGCGTATTTAAAAAGGTGTATTTAATAAGTCTAAGTTGCTGAAATAAACCTATTTAAAAATGCTATTTAATACGCCCAAGTTGCTGAAATAAACCTGATTAATAAGGCTATTTAATAAGCGTAAGTTGCTGAAATAAGCCTATTTAATCAGCGTAAGTTGCTGAAATAAGCCTATTTAATAAGCCCAAGTTGCTGAAATAAGCCTATTTAATAAGGCTATTTAATGAGCCTAAGTTGCTGAAAGAAGCCTATTTAATAAGCGTAAGTTGCTGAAATAAGGCTATTTAATAAGTCTAAGTTGCTGAAATAAGCCTATTTAATAAGCCTAAGTTGCTGAAATAAGCCTATTTAATACGCCTAAGTTGCTGAAATAAGCCTATTTAATAGGCCTATCTAATAAGTCTAAGTTGCAGAAATAAGCATATTTCATAAGCCTATTTAATGAGCCTAAGTTGCTGAAATGTCTATTTAATAAGTCAATTTAATAAGTCAAAGTTGCAAAAATAAGCCTATTTAATAAGGCTATTTAATAAGCCTAAGTTGCTGAAATAAGCCTATTTAATGAGGCTATTTAATGAGCCTAAGTTGCTGAAATAAGCCGATTTAATAAGCCTAAGTTTCTGAACTAAGCCTATTTAAAAAGGTCTATTTAATAAGTCTAAGTTGCTGAAATAAACCTATTTAAAAATGCTATTTAATACGCCCAAGTTGCTGAAATAAACCTGATTAATAAGGCTATTTAATAAGCGTAAGTTGCTGAAATAAGCCTATTTAATAAGCCTAGGTTGCTGAAATAAGCCTATTTAATAAGGCTATTTAATAAGTCTAAGTTGCTGAAATAAACCTATTTAATAAGCCTAAGTTGCTAAAATAAGCCTATTTAATGAGGCTATTTAATGTCCATTTAATAAGCCTATTTAATAAGCCTATTTAATACGCCTATTTAATAAGCCTATTTAATACGCCTATTTAATAAACCTATTTAATAAGTATTTAATGAGCCTATTTATTAAGTCTATTTAATAAGCCTTTTTAATAAGCCTATTTAATAAGTCTATTTAATAAGCCTATATAATAGGCCTATTTAATAAGTCTAAGTTGCTGAAATAAGCCTATTTAATAAGCCTAAGTTGCTGAATAAACTAATTTAATAAGTCTAAGTTGCTGAAATGAGCCTATTTAATAAGTCTAAGTTGCTGAAATAAGCCTATTTAATAAGCCTAAGTTGCTAAAATTTAATGAGGCTATTTAATAAGTCTATTTAATAAGCCTATTTAATAAGCCTATTTAATAAGCCTATTTAATAAGTCTATTTAATACGTCTATTTAATAAGCCTATTTAAAGAGTATTCAATGAGCCTATTTATTAAGCCTATTTATTGAGCCTATTTAATAAGCCTATTTATTAAGCCTATTTAATATGCCTATTTAATAAGTCTATTTAATAAGCCTATTTAATAAGCCTATTTAATAAGCCTATTTAATAAGCCTATTTAATAAGCCTATTTAATAAGTATTTAATGAGCCTATTTAATCAGTCTATTTAATAAGCCTATTTAATAGACCTATTTAATAAGTCTAATTTGCTGAAATAAGCCTATTTAATAAGCCTAAGTTGCTAAAATAAGCCTATTTAATGAGGCTGTTTAATACGTCTATTTAAAACACCTATTTAATAAGTATTTAACGAGCCTATTTAATAAGCCTATTTATTGAGCCTATTTAATAAGCCTATTTAATAAGCCTATTAATTAAGCCTATTTAATGAGCCTATTTAATAAGCCTATTTATTGAACCTATTTAATAAGTCTATTTAATAAGCCTGTTTAATAAGCCTTTTTTAATAAGTATTTAATGAGCCTATTTAATAAGCCCAAGTTGCTCAATAAGCCTATTTAATAAGCCTAAGTTGCTGAAATAAGCCTATTTAATAAGCCTATTTAATAAGCCTAAGTTGCTGAATAAGCCTATTTAATAAGCCTAAGTTGCTGAAATAAGCCTATTTAATAAGTCTAAGTTGCTGAAATAAGGCTATTTAATAAGCCTATGTTGCTGAAATAAGCCTATTTAATAAGCCTAAGTTGCTGAAATAAGGCTATTTAATAAGTCTAAGTTGCTGAAATAAGCCTATTTAATAAGTCTAAGTTGCTGAAATAAGCCTATTTAATAAGTCTAAGTTGCTGAAATAAGGCTATTTAATAAATCTAAGTTGCTGAAAAAAGCCTATTTAATCAGCGTAAGTTGCTGAAATAAGCCTATTTAATAAGCCCAAGTTGCTGAAATAAGCCTATTTAATAAGGCTATTTAATAAGCCTAAGTTGCTGAAAGAAGCGTATTTAATAAGCGTAAGTTGCTGAAATAAGGCTATTTAATAAGTCTAAGTTGCTGAAATAAGCCTATTTAATAGGCCTAAGTTGCTGAAATAAGCCTATTTAATAAGCCTAAGTTGCTGAAATAAGCATATTTAATAGGCCTATCTAATAAGTCTAAGTTGCAGAAATAAGCATATTTCATAAGCCTATTTAATGAGCCTAAGTTGCTGAAATGTCTATTTAATAAGTCGATTTAATAAGTCAAAGTTTCTAAAATAAGCCTATTTAATAAGGCTATTTAATAAGCCTAAGTTGCAGAAATATGCCTATTTAAGGAGGCTATTTAATGAGCCTAGTTGCTGAAATAAGCCGATTTAATAAGCCTAAGTTTCTGAACTAAGCCTATTTAAAAAGATCTATTTAATAAGTCTAAGTTGCTGAAATAAACCTATTTAAAAATGCTATTTAATATGCCCAAGTTGCTGAAATAAACCTGATTAATAAGGCTATTTAATAAGCGTAAGTTGCTGAAATAAGCCTATTTAATCAGCGTAAGATGCTGAAATAAGCCTATTTAAAAAGCCCAAGTTGCTGAAATAAGCCTATTTAATAAGGCTATTTAATAAGCGTAAGTTGCTGAAATAAGGCTATTTAATAAGTCTAAGTTGCTGAAATAAGCCTAGTTAATAAGCCTAAGTTGCTGAAATAAGCCTATTTAATGAGCCTAAGTTGCTGAAATAAGCCTATTTAATAGGCCTATCTAATAAGTCTAAGTTGCAGAAATAAGCATATTTCATAAGCCTATTTAATGAGCCTAAGTTGCTGAAATGTCTATTTAATAAGTCGATTTAATAAGTCAAAGTTGCTAAAATAAGCCTATTTAATAAGGCTATTTAATAAGCGTAAGTTGCTGAAATAAGCCTATTTAATAAGCCTAAGTTGCTGAAATAAGCGTATTTAATAAGGCTATTTAATAAGTCTAAGTTGCTGAAATAAACCTATTTAATAAGCCTAAGTTGCTAAAATAAGCCTATTTAATGAGGCTATTTAATAAGTCCATTTAATAAGCCTATTTAATAAGCCTATTTAATATGCCTATTTAATAAGCCTATTTAATACGCCTATTTAATAAACCTATTTAATAAGTATTTAATGAGCCTATTTATTAAGTCTATTTAATAAGCCTTTTTAATAAGCCTATTTAATAAGTCTATTTAATAAGCCTATATAATAGGCCTATTTAATAAGTCTAAGTTGCTGAAATAAGCCTATTTAATAAGCCTAAGTTGCTGAATAAACCAATTTAATAAGTCTAAGTTGCTGAAATAAGGCTATTCAATAAGTCTAAGTCGCTGAAATAAGCCTATTTAATAAGCCTAAGTTGCTAAAATAAGCCTATTTAATGAGGCTATTTAATGTGTCTATTTAATAAGCCTATTTAATAAGCCTATTTAATAAGCCTATTTAATAAGCCTATTTAATAAGTCTATTTAATAAGTCTATTTAATAAGCCTATTTAAAGAGTATTCAATGAGCCTATTTATTAAGACTATTTATTGAGCCTATTTAATAAGCCTATTTATTAAGCCTATTTATTAAGCCTATTTATTGAGCCTATTTAATAAGCCTATTTATTGAACCTATTTAATAAGTCTATTTAATAAGCCTGTTTAATAAGCCTATTTAATAAGTATTTAATGAGCCTATTTAATAAGCCCAAGTTGCTGAATAAGCCTATTAAATAAGCCTAAGTTGCTGAAATAAGCCTATTTAATAAGCCTATTTAATAAGCCTAAGTTGCTGAATAAGCCTATTTAATAAGCCTAAGTTGCTGAAATAAGCCTATTTAATAAGTCTAAGTTGCTGAAATAAGGCTATTTAATAAGCCTAAGTTGCTGAAATAAGCCTATTTAATAAGCCTAAGTTGCTGAAATAAGGCTATTTAATAAGTCTAAGTTGCTGAAATAAGCCTATTTAATAAGTCTACAGTTGCTGAAATAAGCCTATTTAATAAGTCTAAGTTGCTGAAATAAGGCTATTTAATAAATCTAAGTTGCTGAAATAAGCCTATTTAATCAGCGTAAGTTGCTGAAATAAGCCTATTTAATAAGCCCACGTTGCTGAAATCAGCCTATTTAATAAGGCTATTTAATAAGCCTAAGTTGCTGAATAAGCCTATTTAATAAGCCTAAGTTGCTGAAATAAGCCTATTTAATAAGTCTAAGTTGCTGAAATAAGGCTATTTAATAAGCCTAAGTTGCTGAAATAAGCCTATTTAATAAGCCTAAGTTGCTGAAATAAGGCTATTTAATAAGTCTAAGTTGCTGAAATAAGCCTATTTAATAAGTCTAAGTTGCTGAAATAAGCCTATTTAATAAGTCTAAGTTGCTGAAATAAGGCTATTTAATAAATCTAAGTTGCTGAAATAAGCCTATTTAATCAGCGTAAGTTGCTGAAATAAGCCTATTTAATAAGCCCACGTTGCTGAAATAAGCCTATTTAATAAGGCTATTTAATAAGCCTAAGTTGCTGAAAGAAGCCTATTTAATAAGCGTAAGTTGCTGAAATAAGGCTATTTAATAAGTCTAAGTTGCTGAAATAAGCCTATTTAATAAGCCTAAGTTGCTGAAATAAGCCTATTTAATAAGCCTAAGTTGCTGAAATAAGCCTATTTAATAGGCCTATCTAATAAGTCTAAGTTGCAGAAATAAGCATATTTCATAAGCCTATTTAATGAGCCTAAGTTGCTGAAATGTCTATTTAATAAGTCGATTTAATAAGTCAAAGTTGCTAAAATAAGCCTATTTAATTAGGCTATTTAATAAGCCTAAGTTGCAGAAATATGCCTATTTAAGGAGGCTATTTAATGAGCCTAAGTTGCTGAAATAAGCCGATTTAATAAGCCTAAGTTTCCGAACTAAGCCTATTTAAAAAGGTCTATTTAATAAGTCTAAGTTGCTGAAATAAACCTATTTAAAAATGCTATTTAATACGCCCAAGTTGCTGAAATAAACCTGATTAATAAGGCTATTTAATAAGCGTAAGTTGCTGAAATAAGCCTATTTAATCAGTGTACGTTGCTGAAATAAGCCTATTTAATGAGCCCAAGTTGCTGAAAGAAGCCTATTTAATAAGGCTATTTAATAAGCCTAAGTTGCTGAAATAAGCCTATTTAATAAGCCTAAGTTGCTGAAATAAGCCTATTTAATAGGCCTATCTAATAAGTCTAAGTTGCAGAAATAAGCATATTTCATAAGCCTATTTAATGAGCCTAAGTTGCTGAAATGTCTATTTAATAAGTCGATTTAATAAGTCAAAGTTGCTAAAATAAGCCTATTTAATAAGGCATTTTAATAAGCATAAGTTGCTGAAATAAGCCTATTTAAGGAGGCTATTTAATGAGCCTAAGTTGCTGAAATAAGCCGATTTAATAAGCCTAAGTTTCTGAACTAAGCCTATTTAAAAAGGTCTATTTAATAAGTCTAAGTTGCTGAAATAAGCCTATTTAATAGGCCTATCTAATAAGTCTAAGTTGCAGAAATAAGCATATTTCATAAGCCTATTTAATGAGCCTAAGTTGCTGAAATGTCTATTTAATAAGTCGATTTAATAAGTCAAAGTTGCTAAAATAAGCCTATTTAATTAGGCTATTTAATAAGCCTAAGTTGCAGAAATATGCCTATTTAAGGAGGCTATTTAATGAGCCTAAGTTGCTGAAATAAGCCGATTTAATAAGCCTAAGTTTCTGAACTAAGCCTATTTAAAAAGGTCTATTTAATAAGTCTAAGTTGCTGAAATAAACCTATTTAAAAATGCTATTTAATACGCCCAAGTTGCTGAAATAAACCTGATTAATAAGGCTATTTAATAAGCGTAAGTTGCTGAAATAAGCCTATTTAATCAGTGTAAGTTGCTGAAATAAGCCTATTTAATGAGCCCAAGTTGCTGAAAGAAGCCTATTTAATAAGGCTATTTAATAAGCCTAAGTTGCTGAAAGAAGCCTATTTAATAAGCGTAAGTTGCTGAAATAAGGCTATTTAATAAGTCTAAGTTGCTGAAATAAGGCTATTTAATAAGCCTAAGTTGCTGAAATAAGCCTATTTAATAAGCCTAAGTTGCTGAAATAAGGCTATTTAATAAGTCTAAGTTGCTGAAATAAGCCTATTTAATAAGTCTAAGTTGCTGAAATAAGCCTATTTAATAAGTCTAAGTTGCTGAAATAAGGCTATTTAATAAATCTAAGTTGCTGAAATAAGCCTATTTAATCAGCGTAAGTTGCTGAAATAAGCCTATTTAATAAGCCCACGTTGCTGAAATAAGCCTATTTAATAAGGCTATTTAATAAGCCTAAGTTGCTGAAAGAAGCCTATTTAATAAGCGTAAGTTGCTGAAATAAGGCTATTTAATAAGTCTAAGTTGCTGAAATAAGCCTATTTAATAAGCCTAAGTTGCTGAAATAAGCCTATTTAATAAGCCTAAGTTGCTGAAATAAGCCTATTTAATAGGCCTATCTAATAAGTCTAAGTTGCAGAAATAAGCATATTTCATAAGCCTATTTAATGAGCCTAAGTTGCTGAAATGTCTATTTAATAAGTCGATTTAATAAGTCAAAGTTGCTAAAATAAGCCTATTTAATTAGGCTATTTAATAAGCCTAAGTTGCAGAAATATGCCTATTTAAGGAGGCTATTTAATGAGCCTAAGTTGCTGAAATAAGCCGATTTAATAAGCCTAAGTTTCTGAACTAAGCCTATTTAAAAAGGTCTATTTAATAAGTCTAAGTTGCTGAAATAAACCTATTTAAAAATGCTATTTAATACGCCCAAGTTGCTGAAATAAACCTGATTAATAAGGCTATTTAATAAGCGTAAGTTGCTGAAATAAGCCTATTTAATCAGTGTAAGTTGCTGAAATAAGCCTATTTAATGAGCCCAAGTTGCTGAAAGAAGCCTATTTAATAAGGCTATTTAATAAGCCTAAGTTGCTGAAAGAAGCCTATTTAATAAGCGTAAGTTGCTGAAATAAGTCTATTTAATAAGTCTAAGTTGCTGAAATAAGCCTATTTAATAAGCCTAAGTTGCTGAAATAAGCCTATTTAATAAGCCTAAGTTGCTGAAATAAGCCTATTTAATAGGCCTATCTAATAAGTCTAAGTTGCAGAAATAAGCATATTTCATAAGCCTATTTAATGAGCCTAAGTTGCTGAAATGTCTATTTAATAAGTCGATTTAATAAGTCAAAGTTGCTAAAATAAGCCTATTTAATAAGGCTATTTAATAAGCCTAAGTTGCTGAAATAAGCCTATTTAAGGAGGCTATTTAATGAGCCTAAGTTGCTGAAATAAGCCGATTTAATAAGCCTAAGTTTCTGAACTAAGCCTATTTAAAAAGGTCTATTTAATAAGTCTAAGTTGCTGAAATAAGCCTATTTAATAGGCCTATCTAATAAGTCTAAGTTGCAGAAATAAGCATATTTCATAAGCCTATTTAATGAGCCTAAGTTGCTGAAATGTCTATTTAATAAGTCGATTTAATAAGTCAAAGTTGCTAAAATAAGCCTATTTAATTAGGCTATTTAATAAGCCTAAGTTGCAGAAATATGCCTATTTAAGGAGGCTATTTAATGAGCCTAAGTTGCTGAAATAAGCCGATTTAATAAGCCTAAGTTTCTGAACTAAGCCTATTTAAAAAGGTCTATTTAATAAGTCTAAGTTGCTAAAATAAACCTATTTAAAAATGCTATTTAATACGCCCAAGTTGCTGAAATAAACCTGATTAATAAGGCTATTTAATAAGCGTAAGTTGCTGAAATAAGCCTATTTAATCAGTGTAAGTTGCTGAAATAAGCCTATTTAATGAGCCCAAGTTGCTGAAAGAAGCCTATTTAATAAGGCTATTTAATAAGCCTAAGTTGCTGAAAGAAGCCTATTTAATAAGCGTAAGTTGCTGAAATAAGGCTATTTAATAAGTCTAAGTTGCTGAAATAAGCCTATTTAATAAGCCTAAGTTGCTGAAATAAGCCTATTTAATAAGCCTAAGTTGCTGAAATAAGCCTATTTAATAGGCCTATCTAATAAGTCTAAGTTGCAGAAATAAGCATATTTCATAAGCCTATTTAATGAGCCTAAGTTGCTGAAATGTCTATTTAATAAGTCGATTTAATAAGTCAAAGTTGCTAAAATAAGCCTATTTAATAAGGCTATTTAATAAGCCTAAGTTGCTGAAATAAGCCTATTTAAGGAGGCTATTTAATGAGCCTAAGTTGCTGAAATAAGCCGATTTAATAAGCCTAAGTTTCTGAACTAAGCCTATTTAAAAAGGTCTATTTAATAAGTCTAAGTTGCTGAAATAAGCCTATTTAATAGGCCTATCTAATAAGTCTAAGTTGCAGAAATAAGCATATTTCATAAGCCTATTTAATGAGCCTAAGTTGCTGAAATGTCTATTTAATAAGTCGATTTAATAAGTCAAAGTTGCTAAAATAAGCCTATTTAATTAGGCTATTTAATAAGCCTAAGTTGCACAAATATGCCTATTTAAGGAGGCTATTTAATGAGCCTAAGTTGCTGAAATAAGCCGATTTAATAAGCCTAAGTTTCTGAACTAAGCCTATTTAAAAAGGTCTATTTAATAAGTCTAAGTTGCTGAAATAAACCTATTTAAAAATGCTATTTAATACGCCCAAGTTGCTGAAATAAACCTGATTAATAAGGCTATTTAATAAGCGTAAGTTGCTGAAATAAGCCAATTTAATCAGTGTAAGTTGCTGAAATAAGCCTATTTAATGAGCCCAAGTTGCTGAAAGAAGCCTATTTAATAAGGCTATTTAATAAGCCTAAGTTGCTGAAAGAAGCCTATTTAATAAGCGTAAGTTGCTGAAATAAGGCTATTTAATAAGTCTAAGTTGCTGAAATAAGCCTATTTAATAAGCCTAAGTTGCTGAAATAAGCCTATTTAATAAGCCTAAGTTGCTGAAATAAGCCTATTTAATAGGCCTATCTAATAAGTCTAAGTTGCAGAAATAAGCATATTTCATAAGCCTATTTAATGAGCCTAAGTTGCTGAAATGTCTATTTAATAAGTCGATTTAATAAGTCAAAGTTGCTAAAATAAGCCTATTTAATAAGGCTATTTAATAAGCCTAAGTTGCTGAAATAAGCCTATTTAAGGAGGCTATTTAATGAGCCTAAGTTGCTGAAATAAGCCGATTTAATAAGCCTAAGTTTCTGAACTAAGCCTATTTAAAAAGGTCTATTTAATAAGTCTAAGTTGCTGAAATAAGCCTATTTAATAGGCCTATCTAATAAGTCTAAGTTGCAGAAATAAGCATATTTCATAAGCCTATTTAATGAGCCTAAGTTGCTGAAATGTCTATTTAATAAGTCGATTTAATAAGTCAAAGTTGCTAAAATAAGCCTATTTAATTAGGCTATTTAATAAGCCTAAGTTGCAGAAATATGCCTATTTAAGGAGGCTATTTAATGAGCCTAAGTTGCTGAAATAAGCCGATTTAATAAGCCTAAGTTTCTGAACTAAGCCTATTTAAAAAGGTCTATTTAATAAGTCTAAGTTGCTGAAATAAACCTATTTAAAAATGCTATTTAATACGCCCAAGTTGCTGAAATAAACCTGATTAATAAGGCTATTTAATAAGCGTAAGTTGCTGAAATAAGCCTATTTAATCAGTGTAAGTTGCTGAAATAAGCCTATTTAATGAGCCCAAGTTGCTGAAAGAAGCCTATTTAATAAGGCTATTTAATAAGCCTAAGTTGCTGAAAGAAGCCTATTTAATAAGCGTAAGTTGCTGAAATAAGGCTATTTAATAAGTCTAAGTTGCTGAAATAAGGCTATTTAATAAGCCTAAGTTGCTGAAATAAGCCTATTTAATAAGCCTAAGTTGCTGAAATAAGGCTATTTAATAAGTCTAAGTTGCTGAAATAAGCCTATTTAATAAGTCTAAGTTGCTGAAATAAGCCTATTTAATAAGTCTAAGTTGCTGAAATAAGGCTATTTAATAAATCTAAGTTGCTGAAATAAGCCTATTTAATCAGCGTAAGTTGCTGAAATAAGCCTATTTAATAAGCCCACGTTGCTGAAATAAGCCTATTTAATAAGGCTATTTAATAAGCCTAAGTTGCTGAAAGAAGCCTATTTAATAAGCGTAAGTTGCTGAAATAAGGCTATTTAATAAGTCTAAGTTGCTGAAATAAGCCTATTTAATAAGCCTAAGTTGCTGAAATAAGCCTATTTAATAAGCCTAAGTTGCTGAAATAAGCCTATTTAATAGGCCTATCTAATAAGTCTAAGTTGCAGAAATAAGCATATTTCATAAGCCTATTTAATGAGCCTAAGTTGCTGAAATGTCTATTTAATAAGTCGATTTAATAAGTCAAAGTTGCTAAAATAAGCCTATTTAATTAGGCTATTTAATAAGCCTAAGTTGCAGAAATATGCCTATTTAAGGAGGCTATTTAATGAGCCTAAGTTGCTGAAATAAGCCGATTTAATAAGCCTAAGTTTCTGAACTAAGCCTATTTAAAAAGGTCTATTTAATAAGTCTAAGTTGCTGAAATAAACCTATTTAAAAATGCTATTTAATACGCCCAAGTTGCTGAAATAAACCTGATTAATAAGGCTATTTAATAAGCGTAAGTTGCTGAAATAAGCCTATTTAATCAGTGTAAGTTGCTGAAATAAGCCTATTTAATGAGCCCAAGTTGCTGAAAGAAGCCTATTTAATAAGGCTATTTAATAAGCCTAAGTTGCTGAAAGAAGCCTATTTAATAAGCGTAAGTTGCTGAAATAAGTCTATTTAATAAGTCTAAGTTGCTGAAATAAGCCTATTTAATAAGCCTAAGTTGCTGAAATAAGCCTATTTAATAAGCCTAAGTTGCTGAAATAAGCCTATTTAATAGGCCTATCTAATAAGTCTAAGTTGCAGAAATAAGCATATTTCATAAGCCTATTTAATGAGCCTAAGTTGCTGAAATGTCTATTTAATAAGTCGATTTAATAAGTCAAAGTTGCTAAAATAAGCCTATTTAATAAGGCATTTTAATAAGCATAAGTTGCTGAAATAAGCCTATTTAAGGAGGCTATTTAATGAGCCTAAGTTGCTGAAATAAGCCGATTTAATAAGCCTAAGTTTCTGAACTAAGCCTATTTAAAAAGGTCTATTTAATAAGTCTAAGTTGCTGAAATAAGCCTATTTAATAGGCCTATCTAATAAGTCTAAGTTGCAGAAATAAGCATATTTCATAAGCCTATTTAATGAGCCTAAGTTGCTGAAATGTCTATTTAATAAGTCGATTTAATAAGTCAAAGTTGCTAAAATAAGCCTATTTAATTAGGCTATTTAATAAGCCTAAGTTGCAGAAATATGCCTATTTAAGGAGGCTATTTAATGAGCCTAAGTTGCTGAAATAAGCCGATTTAATAAGCCTAAGTTTCTGAACTAAGCCTATTTAAAAAGGTCTATTTAATAAGTCTAAGTTGCTAAAATAAACCTATTTAAAAATGCTATTTAATACGCCCAAGTTGCTGAAATAAACCTGATTAATAAGGCTATTTAATAAGCGTAAGTTGCTGAAATAAGCCTATTTAATCAGTGTAAGTTGCTGAAATAAGCCTATTTAATGAGCCCAAGTTGCTGAAAGAAGCCTATTTAATAAGGCTATTTAATAAGCCTAAGTTGCTGAAAGAAGCCTATTTAATAAGCGTAAGTTGCTGAAATAAGGCTATTTAATAAGTCTAAGTTGCTGAAATAAGCCTATTTAATAAGCCTAAGTTGCTGAAATAAGCCTATTTAATAAGCCTAAGTTGCTGAAATAAGCCTATTTAATAGGCCTATCTAATAAGTCTAAGTTGCAGAAATAAGCATATTTCATAAGCCTATTTAATGAGCCTAAGTTGCTGAAATGTCTATTTAATAAGTCGATTTAATAAGTCAAAGTTGCTAAAATAAGCCTATTTAATAAGGCTATTTAATAAGCCTAAGTTGCTGAAATAAGCCTATTTAAGGAGGCTATTTAATGAGCCTAAGTTGCTGAAATAAGCCGATTTAATAAGCCTAAGTTTCTGAACTAAGCCTATTTAAAAAGGTCTATTTAATAAGTCTAAGTTGCTGAAATAAGCCTATTTAATAGGCCTATCTAATAAGTCTAAGTTGCAGAAATAAGCATATTTCATAAGCCTATTTAATGAGCCTAAGTTGCTGAAATGTCTATTTAATAAGTCGATTTAATAAGTCAAAGTTGCTAAAATAAGCCTATTTAATTAGGCTATTTAATAAGCCTAAGTTGCACAAATATGCCTATTTAAGGAGGCTATTTAATGAGCCTAAGTTGCTGAAATAAGCCGATTTAATAAGCCTAAGTTTCTGAACTAAGCCTATTTAAAAAGGTCTATTTAATAAGTCTAAGTTGCTGAAATAAACCTATTTAAAAATGCTATTTAATACGCCCAAGTTGCTGAAATAAACCTGATTAATAAGGCTATTTAATAAGCGTAAGTTGCTGAAATAAGCCAATTTAATCAGTGTAAGTTGCTGAAATAAGCCTATTTAATGAGCCCAAGTTGCTGAAAGAAGCCTATTTAATAAGGCTATTTAATAAGCCTAAGTTGCTGAAAGAAGCCTATTTAATAAGCGTAAGTTGCTGAAATAAGGCTATTTAATAAGTCTAAGTTGCTGAAATAAGCCTATTTAATAAGCCTAAGTTGCTGAAATAAGCCTATTTAATAAGCCTAAGTTGCTGAAATAAGCCTATTTAATAGGCCTATCTAATAAGTCTAAGTTGCAGAAATAAGCATATTTCATAAGCCTATTTAATGAGCCTAAGTTGCTGAAATGTCTATTTAATAAGTCGATTTAATAAGTCAAAGTTGCTAAAATAAGCCTATTTAATAAGGCTATTTAATAAGCCTAAGTTGCTGAAATAAGCCTATTTAAGGAGGCTATTTAATGAGCCTAAGTTGCTGAAATAAGCCGATTTAATAAGCCTAAGTTTCTGAACTAAGCCTATTTAAAAAGGTCTATTTAATAAGTCTAAGTTGCTGAAATAAGCCTATTTAATAGGCCTATCTAATAAGTCTAAGTTGCAGAAATAAGCATATTTCATAAGCCTATTTAATGAGCCTAAGTTGCTGAAATGTCTATTTAATAAGTCGATTTAATAAGTCAAAGTTGCTAAAATAAGCCTATTTAATTAGGCTATTTAATAAGCCTAAGTTGCAGAAATATGCCTATTTAAGGAGGCTATTTAATGAGCCTAAGTTGCTGAAATAAGCCGATTTAATAAGCCTAAGTTTCTGAACTAAGCCTATTTAAAAAGGTCTATTTAATAAGTCTAAGTTGCTGAAATAAACCTATTTAAAAATGCTATTTAATACGCCCAAGTTGCTGAAATAAACCTGATTAATAAGGCTATTTAATAAGCGTAAGTTGCTGAAATAAGCCAATTTAATCAGTGTAAGTTGCTGAAATAAGCCTATTTAATGAGCCCAAGTTGCTGAAAGAAGCCTATTTAATAAGGCTATTTAATAAGCCTAAGTTGCTGAAAGAAGCCTATTTAATAAGCGTAAGTTGCTGAAATAAGGCTATTTAATAAGTCTAAGTTGCTGAAATAAGCCTATTTAATAAGCCTAAGTTGCTGAAATAAGCCTATTTAATAAGCCTAAGTTGCTGAAATAAGCCTATTTAATAGGCCTATCTAATAAGTCTAAGTTGCAGAAATAAGCATATTTCATAAGCCTATTTAATGAGCCTAAGTTGCTGAAATGTCTATTTAATAAGTCGATTTAATAAGTCAAAGTTGCTAAAATAAGCCTATTTAATAAGGCTATTTAATAAGCCTAAGTTGCTGAAATAAGCCTATTTAAGGAGGCTATTTAATGAGCCTAAGTTGCTGAAATAAGCCGATTTAATAAGCCTAAGTTTCTGAACTAAGCCTATTTAAAAAGGTCTATTTAATAAGTCTAAGTTGCTGAAATAAACCTATTTAAAAATGCTATTTAATACGCCCAAGTTGCTGAAATAAACCTGATTAATAAGGCTATTTAATAAGCGTAAGTTGCTGAAATAAGCCTATTTAATCAGCGTAAGTTGCTGAAATAAGCCTATTTAATAAGCCCAAGTTGCTGAAATAAGCCTATTTAATAAGGCTATTTAATAAGCCTAAGTTGCTGAAAGAAGCCTATTTAATAAGCGTAAGTTGCTGAAATAAGGCTATTTAATAAGTCTAAGTTGCTGAAATAAGCCTATTTAATAAGCCTAAGTTGCTGAAATAAGCCTATTTAATCAGCGTAAGTTGCTGAAATAAGCCTATTTAATAAGCCCACGTTGCTGAAATAAGCCTATTTAATAAGGCTATTTAATAAGCCTAAGTTGCTGAATAAGCCTATTTAATAAGCCTAAGTTGCTGAAATAAGCCTATTTAATAAGTCTAAGTTGCTGAAATAAGGCTATTTAATAAGCCTAAGTTGCTGAAATAAGCCTATTTAATAAGCCTAAGTTGCTGAAATAAGGCTATTTAATAAGTCTAAGTTGCTGAAATAAGCCTATTTAATAAGTCTAAGTTGCTGAAATAAGCCTATTTAATAAGTCTAAGTTGCTGAAATAAGGCTATTTAATAAATCTAAGTTGCTGAAATAAGCCTATTTAATCAGCGTAAGTTGCTGAAATAAGCCTATTTAATAAGCCCACGTTGCTGAAATAAGCCTATTTAATAAGGCTATTTAATAAGCCTAAGTTGCTGAAAGAAGCCTATTTAATAAGCGTAAGTTGCTGAAATAAGGCTATTTAATAAGTCTAAGTTGCTGAAATAAGCCTATTTAATAAGCCTAAGTTGCTGAAATAAGCCTATTTAATAAGCCTAAGTTGCTGAAATAAGCCTATTTAATAGGCCTATCTAATAAGTCTAAGTTGCAGAAATAAGCATATTTCATAAGCCTATTTAATGAGCCTAAGTTGCTGAAATGTCTATTTAATAAGTCGATTTAATAAGTCAAAGTTGCTAAAATAAGCCTATTTAATTAGGCTATTTAATAAGCCTAAGTTGCAGAAATATGCCTATTTAAGGAGGCTATTTAATGAGCCTAAGTTGCTGAAATAAGCCGATTTAATAAGCCTAAGTTTCTGAACTAAGCCTATTTAAAAAGGTCTATTTAATAAGTCTAAGTTGCTGAAATAAACCTATTTAAAAATGCTATTTAATACGCCCAAGTTGCTGAAATAAACCTGATTAATAAGGCTATTTAATAAGCGTAAGTTGCTGAAATAAGCCTATTTAATCAGCGTAAGTTGCTGAAATAAGCCTATTTAATAAGCCCAAGTTGCTGAAATAAGCCTATTTAATAAGGCTATTTAATAAGCCTAAGTTGCTGAAAGAAGCCTATTTAATAAGCGTAAGTTGCTGAAATAAGGCTATTTAATAAGCTTAAGTTGCTGAAATAAGCCTATTTAATAGGCCTATCTAATAAGTCTAAGTTGCAGAAATAAGCATATTTCATAAGCCTATTTAATGAGCCTAAGTTGCTGAAATGTCTATTTAATAAGTCGATTTAATAAGTCAAAGTTGCTAAAATAAGCCTATTTAATAAGGCTATTTAATAAGCCTAAGTTGCTGAAATAAGCCTATTTAAGGAGGCTATTTAATGAGCCTAAGTTGCTGAAATAAGCCGATTTAATAAGCCTAAGTTTCTGAACTAAGCCTATTTAAAAAGGTCTATTTAATAAGTCTAAGTTGCTGAAATAAGCCTATTTAATAGGCCTATCTAATAAGTCTAAGTTGCAGAAATAAGCATATTTCATAAGCCTATTTAATGAGCCTAAGTTGCTGAAATGTCTATTTAATAAGTCGATTTAATAAGTCAAAGTTGCTAAAATAAGCCTATTTAATTAGGCTATTTAATAAGCCTAAGTTGCACAAATATGCCTATTTAAGGAGGCTATTTAATGAGCCTAAGTTGCTGAAATAAGCCGATTTAATAAGCCTAAGTTTCTGAACTAAGCCTATTTAAAAAGGTCTATTTAATAAGTCTAAGTTGCTGAAATAAACCTATTTAAAAATGCTATTTAATACGCCCAAGTTGCTGAAATAAACCTGATTAATAAGGCTATTTAATAAGCGTAAGTTGCTGAAATAAGCCAATTTAATCAGTGTAAGTTGCTGAAATAAGCCTATTTAATGAGCCCAAGTTGCTGAAAGAAGCCTATTTAATAAGGCTATTTAATAAGCCTAAGTTGCTGAAAGAAGCCTATTTAATAAGCGTAAGTTGCTGAAATAAGGCTATTTAATAAGTCTAAGTTGCTGAAATAAGCCTATTTAATAAGCCTAAGTTGCTGAAATAAGCCTATTTAATAAGCCTAAGTTGCTGAAATAAGCCTATTTAATAGGCCTATCTAATAAGTCTAAGTTGCAGAAATAAGCATATTTCATAAGCCTATTTAATGAGCCTAAGTTGCTGAAATGTCTATTTAATAAGTCGATTTAATAAGTCAAAGTTGCTAAAATAAGCCTATTTAATAAGGCTATTTAATAAGCCTAAGTTGCTGAAATAAGCCTATTTAAGGAGGCTATTTAATGAGCCTAAGTTGCTGAAATAAGCCGATTTAATAAGCCTAAGTTTCTGAACTAAGCCTATTTAAAAAGGTCTATTTAAGAAGTCTAAGTTGCTGAAATAAGCCTATTTAATAGGCCTATCTAATAAGTCTAAGTTGCAGAAATAAGCATATTTCATAAGCCTATTTAATGAGCCTAAGTTGCTGAAATGTCTATTTAATAAGTCAATTTAATAAGTCAAAGTTGCTAAAATAAGCCTATTTAATTAGGCTATTTAATAAGCCTAAGTTGCAGAAATATGCCTATTTAAGGAGGCTATTTAATGAGCCTAAGTTGCTGAAATAAGCCGATTTAATAAGCCTAAGTTTCTGAACTAAGCCTATTTAAAAAGGTCTATTTAATAAGTCTAAGTTGCTGAAATAAACCTATTTAAAAATGCTATTTAATACGCCCAAGTTGCTGAAATAAACCTGATTAATAAGGCTATTTAATAAGCGTAAGTTGCTGAAATAAGCCAATTTAATCAGTGTAAGTTGCTGAAATAAGCCTATTTAATGAGCCCAAGTTGCTGAAAGAAGCCTATTTAATAAGGCTATTTAATAAGCCTAAGTTGCTGAAAGAAGCCTATTTAATAAGCGTAAGTTGCTGAAATAAGGCTATTTAATAAGTCTAAGTTGCTGAAATAAGCCTATTTAATAAGCCTAAGTTGCTGAAATAAGCCTATTTAATAAGCCTAAGTTGCTGAAATAAGCCTATTTAATAGGCCTATCTAATAAGTCTAAGTTGCAGAAATAAGCATATTTCATAAGCCTATTTAATGAGCCTAAGTTGCTGAAATGTCTATTTAATAAGTCGATTTAATAAGTCAAAGTTGCTAAAATAAGCCTATTTAATAAGGCTATTTAATAAGCCTAAGTTGCTGAAATAAGCCTATTTAAGGAGGCTATTTAATGAGCCTAAGTTGCTGAAATAAGCCGATTTAATAAGCCTAAGTTTCTGAACTAAGCCTATTTAAAAAGGTCTATTTAATAAGTCTAAGTTGCTGAAATAAACCTATTTAAAAATGCTATTTAATACGCCCAAGTTGCTGAAATAAACCTGATTAATAAGGCTATTTAATAAGCGTAAGTTGCTGAAATAAGCCTATTTAATCAGCGTAAGTTGCTGAAATAAGCCTATTTAATAAGCCCAAGTTGCTGAAATAAGCCTATTTAATAAGGCTATTTAATAAGCCTAAGTTGCTGAAAGAAGCCTATTTAATAAGCGTAAGTTGCTGAAATAAGGCTATTTAATAAGTCTAAGTTGCTGAAATAAGCCTATTTAATAAGCCTAAGTTGCTGAAATAAGCCTATTTAATCAGCGTAAGTTGCTGAAATAAGCCTATTTAATAAGCCCACGTTGCTGAAATAAGCCTATTTAATAAGGCTATTTAATAAGCCTAAGTTGCTGAATAAGCCTATTTAATAAGCCTAAGTTGCTGAAATAAGCCTATTTAATAAGTCTAAGTTGCTGAAATAAGGCTATTTAATAAGGCTAAGTTGCTGAAATAAGCCTATTTAATAAGCCTAAGTTGCTGAAATAAGGCTATTTAATAAGTCTAAGTTGCTGAAATAAGCCTATTTAATAAGTCTAAGTTGCTGAAATAAGCCTATTTAATAAGTCTAAGTTGCTGAAATAAGGCTATTTAATAAATCTAAGTTGCTGAAATAAGCCTATTTAATCAGCGTAAGTTGCTGAAATAAGCCTATTTAATAAGCCCACGTTGCTGAAATAAGCCTATTTAATAAGGCTATTTAATAAGCCTAAGTTGCTGAAAGAAGCCTATTTAATAAGCATAAGTTGCTGAAATAAGGCTATTTAATAAGTCTAAGTTGCTGAAATAAGCCTATTTAATAAGCCTAAGTTGCTGAAATAAGCCTATTTAATAAGCCTAAGTTGCTGAAATAAGCCTATTTAATAGGCCTATCTAATAAGTCTAAGTTGCAGAAATAAGCATATTTCATAAGCCTATTTAATGAGCCTAAGTTGCTGAAATGTCTATTTAATAAGTCGATTTAATAAGTCAAAGTTGCTAAAATAAGCCTATTTAATTAGGCTATTTAATAAGCCTAAGTTGCAGAAATATGCCTATTTAAGGAGGCTATTTAATGAGCCTAAGTTGCTGAAATAAGCCGATTTAATAAGCCTAAGTTTCTGAACTAAGCCTATTTAAAAAGGTCTATTTAATAAGTCTAAGTTGCTGAAATAAACCTATTTAAAAATGCTATTTAATACGCCCAAGTTGCTGAAATAAACCTGATTAATAAGGCTATTTAATAAGCGTAAGTTGCTGAAATAAGCCTATTTAATCAGTGTAAGTTGCTGAAATAAGCCTATTTAATAAGCCCAAGTTGCTGAAATAAGCCTATTTAATAAGGCTATTTAATAAGCCTAAGTTGCTGAAAGAAGCCTATTTAATAAGCGTAAGTTGCTGAAATAAGGCTATTTAATAAGTCTAAGTTGCTGAAATAAGCCTATTTAATAAGCCTAAGTTGCTGAAATAAGCCTATTTAATAAGCTTAAGTTGCTGAAATAAGCCTATTTAATAGGCCTATCTAATAAGTCTAAGTTGCAGAAATAAGCATATTTCATAAGCCTATTTAATGAGCCTAAGTTGCTGAAATGTCTATTTAATAAGTCGATTTAATAAGTCAAAGTTGCTAAAATAAGCCTATTTAATAAGGCTATTTAATAAGCCTAAGTTGCTGAAATAAGCCTATTTAAGGAGGCTATTTAATGAGCCTAAGTTGCTGAAATAAGCCGATTTAATAAGCCTAAGTTTCTGAACTAAGCCTATTTAAAAAGGTCTATTTAATAAGTCTAAGTTGCTGAAATAAACCTATTTAAAAATGCTATTTAATACGCCCAAGTTGCTGAAATAAACCTGATTAATAAGGCTATTTAATAAGCATAAGTTGCTGAAATAAGCCTATTTAATCAGCGTAAGTTGCTGAAATAAGCCTATTTAATAAGCCCAAGTTGCTGAAATAAGCCTATTTAATAAGGCTATTTAATAAGCCTAAGTTGCTGAAAGAAGCCTATTTAATAAGCGTAAGTTGCTGAAATAAGGCTATTTAATAAGTCTAAGTTGCTGAAATAAGCCTATTTAATAAGCCTAAGTTGCTGAAATAAGCCTATTTAATACGCCTAAGTTGCTGAAATAAGCCTATTTAATAGGCCTATCTAATAAGTCTAAGTTGCAGAAATAAGCATATTTCATAAGCCTATTTAATGAGCCTAAGTTGCTGAAATGTCTATTTAATAAGTCGATTTAATAAGTCAAAGTTGCTAAAATAAGCCTATTTAATAAGGCTATTTAATAAGCCTAATTTGCTCAAATAAGCCTATTTAATGAGGCTATTTAATGAGCCTAAGTTGCTGAAATAAGCCGATTTAATAAGCCTAAGTTTCTGAACTAAGCCTATTTAAAAAGGTCTATTTAATAAGTCTAAGTTGCTGAAATAAACCTATTTAAAATGCTATTTAATACGCCCAAGTTGCTGAAATAAACCTGATTAATAAGTCTATTTAATAAGCGTAAGTTGCTGAAATAAGCCTATTTAATAAGCCTAAGTTGCTGAAATAAGCCTATTTAATAAGGCTATTTAATTAGTCTAAGTTGCTGAAATAAACCTATTTAATAAGCCTAAGTTGCTAAAATAAGCCTATTTAATGAGGCTATTTAATAAGTCCATTTAATAAGCCTATTTAATAAGCCTATTTAAAACGCCTATTTAATAAGCCTATTTAATACGCCTATTTAATAAACCTATTTAATAAATATTTAATGAGCCTATTTATTAAGTCTATTTAATAAGCCTTTTTAATAAGCCTATTTAATAAGTCTATTTAATAAGCCTATATAATAGGCCTATTTAATAAGTCTAAGTTGCTGAAATAAGCCTATTTAATAAGCCTAAGTTGCTGAATAAACTAATTTAATAAGTCTAAGTTGCTGAAATAAGGCTATTTAATAAGCCTAAGTTGCTGAAATGAGCCTATTTAATAAGCCTAAGTTGCTGAAATAAGGCTATTCAATAAGTCTAAGTTGCTGAAATAAGCCTATTTAATAAGCCTAAGTTGCTAAAATTTAATGAGGCTATTTAATAAGTCTATTTAATAAGCCTATTTAATAAGCCTATTTAATAAGCCTATTTAATAAGTCTATTTAATACGTCTATTTAATAAGCCTATTTAAAGAGTATTCAATGAGCCTATTTATTAAGCCTATTTATTGAGCCTATTTAATAAG
Source organism: Petromyzon marinus (assembly GCF_048934315.1). Lineage (NCBI taxonomy): Eukaryota > Metazoa > Chordata > Hyperoartia > Petromyzontiformes > Petromyzontidae > Petromyzon > Petromyzon marinus. The sequence goes on along the minus strand of NW_027422995.1, from coordinate 468,716 downwards.
CCTATTTATTAAGCCTATTTATTAAGCCTATTTATTGAGCCTATTTAATAAGCCTATTTATTAAGCCTATTTAATATGCCTATTTAATAAGTCTATTTAATAAGCCTATTTAATAAGCCTATTTAATAAGCCTATTTAATAAGCCTATTTAATAAGCCTATTTAATAAGTATTTAATGAGCCTATTTAATCAGTCTATTTAATAAGCCTATTTAATAGACCTATTTAATAAGTCTAATTTGCTGAAATAAGCCTATTTAATAAGCCTAAGTTGCTAAAATAAGCCTATTTAATGAGGCTGTTTAATAAGTCTATTTAATAAGCCTACTTAATAAGCCTATTTAATGAGGCTATTTAAAAAGCCTATTTAATAAGTCTATTTAATAAGTCTATTTAATACACCTATTTAATAATTATTTAACGAGCCTATTTAATAAGCCTATTTATTGAGCCTATTTAATAAGCCTATTTAATAAGCCTATTTAATAAGCCTATTAATTAAGCCTATTTAATGAGCCTATTTAATAAGCCTATTTATTGAACCTATTTAATAAGTCTATTTAATAAGCCTATTTAATAAGCATTTAATGAGCCTATTTAATAAGCCCAAGTTGCTCAATAAGCCTATTTAATAAGCCTAAGTTGCTGAAATAAGCCTATTTAATAAGCCTATTTAATAAGCCTAAGTTGCTGAATAAGCCTATTTAATAAGCCTAAGTTGCTGAAATAAGCCTACTTAATAAGTCTAAGTTGCTGAAATAAGGCTATTTAATAAGCCTATGTTGCTGAAATAAGCCTATTTAATAAGCCTAAGTTGCTGAAATAAGGCTATTTAATAAGTCTAAGTTGCTGAAATAAGCCTATTTAATAAGTCTAAGTTGCTGAAATAAGCCTATTTAATAAGTCTAAGTTGCTGAAATAAGGCTATTTAATAAGCGTAAGTTGCTGAAATAAGCCTATTTAATCAGCGTAAGTTGCTGAAATAAGCCTATTTAATAAGCCCAAGTTGCTGAAATAAGCCTATTTAATAAGGCTATTTAATAAGCCTAAGTTGCTGAAAGAAGCGTATTTAATAAGCGTAAGTTGCTGAAATAAGGCTATTTAATAAGTCTAAGTTGCTGAAATAAGCCTATTTAATAAGCCTAAGTTGCTGAAATAAGCCTATTTAATAAGCCTAAGTTGCTGAAATAAGCATATTTAATAGGCCTATCTAATAAGTCTAAGTTGCAGAAATAAGCATATTTCATAAGCCTATTTAATGAGCCTAAGTTGCTGAAATGTCTATTTAATAAGTCGATTTAATAAGTCAAAGTTTCTAAAATAAGCCTATTTAATAAGGCTATTTAATAAGCCTAAGTTGCAGAAATATGCCTATTTAAGGAGGCTATTTAATGAGCCTAGTTGCTGAAATAAGCCGATTTAATAAGCCTAAGTTTCTGAACTAAGCCTATTTAAAAAGGTCTATTTAATAAGTCTAAGTTGCTGAAATAAACCTATTTAAAAATGCTATTTAATATGCCCAAGTTGCTGAAATAAACCTGATTAATAAGGCTATTTAATAAGCGTAAGTTGCTGAAATAAGCCTATTTAATCAGCGTAAGATGCTGAAATAAGCCTATTTAAAAAGCCCAAGTTGCTGAAATAAGCCTATTTAATAAGGCTATTTAATAAGCGTAAGTTGCTGAAATAAGGCTATTTAATAAGTCTAAGTTGCTGAAATAAGCCTAGTTAATAAGCCTAAGTTGCTGAAATAAGCCTATTTAATGAGCCTAAGTTGCTGAAATAAGCCTATTTAATAGGCCTATCTAATAAGTCTAAGTTGCAGAAATAAGCATATTTCATACGCCTATTTAATGAGCCTAAGTTGCTGAAATGTCTATTTAATAAGTCGATTTAATAAGTCAAAGTTGCTAAAATAAGCCTATTTAATAAGGCTATTTAATAAGCGTAAGTTGCTGAAATAAGCCTATTTAATAAGCCTAAGTTGCTGAAATAAGCGTATTTAATAAGGCTATTTAATAATTTCGATTTAAAGCTTTCGTGACTGCAATGATTCATCTTCTTTGGTTCTTTCGGTAAAGTCACGTAGAATGAGAATAAAATAATAAATTGATAAAATAAAATAACACAATAATATTCTCACGACGTATCGGCCACAACACAAGAGGCCTTCATCAGGTGAAGGGAGCGAGACTGTCTGGTAGGACAGCGCTGTCCTACCAGACAGTCTCGCTCCCTTCACCTGATGAAGGCCTCTTGTGTTGTGGCCGAAACGTCGTGAGAATATTATTGTGTTATTTTATTTTATCAATTTATTATTTTATTCTCATTCTACGTGCTATTTAATAAGTCTAAGTTGCTGAAATAAACCTATTTAATAAGCCTAAGTTGCTAAAATAAGCCTATTTAATGAGGCTATTTAATAAGTCCATTTAATAAGCCTATTTAATAAGCCTATTTAATACGCCTATTTAATAAGCCTATTTAATACGCCTATTTAATAAACCTATTTAATAAGTATTTAATGAGCCTATTTATTAAGTCTATTTAATAAGCCTTTTTAATAAGCCTATTTAATAAGTCTATTTAATAAGCCTATATAATAGGCCTATTTAATAAGTCTAAGTTGCTGAAATAAGCCTATTTAATAAGCCTAAGTTGCTGAATAAACCAATTTAATAAGTCTAAGTTGCTGAAATAAGGCTATTTAATAAGCCTAAGTTGCTGAAATGAGCCTATTTAATAAGCCTAAGTTGCTGAAATAAGGCTATTCAATAAGTCTAAGTTGCTGAAATAAGCCTATTTAATAAGCCTAAGTTGCTAAAATAAGCCTATTTAATGAGGCTATTTAATGAGTCTATTTAATAAGCCTATTTAATAAGCCTATTTAATAAGCCTATTTAATAAGCCTATTTAATAAGTCTATTTAATAAGTCTATTTAATAAGCCTATTTAAAGAGTATTCAATGAGCCTATTTATTAAGACTATTTATTGAGCCTATTTAATAAGCCTATTTATTAAGCCTATTTATTAAGCCTATTTATTGAGCCTATTTAATAAGCCTATTTATTGAACCTATTTAATAAGTCTATTTAATAAGCCTGTTTAATAAGCCTATTTAATAAGTATTTAATGAGCCTATTTAATAAGCCCAAGTTGCTTAATAAGCCTATTAAATAAGCCTAAGTTGCTGAAATAAGCCTATTTAATAAGCCTATTTAATAAGCCTAAGTTGCTGAATAAGCCTATTTAATAAGCCTAAGTTGCTGAAATAAGCCTATTTAATAAGTCTAAGTTGCTGAAATAAGGCTATTTAATAAGCCTAAGTTGCTGAAATAAGCCTATTTAATAAGCCTAAGTTGCTGAAATAAGGCTATTTAATAAGTCTAAGTTGCTGAAATAAGCCTATTTAATAAGTCTACAGTTGCTGAAATAAGCCTATTTAATAAGTCTAAGTTGCTGAAATAAGGCTATTTAATAAATCTAAGTTGCTGAAATAAGCCTATTTAATCAGCGTAAGTTGCTGAAATGAGCCTATTTAATAAGCCCACGTTGCTGAAATAAGCCTATTTAATAAGGCTATTTAATAAGCCTAAGTTGCTGAATAAGCCTATTTAATAAGCCTAAGTTGCTGAAATAAGCCTATTTAATAAGTCTAAGTTGCTGAAATAAGGCTATTTAATAAGCCTAAGTTGCTGAAATAAGCCTATTTAATAAGCCTAAGTTGAAGAAATAAGGCTATTTAATAAGTCTAAGTTGCTGAAATACGCCTATTTAATAAGTCTAAGTTGCTGAAATAAGCCTATTTAATAAGTCTAAGTTGCTGAAATAAGGCTATTTAATAAATCTAAGTTGCTGAAATAAGCCTATTTAATCAGCGTAAGTTGCTGAAATAAGCCTAATTAATAAGCCCACGTTGCTGAAATAAGCCTATTTAATAAGGCTATTTAATAAGCCTAAGTTGCTGAAAGAAGCCTATTTAATAAGCGTAAGTTGCTGAAATAAGGCTATTTAATAAGTCTAAGTTGCTGAAATAAGCCTATTTAATAAGCCTAAGTTGCTGAAATAAGCCTATTTAATAAGCCTAAGTTGCTGAAATAAGCCTATTTAATAGGCCTATCTAATAAGTCTAAGTTGCAGAAATAAGCATATTTCATAAGCCTATTTAATGAGCCTAAGTTGCTGAAATGTCTATTTAATAAGTCGATTTAATAAGTCAAAGTTGCTAAAATAAGCCTATTTAATTAGGCTATTTAATAAGCCTAAGTTGCAGAAATATGCCTATTTAAGGAGGCTATTTAATGAGCCTAAGTTGCTGAAATAAGCCGATTTAATAAGCCTAAGTTTCTGAACTAAGCCTATTTAAAAAGGTCTATTTAATAAGTCTAAGTTGCTGAAATAAACCTATTTAAAAATGCTATTTAATACGCCCAAGTTGCTGAAATAAACCTGATTAATAAGGCTATTTAATAAGCGTAAGTTGCTGAAATAAGCCTATTTAATCAGTGTAAGTTGCTGAAATAAGCCTATTTAATAAGCCCAAGTTGCTGAAATAAGCCTATTTAATAAGGCTATTTAATAAGCCTAAGTTGCTGAAAGAAGCCTATTTAATAAGCGTAAGTTGCTGAAATAAGGCTATTTAATAAGTCTAAGTTGCTGAAATAAGCCTATTTAATAAGCCTAAGTTGCTGAAATAAGCCTATTTAATAAGCCTAAGTTGCTGAAATAAGCCTATTTAATAGGCCTATCTAATAAGTCTAAGTTGCAGAAATAAGCATATTTCATAAGCCTATTTAATGAGCCTAAGTTGCTGAAATGTCTATTTAATAAGTCGATTTAATAAGTCAAAGTTGCTAAAATAAGCCTATTTAATAAGGCTATTTAATAAGCCTAAGTTGCTGAAATAAGCCTATTTAAGGAGGCTATTTAATGAGCCTAAGTTGCTGAATTAAGCCGATTTAATAAGCCTAAGTTTCTGAACTAAGCCTATTTAAAAAGGTCTATTTAATAAGTCTAAGTTGCTGAAATAAACCTATTTAAAAATGCTATTTAATACGCCCAAGTTGCTGAAATAAACCTGATTAATAAGGCTATTTAATAAGCGTAAGTTGCTGAAATAAGCCTATTTAATCAGCGTAAGTTGCTGAAATAAGCCTATTTAATAAGCCCAAGTTGCTGAAATAAGCCTATTTAATAAGGCTATTTAATAAGCCTAAGTTGCTGAAAGAAGCCTATTTAATAAGCGTAAGTTGCTGAAATAAGGCTATTTAATAAGTCTAAGTTGCTGAAATAAGCCTATTTAATAAGCCTAAGTTGCTGAAATAAGCCTATTTAATACGCCTAAGTTGCTGAAATAAGCCTATTTAATAGGCCTATCTAATAAGTCTAAGTTCCAGAAATAAGCATATTTCATAAGCCTATTTAATGAGCCTAAGTTGCTGAAATGTCTATTTAATAAGTCGATTTAATAAGTCAAAGTTGCTAAAATAAGCCTATTTAATAAGGCATTTTAATAAGCATAAGTTGCTGAAATAAGCCTATTTAAGGAGGCTATTTAATGAGCCTAAGTTGCTGAAATAAGCCGATTTAATAAGCCTAAGTTTCTGAACTAAGCCTATTTAAAAAGGTCTATTTAATAAGTCTAAGTTGCTGAAATAAACCTATTTAAAAATGCTATTTAATACGCCCAAGTTGCTGAAATAAACCTGTTTAATAAGGCTATTTAATAAGCGTAAGTTGCTGAAATAAGCCTATTTAATAAGCCTAAGTTGCTGAAATAAGCCTATTTAATAAGGCTATTTAATTAGTCTAAGTTGCTGAAATAAACCTATTTAATAAGCCTAAGTTGCTAAAATAAGCCTATTTAATGAGGCTATTTAATAAGTCCATTTAATAAGCCTATTTAATAAGCCTATTTAATACGCCTATTTAATAAGCCTATTTAATACGCCTATTTAATAAACCTATTTAATAAATATTTAATGAGCCTATTTATTAAGTCTATTTAATAAGCCTTTTTAATAAGCCTATTTAATAAGTCTATTTAATAAGCCTATATAATAGGCCTATTTAATAAGTCTAAGTTGCTGAAATAAGCCTATTTAATAAGCCTAAGTTGCTGTAATAAGCCTATTTAAAAAGGTCTATTTAATAAGTCTAAGTTGCTGAAATAAACCTATTTAAAAATGCTATTTAATATGCCCAAGTTGCTGAAATAAACCTGATTAATAAGGCTATTTAATAAGCGTAAGTTGCTGAAATAAGCCTATTTAATCAGCGTAAGTTGCTGAAATAAGCCTATTTAAAAAGCCCAAGTTGCTGAAATGTCTATTTAATAAGTCGATTTAATAAGTCAAAGTTGCTAAAATAAGCCTATTTAATAAGGCTATTTAATAAGCGTAAGTTGCTGAAATAAGCCTATTTAATAAGCCTAAGTTGCTGAAATAAGCGTATTTAATAAGGCTTTTTAATAAGTCTAAGTTGCTGAAATAAACCTATTTAATAAGCCTAAGTTGCTAAAATAAGCCTATTTAATGAGGCTATTTAATAAGTCCATTTAATAAGCCTATTTAATAAGCCTATTAAATACGCCTATTTAATAAGCCTATTTAATACACCTATTTAATAAACCTATTTAATAAGTATTTAATGAGCCTATTTATTAAGTCTATTTAATAAGCCTTTTTAATAAGCCTATTTAATAAGTCTATTTAATAAGCCTATATAATAAGCCTATTTAATAAGTCTAAGTTGCTGAAATAAGCCTATTTAATAAGCCTAAGTTGCTGAATAAACCAATTTAATAAGCCTAAGTTGCTAAAATAAGCCTATTTAATGAGGCTATTTATTAAGCCTATTTATTAAGCCTATTTATTGAGCCTATTTAATAAGCCTATTTATTAAGCCTATTTAATACGCCTATTTAATAAGTCTATTTAATAAGCCTATTTAATAAGCCTATTTAATAAGCCTATTTAATAAGCCTATTTAATAAGCCTATTTAATAAGCCTATTTAATGAGCCTATTTAATCAGTCTATTTAATAAGCCTATTTAATAGGCCTATTTAATAAGTCTAAGTTGCTGAAATAAGCCTATTTAATACGCCTAAGTTGCTAAAATAAGCCTATTTAATGAAGCTGTTTAATAAGTCTATTTAATAAGCCTACTTAATAAGCCTATTTAATGAGCCTATTTAAAAAGCCTATTTAATAAGTCTATTTAATAAGTCTATTTAATACGCCTATTTAATAAGTATTTAACGAGCCTATTTAATAAGCCTATTTATTGAGCCTATTTAATAAGTCTATTTAATAAGCCTATTTAATAAGTATTTAATGAGCCTATTTAATAAGCCAATTTATTGAGCCTATTTAATAAGCCAATTTATTGAGCCTATTTAATTATCCTATTTAATAAGCCTATGTAATGAGTCTATTTTATAAGCCTATTTAATACGCCTATTTAATAAGCCTATTTAATAAGTATTTAATGAACCTATTTAATAAGCCTAAGTTGCTGAATAAGCCTATTTAATAAACCTAAGTTGCTGAAATAAGCCTATTTAATAAACCTATTTAATAAGCCTAAGTTGCTGAATAAGCCTATTTAATAAGCCTAAGTTGCTGAAATAAGCCTATTTAATAAGTCTAAGTTGCTGAACGAAGGCTATTTAATAAGCCTAAGTTGCTGAAATAAGCCTAAGTTGCTGAAATAAGGCTATTTAATAAGTCTAAGTTGCTGAAATAAGCCTATTTAATAAGTCTAAGTTGCTGAAATAAGCCTATTTAATAAGTCTAAGTTACTGAAATAAGGCTATTTAATAAGTCTAAGTTGCTGAAATAAGCCTATTTAATCAGCTTAAGTTGCTGAAATAAGCCTATTTAATAAGCCCAAGTTACTGAAATAAGCCTATTTAATAAGGCTATTTAATAAGCCTAAGTTGCTGAAAGAAGCCTATTTAATAAGCGTAAGTTGCTGAAATGAGGCTATTTAATAAGTCTAAGTTGCTGAAATAAGCCTATTTAATAAGCCTAAGTTTCTGAAATAAGCCTATTTAATAAGCCTAAGTTGCTGAAATAAGCCTATTTAATCAGTGTAAGTTGCTGAAATAAGCCTATTTAATAAGCCCAAGTTGCTGAAATAAGCCTATTTAATAAGGCTATTTAATAAGCCTAAGTTGCTGAAAGAAGCCTATTTAATAAGCGTAAGTTGCTGAAATAAGGCTATTTAATAAGTCTAAGTTGCTGAAATAAGCCTATTTAATAAGCCTAAGTTGCTGAAATAAGCCTATTTAATAGGCCTATCTAATAAGTCTAAGTTGCAGAAATAAGCATATTTCATAAGCCTATTTAATGAGCCTAAGTTGCTGAAATGTCTATTTAATAAGTCGATTTAATAAGTCAAAGTTGCTAAAATAAGCCTATTTAATAAGGCTATTTAATAAGCCTAAGTTGCTGAAATAAGCCTATTTAAGGAGGCTATTTAATGAGCCTAAGTTGCTGAAATAAGCCGATTTAATAAGCCTAAGTTTCTGAACTAAGCCTATTTAAAAAGGTCTATTTAATAAGTCTAAGTTGCTGAAATAAACCTATTTAAAAATGCTATTTAATACGCCCAAGTTGCTGAAATAAACCTGATTAATAAGGCTATTTAATAAGCGTAAGTTGCTGAAATAAGCCTATTTAATCAGCGTAAGTTGCTGAAATAAGCCTATTTAATAAGCCCAAGTTGCTGAAATAAGCCTATTTAATAAGGCTATTTAATAAGCCTAAGTTGCTGAAAGAAGCCTATTTAATAAGCGTAAGTTGCTGAAATAAGGCTATTTAATAAGTCTAAGTTGCTGAAATAAGCCTATTTAATAAGCCTAAGTTGCTGAAATAAGCCTATTTAATACGCCTAAGTTGCTGAAATAAGCCTATTTAATAGGCCTATCTAATAAGTCTAAGTTGCAGAAATAAGCATATTTCATAAGCCTATTTAATGAGCCTAAGTTGCTGAAATGTCTATTTAATAAGTCGATTTAATAAGTCAAAGTTGCTAAAATAAGCCTATTTAATAAGGCTATTTAATAAGCCTAAGTTGCTGAAATAAGCCTATTTAAGGAGGCTATTTAATGAGCCTAAGTTGCTGAAATAAGCCGATTTAATAAGCCTAAGTTTCTGAACTAAGCCTATTTAAAAAGGTCTATGTAATAAGTCTAAGTTGCTGAAATAAACCTATTTAAAAATGCTATTTAATACGCCCAAGTTGCTGAAATAAACCTGATTAATAAGGCTATTTAATAAGCGTAAGTTGCTGAAATAAGCCTATTTATTCGGCGTAAGTTGCTGAAATAAGCCTATTTAATAAGCCCAAGTTGCTGAAATAAGCCTATTTAATAAGGCTATTTAATAAGCCTAAGTTGCTGAAAGAAGCCTATTTAATAAGCGTAAGTTGCTGAAATAAGGCTATTTAATAAGTCTAAGTTGCTGAAATAAGCCTATTTAATAAGCCTAAGTTGCTGAAATAAGCCTATTTAATAAGCCTAAGTTGCTGAAATAAGCCTATTTAATAGGCCTATCTAATAAGTCTAAGTTGCAGAAATAAGCATATTTCATAAGCCTATATAATGAGCCTAAGTTGCTGAAATGTCTATTTAATAAGTCGATTTAATAAGTCAAAGTTGCTAAAATAAGCCTATTTAATAAGGCTATTTAATAAGTCTAAGTTGCTGAAATAAACCTATTTAAAAATGCTATTTAATACGCCCAAGTTGCTGAAATAAACCTCATTAATAAGGCTATTTAATAAGCGTAAGTTGCTGAAATAAGCCTATTTAATAAGCCTAAGTTGCTGAAATAAGCCTATTTAATAAGGCTATTTAATAAGTCTAAGTTGCTGAAATAAACCTATTTAATAAGCCTAAGTTGCTAAAATAAGCCTATTTAATGAGGCTATTTAATAAGTCCATTTAATAAGCCTATTTAATAAGCCTATTTAATACGCCTATTTAATAAGCCTATTTAATAAGTCTATTTAATAAGCCTATATAATTGGCCTATTTAATAAGTCTAAGTTGCTGAAAAAAGCCTATTTAATAAGCCTAAGTTGCTGAATAAACTAATTTAATAAGTCTAAGTTGCTGAAATAAGGCTATTTAATAAGCCTAAGTTGCTGAAATGAGCCTATTTAATAAGCCTAAGTTGCTGAAATAAGGCTATTCAATAAGTCTAAGTTGCTGAAATAAGCCTATTTAATAAGCCTAAGTTGCTAAAATAAGCCTATTTAATGAGACTATTTAATAAGTCTATTTAATAAGCCTATTTAATAAGCCTATTTAATAAGCCTATTTAATAAGCCTATTTAATAAGTCTATTTAATACGTCTATTTAATAAGCCTATTTAAAGGGTATTCAATGAGCCTATTTATTAAGCCTATTTATTGAGCCTATTTAATAAGCCTATTTATTAAGACTATTTATTAAGCCTATTTATTGAGCCTATTTAATAAGCCTATTTATTAAGCCTATTTAATACGCCTATTTAATAAGTCTATTTAATAAGCCTATTTAATAAGCCTATTTAATAAGCCTATTTAATAAGCCTATTTATTGAGCCTATTTAATAAGTCTATTTAATAAGCCTATTTAATAAGCCTATTTAATAAGTATTTAATGAGCCTATTTAATCAGTCTATTTAATAAGCCTATTTAATAGGCCTATTTAATACGTCTAAGTTGCTGAAATAAGCCTATTAAATAAGCCTAAGTTGCTAAAATAAGCCTATTTAATGAGGCTGTTTAATAAGTCTATTTAATAAGCCTACTTAATAAGCCTATTTAATGAGCCTATTTAAAAAGCCTATTTAATAAGTCTATTTAATAAGTCTATTTAATACGCCTATTTAATAAGTATTTAACGAGCCTATTTAATAAGCCTATTTATTGAGCCTATTTAATAAGCCTATTTAATAAGCCTATTTAATAAGCCTATTAATTAAGCCTATTTAATGAGCTTATTTGATAAGTCTATTTAATAAGTCTATTTAATAAGCCTATTTAAAGAGTATTCAATGAGCCTATTTATTAAGCCTATTTATTGAGCCTATTTAATAAGCCTATTTATTAAGCCTATTTATTAAGCCTATTTATTGAGCCTATTTAATACGCCTATTTATTAAGCCTATTTAATACGCCTATTTAATAAGTCTATTTAATAAGCCTATTTAATAAGCCTATTTAATAAGCCTATTTAATGAGCCTATTTAATGAGCCTATTTAAAAAGCCTATTTAATAAGTCTATTTAATAAGTCTATTTAATACGCCTATTTAATAAGCCTATTAATTAAGCCTATTTAATGAGCCTATTTAATAAGCCTATTTATTGAACCTATTTAATAAGTCTATTTAATAAGCCTGTTTAATAAGCCTATTTAATAAGTATTTAATGAGCCTATTTAATAAGCCCAAGTTGCTGAATAAGCCTATTTAATAAGCCTAAGTTGCTGAAATAAGCCTATTTAATAAGCCTATTTAATAAACCTAAGTTGCTGAATAAGCCTATTTAATAAGCCTAAGTTGCTGAAATAAGCCTATTTAATAAGTGTAAGTTGCTGAAATAAGGCTATTTAATGAGCCTAAGTTGCTGAAATAAGCCTATTTAATAAGCCTAAGTTGCTGAAATAAGGCTATTTAATAAGTCTAAGTTGCTGAAATAAGCCTATTTAATAAGTCTAAGTTGCTGAAATAAGCCTATTTAATAAGCCTAAGTTGCTGAAATAAGGCTATTTAATAAATCTAAGTTGCTGAAATAAGCCTATTTAATCAGCGTAAGTTGCTGAAATAAGCCTCTTTAATAAGCCCAAGTTGCTGAAATAAGCCTATTTAATAAGGCTATTTAATAAGCCTAAGTTGCTGAAAGAAGCCTATTTAATAAGCGTAAGTTGCTGAAATAAGGCTATTTAATAAGTCTAAGTTGCTGTAATAAGCCTATTTAATAAGCCTAAGTTGCTGAAATAAGCCTATTTAATAAGCCTAAGTTGCTGAAATAAGCCTATTTAATAGGCCTATCTAATAAGTCTAAGTTGCAGAAATAAGCATATTTCATAAGCCTATTTAATGAGCCTAAGTTGCTGAAATGTCTATTTAATAAGTCGATTTAATAAGTCAAAGTTGCTAAAATACGCCTATTTAATACGGCTATTTAATAAACCTAAGTTGCTGAAATAAGCCTATTTAATGAGGCTATTTAATGAGCCTAAGTTGCTGAAATAAGCCGATTTAATAAGCCTAAGTTTCTGAACTAAGCCTATTTAAAAAGGTATATTTAATAAGTCTAAGTTGGTGAAATAAACCTATTTAAAAATGCTATTTAATACGCCCAAGTTGCTGAAATAAACCTGATTAATAAGGCTATTTAATAAGCGTAAGTTGCTGAAATAAGCCTATTTAATAAGCCCAAGTTACTGAAATAAGCCTATTTAATAAGGCTATTTAATAAGTCGAAGTTGCTGAAATAAACCTATTTAATAAGCCTTAGTTGCTAAAATAAGCCTATTTAATGAGGCTATTTAATAAGTCCATTTAATAAGCCTATTTAATAAGCCTATTTAATACGCCTATTTAATAAGCCTATTTAATACGCCTATTTAATAAACCTATTTAATAAGTATTTAATGAGCCTATTTAATAAATCTATTTAATAAGCCTTTTTAATAAGCCTATTTAATAAGTCTATTTAATAAGCCTATTTAATAGGCCTATTTAATAAGTCTAAGTTGCTTAAATAAGCCTATTTAATAAGCCTAAGTTGCTGAATAAACCAATTTAATAAGTCTAAGTTGCTGAAATAAGGCTATTTAATAGGCCTAAGTTGCTGAAATGAGCCTATTTAATAAGCCTAAGTTGCTGAAATAAGGCTATTCAATAAGTCTAAGTTGCTGAAATAAGCCTATTTAATAAACCTAAGTTGCTAAAATAAGCCTATTTAATGAGGCTATTTAATAAGTCTATTTAATAAACCTATTTAATAAGCCTATTTAATAAGCCTATTTAATAAGCCTATTTAATAAGTCTATTTAATAAGTCTATTTAATAAGCCTATTTAATAAGAATTCAATGAGCCTATTTAATAAGCCAATTTATTGAGCCTATTTAATAAGCCAATTTATTGAGCCTATTTAATTATCCTATTTAATAAGCCTATGTAATGAGTCTATTTTATAAGCCTATTTAATACGCCTATTTAATAAGCCTATTTAATAAGTATTTAATGAGCCTATTTAATAAGCCTAAGTTGCTGAATAAGCCTATTTAATAAGCCTAAGTTGCTGAAATAAGCCTATTTAATAAGCCTAAGTTGCTGAATAAGCCTATTTAATAAGCCTAAGTTGCTGAAATAAGCCTATTTAATAAGTCTAAGTTGCTGAAATAAGGCTATTTAATAAGCCTAAGTTGCTGAAATAAGCCTATTTAATAAGCCTAAGTTGCTGAAATAAGGCTATTTAATAAGTCTAAGTTGCTGAAATAAGCCTATTTAATAAGTCTAAGTTGCTGAAATAAGCCTATTTAATAAGTCTAAGTTGCTGAAATAAGGCTATTTAATAAGTCTAAGTTGCTGAAATAAGCCTATTTAATCAGCTTAAGTTGCTGAAATAAGCCTATTTAATAAGCCCAAGTTACTGAAATAAGCCTATTTAATAAGGCTATTTAATAAGCCTAAGTTGCTGAAAGAAGCCTATTTAATAAGCCTAAGTTTCTGAAATAAGCCTATTTAATAAGCCTAAGTTGCTGAAATACGCCTATTTAATAGGCCTATCTAATAAGTCTAAGTTGCAGAAATAAGCATATTTCATAAGCCTATTTATTGAGCCTAAGTTGCTGAAATGTCTATTTAATAAGTCGATTTAATAAGTCAAAGTTGCTAAAATAAGCCTATTTAATAAGGCTATTTAATAAGCCTAAGTTGCTGAAATAAGCCTATTTAAGGAGGCTATTTAATGAGCCTAAGTTGCTGAAATAAGCCGATTTAATAAGCCTAAGTTTCTGAACTAAGCCTATTTAAAAAGGTCTATTTAATAAGTCTAAGTTGCTGAAATAAACCTATTTAAAAATGCTATTTAATACGCCCAAGTTGCTGAAATAAACCTGATTAATAAGGCTATTTAATAAGCGTAAGTTGCTGAAATAAGCCTATTTAATCAGCGTAAGTTGCTGAAATAAGCCTATTTAATAAGCCCAAGTTGCTGAAATAAGCCTATTTAATAAGGCTATTTAATAAGCCTAAGTTGCTGAAAGAAGCCTATTTAATAAGCGTAAATTGCTGAAATAAGGCTATTTAATAAGTCTACGTTGCTGAAATAAGCCTATTTAATAAGCCTAAGTTGCTGAAATAAGCCTATTTAATAAGCCTAAGTTGCTGAAATAAGCCTATTTAATAAGGCTATTTAATAAGTCGAAGTTGCTGAAATTAACCTATTTAATAAGCCTTAGTTGCTAAAATAAGCCTATTTAATGAGGCTATTTAATAAGTCCATTTAATAAGCCTATTTAATAAGCCTATTTAATACGCCTATTTAATAAGCCTATTTAATACGCCTATTTAATAAACCTATTTAATAAGTATTTAATGAGCCTATTTATTAAATCTATTTAATAAGCCTTTTTAATAAGCCTATTTAATAAGTCTATTTAATAAGCCTATTTAATAGGCCTATTTAATAAGTCTAAGTTGCTTAAATAAGCCTATTTAATAAGCCTAAGTTGCTGAATAAACCAATTTAATAAGTCTAAGTTGCTGAAATAAGGCTATTTAATAAGCCTAAGTTGCTGAAATGAGCCTATTTAATAAGCCTAAGTTGCTGAAATAAGGCTATTCAATAAGTCTAAGTTGCTGAAATAAGCCTATTTAATAAACCTAAGTTGCTAAAATAAGCCTATTTAATGAGGCTATTTAATAAGTCTATTTAATAAACCTATTTAATAAGCCTATTTAATAAGCCTATTTAATAAGCCTATTTAATAAGTCTATTTAATAAGTCTATTTAATAAGCCTATTTAATAAGAATTCAATGAGCCTATTTAATAAGCCAATTTATTGAGCCTATTTAATAAGCCAATTTATTGAGCCTATTTAATTATCCTATTTAATAAGCCTATGTAATGAGTCTATTTTATAAGCCTATTTAATACGCCTATTTAATAAGCCTATTTAATAAGTATTTAATGAGCCTATTTAATAAGCCTAAGTTGCTGAATAAGCCTATTTAATAAGCCTAAGTTGCTGAAATAAGCCTATTTAATAAGCCTAAGTTGCTGAATAAGCCTATTTAATAAGCCTAAGTTGCTGAAATAAGCCTATTTAATAAGTCTAAGTTGCTGAAATAAGGCTATTTAATAAGCCTAAGTTGCTGAAATAAGCCTATTTAATAAGCCTAAGTTGCTGAAATAAGGCTATTTAATAAGTCTAAGTTGCTGAAATAAGCCTATTTAATAAGTCTAAGTTGCTGAAATAAGCCTATTTAATAAGTCTAAGTTGCTGAAATAAGGCTATTTAATAAGTCTAAGTTGCTGAAATAAGCCTATTTAATAAGTCTAAGTTGCTGAAATAAGGCTATTTAATAAGTCTAAGTTGTTGAAATAAGCCTATTTAATCAGCTTAAGTTGCTGAAATAAGCCTATTTAATAAGCCCAAGTTACTGAAATAAGCCTATTTAATAAGGCTATTTAATAAGCCTAAGTTGCTGAAAGAAGCCTATTTAATAAGCGTAAGTTGCTGAAATAAGGCTATTTAATAAGTCTAAGTTGCTGAAATAAGCCTATTTAATAAGCCTAAGTTTCTGAAATAAGCCTATTTAATAAGCCTAAGTTGCTGAAATAAGCCTATTTAATAGGCCTATCTAATAAGTCTAAGTTGCAGAAATAAGCATATTTCATAAGCCTATTTGTTGAGCCTAAGTTGCTGAAATGTCTATTTAATAAGTCGATTTAATAAGTCAAAGTTGCTAAAATAAGCCTATTTAATAAGGCTATTTAATAAGCCTAAGTTGCTGAAATAAGCCTATTTAAGGAGGCTATTTAATGAGCCTAAGTTGCTGAAATAAGCCGATTTAATAAGCCTAAGTTTCTGAACTAAGCCTATTTAAAAAGATCTATTTAATAAGTCTAAGTTGCTGAAATAAACCTATTTAAAAATGCTATTTAATACGCCCAAGTTGCTGAAATAAACCTGATTAATAAGGCTATTTAATAAGCGTAAGTTGCTGAAATAAGCCTATTTAATCAGCGTAAGTTGCTGAAATAAGCCTATTTAATAAGCCCAAGTTGCTGAAATAAGCCTTTTTAATAAGGCTATTTAATAAGCCTAAGTTGCTGAAAGAAGCCTATTTAATAAGCGTAAGTTGCTGAAATAAGGCTATTTAATAAGTCTAAGTTGCTGAAATAAGCCTATTTAATAAGCCTAAGTTGCTGAAATAAGCCTATTTAATAAGCCTAAGTTGCTGAAATAAGCCTATTTAATAGGCCTATCTAATAAGTCTAAGTTGCAGAAATAAGCATATTTCATAAGCCTATTTAATGAGCCTAAGTTGCTGAAATGTCTATTTAATAAGTCGATTTAATAAGTCAAAGTTGCTAAAATAAGCCTATTTAATAAGGCTATTTAATAAGTCTAAGTTG
Organism: Petromyzon marinus; assembly: GCF_048934315.1. Lineage (NCBI taxonomy): Eukaryota > Metazoa > Chordata > Hyperoartia > Petromyzontiformes > Petromyzontidae > Petromyzon > Petromyzon marinus. The sequence goes on along the minus strand of NW_027422995.1, from coordinate 452,061 downwards.
CTGAAATAAACCTATTTAAAAATGCTATTTAATACGCCCAAGTTGCTGAAATAAACCTGATTAATAAGGCTATTTAACAAGCGTAAGTTGCTGAAATAAGCCTATTTAATAAGCCTAAGTTGCTGAAATAAGCCTATTTAATAAGGCTATTTAATAAGTCTAAGTTGCTGAAATAAACCTATTTAATAAGCCTAAGTTGCTAAAATAAGCCTATTTAATGAGGTTATTTAATAAGTCCATTTAATAAGCCTATTTAATAAGCCTATTTAATACGCCTATTTAATAAGCCTATTTAATAAGTCTATTTAATAAGCCTATATAATTGGCCTATTTAATAAGTCTAAGTTGCTGAAAAAGCCTATTTAATAAGCCTAAGTTGCTGAATAAACTAATTTAATAAGTCTAAGTTGCTGAAATAAGGCTATTTAATAAGCCTAAGTTGCTGAAATGAGCCTATTTAATAAGCCTAAGTTGCTGAAATAAGGCTATTCAATAAGTCTAAGTTGCTGAAATAAGCCTATTTAATAAGCCTAAGTTGCTAAAATAAGCCTATTTAATGAGGCTATTTAATAAGTCTATTTAATAAGCCTATTTAATAAGCCTATTTAATAAGCCTATTTAATAAGCCTATTTAATAAGTCTATTTAATACGTCTATTTAATAAGCCTATTTAAAGGGTATTCAATGAGCCTATTTATTAAGCCTATTTATTGAGCCTATTTAATAAGCCTATTTATTAAGCCTATTTATTAAGCCTATTTATTGAGCCTATTTAATAAGCCTATTTATTAAGCCTATTTAATACGCCTATTTAATAAGTCTATTTAATAAGCCTATTTAATAAGCCTATTTAATAAGCCTATTTAATAAGCCTATTTATTGAGCCTATTTAATAAGTCTATTTAATAAGCCTATTTAATAAGCCTATTTAATAAGTATTTAATGAGCCTATTTAATCAGTCTATTTAATAAGCCTATTTAATAGGCCTATTTAATACGTCTAAGTTGCTAAAATAAGCCTATTTAATGAGGCTGTTTAATAAGTCTATTTAATAAGCCTACTTAATAAGCCTATTTAATGAGCCTATTTAAAAAGCCTATTTAATAAGTCTATTTAATAAGTCTATTTAATACGCCTATTTAATAAGTATTTAACGAGCCTATTTAATAAGCCTATTATTGAGCCTATTTAATAAGCCTATTTAATAAGCCTATTTAATAAGCCTATTAATTAAGCCTATTTAATGAGCCTATTTAATAAGTCTATTTAATAAGTCTATTTAATAAGCCTATTTAAAGAGTATTCAATGAGCCTATTTATTAAGCCTATTTATTGAGCCTATTTAATAAGCCTATTTATTAAGCCTATTTATTAAGCCTATTTATTGAGCCTATTTAATACGCCTATTTATTAAGCCTATTTAATACGCCTATTTAATAAGTCTATTTAATAAGCCTATTTAATAAGCCTATTTAATAAGCCTATTTAATGAGCCTATTTAATCAGTCTATTTAATAAGCCTATTTAATAGGCCTATTTAGTAAGTCTAAGTTGCTGAAATAAGCCTATTTAATACGCCTAAGTTGCTAAAATAAGCCTATTTAATGAAGCTGTTTAATAAGTCTATTTAATAAGCCTACTTAATAAGCCTATTTAATGAGCCTATTTAAAAAGCCTATTTAATAAGCCTATTTATTAAGCCTATTTAATACGCCTATTTAATAAGTCTATTTAATAAGCCTATTTAATAAGCCTATTTAATAAGCCTATTTAATAAGCCTATTTATTGAGCCTATTTAATAAGCCTATTTAATAGGCCTATTTAATACGTCTAAGTTGCTGAAATAAGCCTATTAAATAAGCCTAAGTTGCTAAAATAAGCCTATTTAATGAGGCTGTTTAATAAGTCTATTTAATAAGCCTACTTAATAAGCCTATTTAATGAGCCTATTTAAAAAGCCTATTTAATAAGTCTATTTAATAAGTCTATTTAATACGCCTATTTAATAAGTATTTAACGAGCCTATTTAATAAGCCTATTATTGAGCCTATTTAATAAGCCTATTTAATAAGCCTATTTAATAAGCCTATTAATTAAGCCTATTTAATGAGCCTATTTAATAAGTCTATTTAATAAGTCTATTTAATAAGCCTATTTAAAGAGTATTCAATGAGCCTATTTATTAAGCCTATTTATTGAGCCTATTTAATAAGCCTATTTATTAAGCCTATTTATTAAGCCTATTTATTTAGCCTATTTAATACGCCTATTTATTAAGCCTATTTAATACGCCTATTTAATAAGTCTATTTAATAAGCCTATTTAATAAGCCTATTTAATAAGCCTATTTAATGAGCCTATTTAATCAGTCTATTTAATAAGCCTATTTAATAGGCCTATTTAGTAAGTCTAAGTTGCTGAAATAAGCCTATTTAATACGCCTAAGTTGCTAAAATAAGCCTATTTAATGAAGCTGTTTAATAAGTCTATTTAATAAGCCTACTTAATAAGCCTATTTAATGAGCCTATTTAAAAAGCCTATTTAATAAGTCTATTTAATAAGTCTATTTAATACGCCTATTTAATAAGCCTATTAATTAAGCCTATTTAATGAGCCTATTTAATAAGCCTATTTATTGAACCTATTTAATAAGTCTATTTAATAAGCCTGTTTAATAAGCCTATTTAATAAGTATTTAATGAGCCTATTTAATAAGCCCAAGTTGCTGAATAAGCCTATTTAATAAGCCTAAGTTGCTGAAATAAGCCTATTTAATAAGCCTATTTAATAAGCCTAAGTTGCTGAATAAGCCTATTTAATAAGCCTAAGTTGCTGAAATAAGCCTATTTAACAAGTCTAGGTTGCTGAAATAAGGCTATTTAATGAGCCTAAGTTGCTGAAATAAGCCTATTTAATAAGCCTAAGTTGCTGAAATAAGGCTATTTAATAAGTCTAAGTTGCTGAAATAAGCCTATTTAATAAGTCTAAGTTGCTGAAATAAGCCTATTTAATAAGTCTAAGTTGCTGAAATAAGGCTATTTAATAAATCTAAGTTGCTGAAATAAGCCTATTTAATCAGCGTAAGTTGCTGAAATAAGCCTCTTTAATAAGCCCAAGTTGCTGAAATAAGCCTATTTAATAAGGCTATTTAATACGCCTAAGTTGCTGAAAGAAGCCTATTTAATAAGCGTAAGTTGCTGAAATAAGGCTATTTAATAAGTCTAAGTTGCTGTAATAAGCCTATTTAATAAGCCTAAGTTGCTGAAATAAGCCTATTTAATAAGCCTAAGTTGCTGAAATAAGCCTATTTAATAGGCCTATCTAATAAGTCTAAGTTGCAGAAATAAGCATATTTCATAAGCCTATTTAATGAGCCTAAGTTGCTGAAATGTCTATTTAATAAGTCGATTTAATAAGTCAAAGTTGCTAAAATACGCCTATTTAATACGGCTATTTAATAAACCTAAGTTGCTGAAATAAGCCTATTTAATGAGGCTATTTAATGAGCCTAAGTTGCTGAAATAAGCCGATTTAATAAGCCTAAGTTTCTGAACTAAGCCTATTTAAAAAGGTATATTTAATAAGTCTAAGTTGGTGAAATAAACCTATTTAAAAATGCTATTTAATACGCCCAAGTTGCTGAAATAAACCTGATTAATAAGGCTATTTAATAAGCGTAAGTTGCTGAAATAAGCCTATTTAATAAGCCTAAGTTACTGAAATAAGCCTATTTAATAAGGCTATTTAATAAGTCGAAGTTGCTGAAATAAACCTATTTAATAAGCCTTAGTTGATAAAATAAGCCTATTTAATGAGGCTATTTAATAAGTCCATTTAATAAGCCTATTTAATAAGCCTATTTAATACGCCTATTTAATAAGCCTATTTAATACGCCTATTTAATAAACCTATTTAATAAGTATTTAATGAGCCTATTTATTAAATCTATTTAATAAGCCTTTTTAATAAGCCTATTTAATAAGTCTATTTAATAAGCCTATTTAATAGGCCTATTTAATAAGTCTAAGTTGCTTAAATAAGCCTATTTAATAAGCCTAAGTTGCTGAATAAACCAATTTAATAAGTCTAAGTTGCTGAAATAAGGCTATTTAATAAGCCTAAGTTGCTGAAATGAGCCTATTTAATAAGCCTAAGTTGCTGAAATAAGGCTATTCAATAAGTCTAAGTTGCTGAAATAAGCCTATTTAATAAACCTAAGTTGCTAAAATAAGCCTATTTAATGAGGCTATTTAATAAGTCTATTTAATAAACCTATTTAATAAGCCTATTCAATAAGCCTATTTAATAAGCCTATTTAATAAGTCTATTTAATAAGTCTATTTAATAAGCCTATTTAATAAGAATTCAATGAGCCTATTTAATAAGCCAATTTATTGAGCCTATTTAATAAGCCAATTTATTGAGCCTATTTAATTATCCTATTTAATAAGCCTATGTAATGAGTCTATTTTATAAGCCTATTTAATACGCCTATTTAATAAGCCTATTTAATAAGTATTTAATGAGCCTATTTAATAAGCCTAAGTTGCTGAATAAGCCTATTTAATAAGCCTAAGTTGCTGAAATAAGCCTATTTAATAAGCCTAAGTTGCTGAATAAGCCTATTTAATAAGCCTAAGTTGCTGAAATAAGCCTATTTAATAAGTCTAAGCTGCTGAAATAAGGCTATTTAATAAGCCTAAGTTGCTGAAATAAGCCTATTTAATAAGCCTAAGTTGCTGAAATAAGGCTATTTAATAAGTCTAAGTTGCTGAAATAAGCCTATTTAATAAGTCTAAGTTGCTGAAATAAGCCTATTTAATAAGCCCAAGTTGCTGAATGAGCCTATTTAATAAGCCTAAGTTGCTGAAAGAAGCCTATTTAATAAGCGTAAGTTGCTGAAATAAGGCTATTTAATAAGTCTAAGTTGCTGAAATAAGCCTATTTAATAAGCCTAAGTTGCTGAAATAAGCCTATTTAATAAGCTTAAGCTGCTGAAATAAGCCTATTTAATAGGCCTATCTAATAAGTCTAAGTTGCAGAAATAAGCATATTTCATAAGCCTATTTAATGAGCCTAAGTTGCTGAAATGTCTATTTAATAAGTCGATTTAATAAGTCAAAGTTGCTAAAATAAGCCTATTTAATAAGGCTATTTAATAAGCCTAAGTTGCTGAAATAAGCCTATTTAATGAGGCTATTTAATGAGCCTAAGTTGCTGAAATAAGCCGATTTAATAAGCCTAAGTTTCTGAACTAAGCCTATTTAAAAAGGTCTATTTAATAAGTCTAAGTTGCTGAAATAAACCTATTTAAAAATGCTATTTAATACGCCCAAGTTGCTGAAATAAACCTGATTAATAAGGCTATTTAATAAGCGTAAGTTGCTGAAATAAGCCTATTTAATAAGCCCAAGTTGCTGAAATAAGCCTATTTAATAAGGCTATTTAATAAGCCTAAGTTGCTGAAAGAAGCCTATTTAATAAGCGTAAGTTGCTGAAATAAGGCTATTTAATAAGTCTAAGTTGCTGAAATAAGCCTATTTAATAAGCTTAAGTTGCTGAAATAAACCTAGTTAATAAGCCTAAGTTGCTGAAATAAGCCTATTTAATAGGCCTATCTAATAAGTCTAAGTTGCAGAAATAAGCATATTTCATAAGCCTATTTAATGAGCCTAAGTTGCTGAAATGTCTATTTAATAAGTCGATTTAATAAGTCAAAGTTGCTAAAATAAGCCTATTTAATAAGGCTATTTAATAAGTCTAAGTTGCTGAAATAAACCTATTTAAAAATGCTATTTAATACGCCCAAGTTGCTGAAATAAACCTGATTAATAAGGCTATTTAACAAGCGTAAGTTGCTGAAATAAGGCTATTTAATAAGTCTAAGTTGCTGAAATAAGCCTATTTAATAAGCCTAAGTTTCTGAAATAAGCCTATTTAATAAGCCTAAGTTGCTGAAATAAGCCTATTTAATAGGCCTATCTAATAAGTCTAAGTTGCAGAAATAAGCATATTTCATAAGCCTATTTATTGAGCCTAAGTTGCTGAAATGTCTATTTAATAAGTCGATTTAATAAGTCAAAGTTGCTAAAATAAGCCTATTTAATAAGGCTATTTAATAAGCCTAAGTTGCTGAAATAAGCCTATTTAAGGAGGCTATTTAATGAGCCTAAGTTGCTGAAATAAGCCGATTTAATAAGCCTAAGTTTCTGAACTAAGCCTATTTAAAAAGGTATATTTAATAAGTCTAAGTTGCTGAAATAAACCTATTTAAAAATGCTATTTAATACGCCCAAGTTGCTGAAATAAACCTGATTAATAAGGCTATTTAATAAGCGTAAGTTGCTGAAATAAGCCTATTTAATCAGCGTAAGTTGCTGAAATAAGCCTATTTAATAAGCCCAAGTTGCTGAAATAAGCCTATTTAATAAGGCTATTTAATAAGCCTAAGTTGCTGAAAGAAGCCTATTTAATAAGCGTAAATTGCTGAAATAAGGCTATTTAATAAGTCTAAGTTGCTGAAATAAGCCTATTTAATAAGCCTAAGTTGCTGAAATAAGCCTATTTAATAAGCCTAAGTTGCTGAAATAAGCCTATTTAATAAGGCTATTTAATAAGTCGAAGTTGCTGAAATAAACCTATTTAATAAGCCTTAGTTGCTAAAATAAGCCTATTTAATGAGGCTATTTAATAAGTCCATTTATTAAGCCTATTTAATAAGCCTATTTTATACGCCTATTTAATAAGCCTATTTAATACGCCTATTTAATAAACCTATTTAATAAGTATTTAATGAGCCTATTTATTAAATCTATTTAATAAGCCTTTTTAATAAGCCTATTTAATAAGTCTATTTAATAAGCCTATTTAATAGGCCTATTTAATAAGTCTAAGTTGCTTAAATAAGCCTATTTAATAAGCCTAAGTTGCTGAATAAACCAATTTAATAAGTCTAAGTTGCTGAAATAAGGCTATTTAATAAGCCTAAGTTGCTGAAATGAGCCTATTTAATAAGCCTAAGTTGCTGAAATAAGGCTATTCAATAAGTCTAAGTTGCTGAAATAAGCCTATTTAATAAACCTAAGTTGCTAAAATAAGCCTATTTAAAGAGGCTATTTAATAAGTCTATTTAATAAACCTATTTAATAAGCCTATTTAATAAGCCTATTTAATAAGCCTATTTAATAAGTCTATTTAATAAGTCTATTTAATAAGCCTATTTAATAAGAATTCAATGAGCCTATTTAATAAGCCAATTTATTGAGCCTATTTAATAAGCCAATTTATTGAGCCTATTTAATTATCCTATTTAATAAGCCTATGTAATGAGTCTATTTTATAAGCCTATTTAATACGCCTATTTAATAAGCCTATTTAATAAGTATTTAATGAGCCTATTTAATAAGCCTAAGTTGCTGAATAAGCTTATTTAATAAGCCTAAGTTGCTGAAATAAGCCTATTTAATAAGCCTAAGTTGCTGAATAAGCCTATTTAATAAGCCTAAGTTGCTGAAATAAGCCTATTTAATAAGTCTAAGTTGCTGAAATAAGGCTATTTAATAAGCCTAAGTTTCTGAAATAAGCCTATTTAATAAGCCTAAGTTGCTGAAATAAGGCTATTTAATAAGTCTAAGTTGCTGAAATAAGCCTATTTAATAAGTCTAAGTTGCTGAAATAAGCCTATTTAATAAGTCTAAGTTGCTGAAATAAGCCTATTTAATCAGCTTAAGTTGCTGAAATAAGCCTATTTAATAAGCCCAAGTTACTGAAATAAGCCTATTTAATAAGGCTATTTAATAAGCCTAAGTTGCTGAAAGAAGCCTATTTAATAAGCGTAAGTTGCTGAAATAAGGCTATTTAATAAGTCTAAGTTGCTGAAATAAGCCTATTTAATAAGCCTAAGTTTCTGAAATAAGCCTATTTAATAAGCCTAAGTTGCTGAAATAAGCCTAATTAATAGGCCTATCTAATAAGTCTAAGTGGCAGAAATAAGCATATTTCATAAGCCTATTTATTGAGCCTAAGTTGCTGAAATGTCTATTTAATAAGTCGATTTAATAAGTCAAAGTTGCTAAAATAAGCCTATTTAATAAGGCTATTTAATAAGCCTAAGTTGCTGAAATAAGCCTATTTAAGGAGGCTATTTAATGAGCCTAAGTTGCTGAAATAAGCCGATTTAATAAGCCTAAGTTTCTGAACTAAGCCTATTTAAAAAGGTCTATTTAATAAGTCTAAGTTGCTGAAATAAACCTATTTAAAAATGCTATTTAATACGCCCAAGTTGCTGAAATAAACCTGATTAATAAGGCTATTTAATAAGCGTAAGTTGCTGAAATAAGCCTATTTAATCAGCGTAAGTTGCTGAAATAAGCCTATTTAATAAGCCCAAGTTGCTGAAATAAGCCTATTTAATAAGGCTATTTAATAAGCCTAAGTTGCTGAAAGAAGCCTATTTAATAAGCGTAAGTTGCTGAAATAAGGCTATTTAATAAGTCTAAGTTGCTGAAATAAGCCTATTTAATAAGCCTAAGTTGCTGAAATAAGCCTATTTAATGAGCCTAAGTTGCTGAAATGTCTATTTAATAAGTCGATTTAATAAGTCAAAGTTGCTAAAATAAGCCTATTTAATAAGGCTATTTAATAAGTCTAAGTTACTGAAATAAACCTATTTAAAAATGCTATTTAATACGCCCAAGTTGCTGAAATAAACCTGATTAATAAGGCTATTTAACAAGCGTAAGTTGCTGAAATAAGCCTATTTAATAAGCCTAAGTTGCTGAAATAAGCCTATTTAATAAGGCTATTTAATAAGTCTAAGTTGCTGAAATAAACCTATTTAATAAGCCTAAGTTGCTAAAATAAGCCTATTTAATGAGGCTATTTAATAAGTCCATTTAATAAGCCTATTTAATAAGCCTATTTAATACGCCTATTTAATAAGCCTATTTAATAAGTCTATTTAATAAGCCTATATAATTGGCCTATTTAATAAGTCTAAGTTGCTGAAAAAAGCCTATTTAATAAGCCTAAGTTGCTGAATAAACTAATTTAATAAGTCTAAGTTGCTGAAATAAGGCTATTTAATAAGCCTAAGTTGCTGAAATGCGCCTATTTAATAAGCCTAAGTTGCTGAAATAAGGCTATTCAATAAGTCTAAGTTGCTGAAATAAGCCTATTTAATAAGCCTAAGTTGCTAAAATAAGCCTATTTAATGAGGCTATTTAATAAGTCTATTTAATAAGCCTATTTAATAAGCCTATTTAATAAGCCTATTTAATAAGCCTATTTAATAAGTCTATTTAATACGTCTATTTAATAAGCCTATTTAAAGGGTATTCAATGAGCCTATTTATTAAGCCTATTTATTGAGCCTATTTAATAAGCCTATTTATTAAGCCTATTTATTAAGCCTATTTATTGAGCCTATTTAATAAGCCTATTTATTAAGCCTATTTAATACGCCTATTTAATAAGTCTATTTAATAAGCCTATTTAATAAGCCTATTTAATAAGCCTATTTAATAAGCCTATTTATTGAGCCTATTTAATAAGTCTATTTAATAAGCCTATTTAATAAGCCTATTTAATAAGTATTTAATGAGCCTATTTAATCAGTCTATTTAATAAGCCTATTTAATAGGCCTATTTAATACGTCTAAGTTGCTGAAATAAGCCTATTAAATAAGCCTAAGTTGCTAAAATAAGCCTATTTAATGAGGCTGTTTAATAAGTCTATTTAATAAGCCTACTTAATAAGCCTATTTAATGAGCCTATTTAAAAAGCCTATTTAATAAGTCTATTTAATAAGTCTATTTAATACGCCTATTTAATAAGTATTTAACGAGCCTATTTAATAAGCCTATTATTGAGCCTATTTAATAAGCCTATTTAATAAGCCTATTTAATAAGCCTATTAATTAAGCCTATTTAATGAGCCTATTTAATAAGTCTATTTAATAAGTCTATTTAATAAGCCTATTTAAAGAGTATTCAATGAGCCTATTTATTAAGCCTATTTATTGAGCATATTTAATAAGCCTATTTATTAAGCCTATTTATTAAGCCTATTTATTGAGCCTATTTAATACGCCTATTTATTAAGCCTATTTAATACGCCTATTTAATAAGTCTATTTAATAAGCCTATTTAATAAGCCTATTTAATAAGCCTATTTAATGAGCCTATTTAATCAGTCTATTTAATAAGCCTATTTAATAGGCCTATTTAGTAAGTCTAAGTTGCTGAAATAGGCCTATTTAATACGCATAAGTTGCTAAAATAATCCTATTTAATGAAGCTGTTTAATAAGTCTATTTAATAAGCCTACTTAATAAGCCTATTTAATGAGCCTATTTAAAAAGCCTATTTAATAAGTCTATTTAATAAGTCTATTTAATACGCCTATTTAATAAGCCTATTAAGGCTATTTAATGAGCCTATTTAATAAGCCTATTTATTGAACCTATTTAATAAGTCTATTTAATAAGCCTGTTTAATAAGCCTATTTAATAAGTATTTAATGAGCCTATTTAATAAGCCCAAGTTGCTGAATAAGCCTATTTAATAAGCCTAAGTTGCTGAAATAAGCCTATTTAATAAGCCTATTTAATAAGCCTAAGTTGCTGAATAAGCCTATTTAATAAGCCTAAGTTGCTGAAATAAGCCTATTTAACAAGTCTAGGTTGCTGAAATAAGGCTATTTAATGAGCCTAAGTTGCTGAAATAAGCCTATTTAATAAGCCTAAGTTGCTGAAATAAGGCTATTTAATAAGTCTAAGTTGCTGAAATAAGCCTATTTAATAAGTCTAAGTTGCTGAAATAAGCCTATTTAATAAGTCTAAGTTGCTGAAATAAGGCTATTTAATAAATCTAAGTTGCTGAAATAAGCCTATTTAATCAGCGTAAGTTGCTGAAATAAGCCTCTTTAATAAGCCCAAGTTGCTGAAATAAGCCTATTTAATAAGGCTATTTAATAAGCCTAAGTTGCTGAAAGAAGCCTATTTAATAAGCGTAAGTTGCTAAAATAAGGCTATTTAATAAGTCTAAGTTGCTGTAATAAGCCTATTTAATAAGCCTAAGTTGCTGAAATAAGCCTATTTAATAAGCCTAAGTTGCTGAAATAAGCCTATTTAATAGGCCTATCTAATAAGTCTAAGTTGCAGAAATAAGCATATTTCATAAGCCTATTTAATGAGCCTAAGTTGCTGAAATGTCTATTTAATAAGTCGATTTAATAAGTCAAAGTTGCTAAAATACGCCTATTTAATACGGCTATTTAATAAACCTAAGTTGCTGAAATAAGCCTATTTAATGAGGCTATTTAATGAGCCTAAGTTGCTGAAATAAGCCGATTTAATAAGCCTAAGTTTTTGAACTAAGCCTATTTAAAAAGGTATATTTAATAAGTCTAAGTTGGTGAAATAAACCTATTTAAAAATGCTATTTAATACGCCCAAGTTGCTGAAATAAACCTGATTAATAAGGCTATTTAATAAGCGTAAGTTGCTGAAATAAGCCTATTTAATAAGCCTAAGTTACTGAAATAAGCCTATTTAATAAGGCTATTTAATAAGTCGAAGTTGCTGAAATAAACCTATTTAATAAGCCTTAGTTGATAAAATAAGCCTATTTAATGAGGCTATTTAATAAGTCCATTTAATAAGCCTATTTAATAAGCCTATTTAATACGCCTATTTAATAAGCCTATTTAATACGCCTATTTAATAAACCTATTTAATAAGTATTTAATGAGCCTATTTATTAAATCTATTTAATAAGCCTTTTTAATAAGCCTATTTAATAAGTCTATTTAATAAGCCTATTTAATAGACCTATTTAATAAGTCTAAGTTGCTTAAATAAGCCTATTTAATAAGCCTAAGTTGCTGAATAAACCAATTTAATAAGTCTAAGTTGCTGAAATAAGGCTATTTAATAAGCCTAAGTTGCTGAAATGAGCCTATTTAATAAGCCTAAGTTGCTGAAATAAGGCTATTCAATAAGTCTAAGTTGCTGAAATAAGCCTATTTAATAAACCTAAGTTGCTAAAATAAGCCTATTTAATGAGGCTATTTAATAAGTCTATTTAATAAACCTATTTAATAAGCCTATTTAATAAGCCTATTTAATAAGCCTATTTAATAAGTCTATTTAATAAGAATTCAATGAGCCTATTTAATAAGCCAATTTATTGAGCCTATTTAATAAGCCAATTTATTGAGCCTATTTAATTATCCTATTTAATAAGCCTATGTAATGAGTCTATTTTATAAGCCTATTTAATACGCCTATTTAATAAGCCTATTTAATAAGTATTTAATGAGCCTATTTAATAAGCCTAAGTTGCTGAATAAGCCTATTTAATAAGCCTAAGTTGCTGAAATAAGCCTATTTAATAAGCCTAAGTTGCTGAATAAGCCTATTTAATAAGCCTAAGTTGCTGAAATAAGCCTATTTAATAAGTCTAAGCTGCTGAAATAAGGCTATTTAATAAGCCTAAGTTGCTGAAATAAGCCTATTTAATCAGCTTAAGTTGCTGAAATAAGCCTATTTAATAAGCCCAAGTTGCTGAATGAGCCTATTTAATAAGCCTAAGTTTCTGAAAGAAGCCTATTTAATAAGCATAAGTTGCTGAAATAAGGCTATTTAATAAGTCTAAGTTGCTGAAATAAGCCTATTTAATAAGCCTAAGTTGCTGAAATAAGCCTATTTAATAAGCCTAAGTTGCTGAAATAAGCCTATTTAATAGGCCTATCTAATAAGTCTAAGTTGCAGAAATAAGCATATTTCATAAACCTATTTAATGAGCCTAAGTTGCTGAAATGTCTATTTAATAAGTCGATTTAATAAGTCAAAGTTGCTAAAATAAGCCTATTTAATAAGGCTATTTAATAAGCGTAAGTTGCTGAAATAAGCCTATTTAATAAGCCTAAGTTGCTGAAATAAGCCTATTTAATCAGCGTAAGTTGTTGAAATAAGCCTATTTAATAAGCCCAAGTTGCTGAAATAAGCCTATTTAATAAGGCTATTTAATAAGCCTAAGTTGCTGAAAGAAGCCTATTTAATAAGCGTAAGTTGCTGAAATAAGGCTATTTAATAAGTCTAAGTTGCTGAAATAAGCCTATTTAATAAGCCTAAGTTGCTGAAATAAGCCTATTTAATAAGCCTAAGTTGCTGAAATAAGCCTATTTAATAGGCCTATCTAATAAGTCTAAGTTGCAGAAATAAGCATATTTCATAAGCCTATTTAATGAGCCTAAGTTGCTGAAATGTCTATTTAATAAGTCGATTTAATAAGTCAAAGTTGCTCAAATAAGCCTATTTAATAAGGCTATTTAATAAGCCTAAGTTGCTGAAATAAGCCTATTTAAGGAGGCTATTTAATGAGCCTAAGTTGCTGAAATAAGCCGATTTAATAAGCCTAAGTTTCTGAACTAAGCCTATTTAAAAAGGTCTACTTAATAAGTCTAAGTTGCTGAAATAAACCTATTTAAAAATGGTATTTAATACGCCCAAGTTGCTGAAATAAACCTGATTAATAAGGCTATTTAATAAGCGTAAGTTGCTGAAATAAGCCTATTTAATAAGCCTAAGTTGCTGAAATAAGCCTATTTAATAAGGCTATTTAATAAGTCTAAGTTGCTGAAATAAACCTATTTAATAAGCCTAAGTTGCTAAAATAAGCCTATTTAATGAGGCTATTTAATAAGTCCATTTAATAAGCCTATTTAATAAGCCTATTTAATACGCCTATTTAATAAGCCTATTTAATATGCCTATTTAATAAACCTATTTAATAAGTATTTAATGAGCCTATTTATTAAGTCTATTTAATAAGCCTTTTTAATAAGCCTATTTAATAAGTCTATTTAATAAGCCTATTTAATAGGCCTATTTAATAAGTCTAAGTTGCTGAAATAAGCCTATTTAATAAGCCTAAGTTGCTGAATAAACCAATTTAATAAGTCTAAGTTGCTGAAATGAGCCTATTTAATAAGCCTATTTAATAAGCTTATTTAATAAGCCTATTTAATAAGTCTATTTAATAAGCCTATTTAAAGAGTATTCAATGAGCCTATTTATTAAGCCTATTTATTGAGCCTATTTAATAAGCCTATTTATTAAGCCTATTTATTAAGCCTATTTATTGAGCCTATTTAATAAGCCTATTTATTAAGCCTATTTAATACGCCTATTTAATAAATCTATTTAATAAGCCTATTTAATAAGCCTATTTAATAAGCCTATTTAATAAGCCTATTTAATAAGCCTATTAATTACACCTATGTAATGAGCCTATTTAATAAGCCTATTTATTGAACCTATTTAATAAGTCTATTTAATAAGCCTGTTTAATAAGCCTATTTAATAAGTATTTAATGAGCCTATTTAATAAGCCCAAGTTGCTGAATAAGCCTATTAAATAAGCCTAAGTTGCTGAAATAAGCCTATTTAATAAGCCTATTTAATAAGCCTAAGTTGGTGAATAAGCCTATTTAATAAGCCTAAGTTGCTGAAATAAGCCTATTTAATAAGTCTAAGTTGCTGAAATAAGGCCATTTAATAAGCCTAAGTTGCTGAAATAAGCCTATTTAATAAGCCTATGTTGCTGAAATAAGGCTATTTAATAAGTCTAAGTTGCTGAAATAAGCCTATTTAATAAGTCTAAGTTGCTGAAATAAGCCTATTTAATAAGTCTAAGTTGCTGAAATAAGGCTATTTAATAAATCTAAGTTGCTGAAATAAGCCTATTTAATCAGCGTAAGTTGCTGAAATAAGCCTATTTAATAAGCCCAAGTTCCTGAAATAAGCCTATTTAATAAGGCTATTTAATAAGCCTAAGTTGCTGAAAGAAGCCTATTTAATAAGCGTAAGTTGCTGAAATAAGACTATTTAATAAGCCTATATAATAGGCCTATTTAATAAGTCTAAGTTGCTGAAATAAGCCTATTTAATAAGCCTAAGTTGCTGAATAAACCAATATAATAAGTCTAAGTTGCTGAAATAAGGCTATTTAATAAGCCTAAGTTGCTGAAATGAGCCTATTTAATAAGCCTAAGTTGCTGAAATAAGGCTATTCAATAAGTCTAAGTTGCTGAAATAAGCCTATTTAATAAGCCTAAGTTGCTAAAATAAGCCTATTTAATGAGGCTATTTAATAAGTCTATTTAATAAGCCTATTTAATAAGCCTATTTAATAAGCCTATTTAATAAGTCTATTTAATAAGTCTATTTAATAAGCCTATTTAAAGAGTATTCAATGAGCCTATTTATTAAGCCTATTTATTGAGCCTATTTAATAAGCCTATTTATTAAGCCTATTTATTAAGCCTTTTTATTGAGCCTATTTAATAAGCCTATTTATTAAGCCTATTTAATATGCCTATTTAATAAGTCTATTTAATAAGCCTATTTAATAAGCCTATTTAATAAGCCTATTTAATAAGCCTATTTAATGAGCCTATTAATTAAGCCTATTTAATAAGCCTATTTAATAAGCCTATTTAATAAGGCTATTTAATAAGCCTAAGTTGCAGAAATATGCCTATTTAAGGAGGCTATTTAATGATCCTAAGTTGCTGAAATAAGCGGATTTAATAAGCCTAAGTTTCTGAACTAAGCCTATTTAAAAAGGTCTATTTAATAAGTCTAAGTTGCTGAAATAAACCTATTTAAAAATGCTATTTAATAGGCCCAAGTTGCTGAAATAAACCTGATTAATAAGGCTATTTAATAAGCGTAAGTTGCTGAAATAAGCCTATTTAATCAGCGTAAGTTGCTGAAATAAGCCTATTTAATAAGCCCAAGTAGCTGAAATAAGCCTATTTAATAAGGCTATTTAATAAGCGTAAGTTGCTGAAAGAAGCCTATTTAATAAGCGTAAGTTGCTGAAATAAGGCTATTTAATAAGTCTAAGTTGCTGAAATAAGCCTATTTAATAAGCCTAAGTTGCTGAAATAAGCCTATTTAATAAGCCTAAGTTGCTGAAATAAGCCTATTTAATAGGCCTATCTAATAAGTCTAAGTTGCAGAATTAAGCATATTTCATAAGCCTATTTAATGAGCCTAAGTTGCTGAAATGTCTATTTAATAAGTCGATTTAATAAGTCAAAGTTGCTAAAATAAGCCTATTTAATAAGGCTATTTAATAAGCCTAAGTTGCTGAAATAAACCTATTTAATGAGGCTATTTAATGAGCCTAAGTTGCTGAAATAAGCCGATTTAATAAGCCTAAGTTTCTGAACTAAGCCTATTTAAAAAGGTCTATTTAATAAGTCTAAGTTGCTGAAATAAACCTATTTAAAAATGGTATTTAATACGCCCAAGTTGCTGAAATAAACCTGATTAATAAGGCTATTTAATAAGCCTAAGTTGCTGAAATAAGCCTATTTAATAAGGCTATTTAATAAGTCTAAGTTGCTGAAATAAACCTATTTAATAAGCCTAAGTTGCTAAAATAAGGCTATTTAATGAGGCTATTTAATAAGTCCATTTAATAAGCCTATTTAATAAGCCTATTTAATATGCCTATTTAATAAGCCTATTTAATATGCCTATTTAATAAACCTATTTAATAAGTACTTAATGAGCCTATTTATTAAGTCTATTTAATAAGCCTTTTTAATAAGCCTATTTAATAAGTCTATTTAATAAGCCTATATAATAGGCCTATTTAATAAGTCTAAGTTGCTGAAATAAGCCTATTTAATAAGCCTAAGTTGCTGAATAAACCAATTTAATAAGTCTAAGTTGCTGAAATAAGGCTATTTAATAAGCCTAAGTTGCTGAAATGAGCCTATTTAATAAGCCTAAGTTGCTGAAATAAGGCTATTCAATAAGTCTAAGTTGCTGAAATAAGCCTATTTAATAAGCCTAAGTTGCTAAAATAAGCCTATTTAATGAGGCTATTTAATAAGTCTATTTAATAAGCCTATTTAATAAGCCTATTTAATAAGCCTATTTAATAAGCCTATTTAATAAGTCTATTTAATAAGTCTATTTAATAAGCCTATTTAAAGAGTATTCAATGAGCCTATTTATTAAGCCTATTTATTGAGTCTATTTAATAAGCCTATTTATTAAGCCTATTTATTAAGCCTATTTATTGAGCCTATTTAATAAGCCTATTTATTAAGCCTATTTAATACGCCTATTTAATAAGTCTATTTAATAAGCCTATTTAATAAGCCTATTTAATAAGCCTATTTAATGAGCCTATTTAATCAGTCTATTTAATAAGCCTATTTAATAGGCCTATTTAGTAAGTCTAAGTTGCTGAAATAAGCCTATTTAATACGCCTAAGTTGCTAAAATAAGCCTATTTAATGAAGCTGTTTAATAAGTCTATTTAATAAGCCTACTTAATAAGCCTATTTAATGAGCCTATTTAAAAAGCCTATTTAATAAGTCTATTTAATAAGTCTATTTAATACGCCTATTTAATAAGTATTTAACGAGCCTATTTAATAAGCCTATTTATTGAGCCTATTTAATAAGCCTATTTAATAAGCCTATTTAATAAGCCTATTAATTAAGCCTATTTAATGAGCCTATTTAATAAGCCTATTTATTGAACCTATTTAATAAGTCGATTTAATAAGCCTGTTTAATAAGCCTATTTAATAAGTATTTAATGAGCCTATTTAATAAGCCCAAGTTGCTGAATAAGCCTATTTAATAAGCCTAAGTTGCTGAAATAAGCCTATTTAATAAGCCTATTTAATAAGCCTAAGTTGCTGAATAAGCCTATTTAATAAGCCTAAGTTGCTGAAATAAGCCTATTTAATAAGTCTAAGTTGCTGAAATAAGGCTATTTAATGAGCCTAAGTTGCTGAAATAAGCCTATTTAATAAGCCTAAGTTGCTAAAATAAGGCTATTTAATAAGTCTAAGTTGCTGAAATAAGCATATTTAATAAGTCTAAGTTGCTGAAATAAGCCTATTTAATAAGTCTAAGTTGCTGAAATAAGGCTATTTAATAAATCTAAGTTGCTGAAATAAGCCTATTTAATCAGCGTAAGTTGCTGAAATAAGCCTCTTTAATAAGCCCAAGTTGCTGAAATAAGCCTATTTAATAAGGCTATTTAATAAGCCTAAGTTGCTGAAAGAAGCCTATTTAATAAGCGTAAGTTGCTGAAATAAGGCTAATTAATAAGTCTAAGTTGCTGTAATAAGCCTATTTAATAAGCCTAAGTTGCTGAAATAAGCCTATTTAATAAGCCTAAGTTGCTGAAATAAGCCTATTTAATAGGCCTATCTAATAAGTCTAAGTTGCAGAAATAAGCATATTTCATAATCCTATTTAATGAGCCTAAGTTGCTGAAATGTCTATTTAATAAGTCGATTTAATAAGTCAAAGTTGCTAAAATAAGCCTATTTAATAAGGCTATTTAATAAACCTAAGTTGCTGAAATAAGCCTATTTAATGAGGCTATTTAATGAGCCTAAGTTGCTGAAATAAGCCGATTTAATAAGCCTAAGTTTCTGAACTAAGCCTATTTAAAAAGGTATATTTAATAAGTCTAAGTTGCTGAAATAAACCTATTTAAAAATGCTATTTAATACGCCCAAGTTGCTGAAATAAACCTGATTAATAAGGCTATTTAATAAGTGTAAGTTGCTGAAATAAGCCTATTTAATAAGCCTAAGTTGCTGAAATAAGCCTATTTAATAAGGCTATTTAATAAGTCGAAGTTGCTGAAATAAACCTATTTAATAAGCCTTAGTTGCTAAAATAAGCCTATTTAATGAGGCTATTTAATAAGTCCATTTAATAAGCCTATTTAATAAGCCTATTTAATACGCCTATTTAATAAGCCTATTTAATACGCCTATTTAATAAACCTATTTAATAAGTATTTAATGAGCCTATTTATTAAATCTATTTAATAAGCCTTTTTAATAAGCCTATTTAATAAGTCTATTTAATAAGCCTATTTAATAGGCCTATTTAATAAGTCTAAGTTGCTTAAATAAGCCTATTTAATAAGCCTAAGTTGCTGAATAAACCAATTTAATAAGTCTAAGTTGCTGAAATAAGGCTATTTAATAAGCCTAAGTTGCTGAAATGAGCCTATTTAATAAGCCTAAGTTGCTGAAATAAGGCTATTCAATAAGTCTAAGTTGCTGAAATAAGCCTATTTAATAAACCTAAGTTGCTAAAATAAGCCTATTTAATGAGGCTATTTAATAAGTCTATTTAATAAACCTATTTAATAAGCCTATTTAATAAGCCTATTTAATAAGCCTATTTAATAAGTCTATTTAATAAGTCTATTTAATAAGCCTATTTAATAAGAATTCAATGAGCCTATTTAATAAGCAAATTTATTGAGCCTATTTAATAAGCCAATTTATTGAGCCTATTTAATTATCCTATTTAATAAGCCTATGTAATGAGTCTATTTTATAAGCCTATTTAATACGCCTTTTTAATAAACCTATTTAATTAGTATTTAATGAGCCTATTTAATAAGCCTAAGTTGCTGAATAAGCCTATTTAATAAGCCTAAGTTGCTGAAATTAGCCTATTTAATAAGCCTAAGTTGCTGAATAAGCCTATTTAATAAGCCTAAGTTGCTGAAATAAGCCTATTTAATAAGTCTAAGTTGCTGAAATAAGGCTATTTAATAAGCCTAAGTTGCTGAAATAAGCCTATTTAATAAGCCTAAGTTGCTGAAATAAGGCTATTTAATAAGTCTAAGTTGCTGAAATAAGCCTATTTAATAAGTCTAAGTTGCTGAAATAAGCCTATTTAATAAGTCTAAGTTGCTGAAATAAGGCTATTTAATAAGTCTAAGTTGCTGAAATAAGCCTATTTAATCAGCCCAAGTTGCTGAAATAAGCCTATTTAATAAGGCTATTTAATAAGCCTAAGTTGCTGAAAGAAGCCTATTTAATAAGCGTAAGTTGCTGAAATAAGGCTATTTAATAAGTCTAAGTTGCTGAAATAAGCCTATTTAATAAGCCTAAGTTGCTGAAATAAGCCTATTTAATAAGCCTAAGTTGCTGAAATAAGCCTATTTAATAGGCCTATCTAATAAGTCTAAGTTGCAGAAATAAGCATATTTCATAAGCCTATTTAATGAGCCTAAGTTGCTGAAATGTCTATTTAATAAGTCGATTTAATAAGTCAAAGTTGTTAAAATAAGCCTATTTAATAAGGCTATTTAATAAGCCTAAGTTGCTGAAATAAGCCTATTTAAGGAGGCTATTTAATGAGCCTAAGTTGCTGAAATAAGCCGATTTAATAAGCCTAAGTTTCTGAACTAAGCCTATTTAAAAAGGTCTACTTAATAAGTCTAAGTTGCTGAAATAAACCTATTTAAAAATGCTATTTAATACGCCCAAGTTGCTGAAATAAACCTGATTAATAAGGCTATTTAATAAGCGTAAGTTGCTGAAATAAGCCTATTTAATCAGCGTAAGTTGCTGAAATAAGCCTATTTAATAAGCCCAAGTTGCTGAAATAAGCCTATTTAATAAGGCTATTTAATAAGCCTAAGTTGCTGAAAGAAGCCTATCTAATAAGCGTAAGTTGCTGAAATAAGGCTATTTAATAAGTCTAAGTTGCTGAAATAAGCCTATTTAATAAGCCTAAGTTGCTGAAATAAGCCTATTTAATACGCCTAAGTTGCTGAAATAAGCCTATTTAATAGGCCTATCTAATAAGTCTAAGTTGCAGAAATAAGCATATTTCATAAGCCTATTTAATGAGCCTAAGTTGCTGAAATGTCTATTTAATAAGTCGATTTAATAAGTCAAAGTTGCTAAAATAAGCCTATTTAATAAGGCTATTTAATAAGCCTAATTTGCTGAAATAAGCCTATTTAATGAGGCTATTAAATGAGCCTAAGTTGCTGAAATAAGCCGATTTAATAAGCCTAAGTTTCTGAACTAAGCCTATTTAAAAAGGTCTATTTAATAAGTCTAAGTTGCTGAAATAAACCTATTTAAAAATGCTATTTAATACGCCCAAGTTGCTGAAATAAACCTGATTAATAAGGCTATTTAATAAGCGTAAGTTGCTGAAATAAGCCTATTTAATAAGCCTAAGTTGCTGAAATAAGCCTATTTAATAAGGCTATTTAATTAGTCTAAGTTGCTGAAATAAACCTATTTAATAAGCCTAAGTTGCTAAAATAAGCCTATTTAATGAGGCTATTTAATAAGTCCATTTAATAAGCCTATTTAATAAGCCTATTTAATACGCCTATTTAATAAGCCTATTTAATACGCCTATTTAATAAACCTATTTAATAAATATTTAATGAGCCTATTTATTAAGTCTATTTAATAAGCCTTTTTAATAAGCCTATTTAATAAGTCTATTTAATAAGCCTATATAATAGGCCTATTTAATAAGTCTAAGTTGCTGAAATAAGCCTATTTATTAAGCCTAAGTTGCTGAATAAACTAATTTAATAAGTCTAAGTTGCTGAAATAAGGCTATTTAATAAGCCTAAGTTGCTGAAATGAGCCTATTTAATAAGCCTAAGTTGCTGAAATAAGGCTACTCAATAAGTCTAAGTTGCTGAAATAAGCCTATTTAATAAGCCTAAGTTGCTAAAATTTAATGAGGCTATTTAATAAGTCTATTTAATAAGCCTATTTAATAAGCCTATTTAATAAGCCTATTTAATAAGTCTATTTAATACGTCTATTTAATAAGCCTATTTAAAGAGTATTCAATGAGCCTATTTATTAAGCCTATTTATTGAGCCTATTTAATAAGCCTATTTATTAAGCCTATTTATTAAGCCTATTTATTGAGCCTATTTAATAAGCCTATTTATTAAGCTATTTAATATGCCTATTTAATAAGTCTATTTAATAAGCCTATTTAATAAGCCTATTTAATAAGCCTATTTAATAAGCCTATTTAATAAGCCTATTTAATAAGTATTTAATGAGCCTATTTAATCAGTCTATTTAATAAGCCTATTTAATAGACCTATTTAATAAGTCTAATTTGCTGAAATAAGCCTATTTAATAAGCCTAAGTTGCTAAAATAAGCCTATTTAATGAGGCTGTTTAAAAAGTCTATTTAATAAGCCTACTTAATAAGCCTATTTAATGAGCCTATTTAAAAAGCCTATTTAATAAGTCTATTTAATAAGTCTATTTAATACACCTATTTAATAAGTATTTAACGAGCATATTTAATAAGCCTATTTATTGAGCCTATTTAATAAGCCTATTTAATAAGCCTATTTAATAAGCCTATTAATTAAGCCTATTTAATGAGACTATTTAATAAGCCTATTTATTGAACCTATTTAATAAGTCTATTTAATAAGCCTGTTTAATGAGCCTATTTAATAAGTATTTAATGAGCCTATTTAATAAGCCCAAGTTGCTCAATAAGCCTATTTAATAAGCCTAAGTTGCTGAAATAAGCCTATTTAATAAGCCTATTTAATAAGCCTAAGTTGCTGAATAAGCCTATTTAATAAGCCTAAGTTGCTGAAATAAGGCTATTTAATAAGTCTAAGTTGCTGAAATAAGCCTATTTAATAAGCCTAAGTTGCTGAAATAAGCCTATTTAATACGCCTAAGTTGCTGAAATAAGCCTATTTAATAGGCCTATCTAATAAGTCTAAGTTGCAGAAATAAGCATATTTCATAAGCCTATTTAATGAGCCTAAGTTGCTGAAATGTCTATTTAATAAGTCGATTTAATAAGTCAAAGTTGCTAAAATAAGCCTATTTAATAAGGCTATTTAATAAGCCTAATTTGCTGAAATAAGCCTATTTAATGAGGCTATTTAATGAGCCTAAGTTGCTGAAATAAGCCGATTTAATAAGCCTAAGTTTCTGAACTAAGCCTATTTAAAAAGGTCTATTTAATAAGTCTAAGTTGCTGAAATAAACCTATTTAAAAATGCTATTTAATACGCCCAAGTTGCTGAAATAAACCTGATTAATAAGGCTATTTAATAAGCGTAAGTTGCTGAAATAAGCCTATTTAATAAGCCTAAGTTGCTGAAATAAGCCTATTTAATAAGGCTATTTAATTAGTCTAAGTTGCTGAAATAAACCTATTTAATAAGCCTAAGTTGCTAAAATAAGCCTATTTAATGAGGCTATTTAATAAGTCCATTTAATAAGCCTATTTAATAAGCCTATTTAATACGCCTATTTAATAAGCCTATTTAATACGCCTATTTAATAAACCTATTTAATAAATATTTAATGAGCCTATTTATTAAGTCTATTTAATAAGCCTTTTTAATAAGCCTATTTAATAAGTCTATTTAATAAGCCTATATAATAGGCCTATTTAATAAGTCTAAGTTGCTGAAATAAGCCTATTTATTAAGCCTAAGTTGCTGAATAAACTAATTTAATTAGTCTAAGTTGCTGAAATAAGGCTATTTAATAAGCCTAAGTTGCTGAAATGAGCCTATTTAATAAGCCTAAGTTGCTGAAATAAGGCTATTCAATAAGTCTAAGTTGCTGAAATAAGCCTATTTAATAAGCCTAAGTTGCTAAAATTTAATGAGGCTATTTAATAAGTCTATTTAATAAGCCTATTTAATAAGCCTATTTAATAAGCCTATTTAATAAGTCTATTTAATACGTCTATTTAATAAGCCTATTTAAAGAGTATTCAATGAGCCTATTTATTAAGCCTATTTATTGAGCCTATTTAATAAGCCTATTTATTAAGCCTATTTATTAAGCCTATTTATTGAGCCTATTTAATAAGCCTATTTATTAAGCCTATTTAATATGCCTATTTAATAAGTCTATTTAATAAGCCTATTTAATAAGCCTATTTAATAAGCCTATTTAATAAGCCTATTTAATAAGCCTATTTAATAAGTATTTAATGAGCCTATTTAATCAGTCTATTTAATAAGCCTATTTAATAGACCTATTTAATAAGTCTAATTTGCTGAAATAAGCCTATTTAATAAGCCTAAGTTGCTAAAATAAGCCTATTTAATGAGGCTGTTTAAAAAGTCTATTTAATAAGCCTACTTAATAAGCCTATTTAATGAGCCTATTTAAAAAGCCTATTTAATAAGTCTATTTAATAAGTCTATTTAATACACCTATTTAATAAGTATTTAACGAGCATATTTAATAAGCCTATTTATTGAGCCTATTTAATAAGCCTATTTAATAAGCCTATTTAATAAGCCTATTAATTAAGCCTATTTAATGAGACTATTTAATAAGCCTATTTATCGAACCTATTTAATAAGTCTATTTAATAAGCCTGTTTAATGAGCCTATTTAATAAGTATTTAATGAGCCTATTTAATAAGCCCAAGTTGCTCAATAAGCCTATTTAATAAGCCTAAGTTGCTGAAATAAGCCTATTTAATAAGCCTATTTAATAAGCCTAAGTTGCTGAATAAGCCTATTTAATAAGCCTAAGTTGCTGAAATAAGCCTATTTAATAAGTCTAAGTTGCTGAAATAAGGCTATTTAATGAGCCTAAGTTGCTGAAATAAGCCTATTTAATAAGCCTAAGTTGCTAAAATAAGGCTATTTAATAAGTCTAAGTTGCTGAAATAAGCATATTTAATAAGTCTAAGTTGCTGAAATAAGCCTATTTAATAAGTCTAAGTTGCTGAAATAAGGCTATTTAATAAATCTAAGTTGCTGAAATAAGCCTATTTAATCAGCGTAAGTTGCTGAAATAAGCCTCTTTAATAAGCCCAAGTTGCTGAAATAAGCCTATTTAATAAGGCTATTTAATAAGCCTAAGTTGCTGAAAGAAGCCTATTTAATAAGCGTAAGTTGCTGAAATAAGGCTAATTAATAAGTCTAAGTTGCTGTAATAAGCCTATTTAATAAGCCTAAGTTGCTGAAATAAGCCTATTTAATAAGCCTAAGTTGCTGAAATAAGCCTATTTAATAGGCCTATCTAATAAGTCTAAGTTGCAGAAATAAGCATATTTCATAATCCTATTTAATGAGCCTAAGTTGCTGAAATGTCTATTTAATAAGTCGATTTAATAAGTCAAAGTTGCTAAAATAAGCCTATTTAATAAGGCTATTTAATAAGCCTAATTTGCTGAAATAAGCCTATTTAATGAGGCTATTTAATGAGCCTAAGTTGCTGAAATAAGCCGATTTAATAAGCCTAAGTTTCTGAACTAAGCCTATTTAAAAAGGTCTATTTAATAAGTCTAAGTTGCTGAAATAAACCTATTTAAAAATGCTATTTAATACGCCCAAGTTGCTGAAATAAACCTGATTAATAAGGCTATTTAATAAGCGTAAGTTGCTGAAATAAGCCTATTTAATAAGCCTAAGTTGCTGAAATAAGCCTATTTAATAAGGCTATTTAATTAGTCTAAGTTGCTGAAATAAACCTATTTAATAAGCCTAAGTTGCTAAAATAAGCCTATTTAATGAGGCTATTTAATAAGTCCATTTAATAAGCCTATTTAATAAGCCTATTTAATACGCCTATTTAATAAGCCTATTTAATACGCCTATTTAATAAACCTATTTAATAAATATTTAATGAGCCTATTTATTAAGTCTATTTAATAAGCCTTTTTAATAAGCCTATTTAATAAGTCTATTTAATAAGCCTATATAATAGGCCTATTTAATAAGTCTAAGTTGCTGAAATAAGCCTATTTATTAAGCCTAAGTTGCTGAATAAACTAATTTAATAAGTCTAAGTTGCTGAAATAAGGCTATTTAATAAGCCTAAGTTGCTGAAATGAGCCTATTTAATAAGCCTAAGTTGCTGAAATAAGGCTACTCAATAAGTCTAAGTTGCTGAAATAAGCCTATTTAATAAGCCTAAGTTGCTAAAATTTAATGAGGCTATTTAATAAGTCTATTTAATAAGCCTATTTAATAAGCCTATTTAATAAGCCTATTTAATAAGTCTATTTAATACGTCTATTTAATAAGCCTATTTAAAGAGTATTCAATGAGCCTATTT
Source organism: Petromyzon marinus (assembly GCF_048934315.1). NCBI lineage: Eukaryota > Metazoa > Chordata > Hyperoartia > Petromyzontiformes > Petromyzontidae > Petromyzon > Petromyzon marinus. The sequence continues at coordinate 426,140 of NW_027422995.1, read as the reverse complement.
ATTAAGCCTATTTATTGAGCCTATTTAATAAGCCTATTTATTAAGCCTATTTATTAAGCCTATTTATTGAGCCTATTTAATAAGCCTATTTATTAAGCCTATTTAATATGCCTATTTAATAAGTCTATTTAATAAGCCTATTTAATAAGCCTATTTAATAAGCCTATTTAATAAGCCTATTTAATAAGCCTATTTAATAAGTCTATTTAATACGTCTATTTAATAAGCCTATTTAAAGAGTATTCAATGAGCCTATTTATTAAGCCTATTTATTGAGCCTATTTAATAAGCCTATTTATTAAGCCTATTTATTAAGCCTATTTATTGAGCCTATTTAATAAGCCTATTTATTAAGCCTATTTAATATGCCTATTTAATAAGTCTATTTAATAAGCCTATTTAATAAGCCTACTTAATAAGCCTATTTAATGAGCCTATTTAAAAAGCCTATTTAATAAGTCTATTTAATAAGTCTATTTAATACACCTATTTAATAAGTATTTAACGAGCATATTTAATAAGCCTATTTATTGAGCCTATTTAATAAGCCTATTTAATAAGGCTATTTAATAAGTCTAAGTTGCAGAAATAAACCTATTTTATAATGCTATTTAATACGCCTAAGTTGCTGAAATAAGCATATTTAATAAGCCTAAGTTGCTAAAATAAGCCTATTTAATAGGCCTATCTAATAAGTCTAAGTTGCAGAAATAAGCATATTTCATAAGCCTATTTAATGAGCCTAAGTTGCTGAAATGTCTATTTAATAAGTCGATTTAATAAGTCTAAGTTGCTAAAATAAGCCTATTTAATAAGGCTATTTAATAAGCCTAAGTTGCTGAAATAAGCCAATTTAATAAGGCTATTTAATGAGCCTAAGTTGCTGAAATAAGCCTATTTAATAAGCCGAAGTTTCTGAACTAAGCCTATTTAAAAAGGTATATTTAATAAGTCTAAGTTGCTGAAATAAACCTATTTAAAAATGCTATTTAATAAGCCTAAGTTGCTGAAATAAACCTGTTTAATAAGGCTATTTAATAAGCGTAAGTTGCTGAAATAAGCCTATTTAATAAGCCTAAGTTGCTGAAATAAGCCTATTTAATAAGGCTATTTAATAAGTCTAAGTTGCTGAAATAAACCTATTTAAAAAGCCTAAGTTGCTAAAATAAGCCTATTTAATGAGGCTATTTAATAAGTCTATTTAATAAGCCTATTTAATACGCCTATTTAATAAGCCTATTTAATAAGCCTATTTATTGAGCCTATTTAATAAGCCTATTTAATAAGCCTATTTAATAAGCCTATTTATTGAGCCTATTTAATAAGCCTATTTATTGAGCCTATTTAATAAGCCTATTTATTGAGCCTATTTCATATGCCTATGTAATATGTCTATTTAATAAGCTATTTAATGAGCCTATTTAATAAGCCTATTTAATAAGCCTATTTAATAAGCCTATTTATTGAGCCTATTTAATAAGTCTATTTAATAAGCCTATTTAATAAGCCTATTTATTGAGCCTATTTAATAAGCCTCTTTAATAAACTATTTAGTATGCCTATTTACTATGCCTATTTAATAAGCCTATTTAATAAGCCTATTTAATAAGCCTATTTATTGAGCCTATTTAATAAGTCTATTTAATAAGCCTATTTAATAAGTATTTAATGAGCCTATTTAATAAGTCTATTTAATAAGCCTATTTAATAGGCCTATTTAATAAGTCTAAGTTGCTGAATAAGCCAATTTAATAAGTCTAAGTTGCTGAAATAAGGCTATTTAATAAGCCTAATTTGCTGAAATAAGCCTATTTAATAAGCCTAAGTTGCTGAAATAAGGCTATTTAATAAGTCTAAGTTGCTGAAATAAGCCTACTTAATAAGCCTAAGTTGCTGAAATAAGTATATTTAATAAGCATAAGTTGCTGAAATAAGCCTATTTAATAAGTCTAAGTTGCTGAAATAAGGCTATTTAATAAGTCTAAGTTGCTGAAATAAGCCTATTTAATCAGCGTAAGTTGCAGAAATAAGCATATTTCATAAGCCTATTTAATGAGCCTAAGGTGCTGAAATGTCTATTTAATAAGTCGATTTAATAAGCCTAAGTTGCTGAAATAAGCCTATTTAATGAGGCTATTTAATAAGCCTAATTTACTGAAATAAGCCTATTTAATAATCCGAAGTTTCTGAACTAAGCCTATTTAAAAAGGTCTATTTAATAAGTCTAAGTTGCTGAAATAAACCTATTTAAAAATGCTATTTAATACGCCTAAGTTGCTGAAATAAACCTGATTAATAAGGCTATTTAATAAGCATAAGTTGCTGAAATAAGCCTATTTAATAAGCCTACGTTGCTGAACTAAGCCTATATAAAAAGGTCTATTTAATAAGTCTAAGTTGATGAAATAAACCCATTTAAAAATGCTATTTAATAAGCCTAAATTGCTGAAATAAACCTGTTTAATAAGGCTATTTAATAAGCATAAGTTGCTGAAATAAGCCTATTTAATAAGCCTAAGTTGCTGAAATAAGCCTATTTAATAAGGCTATTTAATAAGTCTAAGTTGCAGAAATAAACCTATTTTATAATGCTATTTAATACGCCTAAGTTGCTGAAATAAGCATATTTTATAAGCCTAAGTTGCTAAAATAAGCCTATTTAATAGGCCTATCTAATAAGTCTAAGTTGCAGAAATAAGCATATTTCATAAGCCTATTTAATGAGCCTAAGTTGCTGAAATGTCTATTTAATAAGTCGATTTAATAAGTCTAAGTTGCTAAAATAAGCCTATTTAATAAGGCTATTTAATAAGCCTAAGTTGCTGAAATAAGCCTATTTAATAAGGCTATTTAATGAGCCTAAGTTGCTGAAATAAGCCTATTTAATAAGCCGAAGTTTCTGAACTAAGCCTATTTAAAAAGGTATATTTAATAAGTCTAAGTTGCTGAAATAAACCTATTTAAAATGCTATTTAATAAGCCTAAGTTGCTGAAATAAACCTGTTTAATAAGGCTATTTAATAAGCGTAAGTTGCTGTAATAAGCCTATTTAATAAGCCTAAGTTGCTGAAATAAGCCTATTTAATAAGGCTATTTAATAAGTCTAAGTTGCTGAAATAAACCTATTTAAAAAGCCTAAGTTGCTAAAATAAGCCTATTTAATGAGGCTATTTAATAAGTCTATTTAATAAGCCTATTTAATGAGGCTATTTAATAAGTCTATTTAATAAGCCTATTAATAAGCCTATTTAATAAGCCTATTTAATAAGCCTATTTATTGAGCCTATTTAATAAGCCTATTTAATAAGCCTATTTATTGAGCCTATTTAATAGGTGTATTTAATAAGCCTATTTAATGAGCCCAATTAATAAATATTTAATGAGCCTATTTAATCAGTCTATTTAATAAACCTATTTAATAGGCCTATTTAATAAGTCTAAGTTGCTAAAATAAGCCTATTTAATAAGCCTAAGTTGCTGAAAAGCCTATTTCATAAGCCTAAGTTGCTGAAAGAAACCTTTTTAATAAGTCTAAGTTGCTGAAATAAGCCGATTTAATAAGCCTAAGTTGCTGAAATAAGCCTATTTAATAAGGCTATTTAATAAGCCTAAGTTGCTGAATAAGCCTATTTAATAAGTCTAAGTTGCTGAAATAAGGCTATTTAATAAGCCTAAGTTGCTGAAATAAGGCTATTTATTAAGTCTAAGTTGCTGAAATAAGCCTATTTAATAAGCCTAAGTTGCTAAAATAAGCCTATTTAATGAGGCTATTTAATAAGTCTATTTAATAAGCCAATTTAATAAGCCTATTTTATAAGCCTATTTAATAAGCCTTATTAATATGTCTATTTAATAAGTCTATTTAATAAGCCTATTTAATAAATATTTAATGAGCCTATTTAATAAGCCTATTTATTGATCCTATTTAATAAGCCTATTTATTAAGCAAATTTAATAAGCCTATTTAATTAGCCTATTTAATAAGTCTATTTAATAAGTCTATTTAATAAGTCTATTTAATAAGCCTATTTAATAAGCCTATTAATTAAGCCTATTTAATGAGCCTATTTAATAAGCCTATTTATTGAGCCTATATAATAAGCCTATTTATTAATGCTATTTAATAAGTCTATTTAATAAGCCTATTTAATAAGCCTATTTAATAAGCCTATTTAACAAGCCTATTTAATACGCCTATTTAATAAACCTATTTAATCAGTATTTAATGAGCCTATTTAATAAGTCTATTTAATAAGCCTTTTTAAAAAGCCTATTTAATAAGTCTATTTAATAAGCCAATTTAATAAGTATTTAATGAGCGTATTTAATAAGCCTATTTATTGAGCCTATTTAATAAGCCTATTTATTAAGCCTATTTAATAAGCCTATTTAATAAGCCTATTTAATATGTCTATTTAATAAGCCTATTTAATAAGCCTAAGTTGCTGAAATAAGCCTATTTAATACGGCTATTTAATAAGCCTAAGTTGCTGAATAAGCCTATTTAATAAGTCTAAGTTGCTGAAATAAGGCTATTTAATAAGCCTAAGTTGCTGAAATAAGCCTATTTAATAAGCCTAAGTTGCTGAAATAAGGCTATTTAATAAGTTTAAGTTGCTGAAATAAGCCTATCTAATAAGCCTAAGTTGCTGAAATAAGCCTATTTAATAAGCCTAAGTTGCTGAAATAAGCCTATTTAATAGGCCTATCTAATAAGTCTAAGTTGCAGAAATAAGCATATTTCATAAGCCTATTTAATGAGCCTAAGTTGCTGAAATGTCTATTTAATAAGTCGATTTAATAAGCCTAAGTTGCTGAAATAAGCCTATTTAATGAGGCTATTTAATAAGCATAAGTTGCTGAAATAAGCCTATTTAATAAGCCTAAGTTGCTGAAATAAGCCTATTTAATAAGGCTATTTAATAAGTCTAAGTTGCAGAAATAAACCTATTTTATAATGCTATTTAATACGCCTAAGTTGCTGAAATAAGCATATTTAATAAGCCTAAGTTGCTAAAATAAGCCTATTTAATAGGCCTATCTAATAAGTCTAAGTTGCAGAAATAAGCATATTTCATAAGCCTATTTAATGAGCCTAAGTTGCTGAAATGTCTATTTAATAAGTCGATTTAATAAGTCTAAGTTGCTAAAATAAGCCTATTTAATAAGGCTATTTAATAAGCCTAAGTTGCTGAAATAAACCTATTTAATAAGGCTATTTAATGAGCCTAAGTTGCTGAAATAAGCCTATTTAATAAGCCGAAGTTTCTGAACTAAGCCTATTTAAAAAGGTATATTTAATAAGTCTAAGTTGCTGAAATAAACCTATTTAAAAATGCTATTTAATAAGCCTAAGTTGCTGAAATAAACCTGTTTAATAAGGCTATTTAATAAGCGTAAGTTGCTGAAATAAGCCTATTTAATAAGCCTAAGTTGTTGAAATAAGCCTATTTAATAAGGCTATTTAATAAGTCTAAGTTGCTGAAATAAACCTATTTAAAAAGCCTAAGTTGCTAAAATAAGCCTATTTAATGAGGCTATTTAATAAGTCTATTTAATAAGCCTATTTAATACGCCTATTTAATAAGTCTATTTAATAAGCCTATTTAATAAGCCTATTTAATAAGCCTATTTAATAAGCCTATTTATTGAGCCTATTTAATAAGCCTATTTAATAAACTATTTAGTATGCCTATTTAGTATGCCTATTTAATAAGCCTATTTAATAAGCCTATTTAATAAGCCTATTTATTGAGCCTATTTAATAAGTCTATTTAATAAGCCTATTTAATAAGTATTTAATGAGCCTATTTAATAAGTATATTTAATAAGCCTATTTAATAGGCCTATTTAATAAGTCTAAGTTGCTGAATAAGCCAATTTAATAAGTCTAAGTTGCTGAAATAAGGCTATTTAAATAAGCCTAATTTGCTGAAATAAGCCTATTTAATAAGCCTAAGTTGCTGAAATAAGGCTATTTAATAAGTCTAAGTTGCTGAAATAAGCCTACTTAATAAGCCTAAGTTGCTGAAATAAGTATATTTAATAAGCATAAGTTGCTGAAATAAGCCTATTTAATAAGTCTAAGTTGCTGAAATAAGGCTATTTAATAAGTCTAAGTTGCTGAAATAAGCCTATTTAATCAGCGTAAGTTGCTGAAATAAGCCTATTTAATAGGCCCAAGTTGCTGAAATAAGCCTATTTAATAAGGCTATTTAATAAGCCTAAGTTGCTGAAATAAGTCTATTTAATAAGCGTAAGTTGCTGAAATAAGGCTATTTAATGTCTAAGTTGCTGAAATAAACCTATTTAATAAGCCTAAGTTGCAGAAATAAGCATATTTCATAAGCCTATTTAATGAGCCTAAGGTGCTGAAATGTCTATTTAATAAGTCGATTTAATAAGCCTAAGTTGCTGAAATAAGCCTATTTAATGAGGCTATTTAATAAGCCTAATTTACTGAAATAAGCCTATTTAATAATCCGAAGTTTCTGAACTAAGCCTATTTAAAAAGGTCTATTTAATAAGTCTAAGTTGCTGAAATAAACCTATTTAAAAATGCTATTTAATACGCCTAAGTTGCTGAAATAAACCTGATTAATAAGGCTATTTAATAAGCATAAGTTGCTGAAATAAGCCTATTTAATAAGCCTACGTTGCTGAACTAAGCCTATATAAAAAGGTCTATTTAATAAGTCTAAGTTGATGAAATAAACCCATTTAAAATGCTATTTAATAAGCCTAAATTGCTGAAATAAACCTGTTTAATAAGGCTATTTAATAAGCATAAGTTGCTGAAATAAGCCTATTTAATAAGCCTAAGTTGCTGAAATAAGCCTATTTAATAAGGCTATTTAATAAGTCTAAGTTGCAGAAATAAACCTATTTTATAATGCTATTTAATACGCCTAAGTTGCTGAAATAAGCATATTTTATAAGCCTAAGTTGCTAAAATAAGCCTATTTAATAGGCCTATCTAATAAGTCTAAGTTGCAGAAATAAGCATATTTCATAAGCCTATTTAATGAGCCTAAGTTGCTGAAATGTCTATTTAATAAGTCGATTTAATAAGTCTAAGTTGCTAAAATAAGCCTATTTAATAAGGCTATTTAATAAGCCTAAGTTGCTGAAATAAGCCTATTTAATAAGGCTATTTAATGAGCCTAAGTTGCTGAAATAAGCTTATTTAATAAGCCGAAGTTTCTGAACTAAGCCTATTTAAAAAGGTATATTTAATAAGTCTAAGTTGCTGAAATAAACCTATTTAAAATGCTATTTAATAAGCCTAAGTTGCTGAAATAAACCTGTTTAATAAGGCTATTTAATAAGCGTAAGTTGCTGTAATAAGCCTATTTAATAAGCCTAAGTTGCTGAAATAAGCCTATTTAATAAGGCTATTTAATAAGTCTAAGTTGCTGAAATAAACCTATTTAAAAAGCCTAAGTTGCTAAAATAAGCCTATTTAATGAGGCTATTTAATAAGTCTATTTAATAAGCCTATTTAATACGCCTATTTAATAAGTCTATTTAATAAGCCTATTAATAAGCCTATTTAATAAGCCTATTTAATAAGCCTATTTATTGAGCCTATTTAATAAGCCTATTTAATAAGCCTATTTATTGAGCCTATTTAATAGGTGTATTTAATAAGCCTATTTAATGAGCCCAATTAATAAGTATTTAATGAGCCTATTTAATCAGTCTATTTAATAAACCTATTTAATAGGCCTATTTAATAAGTCTAAGTTGCTAAAATAAGCCTATTTAATAAGCCTAAGTTGCTGAAAAGCCTATTTCATAAGCCTAAGTTGCTGAAAGAAACCTTTTTAATAAGTCTAAGTTGCTGAAATAAGCCGATTTAATAAGCCTAAGTTGCTGAAATAAGCCTATTTAATAAGGCTATTTAATAAGCCTAAGTTGCTGAATAAGCCTATTTAATAAGTCTAAGTTGCTGAAATAAGGCTATTTAATAAGCCTAAGTTGCTGAAATAAGGCTATTTATTAAGTCTAAGTTGCTGAAATAAGCCTATTTAATAAGCCTAAGTTGCTAAAATAAGCCTATTTAATGAGGCTATTTAATAAGTCTATTTAATAAGCCTATTTAATAAGCCTATTTAATAAGCCTATTTAATGAGCCTATTTAATAAGTCTATTTAATAAGCCTTTTTAAAAAGCCTATTTAATAAGTCTATTTAATAAGCCTATTTAATAAGTATTTAATGAGCGTATTTAATACGCCTATTTATTGAGCCTATTTAATAAGCCTATTTATTAAGCCTATTTAATAAGCCTATTTAATAAGCCTATTTAATATGTCTATTTAATAAGCCTATTTAATAAGCCTAAGTTGCTGAAATAAGCCTATTTAATACGGCTATTTAATAAGCCTAAGTTGCTGAATAAGCCTATTTAATAAGTCTAAGTTGCTGAAATAAGGCTATTTAATAAGCCTAAGTTGCTGAAATAAGCCTATTTAATAAGCCTAAGTTGCTGAAATAAGGCTATTTAATAAGTTTAATTTGCTGAAATAAGCCTATTTAATAAGCCTAAGTTGCTGAAATAAGCCTATTTAATAAGCCTAAGTTGCTGAAATAAGCCTATTTAATAGGCCTATCTAATAAGTCTAAGTTGCAGAAATAAGCATATTTCATAAGCCTATTTAATGAGCCTAAGTTGCTGAAATGTCTATTTAATAAGTCGATTTAATAAGCCTAAGTTGCTGAAATAAGCCTATTTAATGAGGCTATTTAATAAGCATAAGTTGCTGAAATAAGCCTATTTAATAAGCCTACGTTGCTGAACTAAGCCTATATAAAAAGGTCTATTTAATAAGTCTAAGTTGCTGAAATAAACCTATTTAAAAATGCTAGTTAATATGCCTAAATTGCTGAAATAAACCTGTTTAATAAGGCTATTTAATAAGCATAAGTTGCTGAAATAAGCCTATTTAATAAGCCTAAGTTGCTCAAATAAGCCTATTTAATAAGGCTATTTAATAAGTCTAAGTTGCAGAAATAAACCTATTTTATAATGCTATTTAATACGCCTAAGTTGCTGAAATAAGCATATTTAATAAGTCTAAGTTGCTAAAATAAGCCTATTTAATAAGGCTATTTAATAAGCCTAAGTTGCTGAAATAAGCCTATTTAATAAGGCTATTTAATGAGCCTAAGTTGCTGAAATAAGCCTATTTATTAAGCCGAAGTTTCTGAACTAAGCCTATTTAAAACGGTATATTTAATAAGTCTAAGTTGCTGAAATAAACCTATTTAAAAATGCTATTTAATAAGCCTAAGTTGCTGAAATAAACCTGTTTAATAAGGCTATTTAATAAGCGTAAGTTGCTGAAATAAGCCTAAGTTGCTGAAATAAGCCTATTTAATAAGCCTAAGTTGCTGAAATAAGCCTATTTAATAGGCCTATCTAATAAGTCTAAGTTGCAGAAATAAGCATATTTCATAAGCCTATTTAATGAGCCTAAGTTGCTGAAATGTCTATTTAATAAGTCGATTTAATAAGCCTAAGTTGCTGAAATAAGCCTATTTAATGAGGCTATTTAATAAGCATAAGTTGCTGAAATAAGCCTATTTAATAAGCCTAAGTTGCTGAAATAAGCCTATTTAATAAGGCTATTTAATAAGTCTAAGTTGCAGAAATAAACCTATTTTATAATGCTATTTAATACGCCTAAGTTGCTGAAATAAGCATATTTAATAAGCCTAAGTTGCTAAAATAAGCCTATTTAATAGGCCTATCTAATAAGTCTAAGTTGCAGAAATAAGCATATTTCATAAGCCTATTTAATGAGCCTAAGTTGCTGAAATGTCTATTTAATAAGTCGATTTAATAAGTCTAAGTTGCTAAAATAAGCCTATTTAATAAGGCTATTTAATAAGCCTAAGTTGCTGAAATAAACCTATTTAATAAGGCTATTTAATGAGCCTAAGTTGCTGAAATAAGCCTATTTAATAAGCCGAAGTTTCTGAACTAAGCCTATTTAAAAAGGTATATTTAATAAGTCTAAGTTGCTGAAATAAACCTATTTAAAAATGCTATTTAATAAGCCTAAGTTGCTGAAATAAACCTGTTTAATAAGGCTATTTAATAAGCGTAAGTTGCTGAAATAAGCCTATTTAATAAGCCTAAGTTGTTGAAATAAGCCTATTTAATAAGGCTATTTAATAAGTCTAAGTTGCTGAAATAAACCTATTTAAAAAGCCTAAGTTGCTAAAATAAGCCTATTTAATGAGGCTATTTAATAAGTCTATTTAATAAGCCTATTTAATACGCCTATTTAATAAGTCTATTTAATAAGCCTATTTAATAAGCCTATTTAATAAGCCTATTTAATAAGCCTATTTATTGAGCCTATTTAATAAGCCTATTTAATAAGCCTATTTAATAAGCCTATTTATTGAGCCTATTTAATAAGCCTATTTATTGAGCCTATTTAATAAGCCTATTTATTGAGCCTATTTCATATGCCTATGTAATATGTCTATTTAATAAGCTATTTAATGAGCCTATTTAATAAGCCTATTTAATAAGCCTATTTAATAAGCCTATTTATTGAGCCTATTTAATAAGCCTATTTAATAAACTATTTAGTATGCCTATTTAGTATGCCTATTTAATAAGCCTATTTAATAAGCCTATTTAATAAGCCTATTTATTAAGCCTATTTAATAAGTCTATTTAATAAGCCTATTTAATAAGTATTTAATGAGCCTATTTAATAAGTATATTTAATAAGCCTATTTAATAGGCCTATTTAATAAGTCTAAGTTGCTGAATAAGCCAATTTAATAAGTCTAAGTTGCTGAAATAAGGCTATTTAAATAAGCCTAATTTGCTGAAATAAGCCTATTTAATAAGCCTAAGTTGCTGAAATAAGGCTATTTAATAAGTCTAAGTTGCTGAAATAAGCCTACTTAATAAGCCTAAGTTGCTGAAATAAGTATATTTAATAAGCATAAGTTGCTGAAATAAGCCTATTTAATAAGTCTAAGTTGCTGAAATAAGGCTATTTAATAAGTCTAAGTTGCTGAAATAAGCCTATTTAATCAGCGTAAGTTGCTGAAATAAGCCTATTTAATAGGCCCAAGTTGCTGAAATAAGCCTATTTAATAAGGCTATTTAATAAGCCTAAGTTGCTGAAATAAGTCTATTTAATAAGCGTAAGTTGCTGAAATAAGGCTATTTAATGTCTAAGTTGCTGAAATAAACCTATTTAATAAGCCTAAGTTGCAGAAATAAGCATATTTCATAAGCCTATTTAATGAGCCTAAGGTGCTGAAATGTCTATTTAATAAGTCGATTTAATAAGCCTAAGTTGCTGAAATAAGCCTATTTAATGAGGCTATTTAATAAGCCTAATTTACTGAAATAAGCCTATTTAATAATCCGAAGTTTCTGAACTAAGCCTATTTAAAAAGGTCTATTTAATAAGTCTAAGTTGCTGAAATAAACCTATTTAAAAATGCTATTTAATACGCCTAAGTTGCTGAAATAAACCTGATTAATAAGGCTATTTAATAAGCATAAGTTGCTGAAATAAGCCTATTTAATAAGCCTACGTTGCTGAACTAAGCCTATATAAAAAGGTCTATTTAATAAGTCTAAGTTGATGAAATAAACCCATTTAAAAATGCTATTTAATAAGCCTAAATTGCTGAAATAAACCTGTTTAATAAGGCTATTTAATAAGCATAAGTTGCTGAAATAAGCCTATTTAATAAGCCTAAGTTGCTGAAATAAGCCTATTTAATAAGGCTATTTAATAAGTCTAAGTTGCAGAAATAAACCTATTTTATAATGCTATTTAATACGCCTAAGTTGCTGAAATAAGCATATTTTATAAGCCTAAGTTGCTAAAATAAGCCTATTTAATAGGCCTATCTAATAAGTCTAAGTTGCAGAAATAAGCATATTTCATAAGCCTATTTAATGAGCCTAAGTTGCTGAAATGTCTATTTAATAAGTCGATTTAATAAGTCTAAGTTGCTAAAATAAGCCTATTTAATAAGGCTATTTAATAAGCCTAAGTTGCTGAAATAAGCCTATTTAATAAGGCTATTTAATGAGCCTAAGTTGCTGAAATAAGCTTATTTAATAAGCCGAAGTTTCTGAACTAAGCCTATTTAAAAAGGTATATTTAATAAGTCTAAGTTGCTGAAATAAACCTATTTAAAATGCTATTTAATAAGCCTAAGTTGCTGAAATAAACCTGTTTAATAAGGCTATTTAATAAGCGTAAGTTGCTGTAATAAGCCTATTTAATAAGCCTAAGTTGCTGAAATAAGCCTATTTAATAAGGCTATTTAATAAGTCTAAGTTGCTGAAATAAACCTATTTAAAAAGCCTAAGTTGCTAAAATAAGCCTATTTAATGAGGCTATTTAATAAGTCTATTTAATAAGCCTATTTAATACGCCTATTTAATAAGTCTATTTAATAAGCCTATTAATAAGCCTATTTAATAAGCCTATTTAATAAGCCTATTTATTGAGCCTATTTAATAAGCCTATTTAATAAGCCTATTTATTGAGCCTATTTAATAGGTGTATTTAATAAGCCTATTTAATGAGCCCAATTAATAAGTATTTAATGAGCCTATTTAATCAGTCTATTTAATAAACCTATTTAATAGGCCTATTTAATAAGTCTAAGTTGCTAAAATAAGCCTATTTAATAAGCCTAAGTTGCTGAAAAGCCTATTTCATAAGCCTAAGTTGCTGAAAGAAACCTTTTTAATAAGTCTAAGTTGCTGAAATAAGCCGATTTAATAAGCCTAAGTTGCTGAAATAAGCCTATTTAATAAGGCTATTTAATAAGCCTAAGTTGCTGAATAAGCCTATTTAATAAGTCTAAGTTGCTGAAATAAGGCTATTTAATAAGCCTAAGTTGCTGAAATAAGGCTATTTATTAAGTCTAAGTTGCTGAAATAAGCCTATTTAATAAGCCTAAGTTGCTAAAATAAGCCTATTTAATGAGGCTATTTAATAAGTCTATTTAATAAGCCTATTTAATAAGCCTATTTAATAAGCCTATTTAATGAGCCTATTTAATAAGTCTATTTAATAAGCCTTTTTAAAAAGCCTATTTAATAAGTCTATTTAATAAGCCTATTTAATAAGTATTTAATGAGCGTATTTAATAAGCCTATTTATTGAGCCTATTTAATAAGCCTATTTATTAAGCCTATTTAATAAGCCTATTTAATAAGCCTATTTAATATGTCTATTTAATAAGCCTATTTAATAAGCCTAAGTTGCTGAAATAAGCCTATTTAATACGGCTATTTAATAAGCCTAAGTTGCTGAATAAGCCTATTTAATAAGTCTAAGTTGCTGAAATAAGGCTATTTAATAAGCCTAAGTTGCTGAAATAAGCCTATTTAATAAGCCTAAGTTGCTGAAATAAGGCTATTTAATAAGTTTAAGTTGCTGAAATAAGCCTATTTAATAAGCCTAAGTTGCTGAAATAAGCCTATTTAATAAGCCTAAGTTGCTGAAATAAGCCTATTTAATAGGCCTATCTAATAAGTCTAAGTTGCAGAAATAAGCATATTTCATAAGCCTATTTAATGAGCCTAAGTTGCTGAAATGTCTATTTAATAAGTCGATTTAATAAGCCTAAGTTGCTGAAATAAGCCTATTTAATGAGGCTATTTAATAAGCATAAGTTGCTGAAATAAGCCTATTTAATAAGCCTACGTTGCTGAACTAAGCCTATATAAAAAGGTCTATTTAATAAGTCTAAGTTGCTGAAATAAACCTATTTAAAAATGCTAGTTAATATGCCTAAATTGCTGAAATAAACCTGTTTAATAAGGCTATTTAATAAGCATAAGTTGCTGAAATAAGCCTATTTAATAAGCCTAAGTTGCTGAAATAAGCCTATTTAATAAGGCTATTTAATAAGTCTAAGTTGCAGAAATAAACCTATTTTATAATGCTATTTAATACGCCTAAGTTGCTGAAATAAGCATATTTAATAAGTCTAAGTTGCTAAAATAAGCCTATTTAATAAGGCTATTTAATAAGCCTAAGTTGCTGAAATAAGCCTATTTAATAAGGCTATTTAATGAGCCTAAGTTGCTGAAATGTCTATTTAATAAGTCGATTTAATAAGTCAAAGTTGCTAAAATAAGCCTATTTCATAAGGCTATTTAATAAGCCTAAGTTGCTGAAATAAGCCTATTTATTAAGCCGAAGTTTCTGAACTAAGCCTATTTAAAACGGTATATTTAATAAGTCTAAGTTGCTGAAATAAACCTATTTAAAAATGCTATTTAATAAGCCTAAGTTGCTGAAATAAACCTGTTTAATAAGGCTATTTAATAAGCGTAAGTTGCTGAAATAAGCCTAAGTTGCTGAAATAAGCCTATTTAATAAGGCTATTTAATAAGTCTAAGTTGCTGAAATAAACCTATTTAATAAGCCTAAGTTGCTAAAATAAGCCTATTTAATGAGGCTATTTAATAAGTTTATTTAATAAGCCTATTGAATAAGCCTATTTAATAAGCCTATTTAATAAGCCTATTTAATACGCCTATTTAATAAACCTATTTAATCAGTATTTAATGAGCCTATTTAATAAGGTTATTTAATAAGCCTTTTTAAAAAGCCTATTTAATAAGTCTATTTAATAAGCCTATTTAATAAGTCTATTTAATAAGTCTATTTAATAAGCCTACTTAATAAGTATTTAATGAGCCTATTTAATAAGCCTATTTATTGAGCCTATTTAATAAGCCTATTTATTGAGCCTATTTAATAAGCCTATTTATTGAGCCTATTTAATAAGCTAATTATTGAGCCTATTTAATGAGCCTATTTAATAAGTCTATTTAATAAGCCTATTTAATAAGCCTATTTAATAAGCCTATTTAATACACCTAAGTTGCTGAAATAAGCCTATTTAATAAGCCTGAGTTGCTAAAATAAGGCTATTTAATGAGGCTATTTAATACGTCTCTTTAATAAGCCTATTTAATAAGCCTATTTAATAAGCCTACTTAATAAACCTATTTAATAAGCCTATTTAATAAGTCTATTTAATAAGTCTATTTAATAAGCCTATTTAATAAGTATTTAATGAGCCTATTTAATAAGCCTATTTATTGAGCCTATTTAATAAGCCTATTTATTAAGCATATTTAATAAGCCTATTTAATAAGCCTATTTAATAAGTCTATTTAATAAGCCTATTTAATAAGCCTATTTAATAAGCCTAAGTTGCTGAAATAAGCCTATTTAATAAGTCTAAGTTGCTGAAATAAGCCTATCTAATAAGCCAAAGTTGCTAAAATAGGCCTATTTAATGAGGCTATTTGATAAGTCTATTTAATAAGCCTATTTAATAAGCCTATTTAAAAAGGTCTATTTAATAAGTCTAAGTTGCTGAAATAAACCTATTTAAAAATGCTATTTAATACGCCTAAGTTGCTGAAATAAACCTGTTTAATAAGGCTATTTAATAAGCATAAGTTGCTGAAATAAACCTGTTTAATAAGCCTATTTAATAAGCCTAAGTTGCTGAAATAAGCCTATTTAATAAGGCTATTTAATACGTCTAAGTTGCAGAAATAAACCTATTTAATAATGCTATTTAATACGCCTAAGTTGCTGAAATAAGCATATTTAATAAGCATAAGTTGCTAAAATAAGCCTATTTAATAGGCCTATCTAATAAGTCTAAGTTGCAGAAAAAAGCATATTTCATAAGCATATTTATTGAGCCTAAGTTTCTGAAATGTCTATTTAATAAGGCTATTTAATAAGCCTAAGTTGCTAAAATAAGCCTATTTAATAAGGCTATTTAATAAGCCTAAGTTGCTGAAATAAGCCTATTTAAAAAGGTATATTTAATAAGTCTAAGTTGCTGAAATAAACCTATTTAAAAATGCTATTTAATAAGCCTAAGTTGCTGAAATAAACCTATTTAATAAGCCTAAGTTGCTAAAATAAGCCTATTTAATGAGGCTATTTAATAAGTCTATTTAATAAGCCTATTTAATAAGCCTATTTAATAAGCCTATTTAATAAGCCTATTTAATACGCCTATTTAATAAACCTATTTAATCGGTATTTAATCAGCCTATTTAATACGACTATTTAATAAGCCTTTTTAAAAAGCCTATTTAATAAGTCTATTTAATAAGCCTATTTAATAAGTCTATTTAATAAGTCTATTTAATAAGCCTATTTAATAAGTATTTAATGAGCCTATTTAATAAGCCTATTTATTGAGCCTATTTAATAAGCCTATTTATTGAGCCTATTTAATAAGCCTATTTATTGAGCCTATTTAATGAGCCTATTTATTGAGCCTATTTAATGAGCATATTTAATAAGTCTATTGAATAAGCCTATTTAATAAGCCTATTTAATAAGCCTATTTAATAAGCCTATTTAATAAGCCTATTTAATAAGCCTATTTAATAACCCTATTTATTGAGCCTATTTAATAAGTCTATTTAATAAGCCTATTTAATAAGCCTATTTAATAAGTATTTAATGAGCCTATTTAATAAGTCTATTTAATAAGCCTATTTAATAAGCCTAGTTAATAAGTCTAAGTTGCTGAAATAAGCCTATTTAATAAGCCTATTTAATACGCCTATTTAATAAACCTATTTAATCAGTATTTAATGAGCCTATTTGATAAGTCTATTTAATAAGCCTTTTTAAAAAGCCTATTTAATAAGTCTATTTAATAAGCCTATTTAATAAGTCTCTTTAATAAGTCTATTTAATAAGCCTATTTAATAAGCCTATTTATTGAGCCTATTTGATAAGTCTATTTAATAAGCCTATTAAATAAGCCTATTTAATAAGTATTTAATGCGCCTATTTAATAAGTCTATTTGATAAGCCTAATTAATAGGCCTATTTAATAAGCCTATATATTGAGCCTTTTTAATAAGTCTATTTAATAAGCCTATTAAATAAGCCTATTTAATAAGTATTTAATGCACCTATTTAATACGCCTATTTATTGAGCCTATTTAATAAGCCTATTTATTGAGCCTATTTAATAAGCCTATTTATTGAGCCTATTTAATAAGCCTATTTATTGTGCCTATTTAATGAGCCTATTTAATAAGTCTATTTAATAAGCCTATTTAATAAGCCTATTTAGTAAGCCTATTTAATAACCCTATTTAATAAGCCTATTTAATAAGCCTATTTAATATGCCTATTTAATAAGCCTATTTATTGAGCCTATTTAATAAGTCTATTTAATAAGCCTATTAAATAAGCCTATTTAATGCGCCTATTTAATAAGTCTATTTGATAAGCCTATTTAATAGGCCTATTTAATAAATCTAAGTTGCTGAAATAAGCCTATTTAATAAGCCTAACTTGCTGAAATAAGCCTATTTAATAAGCCTGAGTTGCTAAAATAAGGCTATTTAATGAGGCTATTTAATACGTCTATTTAATAAGCCTATTTAATAAGCCTATTTAATAAGCCTATTTAATAAGCCTATTTAATAAGCCTATTTAATATGCCTATTTAATAACCCTATTTATTGAGCCTATTTAATAAGTCTATTTAATAAGCCTATTTAATAAGCCTATTTAATAAGTATTTAATGAGCCTATTTAATAAGTCTATTTAATAAGCCTATTTAATAAGCCTAGTTAATAAGTCTAAGTTGCTGAAATAAGCCTATTTAATAAGCCTATTTAATACGCCTATTTAATAAACCTATTTAATCAGTATTTAATGAGCCTATTTGATAAGTCTATTTAATAAGCCTTTTTAAAAAGCCTATTTAATAAGTCTATTTAATAAGCCTATTTAATAAGTCTCTTTAATAAGTCTATTTAATAAGCCTATTTAATAAGCCTATTTATTGAGCCTATTTGATAAGTCTATTTAATAAGCCTATTAAATAAGCCTATTTAATAAGTATTTAATGCGCCTATTTAATAAGTCTATTTGATAAGCCTATTTAATAGGCCTATTTAATAAGCCTATATATTGAGCCTTTTTAATAAGTCTATTTAATAAGCCTATTAAATAAGCCTATTTAATAAGTATTTAATGCGCCTATTTAATACGCCTATTTATTGAGCCTATTTAATAAGCCTATTTATTGAGCCAATTTAATAAGCCTATTTATTGAGCCTATTTAATAAGCCTATTTATTGTGCCTATTTAATGAGCCTATTTAATAAGTCTATTTAATAAGCCTATTTAATAAGCCTATTTAGTAAGCCTATTTAATAACCCTATTTAATAAGCCTATTTAATAAGCCTATTTAATACGCCTATTTAATAAGCCTATTTATTGAGCCTATTTAATAAGTCTATTTAATAAGCCTATTAAATAAGCCTATTTAATGCGCCTATTTAATAAGTCTATTTGATAAGCCTATTTAATAGGGCTATTTAATAAGTCTAAGTTGCTGAAATAAGCCTATTTAATAAGCCTAACTTGCTGAAATAAGCCTATTTAATAAGCCTGAGTTGCTAAAATAAGGCTATTTAATGAGGCTATTTAATACGTCTATTTAATAAGCCTATTTAATAAGCCTATTTAATAAGCCTAAGTTGCTGAAATAAGCCTATTTAATAAGTCTAAGTTGCTGAAATAAGGCTATTTAATAAGCTTAAGTTGCTGAAATAAGCCTATTTAATAAGCCTAAGTTGCTGAAATAAGCCTATTTAATAAGTCTAAGTTGCTGAAATAAGCCTATCTAATAAGCCAAAGTTGCTAAAATAGGCCTATTTAATGAGGCTATTTGATAAGTCTATTTAATAAGCCTATTTAATAAGCCTATTTAAAAAGGTCTATTTAATAAGTCTAAGTTGCTGAAATAAACCTATTTAAAAATGCTATTTAATACGCCTAAGTTGCTGAAATAAACCTGTTTAATAAGGCTATTTAATAAGCATAAGTTGCTGAAATAAGCCTATTTAATAAGCCTAAGTTGCTGAAATAAGCCTATTTAATAAGGCTATTTAATACGTCTAAGTTGCAGAAATAAACCTATTTAATAATGCTATTTAATACGCCTAAGTTGCTGAAATAAGCATATTTAATAAGCATAAGTTGCTAAAATAAGCCTATTTAATAGGCCTATCTAATAAGTCTAAGTTGCAGAAAAAAGCATATTTCATAAGCATATTTATTGAGCCTAAGTTTCTGAAATGTCTATTTAATAAGGCTATTTAATAAGCCTAAGTTGTTGAAATAAGCCTATTTAATAAGGCTATTTAATGAGCCTAAGTTGCTGAAATAAGCCTATTTAAAAAGCCTAAGTTTCTGAACTAAGCCTATTTAAAAAGGTATATTTAATAAGTCTAAGTTGCTGAAATAAACCTATTTAAAAATGCTATTTAATAAGCCTAAGTTGCTGAAATAAACCTGTTTAATAAGGCTATTTAATAAGCATAAGTTGCTGAAATAAGCCTAAGTTGCTGAAATAAGCCTATTTAATAAGGCTATTTAATAAGTCTAAGTTGCTGAAATAAACCTATTTAATAAGCCTAAGTTGCTAAAATAAGCCTATTTAATGAGGCTATTTAATAAGTCTATTTAATAAGCCTATTTAATAAGCCTATTTAATAAGCCTATTTAATAAGCCTATTTAATACGCCTATTTAATAAACCTATTTAATCAGTATTTAATGAGCCTATTTAATAAGTCTATTTAATAAACCTTTTTAAAAAGCCTATTTAATAAGTCTATTTAATAAGCCTATTTAATAAGTCTATTTAATAAGTTTATTTAATAAGCCTATTTAATAAGTATTTAATGAACCTATTTAATAAGCTTATTTATTGAGCCTATTTAATAAGCCTATTTATTGAGCCTATTTAATAAGCCTATTTATTGAGCCTATTTAATGAGCCTATTTATTGAGCCTATTTAATGAGCATATTTAATAAGTCTATGGAATAAGCCTATTTAATAAGCCTATTTAATAAGCCTATTTAATAAGCCTATTTAATAAGCCTATTTAATAAGCCTATTTAATAAGCCTATTTAATAACCCTATTTATTGAGCCTATTTAATAAGTCTATTTAATAAGCCTATTTAATAAGCCTATTTAATAAGTATTTAATGAGCCTATTTAATAAGTCTATTTAATAAGCCTATTTAATAAGCCTAGTTAATAAGTCTAAGTTGCTGAAATAAGCCTATTTAATGAGCCTAAGTTGCTGAAATAAGCCTATTTAATAAGGCTATTTTAATATGCATAAGTTGCTTAAATAAGCCTATTTAATAAGCCTAAGTTGCTAAAATAAGCCTATTTAGTGAGGCTGTTTAATATGTCTATTTAATACGCCTATTTAATAAACCTATTTAATCAGTATTTAATGAGCCTATTTGATAAGTCTATTTAATAAGCCTTTTTAAAAAGCCTATTTAATAAGTCTATTTAATAAGCCTATTTAATAAGTCTCTTTAATAAGTCTATTTAATAAGCCTATTTAATAAGCCTATTTATTGAGCCTATTTGATAAGTCTATTTAATAAGCCTATTAAATAAGCCTATTTAATAAGTATTTAATGCGCCTATTTAATAAGTCTATTTGATAAGCCTATTTAATAGGCCTATTTAATAAGCCTATATATTGAACCTTTTTAATAAGTCTATTTAATAAGCCTATTAAATAAGCCTATTTAATAAGTATTTAATGCGCCTATTTAATACGCCTATTTATTGAGCCTATTTAATAAGCCTATTTATTGAGCCTATTTAATAAGCCTATTTATTGACCCTATTTAATAAGCCTATTTATTGTGCCTATTTAATGAGCCTATTTAATAAGTCTATTTAATAAGCCTATTTAATAAGCCTATTTAGTAAGCCTATTTAATAACCCTATTTAATAAGCCTATTTAATAAGCCTATTTAATACGCCTATTTAATAAGCCTATTTATTGAGCCTATTTAATAAGTCTATTTAATAAGCCTATTAAATAAGCCTATTTAATGCGCCTATTTAATAAGTCTATTTGATAAGCCTATTTAATAGGCCTATTTAATAAATCTAAGTTGCTGAAATAAGCCTATTTAATAAGCCTATTTAATAAGTATTTAATGAACCTATTTAATAAGCCTATTTATTGAGCCTATTTAATAAGCCTATTTATTGAGCCTATTTAATAAGCCTATTTATCGAGCCTATTTAATGAGCCTATTTATTGAGCCTATTTAATGAGCATATTTAATAAGTCTATGGAATAAGCCTATTTAATAAGCCTATTTAATAAGCCTATTTAATAAGCCTATTTAATAAGCCTATTTAATAAGCCTATTTAATAACCCTATTTATTGAGCCTATTTAATAAGTCTATTTAATAAGCCTATTTAATAAGCCTATTTAATAAGTATTTAATGAGCCTATTTAAAAAGTCTATTTAATAAGCCTAAGTTGCTGAAATAAGCCTATTTAATAAGGCTATTTTAATATGCATAAGTTGCTTAAATAAGCCTATTTAATAAGCCTAAGTTGCTAAAATAAGCCTATTTAGTGAGGCTGTTTAATATGTCTATTTAATAAGCCTATTTAATAAGCCTATTTATTAAGCCTATTTAATACGCCTATTTAATAAAACTATTTAATCAGTATTTAATGAGCCTATTTGATAAGTCTATTTAATAAGCCTTTTTAAAAAGCCTATTTAATAAGTCTATTTAATAAGCCTATTTAATAAGTCTCTTTAATAAGTCTATTTAATAAGCCTATTTAATAAGCCTATTTATTGAGCCTATTTGATAAGTATTTAATGCGCCTATTTAATAAGTCTATTTGATAAGCCTATTTAATAGGCCTATTTAATAAGCCTATATATTGAGCCTTTTTAATAAGTCTATTTAATAAGCCTATTAAATAAGCCTATTTAATAAGTATTTAATGCGCCTATTTAATACGCCTATTTATTGAGCCTATTTAATAAGCATATTTATTGAGCCTATTTAATAAGCCTATTTATTGAGCCTATTTAATAAGCCTATTTATTGTGCCTATTTAATGAGCCTATTTAATAAGTCTATTTAATAAGCCTATTTAATAAGCCTATTTAGTAAGCCTATTTAATAACCCTATTTAATAAGCCCATTTAATAAGCCTATTTAATACGCCTATTTAATAAGCCTATTTATTGAGCCTATTTAATAAGTCTATTTAATAAGCCTATTAAATAAGCCTATTTAATGCGCCTATTTAATAAGTCTATTTGATAAGCCTATTTAATAGGCCTATTTAATAAATCTACGTTGCTGAAATAAGCCTATTTAATAAGCCTAACTTGCTGAAATAAGCCTATTTAATAAGCCTGAGTTGCTAAAATAAGGCTATTTAATGAGGCTATTTAATACGTCTATTTAATAAGCCTATTTAATAAGCCTATTTAATAAGCCTATTTATTGAGCCTATTTAATAAGCCTATTTAATAACCCTATTTATTGAGCCTATTTAATAAGTCTATTTAATAAGCCTATTTAATAAGCCTATTTAATAAGTATTTAATGAGCCTATTTAATAAGTCTATTTAATAAGCCTATTTAATAAGCCTAGTTAATAAGTCTAAGTTGCTGAAATAAGCCTATTTAATAAGCCTATTTAATACGCCTATTTAATAAACCTATTTAATCAGTATTTAATGAGCCTATTTGATAAGTCTATTTAATAAGCCTTTTTAATAAGTCTCTTTAATAAGTCTATTTAATAAGCCTATTTAATAAGCCTATTTATTGAGCCTATTTGATAAGTCTATTTAATAAGCCTATTAAATAAGCCTATTTAATAAGTATTTAATGCGCCTATTTAATAAGTCTATTTGATAAGCCTATTTAATAGGCCTATTTAATAAGCCTATATATTGAGCCTATTTAATAAGTCTATTTAATAAGCCTATTAAATAAGCCTATTTAATAAGTATTTAATGCGCCTATTTAATAAGCCTATTTATTGAGCCTATTTAATAAGCCTATTTATTGAGCCTATTTAATAAGCCTATTTATTGAGCCTATTTAATAAGCCTATTTATTGTGCCTATTTAATGAGCCTATTTAATAAGTCTATTTAATAAGGCTATTTAATAAGCCTATTTAGTAAGCCTATTTAATAACCCTATTTAATAAGCCTATTTAATAAGCCTATTTAATACGCCTATTTAATAAGCCTATTTATTGAGCCTATTTAATAAGTCTATTTAATAAGCCTATTAAATAAGCCTATTTAATGCGCCTATTTAATAAGTCTATTTGATAAGCCTATTTAATAGGGCTATTTAATAAGTCTAAGTTGCTGAAATAAGCCTATTTTATAAGCCTAACTTGCTGAAATAAGCCTATTTAATAAGCCTGAGTTGCTAAAATAAGGCTATTTAATGAGGCTATTTAATACGTCTATTTAATACGCCTATTTAATAAGCCTATTTAATAAGCCTAAGTTGCTGAAATAAGCCTATTTAATAAGTCTAAGTTGCTGAAATAAGGCTATTTAATAAGCCTAAGTTGCTGAAATAAACTTATTTAATAAGCCTAAGTTGCTGAAATAAGCCTATTTAATAAGTCTAAGTTGCTGAAATAAGCCTATCTAATAAGCCAAAGTTGCTAAAATAGGCCTATTTAATGAGGCTATTTGATAAGTCTATTTAATAAGCCTATTTAATAAGCCTATTTAAAAAGGTCTATTTAATAAGTCTAAGTTGCTGAAATAAACCTATTTAAAAATGCTATTTAATACGCCTAAGTTGCTGAAATAAACCTGTTTAATAAGGCTATTTAATAAGCATAAGTTGCTGAAATAAGCCTATTTAATAAGCCTACGTTGCTGAACTAAGCCTATATAAAAAGGTCTATTTAATAAGTCTAAGTTGCTGAAATAAACCTATTTAATAATGCTATTTAATAAGCCTAAATTGCTGAAATAAACCTGTTTAATAAGGCTATTTAATAAGCATAAGTTGCTGAAATAAGCCTATTTAATAAGCCTAAGTTGCTGAAATAAGCCTATTTAATAAGGCTATTTAATTCGTCTAAGTTGCAGAAATAAACCTATTTAATAATGCTATTTAATACGCCTAAGTTGCTGAAATAAGCATATTTAATAAGCATAAGTTGCTAAAATAAGCCTATTTAATAGGCCTATCTAATAAGTCTAAGTTGCAGAAAAAAGCATATTTCATAAGCATATTTATTGAGCCTAAGTTTCTGAAATGTCTATTTAATAAGGCTATTTAATAAGCCTAAGTTGCTGAAATAAGCCTATTTAATAAGGCTATTTAATGAGCCTAAGTTGCTGAAATAAGCCTATTTAAAAAGCCTAAGTTTCTGAACTAAGCCTATTTAAAAAGGTATATTTAATAAGTCTAAGTTGCTGAAATAAACCTATTTAAAAATGCTATTTAATAAGCCTAAGTTGCTGAAATAAACCTGTTTAATAAGGCTATTTAATAAGCATAAGTTGCTGAAATAAGCCTAAGTTGCTGAAATAAGCCTATTTAATAAGGCTATTTAATAAGTCTAAGTTGCTGAAATAAACCTATTTAATAAGCCTAAGTTGCTAAAATAAGCCTATTTAATGAGGCTATTTAATAAGTCTATTTAATAAGCCTATTTAATAAGCCTATTTAATAAGCCTATTAAATAAGCCTATTTAATACGCCTATTTAATAAACCTATTTAATCAGTATTTAATGAGCCTATTTAATAAGTCTATTTAATAAACCTTTTTAAAAAGCCTATTTAATAAGTCTATTTAATAAGCCTATTTAATAAGTCTATTTAATAAGTCTATTTAATAAGCCTATTTAATAAGTATTTAATGAGCCTATTTAATAAGCCTATTTATTGAGCCTATTTAATGAGCCTATTTATTGAGCCTATTTAATAAGCCTATTTATTGAGCCTATTTAATGAGCCTATTTATTGAGCCTATTTAATGAGCATATTTAATAAGTCTATGGAATAAGCCTATTTAATAAGCCTATTTAATAAGCCTATTTAATAAGCCTATTTAATAAGCCTATTTAATAAGCCTATTTAATAACCCTATTTATTGAGCCTATTTAATAAGTCTATTTAATAAGCCTATTTAATAAGCCTATTTAATAAGTATTTAATGAGCCTATTTAATAAGTCTATTTAATAAGCCTATTTAATAAGCCTAGTTAATAAGTCTAAGTTGCTGAAATAAGCCTAATTAATAAGCCTAAGTTGCTGAAATAAGCCTATTTAATAAGGCTATTTTAATATGCATAAGTTGCTTAAATAAGCCTATTTAATAAGCCTAAGTTGCTAAAATAAGCCTATTTAGTGAGGCTGTTTAATATGTCTATTTAATAAGCCTATTTAATAAGCCTATTTATTAAGCCTATTTAATACGCCTATTTAATAAACCTATTTAATAAGTATTTAAAGAGCCTATTTAATAAGTCTATTTAATAAGCCTTTTTAATAAGCCTATTTAATAAGTCTATTTAATAAGCCTATTTAATAAGTCTATTTAATAAGTCTATTTAATAAGCCTATTTAATAAGTATTTAATGAGCCTATTTAATACGCCTATTTATTGAGCCTATTTAATAAGCCTATTTATTGAGCCTATTTAATAAGCCTATTTATTGAGCCTATTTAATAAGCCTATTTATTGAGCCTATTTCATACGCCTATTTAATATGTCTATTTAATAAGCTATTTAATGAGCCTATTTAATAAGCCTATTTATTGAGCCTATTTAATAAGCCTATTTATTGAGCCTATTTAATAAGCCTATTTATTGAGCCTATTTCATACACCTATTTAATATGTCTATTTAATAAGCTATTTAATGAGCCTATTTAATAAGCCTATTTAATATGCCTATTTAATAAGCCTATTTAATAAGCCTATTTAATAAGCCTATTTATTGAGCCTATTTAATAAGTCTATTTAATAAGCCTGTTTAATAAGTATTTAATGAGCCTATTTAATAAGTCTATTTAATAAGCCTATTTAATAGGCCTATTTAATAAGTCTAAGTTGCTGAATAAGCCAATTTCATAAGTCTAAGTTGCTGAAATAAGGCTATTTAATAAGCCTAATTTGCTGAAATAAGCCTATTTAATAAGCCTAAGTTACTGAAATAAGGCTATTTAATGAGTCTAAGTTGCTGAAATAAGCCTATTTAATAAGCCTAAGTTGCTGAAATAAGTATATTTAATAAGCATAAGTTGCTGAAATAAGCCTATTTAATAAGTCTAAGTTGCTGAAATAAGGCTATTTAATAAGTCTAAGTTGCTGAAATAAGCCTATTTAATCAGCGTAAGTTGCTGAAATAAGCCTATTTAATGAGCCCAAGTTGCTGAAATAAGCCTATTTAATAAGGCTATTTAATAAGCCTAAGTTGCTGAAATAAGTCTATTTAATAAGCGTAAGTTGCTGAAATAAGGCTATTTAATACGTCTAATTTGCTGAAGTAAGCCTATTTAATAAGCCTAAGTTGCTGAAATAAGCCTATTTAATAAGCCTAAGTTGCTGAAATAAGCCTATTTAATAGGCCTATCTAATAAGTCTAAGTTGCAGAAATAAGCATATTTCATAAGCCTATTTAATGAGCCTAAGTTGCTGAAATGTCTATTTAATAAGCCGATTTAATAAGTCTAACTTGCTAAAATAAGCCTATTTAATAAGGCTATTTAATAAGCCTAAGTTGCTGAAATAAGCCTATTTAATGAGGCTATTTAATAAGCCTAAGTTACTGAAATAGGCCTATTTAATAATCCTAAGTTTCTGAACTAAGCCTATTTAAAAATGCTATTTAATAAGTTAAGTTGCTGAAATAAACCTATTTAAAAATGCTATTTAATAAGCCTAAATTGCTGAAATAAACCTGTTTAATAAGTCTATTTAATAAACATAATTTGCTGAAATAAGCCTATTTAATAAGCCTAAGTTGCTGAAATAAGCCTATTTAATAAGGCCATTTAATAAGTCTAAGTTGCAGAAATAAACCTATTTTATAATGCTATTTAATACGCCTAAGTTGCCGAAATAAGCATATTTAATAAGCCTAAGTTGCTAAAATAAGCCTATTTAATAGGCATATCTAATAAGTCTAAGTTGCAGAAATAAGCATATTTAATAAGACTATTTAATGAGCCTAAGTTGCTGAAATGTCTATTTAATAAGTCGATTTAATAAGTCTAAGTTGCTAAAATAAGCTTATTTAATAAGGCTATTTAATAAGCCTAAGTTGCTGAAATAAGCCTATTTAATAAGGCTATTTAATGAGCCTAAGTTGCTGAAATAAGCCTATTTAATAAGCCGAAGTTTCTGAACTAAGCCTATTTAAAAAGGTATATTTAATAAGTCTAAGTTGCTGAAATAAACCTATTTAAAAATGATATTTAATAAAGTCACGTAGAATGAGAATAAAATAATAAATTGATAAAATAAAATAACACAATAATATTATTGTGTTATTTTAAATTGATAAAATAAAATAACACAATAATATTATTGTGTTATTTTAAAATAACACAATAATATTATTGTGTTATTTTATTTTATCAATTTATTATTTTACGTGACTTTACCGAAAGAACCAAAGAAGATGAATCATTGCAGTCACGAAAGCTTTAAATCGAAAGATATTTAATAAGCCTAAGTTGCTGAAATAAACCTGTTTAATAAGGCTATTTAATAAGCGTAAGTTGCTGAAATAAGCCTATTTAATAAGCCTAAGTTGCTGAAATAAGCCTATTTAATGAGGCTATTTAATAAGTCTATTTAATAAGCCTATTTAATAAGCCTATTTAATAAGCCTATTTAATAAGCCTATTTAATACGCCTATTTAATAAACCTATTTAATCAGTATTTAATGAGCCTATTTAATAAGTCTATTTAATAAGCCTTTTTAAAAAGCCTATTTAATAAGTCTATTTAATAAGCCTATTTAATAAGTATATTTAATAAGTCTATTTAATAAGCCTATTTAATAAGTATTTAATGAGCCTATTTAATAAGCCTATTTATTGAGCCTATTTAATAAGCCTATTTATTGAGCCTATTTAATAAGCCTATTTATTGAGCCTATTTAATGAGCCTATTTATTGAGCCTATTTAATGAGCCTATTTAATAAGTCTATTGAATAAGCCTATTCAATAAGCCTATTTAATAAGCCTATTTAATAAGCCTATTTAATAAGCCTATTTAATAAGCCTATTTAATAACCCTATTTATTGAGCCTATTTAATAAGTCTATTTAATAAGCCTATTTAATTAGCCTATTTAAAAAGTATTTAATGAGCCTATTTAATAAGTCTATTTAATAAGCTATTTAATAAGCCTAGTTAATAAGTCTAAGTTGCTGAAATAAGCCTATTTAATAAGCCTAAGTTGCTGAAATAAGCCTATTTAATAAGGCTATTTTAATAAGCATAAGTTGCTTAAATAAGCCTATTTAATAAGCCTAAGTTGCTAAAATAAGCCTATTTAGTGAGGCTGTTTAATATGTCTATTTAATAAACCTATTTAATAAGCCTATTTATTAAGCCTATTTAATACACCTATTTAATAAACCTATTTAATAAGTATTTAAAGAGCCTATTTAATAAGTCTATTTAATAAGCCTTTTTAATAAGCCTATTTAATAAGTCTATTTAATAAGCCTATTTAATAAGTCTATTTAATAAGTCTATTTAATACGCCTATTTAATAAGTATTTAATGAGCCTATTTAATACGCCTATTTATTGAGCCTATTTAATAAGCCTATTTATTGAGCATATTTAATAAGCCTATTTATTGAGCCTATTTCATACGC
The DNA here is from genome assembly GCF_048934315.1 of Petromyzon marinus. Lineage (NCBI taxonomy): Eukaryota > Metazoa > Chordata > Hyperoartia > Petromyzontiformes > Petromyzontidae > Petromyzon > Petromyzon marinus. The sequence goes on along the minus strand of NW_027422995.1, from coordinate 397,356 downwards.
CTATTTAATATGTCTATTTAATAAGCTATTTAATGAGCCTATTTAATGAGCCTATTTAATAAGCCTATTTAATAAGCCTATTTATTGAGCCTATTTAATAAGTCTATTTAATAAGCCTATTTAATAAGCCTATTTATTGAGCCTATTTAATAAGCCTATTTAATAAATCTATTTAATATGCCTATTTAATAAGCCTATTTAATAAGCCTATTTAATAAGCCTATTTATTGAGCCTATTTAATAAGTCTATTTAATAAGCCTGTTTAATAAGTATTTAATGAGCCTATTTAATAAGTCTATTTAATAAGCCTATTTAATAGGCCTATTTAATAAGTCTAAGTTGCTGAATAAGCCAATTTCATAAGTCTAAGTTGCTGAAATAAGGCTATTTAATAAGCCTAAGTTGCTGAAATAAGCCTATTTAATAATCCTAAGTTACTGAAATAAGGCTATTTAATAAGTCTAAGTTGCTGAAATAAGCCTATTTAATAAGCCTAAGTTGCTGAAATAAGTATATTTAATGAGCCTAAGTTGCTGAAATGTCTATTTAATAAGTCGATTTAATAAGTCTAACTTGCTAAAATAAGCCTATTTAATAAGGCTATTTAATAAGCCTAAGTTGCTGAAATAAGCCTATTTAATGAGGCTATTTAATAAGCCTAAGTTAATGAAATAAGCCTATTTAATAATCCTAAGTTTCTGAACTAAGCCTATTTAAAAAGGTCTATTTAATAAGTCTAAGTTGCTGAAATAAACCTATTTAAAAATGCTATTTAATACGCCTAAGTTGCTGAAATAAACCTGATTAATAAGGCTATTTAATAAGCATAAGTTGCTGAAATAAGCCTATTTAATAAGCCTACGTTGCTGAACTAAGCCTATATAAAAAGGTCTATTTAATAAGTCTAAGTTGCTGAAATAAACCTATTTAAAAATGCTATTTAATAAGCCTAAATTTCTGAAATAAACCTATTTAATAAGGCTATTTAATAAGCATAATTTGCTGAAATAAGCCTATTTAATAAGCCTAAGTTGCTGAAATAAGTCTATTTAATAAGGCCATTTAATAAGTCTAAGTTGCAGAAATAAACCTATTTTATAATGCTATTTAATACGCCTAAGTTGCCGAAATAAGCATATTTAATAAGCCTAAGTTGCTAAAATAAGCCTATTTAATAGGCATATCTAATAAGTCTAAGTTGCAGAAATAAGCATATTTAATAAGACTATTTAATGAGCCTAAGTTGCTGAAATGTCTATTTAATAAGTCGATTTAATAAGTCTAAGTTGCTAAAATAAGCTTATTTAATAAGGCTATTTAATAAGCCTAAGTTGCTGAAATAAGCCTATTTAATAAGGCTATTTAATGAGCCTAAGTTGCTGAAATAAGCCTATTTAATAAGCCGAAGTTTCTGAACTAAGCCTATTTAAAAAGGTATATGTAATAATTCTAAGTTGCTGAAATAAACCTATTTAAAAATGCTATTTAATAAGCCTAAGTTGCTGAAATAAACCTGTTTAATAAGGCTATTTAATAAGCGTAAGTTGCTGAAATAAGCCTATTTAATAAGCCTAAGTTGCTGAAATAAGCCTATTTAATGAGGCTATTTAATAAGTCTATTTAATAAGCCTATTTAATAAGCCTATTTAATAAGCCTATTTAATAAGCCTATTTAATACGCCTATTTAATAAACCTATTTAATCAGTATTTAATGAGCCTATTTAATAAGTCTATTTAATAAGCCTTTTTAAAAAGCCTATTTAATAAGTCTATTTAATAAGCCTATTTAATAAGTATATTTAATAAGTCTATTTAAAAAGCCTATTTATTGAGCCTATTTAATGAGCCTATTTATTGAGCCTATTTAATGAGCCTATTTAATAAGTCTATTGAATAAGCCTATTTAATAAGCCTATTTAATAAGCCTATTTAATGAGCCTATTTAATAAGCCTATTTATTGAGCCTATTTAATAAGCCTATTTATTGAGCCTATTTAATAAGCCTATTTATTGAGCCTATTTAATGAGCCTATTTATTGAGCCTATTTAATGAGCCTATTTAATAAGTCTATTGAATAAGCCTATTTAATAAGCCTATTTAATAAGCCTATTTAATAAGCCTATTTAATAAGCCTATTTAATAAGCCTATTTAATAAGCCTATTTAATAACCCTATTTATTGAGCCTATTTAATAAGTCTATTTAAAATGTCTATTTAATAAGCCTAGTTAATAAGCCTAGTTAATAAGTCTAAGTTGCTGAAATAAGCCTATTTAATAAGCCTAAGTTGCTGAAATAAGCCTATTTAATAAGGCTATTTTAATAAGCATAAGTTGCTTAAATAAGCCTATTTAATAAGCCTAAGTTGCTAAAATAAGCCTATTTAGTGAGGCTGTTTAATATGTCTATTTAATAAGCCTATTTAATAAGCCTATTTATTAAGCCTATTTAATATGCCTATTTAATAAGTCTATTTAATAAGCATATTTAATAAGTCTATTTAATAAGTCTATTTAATAAGCCTATTTAATAAGTATTTAATGAGCCTATTTAATACGCCTATTTATTGATCCTATTTAATAAGCCTATTTATTGAGCCTATTTAATAAGCCTATTTATTGAGCCTATTTAATAAGCCTATTTATTGAGCCTATTTCATACGCCTATTTAATATGTCTATTTAATAAGCTATTTAATGAGCCTATTTAATAAGCCTATTTAATAAGCCTATTTAATAAGCCTATTTATTGAGCCTATTTAATAAGTCTATTTAATAAGCCTGTTTAATAAGTATTTAATGAGCCTATTTAATAAGTCTATTTAATAAGCCTATTTAATAGGCCTATTTAATAAGTCTAAGTTGCTGAATAAGCCAATTTCATAAGTCTAAGTTGCTGAAATAAGGCTATTTAATAAGCCTAATTTGCTGAAATAAGCCTATTTAATAAGCCCAAGTTACTGAAATAAGGCTATTTAATAAGTCTAAGTTGCTGAAATAAGCCTATTTAATAAGCCTAAGTTGCTGAAATAAGTATATTTAATAAGCATAAGTTGCTGAAATAAGCCTATTTAATAAGTCTAAGTTGCTGAAATAAGGCTATTTAATAAGTCTAAGTTGCTGAAATAAGCCTATTTAATCAGCGTAAGTTGCTGAAATAAGCCTATTTAATAAGCCCAAGTTGCTGAAATAAGCCTATTTAATAAGGCTATTTAATAAGTCTAATTTGCTGAAGTAAGCCTATTTTATAAGCCTAAGTTGCTGAAATAAGCCTATTTAATAAGCCTAAGTTGCTGAAATAAGCCTATTTAATAGGCCTATCTAATAAGTCTAAGTTGCAGAAATAAGCATATTTCATAAGCCTATTTAATGAGCCTAAGCTGCTGAAATGTCTATTTAATAAGTCGATTTAATAAGTCTAACTTGCTAAAATAAGCCTATTTAATAAGGCTATTTAATAAGCCTAAGTTGGTGAAATAAGCCTATTTAATGAGGCTATTTAATAAGCCTAAGTTACTGAAATAAGCCTATTTAATAATCCTAAGTTTCTGAACTAAGCCTATTTAAAAAGGTCTATTTAATAAGTCTAAGTTGCTGAAATAAACCTATTTAAAAATGCTATTTATTACGCCTAAGTTGCTGAAATAAACCTGATTAATAAGGCTATTTAATGAGCCTATTTAATGAGCCTATTTATTGAGCCTATTTAATAAGTCTATTTAATAAGCCTATTTAATAAGCCTATTTATTGAGCCTATTTAATAAGCCTATTTAATAAATCTATTTAATATGCCTATTTAATAAGTCTATTTAATAAGCCTATTTAATAAGACTATTTAATAAGCCTATTTATTGAGCCTATTTAATAAGTCTATTTAATAAGCCTATTTAATAAGTATTTAATGAGCCTATTTAATAAGTCTATTTAATAAGCCTATTTAATAGGCCTATTTAATAAGTCTAAGTTGCTGAATAAGACAATTTCATAAGTCTAAGTTGCTGAAATAAGGCGATTTAATAAGCCTAATTTGCTGAAATAAGCCTATTTTATAAGCCTAAGTTACTGAAATAAGGCTATTTAATAAGTCTAAGTTGCTGAAATAAGCCTATTTAATAAGCCTAAGTTGCTGAAATAAGTATATTTAATAAGCATAAGTTGCTGAAATAAGCCTATTTAATAAGTCTAAGTTGCTGAAATAAGGCTATTTAATAAGTCTAAGTTGCTGAAATAAGCCTATTTAATCAGCGTAAGTTGCTGAAATAAGCCTATTTAATAAGCCCAAGTTGCCGAAATAAGCCTATTTAATAAGGCTATTTAATAAGCCTAAGTTGCTGAAATAAGTCTATTTAATAAGCGTAAGTTGCTGAAATAAGGCTATTTAATAAGTCTAATTTGCTGAAGTAAGCCTATTTAATAAGCCTAAGTTGCTGAAATAAGCCTATTTAATAAGCCTAAGTTGCTGAAATAAGCCTATTTAATAGGCCTATCTAATAAGTCTAAGTTGCAGAAATAAGCATATTTCATAAGCCTATTTAATGAGCCTAAGTTGCTGAAATGTCTATTTAATAAGTCGATTTAATAAGTCTAACTTGCTAAAATAAGCCTATTTAATCAGGCTATTTAATAAGCCTAAGTTGCTGAAATAAGCCTATTTAATGAGGCTATTTAATAAGCCTAAGTTACTGAAATAAGCCTATTTAATAATCCTAAGTTTCTGAACTAAGCCTATTTAAAAAGGTCTATTTAATTAGTCTAAGTTGCTGAAATAAACCTATTTAAAAATGCTATTTAATACGCCTAAGTTCCTGAAATAAACCTGATTAATAAGGCTATTTAATAAGCATAAGTTGCTGAAATAAGCCTATTTAATAAGCCTACGTTGCTGAACTAAGCCTATATAAAAAGGTCTATTTAATAAGTCTAAGTTGCTGAAATAAACCTAATTAAAAATGCCATTTAATAAGCCTAAATTGCTGAAATAAACCTGTTTAATAAGGCTATTTAATAAGCATAATTTGCTGAAATAAGCCTATTTAATAAGCCTAAGTTGCTGAAATAAGCCTATTTAATAAGGCCATTTAATAAGTCTAAGTTGCAGAAATAAACCTATTTTATAATGCTATTTAATACGCCTAAGTTGCCGAAATAAGCATATTTAATAAGCCTAAGTTGCTAAAATAAGCCTATTTAATAGGCATATCTAATAAGTCTAAGTTGCAGAAATAAGCATATTTAATAAGACTATTTAATGAGCCTAAGTTGCTGAAATGTCTATTTAATAAGTCGATTTAATAAGTCTAAGTTGCTAAAATAAGCTTGTTTATTAAGGCTATTTAATAAGCCTAAGTTGCTGAAATAAGCCTATTTAATAAGGCTATTTAATGAGCCTAAGTTGCTGAAAAAAGCCTATTTAATAAGCCGAAGTTTCTGAACTAAGCCTATTTAAAAAGGTATATTTAATAAGTCTAAGTTGCTGAAATAAACCTATTTAAAAATGCTATTTAATAAGCCTAAGTTGCTGAAATAAACCTGTTTAATAAGGCTATTTAATAAGCGTAAGTTGCTGAAATAAGCCTATTTAATAAGCCTAAGTTGCTGAAATAAGCCTATTTAATAAGGCTATTTAATAAGTCTAAGTTGCTGAAATAAACCTATTTAAAAAGCCTAAGTTGCTAAAATAAGCCTATTTAATGAGGCTATTTAATAAGTCTATTTAATAAGCCTATTTAATAAGCCCATTTAATACGCCTATTTAATAAGCCTATTTAATACGCCTATTTAATCAACCTATTTAATAAGTATTTAATGAGCCTATTTATTAAGTCTATTTAATAAGCCTTTTTAATAAGCCTATTTAATAAAGTCTATTAAATAAGCCTATTTAATAATTATTTAATGAGCCTATTTAATAAACCTATTTATTGAGCCTATTTAACAAGCCTATTTATTGAGCCTATTTAATAAGCCTATTTATTGAGCCTATTTAGTAAGCCTATTTATTGAGCCTATTTAATAAGCCTATTTAATAAGCCTATTTAATAAGCCTATTTAATAAGCCTATTTAATAAGTATTTATTGAGCCTATTTAATCAGTCTATTTAATACGTCTATTTAATAGGCCTATTTAATAAGTCTAAGTTGCTGAAATAAGCCTATTTAATAAGGCTAAGTTGCTGAAATAAGCCTATTTAATAAGGCTATTTAATAAGCCTAAGTTGCTGAATAAGCATATTTAATAAGTCTAAGTTGCTGAAATAAGGCTATTTAATAAGCCTAAGTTGCTGAAATGAGCCTATTTAATGAGGCTATTTAATAAGTCTATTTAAGAAGCCTATTTAATAAGCCTATTTAATAAGCCTTTTTAATAAGCCTATTTAATAAGTCTATTTAATAAGTCTATTTAATAAGCCTATTTAATAAGTATTTAATGAGCCTATTTAATAAGCCTATTTATTGAGCCTTTTTAATAAGCCTATTTATTAAGCCTTTTTAATAAGCCTATTTAATAAGTCTATTTAATAAGCCTATTTAATAAGCCTATTTAATAAGCCTATTTAATATGCCTATTTATTAAGCCTATTTAATGAGCCTATTTAATAAGTCTATTTAATGAGCCTATTTAATAAGTCTAAGTTGCTGAATAAGCCTATTTAATAAGCCTAAGTTGCTGAAATAAGCCTATTTAATAAGCCTATTCAATAAGCCTAAGTTGCTGAATAAGCCTATATAATAAGCCTAAGTTGCTGAAATAAGCCTATTTAATAAGTCTAAGTTGCTGAAATAAGGCTATTTAATAAGCCTAAGTTACTGACATAAGCCTATTTAATAAGCCTAAGTTGCTGAAATAAGGCTATTTAATAAGTTTAAGTTGCTGAAATAAGCCTATTTAATATGCCTAAGTTGCTGAAATAAGTACATTTAATGAGCATAAGTTGCTGATATAAGCCTATTTAATAAGTCTAAGTTGCTGAAATAAGGCTATTTAATAAGTCTAAGTTGCTGAAATGAGCCTATTTAATCAGCATAATTTGCTGAAATAAGCCTATTTAATAAGCCCAAGTTGCTGAAATAAGCCTATTTAATAAGGCTATTTAATAAGTCTAAGTTGCTGAAATAAACCTATTTAAAAATGCTATTTAATAAGCCTAAATTGCTGAAATAAACCTGTTTAATAAGGCTATTTAATAAGCATAAGTTGATGAAATAAGCCTATTTAATAAGACTAAGTTGCTGAAATAAGCCTATTTAATAAGGCTATTTAATAAGTCTAAGTTGCAGAAATAAACCTATTTAATAATGCTATTTAATAGCCTAAGTTGCTGAAATAAGCATATTTAATAAGCCTACGTTGCTAAAATAAGCCTATTTAATAGGCCTATCTAATAAGTCTAAGTTGCAGAAATAAGCATATTTCATAAGCCTATTTAATGAGCCTAAGTTGCTGGAATGTCTATTTAATAAGTCGATTTAATAAGTCTAAGTTGCTCAAATAAGCCTATTTAATAAGGCTATTTAATAAGCCTAAGTTGCTGAAATAAGCCTATTTAATAAGGCTATTTAATGAGCCTAAGTTGCTGAAATAAGCCTATTTTAAAAACCTAAGTTTCTGAACTAAGCCTATTTAAAAAGGTATATTTAATAAGTCTAAGTTGCTGAAATAAACCAATTTAAAAATGCTATTTAATAAGCCTAAGTTGCTGAAATAAACCTGTTTAATAAGGCTATTTAATAAGCGTAAGTTGCTGAAATAAGCTTATTTAATAAGCCTAAGTTGCTGAAATAAGCCTATTTAATAAGGCTATTTAATAAGTCTAAGTTGCTGAAATAAACCTATTTAATAAGCCTAAGTTGCTAAAAAAGCCTATTTAATGAGGCTATTTAATAAGTCCATTTAATAAGCCTATTTAATACGCCTATTTAATACGCCTATTTAATAAGCCTATTTAATACGCCTATTTAATAAACCTATTTAATAAGTATTTAATGAGCCTATTTATTAAGTCTATTTAATACGCCTTTTTAATAAGCCTGTTTAATAAAGTCTATTTAATAAGCCTATTTAATAAGTCTATTTAATAAGTCTATTTAATAAGCCTATTTAATAAGTATTTAATGAGCCTATTTAATAAGCCTATTTATTGAGCCTATTTAATAAGCCTATTTATTGAGCCTATTTAATAAGCCTATTTATTGAGCCTATTTAGTAAGCCTATTTATTGAGCCTATTTTATAAGCCTATTTAGTAAGCCTATTTAATAAGCCTATTTAATAAGCCTATTTTATAAGCCTATTTAATAAGCCTATATAATAAGCCTATTTATTGAGCCTATTTAATAAGTCTATTTGATAAGCCTATTCAATGAGCCTATTTAATAAGTATTTAATGAGCCTATTTAATAAGTCTATTTAATAAGCCTATTTAATAGGCCTATTTAATAAGTCTAAGTTGCTGAAATAAGCTTATTTAATAAGCCTAAGTTGCTGAAATAAGCCTTTATAATAAGGCTATTTAATAAGCATAAGTTGCTGAATTCAGCCTATTTAATAAGCCTAAGTTGCTAAAATAAGCCTATTTAATGAGGCTATTTAATAAGTCTATTTAATGAGGCTATTTAATAAGTCTATTTAATAAGCCTATTTAATGAGACTATTTAATTCGCCTATTTAATAAACCTATTTAATAAGTATTTAATGAGCCTATTTAATAAGTCTATTTAATAAGCCTTTTTAATAAGCCTATTTAATAAGTCTATTTAATAAGCCTATTTAATAAGTATATTTAATAAGTCTAATTAATAAGCCTATTTAATAAGTATTTAATGAGCCTATTTAATAAGCCTATTTATTGAGCCTATTTAATGAGCCTATTTATTGAGCCTATTTAATGAGCCTATTTATTGAGCCTATTTAATAAGCCTATTTATTGAGCCCATTTCATACGCCTATTTAATAAGTCTATTTAATAAGCCTATTTAATAAGTCTAAGTTGCTGAAATAAGCCTATTTAATAAGCCCAGGTTGCTGAAATAAGCCTATTTAATAAGGCTGTTTAGTAAGCCTAAGTTGCTGAAATGAGCCTATTTCATAAGCCTAAGTTGCTGAAATAAGGCTATTTAATAAGTCTAAGTTGCTGAAATAAGCCTATTTAATAAGGCTGTTTAGTAAGCCTAAGTTGCTGAAATGAGCCTATTTCATAAGCCTAAGTTGCTGAAATAAGGCTATTTAATAAGTCTAAGTTGCTGAAATAAGCCTATTTAATAAGCCTAAGTTGCTAAAATAAGCCTATTTAATGAGGCTATTTAATAAGTCTATTTAATAAGCCTATTTAATAAGCCTATTTAATAAGCCTATTTAATATGCCTATTTAATAAGTCTATTTAATAAGTCTATTTAATACGCCTATTTAATAAGTATTTAATAAGCCTATTTATTGAGCCTATTTAATAAGCCTATTTAATATGCCTATTTAATAAGTCTATTTAATAAGTCTATTTAATACGCCTATTTAATACGTATTTAATAAGCCTATTTAATAAGCCTATTTAATAAGCCTATTTAATAAGCCTATTTATTAAGCATATTTAATGAGCCTATTTAATAAGCCTATTTATTGAGCCTATTTAATAAGTCTATTTAATAAGCCTGTTTAATAAGCCTTTTTAATAAGTATTTAATGAGCCTATTTAATAAGCCTAAGTTGCTGAATAAGCCTATTTAATAAGCCTGAGTTGCTGAAATAAGCCTATTTAATAAGCCTATTTAATAAGCCTAAGTTGCTGAATAAGCCTATTTAATAAGCCTAAGTTTCTGAACTAAGCCTATTTAAAAAGGTCTATTTAATACGTCTAAGTTGCTGAAATAAACTTATTTAAAAATGCTATTTAATACGCCTAAGTTGCTGAAATAAACCTGATTAATAAGGTATTTAATAAGCATAAGTTGCTGAAATAAGCCTATTTAATAAGCCTACGTTGCTGAACTAAGCCTATATAAAAAGGTCTATTTAATAAGTCTAAGTTGCTGAAATAAACCTATTTAAAAATACTATTTAATAAGCCTAAATTGCTGAAATAAACCTGTTTAATAAGGCTATTTAATAAGCATAAGTTGCTGAAATAAGCCTATTTAATAAGCCTAAGTTGCTGAAATAAGCCTATTTAATAAGGCTATTTAATAAGTCTAAGTTGCAGAAATAAAACCTATTTATTAATGCTATTTAATACGCCTAAGTTGCTGAAATAAGCATATTTAATAAGCCTAAGTTGTAAAAAATAAGCCTATTTAATAGGCCTATCTCATAAGACTAAGTTGCAGAAATAAGCATATTTCATAAGCATATTTAATGAGCCTAAGTTGCTGAAATGTCTATTTAATAAGTCGATTTAATAAGTCTAAGTTGCTGAAATAAACCTATTTAATAAGCCTAAGTTGCTAAAAAAGCCTATTTAATGAGGCTATTTAATAAGTTCATTTAATAAGCCTATTTAATAAGCCTATTTAATACGCCTATTTAATAAGCCTATTTAATACGCCTATTTAATAAACCTATTTAATAAGTATTTAATGAGCCTATTTATTAAGTCTATTTAATACGCCTTTTAAATACGCCTATTTAATAAAGTCTATTTAATAAGCCTATTTAATAAGTCTATTTAATAAGTCTATTTAATAAGCCTATTTAATAAGTATTCAATGAGCCTATTTAATAAGCCTATTTATTGAGCCTATTTAATAAGCCTATTTAATAAGCCTATTTAATAAGCCTATTTAATAAGCCTATTTTATAAGCCTATTTAATAAGCCTATTTAATAAACCTATTTATTGAGCCTATTTAATAAGTCTATTTAATAAGCCTATTTAATAAGCCTATTTAATAAGCATTTAATGAGCCTATTTAATAAGTCTATTTAATAAGCCTATTTAATAGGCCTATTTAATAAGTCTAAGTTGCTGAAATAAGCTTATTTAATAAGCCTAAGTTGCTGAAATAAGCCTATATAATAAGGCTATTTAATATGCATAAGTTGCTGAATTAAGCCTATTTAATAAGCCTAAGTTGCTAAAATAAACCTATTTAATGAGGCTATTTAATAAGTCTATTTAATGAGGCTATTTAATAAGTCTATTTAATAAGCCTATTTAATGAGACTATTTAATACGCCTATTTAATAAACCTATTTAATAAGTATTTAATGAGCCTATTTAATAAGTCTATTTAGTAAGCCTGTTTAATAAGCCTTTTTAATAAGTATTTAATGAGCCTATTTAATAAGCCTAAGTTGCTGAATAAGCCTATTTAATAAGCCTGAGTTGCTGAAATAAGCCTATTTAATAAGCCTATTTAATAAGCCTAAGTTGCTGAATAAGCCTATTTAATAAGCCTAAGTTTCTGAACTAAGCCTATTTAAAAAGGTCTATTTAATAAGTCTAAGTTGCTGAAATAAACCTATTTAAAAATGCTATTTAATACGCCTAAGTTGCTGAAATAAACCTGATTAATAAGGCTATTTAATAAGCATAAGTTGCTGAAATAAGCCTATTTAATAAGCCTACGTTGCTGAACTAAGCCTATCTAAAAAGGTCTATTTAATAAGTCTAAGTTGCTGAAATAAACCTGTTTAATAAGGCTATTTAATAAGCATAAGTTGCTGAAATAAGCCTATTTAATAGTCCTAAGTTGCTGAAATAAGCCTATTTAATAAGGCTATTTAATAAGTCTAAGTTGCAGAAATAAACCTATTTAATAATGCTATTTAATACGCCTAAGTTGCTGAAATAAGCATATTTAATAAGCCTAAGTTGTAAAAAATAAGCCTATTTAATAGGCCTATCTAATAAGTCTAAGTTTCAGAAATGAGCATATTTCATAAGCATATTTAATGAGCCTAAGTTGCTGAAATGTCTATTTAATAAGTCGATTTAATAAGTCTAAGTTGCTAAAATAAGCCTATTTAATAAGGCTATTTAATAAGCCTAAGTTGCTGAAATAAGCCTATTTATTAAGGCTATTTAATGAGCCTAAGTTGCTGAAATAAGCCTATTTAAAAAGCCTAAGTTTCTGAACTAAGCCTATTTAAAAAGGTATATTTAATAAGTCTTGGTTGCTGAAATAAACCTATTTAAAAATGCTATTTAATAAGCCTAAGTTGCTGAAATAAACCTGTTTAATAAGGCTATTTAATAAGTGTAAGTTGCTGAAATAAGCTTATTTAATAAGCCTAAGTTGCTGAAATATGCCTATTTAATAAGGCTATTTAATAAGTCTAAGTTGCTGAAATAAACCTATTTAATAAGCCTAAGTTGCTAAAAAAGCCTATTTAATGAGGGTATTTAATAAGTTCATTTAATAAGCCTATTTAATAAGCCTATTTAATACGCCTACTTAATAAACCTATTTAATAAGTTTTTAATGAGCCTATTTATTAAGTCTATTTAATACGCCTTTTAAATAAGCCTATTTAATAAAGTCAATTTAATAAGCCTATTTAATAAATCTATTTAATAAGTCTATTTAATAAGCCTATTTAATAAGTATTTAATGAGCCTATTTAATAAGCCTATTTATTGAGCCTATTTAATAAGCCTATTTATTGAGCCTATTTAATAAGCCTATTTATTGAGCCTATTTAGTAAGCCTATTTATTGAGCCTATTTAATAAGCCTATTTAATAAGCCTATTTAATAAGCCTAATTAATAAGCCTTTTTTATAAGCCTATTTAATAAGCCTATTTAATAAGCCTATTTATTGAGCCTATTTAATAAGTCTATTTAATAAGCCTATTTAATAAAGTCAATTTAATAAGCCTATTTAATAAATCTATTTAATAAGTCTATTTAATAAGCCTATTTAATAAGTATTTAATGAGCCTATTTAATAAGTCTATTTAATAAGCCTATTTAATAGGCCTATTTAATAAGTCTAAGTTGCTGAAATAAGCTTATTTAATAAGCCTAAGTTGCTGAAATAAGCCTATATAATAAGGCTATTTAATATGCATAAGTTGCTGAATTAAACCTATTTAATAAGCCTAAGTTGATAAAATAAGCCTATTTAATGAGGCTATTTAATAAGTCTATTTAATGAGGCTATTTAATAAGTCTATTTAATAAGCCTATTTAATGAGACTATTTAATACGCCTATTTAATAAACCTATTTAATAAGTATTTAATGAGCCTATTTAATAAGTCTATTTAATAAGCCTTTTTAATAAGTATTTAATGAGCCTATTTAATAAGCCTAAGTTGCTGAATAAGCCTATTTAATAAGCCTGAGTTGCTGAAATAAGCCTATTTAATAAGCCTATTTAATAAGCCTAAGTTGCTGAATAAGCCTATTTAATAAGCCTAAGTTTCTGAACTAAGCCTATTTAAAAAGGTCTATTTAATAAGTCTAAGTTGCTGAAATAAACCTATTTAAAAATGCTATTTAATACGCCTAAGTTGCTGAAATAAACCTGATTAATAAGGCTATTTAATAAGCATAAGTTGCTGAAATAAGCCTATTTAATAAGCCTACGTTGCTGAACTAAGCCTATATAAAAAGGTCTATTTAATAAGTCTAAGTTGCTGAAATAAACCTATTTAAAAATGCTATTTAATAAGCCTAAATTGCTGAAATAAACCTGTTTAATAAGGCTATTTAATAAGCATAAGTTGCTGAAATAAGCCTATTTAATAATCCTAAGTTGCTGAAATAAGCCTATTTAATAAGGCTATTTAATAAGTCTAAGTTGCAGAAATAAACCTATTTAATAATGCTATTTAATAAGCCTAAGTTGCTGAAATAAGCATATTTAATAAGCCTAAGTTGTAAAAATAAGCCTATTTAATAGGCCTATCTAATAAGTCTAAGTTGCAGAAATAAGCATATTTCATAAGCATATTTAATGAGCCTAAGTTGATGAAATGTCTAATTAATAAGTCGATTTAATAAGTCTAAGTTGCTAAAATAAGCCTATTTAATAAGGCTATTTAATAAGCCTAAGTTGCCCAAATAAGCCTATTTAATAAGGCTATTTAATGAGCCTAAGTTGCTGAAATAAGCCTATTTAAAAAGCCTAAGTTTCTGAACTAATCCTATTTAAAAGGTATATTTAATAAGTCTAAGTTGCTGAAATAAACCTATTTAAAAATGCTATTTAATAAGCCTAAGTTGCTGAAATAAACCTGTTTAATAAGGATATTTAATAAGCGTAAGTCGCTGAAATAAGCTTATTTAATAAGCATAAGTTGCTGAAATAAGCCTATTTAATAAGGCTATTTAATAAGTCTACGTTGCTGAAATAAACCTATTTAATAAGCCTAAGTTGCTAAAAAAAAGCCTATTTAATGAGGCTATTTAATAAGTCCATTTAATAAGCCTATTTAATAAGTCAATTTAATAAGCCTATTTAATAAGCCTATTTAATACGCCTATTTAATAAGCCTATTTAATACGCCTATTTAATAAACCTATTTAATAAGTATTTAATGAGCCTATTTATTAAGTCTATTTAATACGCCTTTTTAATAAGCCTATTTAATAAAGTCTATTTAATAAGCCTATTTAATAAGTCTATTTAATAAGTCTATTTAATAATCCTAATTAATAAGTATTTAATGAGCCTATTTAATAAGCCTATTTATTGAGCCTATTTAATAAGCCTATTTATTGAGCCTATTTAATAAGCCTATTTATTGAACCTATTTAGTAAGCCTATTTATTGAGCATATTTAATAAGCCTATTTAATAAGCCTATTTAATAAGCCTATTTAATAAGCCTATTTAATAAGCCTATTTAATACGCCTATTTATTGAGCCTATTTAATAAGTCTATTTAATAAGCCTATTTAATAAGCCTATTTAATAAGTATTTAATGAGCCTATTTAATAAGTTTATTTAATAAGCCTATTTAATAGGCCTATTTAATAAGTCTAAGTTGCTGAAATAAGCCTATTTAATAAGCCTAAGTTGCTAAAATAAGCCTATTTAATGAGGCTATTTAATAAGTCTATTTAATGAGGCTATTTAATAAGTCTATTTAATAAGCCTATTTAATAAGTATTTAACGAGCCTATTTAATAAGCCTATTTATTGAGCCTATTTAATAAGCCTATTAAATAAGCCTATTTAATAAGCCTATTTAATAAGTCTATTTAATAAGCCTATTTAATAAGCCTATTTAATAAGCATATTAATTAAGCCTATTTAATGAGCCTATTTAATAGGCCTATTTATTGAACCTATTTAATAAGTCCATTTAATAAGCCTGTTTAATAAGCCTATTTAATAAGTATTTAATGAGCCTATTTAATAAGCCTAAGTTGCTGAATAAGCCTATTTAATAAGCCTAAGTTGCTGAAATAAGCCTATTTAATAAGCCTATTTAATAAGCGTAAGTTGCTGAAATAAGCCTATTTAATAAGCCTAAGTTGCTGAAATAAGGCTATTTAATAAGTCTAAGTTGCTGAAATAAGCCTATTTAATAAGCCTATGTTGCTGAAATAAGTATATTTAATAAGCATAAGTTGCTGAAATAAGCCTATTTAATAAGTCTAAGTTGCTGAAATAAGGCTATTTAATAAGTCTAAGTTGCTGAAATGAGCCTATTTATTCAGCGTAAGTTGCTGAAATAAGCCTATTTAATAAGCCCTAGTTGCTGAAATAAGCCTATTTAATAAGCCTAAGTTGCTGAATAAGCCTATTTAATAAGCCTAAGTTTCTGAACTAAGCCTATTTAAAAAGGTCTATTTAATAAGTCTAAGTTGCTGAAATAAACCTATTTAAAAATGCTATTTAAAACGCCTAAGTTGCTGAAATAAACCTGATTAATAAGGCTATTTAATAAGCATAAGTTGCTGAAATAAGCCTATTTAATAAGCCTACGTTGCTGAACTAAGCCTATCTAAAAAGGTCTATTTAATAAGTCTAAGTTGCTGAAATAAACCTGTTTAATAAGGCTATTTAATAAGCATAAGTTGCTGAAATAAGCCTATTTAATAGTCCTAAGTTGCTGAAATAAGCCTATTTAATAAGCCTACGTTGCTGAACTAAGCCTATCTAAAAAGGTCTATTTAATAAGTCTAAGTTGCTGAAATAAACCTGTTTAATAAGGCTATTTAATAAGTCTAAGTTGCAGAAATAAACCTATTTAATAATGCTATTTAATACGCCTAAGTTGCTGAAATAAGCATATTTAATAAGCCTAAGTTGTAAAAAATAAGCCTATTTAATAGGCCTATCTAATAAGTCTAAGTTTCAGAAATGAGCATATTTCATAAGCATATTTAATGAGCCTAAGTTGCTGAAATGTCTATTTAATAAGTCGATTTAATAAGTCTAAGTTGCTAAAATAAGCCTATTTAATAAGGCTATTTAATAAGCCTAAGTTGCTGAAATAAGCCTATTTATTAAGGCTATTTAATGAGCCTAAGTTGCTGAAATAAGCCTATTTAAAAAGCCTAAGTTTCTGAACTAAGCCTATTTAAAAAGGTATATTTAATAAGTCTAAGTTGCTGAAATAAACCTATTTAAAAATGCTATTTAATAAGCCTAAGTTGCTGAAATAAACCTGTTTAATAAGGCTATTTAATAAGTGTAAGTTGCTGAAATAAGCTTATTTAATAAGCCTAAGTTGCTGAAATATGCCTATTTAATAAGGCTATTTAATAAGTCTAAGTTGCTGAAATAAACCTATTTAATAAGCCTAAGTTGCTAAAAAAGCCTATTTAATGAGGCTATTTAATAAGTTCATTTAATAAGCCTATTTAATAAGCCTATTTAATACGCCTACTTAATAAACCTATTTAATAAGTTTTTAATGAGCCTATTTATTAAGTCTATTTAATACGCCTTTTAAATAAGCCTATTTAATAAAGGCAATTTTATAAGCCTATTTAATAAGTCTATTTAATAAGTCTATTTAATAAGCCTATTTAATAAGTATTTAATGAGCCTATTTAATAAGCCTATTTATTGAGCCTATTTAATAAGCCTATTTATTGAGCCTATTTAGTAAGCCTATTTATTGAGCCTATTTAATAAGCCTATTTAATAAGCCTATTTAATAAGCCTAATTAATAAGCCTATTTTATAAGCCTATTTAATAAGCCTACTTAATACGCCTATTTATTGAGCCTATTTAATAAGTCTATTTAATAAGCCTATTTAATAAGCCTATTTAATAAGTATTTAATGAGCCTATTTAATAAGTCTATTTAATAAGCCTATTTAATAGGCCTATTTAATAAGTCTAAGTTGCTGAAATAAGCTTATTTAATAAGCCTAAGTTGCTGAAATAAGCCTATATAATAAGGCTATTTAATATGCATAAGTTGCTGAATTAAGCCTATTTAATAAGCCTAAGTTGCTAAAATAAGCCTATTTAATGAGGCTATTTAATAAGTCTATTTAATGAGGCTATTTAATAAGTCTATTTAATAAGCCTATTTAATGAGACTATTTAATACGCCTATTTAATAAACCTATTTAATAAGTATTTAATGAGCCTATTTAATAAGTCTATTTAATAAGCCTGTTTAATAAGCCTTTTTAATAAGTATTTAATGAGCCTATTTAATAAGCCTAAGTTGCTGAATAAGCCTATTTAATAAGCCTGAGTTGCTGAAATAAGCCTATTTAATAAGCCTATTTAATAAGCCTAAGTTGCTGAATAAGCCTATTTAAAAAGGTCTATTTAATAAGTCTAAGTTGCTGAAATAAACCTATTTAAAAATGCTATTTAAAACGCCTAAGTTGCTGAAATAAACCTGATTAATAAGGCTATTTAATAAGCATAATTTGCTGAAATAAGCCTATTTAATAAGCCTACGTTGCTGAACTAAGCCTATCTAAAAAGGTCTATTTAATAAGTCTAAGTTGCTGAAATAAACCTGTTTAATAAGGCTATTTAATAAGCATAAGTTGCTGAAATAAGCCTATTTAATAGTCCTAAGTTGCTGAAATAAGCCTATTTAATAAGCCTACGTTGCTGAACTAAGCCTATCTAAAAAGGTCTATTTAATAAGTCTAAGTTGCTGAAATAAACCTGTTTAATAAGGCTATTTAATAAGTCTAAGTTGCAGAAATAAACCTATTTAATAATGCTATTTAATACGCCTAAGTTGCTGAAATAAGCATATTTAATAAGCCTAAGTTGTAAAAAATAAGCCTATTTAATAGGCCTATCTAATAAGTCTAAGTTTCAGAAATGAGCATATTTCATAAGCATATTTAATGAGCCTAAGTTGCTGAAATGTCTATTTAATAAGTCGATTTAATAAGTCTAAGTTGCTAAAATAAGCCTATTTAATAAGGCTATTTAATAAGCCTAAGTTGCTGAAATAAGCCTATTTATTAAGGCTATTTAATGAGCCTAAGTTGCTGAAATAAGCCTATTTAAAAAGCCTAAGTTTCTGAACTAAGCCTATTTAAAAAGGTATATTTAATAAGTCTAAGTTGCTGAAATAAACCTATTTAAAAATGCTATTTAATAAGCCTAAGTTGCTGAAATAAACCTGTTTAATAAGGCTATTTAATAAGTGTAAGTTGCTGAAATAAGCTTATTTAATAAGCCTAAGTTGCTGAAATATGCCTATTTAATAAGGCTATTTAATAAGTCTAAGTTGCTGAAATAAACCTATTTAATAAGCCTAAGTTGCTAAAAAAGCCTATTTAATGAGGCTATTTAATAAGTTCATTTAATAAGCCTATTTAATAAGCCTATTTAATACGCCTACTTAATAAACCTATTTAATAAGTTTTTAATGAGCCTATTTATTAAGTCTATTTAATACGCCTTTTAAATAAGCCTATTTAATAAAGGCAATTTTATAAGCCTATTTAATAAGTCTATTTAATAAGTCTATTTAATAAGCCTATTTAATAAGTATTTAATGAGCCTATTTAATAAGCCTATTTATTGAGCCTATTTAATAAGCCTATTTATTGAGCCTATTTAGTAAGCCTATTTATTGAGCCTATTTAATAAGCCTATTTAATAAGCCTATTTAATAAGCCTAATTAATAAGCCTATTTTATAAGCCTATTTAATAAGCCTATTTAATAAGCCTATTTATTGAGCCTATTTATTAAGTCTATTTAATAAGCCTATTTAATAAGCCTATTTAATAAGTATTTAATGAGCCTATTTAATAAATCTATTTAATAAGCCTATTTAATAGGCCTATTTAATAAGTCTAAGTTGCTGAAATAAGCTTATTTAATAAGCCTAAGTTGCTGAAATAAGCCTATATAAAAAGGTCTATTTAATAAGTCTAAGTTGCTGAAATAAACCTATTTAAAAATGCTATTTAATAAGCCTAAATTGCTGAAATAAACCTGTTTAATAAGGCTATTTAATAAGCATAAGTTGCTGAAATAAGCCTATTTAATAATCCTAAGTTGCTGAAATAAGCCTATTTAATAAGGCTATTTAATAAGTCTAAGTTGCAGAAATAAACCTATTTAATAATGCTATTTAATAAGCCTAAGTTGCTGAAATAAGCATATTTAATAAGCCTAAGTTGTAAAAATAAGCCTATTTAATAGGCCTATCTAATAAGTCTAAGTTGCAGAAATAAGCATATTTCATAAGCATATTTAATGAGCCTAAGTTGATGAAATGTCTAATTAATAAGTCGATTTAATAAGTCTAAGTTGCTAAAATAAGCCTATTTAATAAGGCTATTTAATAAGCCTAAGTTGCCCAAATAAGCCTATTTAATAAGGCTATTTAATGAGCCTAAGTTGCTGAAATAAGCCTATTTAAAAAGCCTAAGTTTCTGAACTAAGCCTATTTAAAAAGGTATATTTAATAAGTCTAAGTTGCTGAAATAAACCTATTTAAAAATGCTATTTAATAAGCCTAAGTTGCTGAAATAAACCTGTTTAATAAGGATATTTAATAAGCGTAAGTTGCCGAAATAAGCTTATTTAATAAGCATAAGTTGCTGAAATAAGCCTATTTAATAAGGCTATTTAATAAGTCTACGTTGCTGAAATAAACCTATTTAATAAGCCTAAGTTGCTAAAAAAAGCCTATTTAATGAGGCTATTTAATAAGTCCATTTAATAAGCCTATTTAATAAGTACATTTAATAAGCCTATTTAATAAGCCTATTTAATACGCCTATTTAATAAGCCTATTTAATACGCCTATTTAATAAACCTATTTAATAAGTATTTAATGAGCCTATTTATTAAGTCTATTTAATACGCCTTTTTAATAAGCCTATTTAATAAAGTCTATTTAATAAGCCTATTTAATACGTCTATTTAATAAGTCTATTTAATAATCCTAATTAATAAGTATTTAATGAGCCTATTTAATAAGCCTATTCATTGAGCCTATTTAATAAGCCTATTTATTGAGCCTATTTAATAAGCCTATTTATTGAGCCTATTTAGTAAGCCTATTTATTGAGCATATTTAATAAGCCTATTTAATACGCCTATTTAATAAGCCTATTTAATAAGCCTATTTTATAAGCCTATTTAATAAGCCTATTTAATACGCCTATTTATTGAGCCTATTTAATAAGTCTATTTAATAAGCCTATTTAATAAGCATATTTAATAAGTATTTAATGAGCCTATTTAATAAGTCTATTTAATAAGCCTATTTAATAGGCCTATTTAATAAGTCTAAGTTGCTGAAATAAGCCTATTTAATAAGCCTAAGTTGCTAAAATAAGCCTATTTAATGAGGCTATTTAATAAGTCTATTTAATGAGGCTATTTAATAAGTCTATTTAATAAGCCTATTTAATAAGTATTTAACGAGCCTATTTAATAAGCCTATATATTGAGCCTATTTAATACGCCTATTAAATAAGCCTATTTAATAAGCCTATTTAATAAGTCTATTTAATAAGCCTATTTAATAAGCCTATTTAATAAGCCTATTAATTAAGCCTATTTAATGAGCTTATTTAATAGGCCTATTTATTGAACCTATTTAATAAGTCCATTTAATAAGCCTGTTTAATAAGCCTATTTAATAAGTATTTAATGAGCCTATTTAATAAGCCTAAGTTGCTGAATAAGCCTATTTAATAAGCCTAAGTTGCTGAAATAAGCCTATTTAATAAGCCTATTTAATAAGCCTAAGTTGCTGAAATAAGCCTATTTAATAAGCCTAAGTTGCTGAAATAAGGCTATTTAATAAGTCTTAGTTGCTGAAATAAGCCTATTTAATAAGCCTATGTTGCTGAAATAAGTATATTTAATAAGCATAAGTTGCTTAAATAAGCCTATTTAATAAGTCTAAGTTGCTGAAATAAGGCTATTTAATAAGTCTAAGTTGCTGAAATGAGCCTATTTATTCAGCGTAAGTTGCTGAAATAAGCCTATTTAATAAGCCCTAGTTGCTGAAATAAGCCTATTTAATAAGTCTAAGTTGCTGAAATAAGCCTATTTAATAAGCCTAAGTTGCTGAAATAAGCCTATATAATAAGTCTAAGTTGCTGAAATAAGGCGATTTAATAAGCTTAAGTTGCTGAAATGAGCCTATTTAATAAGCCTAAGTTGCTGAAATAAGGCTATTTAATAAGTCTAAGTCGCTGAAATAAGCCTATTTAATAAGCCTAAGTTGCTAAAATAAGCCTATTTAATGAGGCTATTTAATAAGTCTATTTAATAAGCCTATTTAATAAGCCTATTTAATAAGCCTATTTAATAAGCCTATTTAATAAGTCTATTTAATAAGTCTATTTAATAAGCCTATTTATTAAGCCTATTTATTAAGCCTATTTATTGAGCCTATTTAATAAGCCTATTTATTTAGCCTATTTAATACGCCTATTTGATAAGTCTATTTAATAAGCCTATTTATTGAGCCTATTTAATAAGCCTATTTAATAAGCCTATTTAATAAGTATTTAATGAGCCTATTTAATCAGTCTATTTAATAAGCCTATTTAATAAGCCTATTTAATAAGTCTAAGTTGCTGAAATAAGCCTATTTAATAAACCTAAGTTGCTGAAAAGCCTATTTCATAAGCCTAAGTTGCTGAAATAAGCCTTTTTAATAAGTCTAAGTTGCTGAAATAAGCCTATTTAATAAGCCTAAGTTGCTAAAATAAGCCTATTTAATGAGGCTGTTTAATAAGTCTATTTAATAAGCCTATTTAATAAGCCTATTTAATGAGCCTATTTAAAAAGCCTATTTAATAAGTAAATTTAAAAAGTCTATTTAATAAGCCTATTTAATAAGTATTTAACCAGCCTATTTAATAAGCCTATTTATTGAGCCTATTTAATAAGCCTATTTATTAAGCCAATTAAATAAGCCTATTTAATAAGCCTATTTAATAAGTCTATTTAATAAGCCTATTTAATAAGCCTATTTAATAAGCCTATTAATTAAGCCTATTTAATGAGCCTATTTAATAAGCCTATTTATTTAACCTATTTAATAAGTCTATTTAATAAGCCTGTTTAATAAGCCTATTTAATAAGTATTTAATGAGCCTATTTAATAAGCCTAAGTTGCTGAATAAGCCTATTTAATAAGCCTATTTAATAAGCCTAAGTTGCTGAAATAAGCCTATTTAATAAGCCTAAGTTGCTGAAATAAGGCTATTTAATAAGTCTAAGTTGCTGAAATAAGCCTATTTAATAAGCCTATGTTGCTGAAATAAGTATATTTAATAAGCATAAGTTGCTGAAATAAGCCTATTTAATAAGTCTAAGTTGCTGAAATAAGGCTATTTAATAAGTCTAAGTTCCTGAAATGAGCCTATTTAATCAGCGTAAGTTGCTGAAATAAGCCTATTTAATAAGCCCTAGTTGCTGAAATAAGCCTATTTAATAAGGCTATTTAATAAGCCTAAGTTGCTGAAATAAGCCTATTTAATAAGTCTAAGTTGCTGAAATAAGCCTATTTAATAAGCCTAAGTTGCTGAAATAAGCCTATTTAATAAGTCTAAGTTGCTGAAATAAGACTATTTAATAAGCTTAAGTTGCTGAAATGAGCCTATTTAATAAGCCTAAGTTGCTGAAATAAGGATATTTAATAAGTCTAAGTCGCTGAAATAAGACTATTTAATAAGCCTAAGTTGCTAAAATAAGCCTATTTAATGAGGCTATTTAATAAGTCTATTTAATAAGCCTATTTAATAAGCCTATTTAATAAGCCTATTTAATAAGCCTATTTATTGAGCCTATTTAATGAGCCTATTTATTAAGCCTTTTTAATACGCCTATTTAATAAGTCTATTTAATAAGCCTATTTAATAAGCCTATTTAATAAGCCTATTTAATACGCCTATTTATTGAGCCTATTTAATAAGTCTATTTAATAAGCCTATTTAATAAGCCTATTTAATAAGTATTTAATGAGCCTATTTAATCAGTCTATTTAATAAGCCTATTTAATAGGCCTATTTAATAAGTCTAAGTTGCTGAAATAAGCCTATTTAATAAGCCTAAGTTGCTGAAAAGCCTATTTCATAAGCCTAAGTTGCTGAAATAAGCCTTTTTAATAAGTCTAAGTTGCTGAAACAAGCCTATTTAATAAGCCTAAGTTGCTAAAATAAGCCTATTTAATGAGGCTGTTTAATAAGTATTTAACGAGCCTATTTAATAAGCCTATTTATTGAGCATATTTAATAAGCCTATTTATTAAGCCAATTAAATAAGCCTATTTAATAAGCCTATTTAATAAGTCTATTTAATAACCCTATTTAATAAGCCTATTTAATAAGCCTATTAATTAAGCCTATTTAATGAGCCTATTTAATAAGCCTGTTTATTGAACCTATTTAATAAGTCTATTTAATAAGCCTGTTTAATAAGCCTATTTAATAAGTATTTAATGAGCCTATTTAATAAGCCTAAGTTGCTGAATAAGCCTATTTAATAAGCCTAAGTTGCTGAAATAAGCCTATTTAATAAGCCTATTTAATAAGCCTAAGTTGCTGAATAGGCCTATTTAATAAGCCTAAGTTGCTGAAATAAGCCTATTTAATAAGTCTAAGTTGCTGAAATAAGGCTATTTAATAAGCCTAAGTTGCTGAAATAAGCCTATTTAATAAGTCTAAGTTGATGAAATAAGCCTATTTAATCAGCGTAAGTTGCTGAAATAAGCCTATTTAATAAGCCCAAGTTGCTTAAATAAGCCTATTTAATAAGGCTATTTAATAAGCGTAAGTTGCTGAAAGAAGCCTATTTAATAATCGTAAGTTGCTGAAATAAGGCTTTTAATAAGTCTAAGTTGCTGAAATAAGCCTATTTAATAAGCCTAAGTTGCTGAAATAAGCCTATTTAATAAGCCTAAGTTGCTGAAATAAGCCTATTTAATAGGCCTATCTAATAAGTCTCAGTTGCAGAAATAAGCATATTTCATAAGCCCAAGTTGCTAAAATAAGCCTATTTAATGAGGCTGTTTAATAAGTCTATTTAATAAGCCTATTTAATAGGCCTATTTAATGAGCCTATTTAAAAAGCCTATTTAATAAGTCTATTTATTAAGTCTATTTAATAAGCCTATTTAATAAGTATTTAACGAGCCTATTTAATAAGCCTATTTATTGAGCCTATTTAATGAGCCTATTTATTAAACCAATTAAATAAGCCTATTTAATAAGCCTATTTAATAAGTCTATTTAATAAGCCTATTTAATAAGCCTATTTAATAAGCCTATTAATTAAGCCTATTTAATGAGCCTATTTAATAAGCCTATTTATTGAACCTATTTAATAAGTCTATTTAATAAGCCTGTATAATAAGCCTATTTAATAAGTATTTAATGAGCCTATTTAATAAGCCTAAGTTGCTGAATAAGCCTATTTAATAAGCCTAAGTTGATAAAATAAGCCTATTTAATAAGCCTAAGTTGCTGAAATAAGGCTATTTAATAAGTCTAAGTTGCTGAAATAAGCCTATTTAATAAGCCTATGTTGCTGAAATAAGTATATTTAATAAGCATAAGTTGCTGAAATAAGCCTATTTAATAAGTCTAAGTTACTGAAATAAGGCTATTTAATAAGTCTAAGTTGCTGAAATGTGCCTATTTAATCAGCGTAATTTGCTGAAATAAGCCTATTTAATAAGCCTAGTTGCTGAAATAAGCCTATTTAATAAGGCTATTTAATAAGCCTAAGTTGCTGAAATAAGCCTATGTAATAAGCCTAAGTTGCTGAAATAAGCCTATTTAATAAGCCTAAGTTGCTGAAATAAGCCCATTTAATAAGTCTAAGTTGCTGAAATAAGGCTATTTAATAAGCTTAAGTTGCTGAAATGAGCCTATTTAATAAGCCTAAGTTGCTGAAATAAGGCTATTTAATAAGTCTAAGTCGCTGAAATAAGCCTATTTAATAAGCCTAAGTTGCTAAAATAAGCCTATTTAATGAGGCTATTTAATAAGACTATTTAATAAGCCTATTTAATAAGCCTTTTTAATAAGCCTATTTAATAAGCCTATTTAATAAGTCTATTTAATAAGTCTATTTAATAAGCCTATTTAAAGAGTATTCAATGAGCCTATTTATTAAGCCTATTCATTGAGCCTATTTAATAAGCCTATTTATTAAGCCTATTTATTAAGCCTATTTATTGAGCCTATTTAATAAGCCTATTTATTAAGCCTATTTAATACGCCTATTTAATAAGTCTATTTAATAAGCCTATTTAATAAGCCTATTTAATAAGCGTATTTAATACGCCTATTTATTGAGCCTATTTAATAAGTCTATTTAATAAGCCTATTTAATAAGCCTATTTAATAAGTATTTAATGAGCCTATTTAATCAGTCTATTTAATAAGCCTATTTAATAGGCCTATTTAATAAGTCTAAGTTGCTGAAATAAGCCTATTTAATAAGCCTAAGTTGCTGAAAAGCCTATTTCATAAGCCTAAGTTGCTGAAATAAGCCTTTTTAATAAGTCTAAGTTGCTGAAATAAGCCTATTTAATAAGCCTAAGTTGCTAAAATAAGCCTATTTAATGAGGCTGTTTAATAAGTCTATTTAATAAGCCTATTTAATAAGCCTATTTAATGAGCCTATTTAAAAAGCCTATTTAATAAGTCTATTTAATAAGCCTATTTAATAAGCCTATTTAATAAGCCTATTAATTAAGCCTATTTAATGAGCCTATTTAATAAGCCTATTTATTTAACCTATTTAATAAGTCTATTTAATAAGCCTGTTTAATAAGCCTATTTAATAAGTATTTAATGAGCCTATTTAATAAGCCTAAGTTGCTGAATAAGCCTATTTAATAATCCTAAGTTGCTGAAATAAGCCTATTTAATAGGCCTATCTAATAAGTCTAAGTTGCAGAAATAAGCATATTTCATAAGCCTATTTAATGAACCTAAGTTGCTGAAATGTCTATTTAATAAGTCGATTTAATAAGTTAAAGTTGCTGAAATAAGCCTATTTAATAAGCCTAAGTTGCTGAAAAGCCTATTTCATAAGCCTAAGTTGCTGAAATAAGCCTTTTTAATAAGTCTAAGTTGCTGAAATAAGCCTATTTAATAAGCCTAAGTTGCTAAAATAAGCCTATTTAATGAGGCTGTTTAATAAGTCTATTTAATAAGCCTATTTAATAAGCCTATTTAATGAGCCTATTTAAAAAGCCTATTTAATAAGTCTATTTAATAAGCCTATTTAATAAGTATTTAACGAGCCTATTTAATAAGCCTATTTATTGAGCCTATTTAATAAGCCTATTTATTAAGCCAATTAAATAAGCCTATTTAATAAGCCTATTTAATAAGTCTATTTAATAAGACTATTTAATAAGCCTATTTAATAAGCCTATTAATTATGCCTATTTAATGAGCCTATTTAATAAGCCTATTTATTGAACCTATTTAATAAGTCTATTTAATAAGCCTGTTTAATAAGCTTATTTAATAAGTATTTAATGAGCCTATTTAATAAGCCTAAGTTGCTGAATAAGCCTATTTAATAAGCCTAAGTTGCTGAAATAAGCCTATTTAATAAGCCTATTTAATAAGCCTAAGTTGCTGAATAGGCCTATTTAATAAGCCTAAGTTGCTGAAATAAGCCTATTTAATAAGTCTAAGTTGCTGAAATAAGGCTATTTAATAAGCCTAAGTTGCTTAAATAAGCCTATTTAATAAGCCTAAGTTGCTGAAATAAGGCTATTTAATAACTCTAAGTTGCTGAAATAAGCCTATTTAATAAGTCTAAGTTGCTGAAATAAGCCTATTTAATAAGCCCAAGTTGCTGAAATAAGCCTATTTAATAAGGCTATTTAATAAGCCTAAGTTGCTGAAAGTAGCCTATTTAATAATCGTAAGTTGCTGAAATAAGGCTATTTAATAAGTCTAAGTTGCTGAAATAAGCCTATTTAATAAGCCTACGTTGCTGAAATAAGCCTATTTAATAAGCCTAAGTTGCTGAACTAAGCCTATTTAATAGGCCTATCTAATAAGTCTAAGTTGCAGAAATATTTAATAAGCCTAAGTTGCTGAATAAGCCTATTTAATAAGCCTAAGTTGCTGAAATAAGCCTATTTAATAAGTCTAAGTTGCTGAAATAAGGCTATTTAATAAGCCTAAGTTGCTGAAATAAGCCTATTTAATAAGCCTAAGTTGCTGAAATAAGGCTATTTAATAAGTCTAAGTTGCTGAAATAAGCCTATTTAATAAGTCTAAGTTGCTGAAATAAGCCTATTTAATAAGTCTAAGTTGCTGAAATAAGGCTATTTAATAAATATAAGTTGCTGAAATAAGCCTATTTAATCAGCGTAAGTTGCTTAAATAAGCCTATTTAATAAGCCCAAGTTGCTGAAATAAGCCTATTTAATAAGGCTATTTAATAAGCCTAAGTTGCTGAAAGAAGCCTATTAAATAAGCGTAAGTTGCTGAAATAAGGCTATTTAATAAGTCTAAGTTGCTGAAATAAGCCTATTTAATAAGCCTAAGTTGCTGAAATAAGCCTATTTAATAAGCCTAAGTTGCTGAAATAAGGCTATTTAATAAATATAAGTTGCTGAAATAAGCCTATTTAATCAGCATAAGTTGCTTAAATAAGCCTATTTAATAAACCTAAGTTGCTAAAATAAGCCTATTTAATGAGGCTATTTAATAAGTCTATTTAATAAACCTATTTAATAAGCCTATTTAATAAGCCTATTTAATAAGTTTATTTAATAAGTCTATTTAATAAGTCTATTTAATAAGCCTATTTAATAAGTATTTAATGAGCCTATTTAATAAGCCAATTTATTGAGCCTATTTAATAAGCCAATTTATTGAGCCTATTTAATTATCCTATTTAATAAGCCTATGTAATGAGTCTATTTTATAAGCCTATTTAATACGCCTATTTAATAAGCCTATTTAATAAGTATTTAATGAGCCTATTTAATAAGCCTAAGTTGCTGAATAAGCCTATTTAATAAGCCTAAGTTGCTGAAATAAGCCTATTTAATAAGCCTATTTAATAAGCCTAAGTTGCTGAATAAGCCTATTTAATAAGCCTAAGTTGCTGAAATAAGCCTATTTAATAAGTCTAAGTTGCTGAAATAAGGCTATTTAATAAGCCTAAGTTGCTGAAATAAGGATATTTAATAAGTATAAGTTGCTGAAATAAGCCTATTTAATAAGTCTAAGTTGCTGAAATAAGGCTATTTAATAAATCTAAGTTGCTGAAATAAGCCTATTTAATCAGCGTAAGTTGCTGAAATAAGCCTATTTAATAAGCCCAAGTTGCTGAAATAAGCCTATTTAATAAGGCTATTTAATAAGCCTAAGTTGCTGAAAGAAGCCTATTTAATAAGCGTAAGTTGCTGAAATAAGGCTATTTAATAAGTCTAAGTTGCTGAAATAAGCCTATTTAATAAGCCTAAGTTGCTGAAATAAGCATATTTAATAAGCCTAAGTTGCTGAAATAAGCCTATTTAATAGGCCTATCTAATAAGTCTAAGTTGCAGAAATAAGCATATTTCATAAGCCTATTTAATGAGCCTAAGTTGCTGAAATGTCTATTTAATAAGTCGATTTAATAAGTCAAAGTTGCTAAAATAAGCCTATTTAATAAGGCTATTCAATAAACCTAAGTTGCTGAAATAAGCCTATTTAATGAGGCTATTTAATGAGCCTAAGTTGATGAAATAAGCCGATTTAATAAGCCTAAGTTTCTGAACTAAGCCTATTTAAAAAGGTCTATTTAATAAGTCTAAGTTGCTGAAATAAACCTATTTAAAAATGCTATTCAATACGCCCAAGTTGCAGAAATAAACCTGATTAATAAGGCTATTTAATAAGCGTAAGTTGCTGAAATAAGCCTATTTAATAAGCCTAAGTTGCTGAAATAAGCCTATTTAATAAGGCTATTTAATAAGTCTAAGTTGCTGAAATAAACCTATTTAATAAGCCTAAGTTGCTAAAATAAGCCTATATAATGAGGCTATTTAATAAGTCCATTTAATAAGCCTATTAAATAAGCCTATTTAATACGCCTATTTAATAAGCCTATTTAATACGCCTATTTAATAAACCTATTTAATAAGTATTTAATGAGCCTATTTATTAAGTCTATTTAATAAGCCTTTTTAATAAGCCTATTTAATAAGTCTATTTAATAAGCCTATTCAATAGGCCTATTTAATAAGTCTAAGTTGCTTAAATAAGCCTATTTAATAAGCCTAAGTTGCTGAATGAACCAATTTAATAAGTCTAAGTTGCTGAAATAAGGCTATTTAATACGCCTAAGTTGCTGAAATGAGCCTATTTAATAAGCCTAAGTTGCTGAAATAAGGCAATTCAATAAGTCTAAGTTGCTGAAATAAGCCTATTTAATAAACCTAAGTTGCTAAAATAAGCCTATTTAATGAGGCTATTTAATAAGTCTATTTAATAAACCTATTTAATAAGCCTATTTAATAAGCCTATTTAATAAGTTTATTTAGTAAGTCTATTTAATAAGTCTATTTAATAAGCCTATTTAATAAGTATTTAATGAGCCTATTTAATAAGCCAATTTATTGAGCCTATTTAATAAGCCAATTTATTGAGCCTATTTAATTATCCTATTTAATAAGCCTATGTAATGAGTCTATTTTATAAGCCTATTTAATACGCCTATTTAATAAGCCTATTTAATAAGTATTTAATGAGCCTATTTAATAAGCCTAAGTTGCTGAATAAGCCTATTTAATAAGCCTAAGTTGCTGAAAGAAGCCTATTTAATAAGCCTATTTAATAAGCCTAAGTTGCTGAATAAGCCTATTTAATAAGCCTAAGTTGCTGAAATAAGCCTATTTAATAAGTCTAAGTTGCTGAAATAAGGCTATTTAATAAGCCTAAGTTGCTGAAATAAGGATATTTAATAAGTGTAAGTTGCTGAAATAAGCCTATTTAATAAGTCTAAGTTGCTGAAATAAGCCTATTTAATAAGTCTAAGTTGCTGAAATAAGGCTATTTAATAAGTCTAAGTTGCTGAAATAAGCCTATTTAATCAGCGTAAGTTGCTGAAATAAGCCTAATTAATAAGCCCAAGTTGCTGAAATAAGCCTATTTAATAAGGCTATTTAATAAGCCTAAGTTGCTGAAAGAAGCCTATTTAATAAGCGTAAGTTGCTGAAATAAGGCTATTTAATAAGTCTAAGTTGCTGAAATAAGCCTATTTAATAAGCCTAAGTTGCTGAAATAAGCCTATTTAATAAGCCTAAGTTGCTGAAAAAAGCCTATTTAATAGGCCTATCTAATAAGTCTAAGTTGCAGAAATAAGCATATTTCATAAGCCTATTTAATGAGCCTAAGTTGCTGAAATGTCTATTTAATAAGTCGATTTAATAAGTCAAAGTTGCTAAAATAAGCCTATTTAATAAGGCTATTTAATAAGCCTAAGTTGCTGAAATAAGCCTATCTAAGGAGGCTATTTAATGAGCCTAAGTTGCTGAAATAAGCCGATTTAATAATCCTAAGTTTCTGAACTAAGCCTATTTAAAAAGGTCTATTTAATAAGTCTAAGTTGCTGAAATAAACCTATTTAAAAATGCTATTTAATACGCCCAAGTTGCTGAAATAAACCTGATTAATAAGGCTATTTAATAAGCGTAAGTTGCTGAAATAAGCCTATTTAATAAGCCTAAGTTGCTGAAATAAGCCTATTTAATAAGGCTATTTAATAAGTCTAAGTTGCTGAAATAAACCTATTTAATAAGCCTAAGTTGCTAAAATAAGCCTATTTAATGAGGCTATTTAATAAGTCCATTTAATAAGCCTATTTAATACGCCTATTTAATACGCCTATTTAATAAGCCTATTTAATACGCCTATTTAATAAACCTATTTAATAAGCATTTAATGAGCCTATTTATTAAGTCTTTTTAATAAGCCTTTTTAATAAGCCTATTTAATAAGTCTATTTAATAAGCCTATATAATAGGCCTATTTAATAAGTCTAAGTTGCTGAAAGAAGCCTATTTAATAAGCCTAAGTTGCTGAATAAACCAATTTAATAAGTCTAAGTTGCTGAAATAAGGCTATTTAATAAGCCTAAGTTGCTGAAATGAGCCTATTTAATAAGCCTAAGTTGCTGAAATAAGGCTATTCAATAAGTCTAAGTTGCTGAAATAAGCCTATTTAATAAGCCTAAGTTGCTAAAATAAGCCTATTTAATGAGGCTATTTAATAAGTCTATTTAATAAGCCTATTTAATAAGCCTATTTAATAAGCCTATTTAATAAGCCTATTTAATAAGTCTATTTAATAAGTCTATTTAATAAGCCTATTTAAAGAGTATTCAATGAGCCTATTTATTAAGCCTATTTAATAAGCCTATTTATTAAGCCTATTTATTAAGCCTATTTATTGAGCCTATTTAATAAGCCTATTTATTAAGCCTATTTAATACGCCTATTTAATAAGCCTATTTAATAAGCCTATTTAATAAGCCTATTTAATAAGCCTATTTAATAAGCCTATTTATTGAGCCTATTTAATAAGTCTATTTAATAAGCCTATTTAATAAGCCTATTTAATAAGTATTTAATGAGGCTATTTAATCAGTCTATTTAATAAGCCTATTTAATAGGCCTATTTAATGAGTCTAAGTTGCTGAAATAAGCCTATTTAATAAGCCTAAGTTGCTGAAAAGCCTATTTCATAGGCCTAAGTTGCTGAAATAAGCCTTTTTAATAAGTCTAAGTTGCTGAAATAAGCCTATTTAATAAGCCTAAGTTGATAAAATAAGCCTATTTAATGAGGCTGTTTAATAAGTCTATTTAATAAGCCTACTTAATAAGCCTATTTAATGAGCCTATTTAAAAAGCCTATTTAATAAGTCTATTTAATAAGTCTATTTAATACGCCTATTTAATAAGTATTTACCGAGCCTATTTAATAAGCCTATTTATTGAGCCTATTTAATAAGCCTATTTAATAAGCCTATTTAATAAGCCTATTAATTAAGCCTATTTAATGAGCCTATTTAATAAGCCTATTTATTGAACCTATTTAATAAGTCTATTTAATAAGCCTGTTTAATAAGCCTATTTAATAAGTATTTAATGAGCCTATTTAATAAGCCCAAGTTGCTGAATAAGCCTATTTAATAAGCCTAAGTTGCTGAAATAAGCCTATTTAATAAGCCTATTTAATAAGCCTAAGTTGCTGAATAAGCCTATTTAATAAGCCTAAGTTGCTGAAATAAGCCTATTTAATAAGTCTAAGTTGCTGAAATAAGGCTATTTAATAAGCCTAAGTTGCTGAAATAAGCCTATTTAATAAGCCTAAGTTGCTGAAATAAGGCTATTTAATAAGTCTAAGTTGCTGAAATAAGCCTATTTAATAAGTCTAAGTTGCTGAAATAAGGCTATTTAATAAATATAAGTTGCTGAAATAAGCCTATTTAATCAGCGTAAGTTGCTTAAATAAGCCTATTTAATAAGCCCAAGTTGCTGAAATAAGCCTATTTAATAAGGCTATTTAATAAGCCTAAGTTGCTGAAAGAAGCCTATTAAATAAGCGTAAGTTGCTGAAATAAGGCTATTTAATAAGTCTAAGTTGCTGAAATAAGCCTATTTAATAAGCCTAAGTTGCTGAAATAAGCCTATTTAATAAGCCTAAGTTGCTGAAATAAGGCTATTTAATAAATATAAGTTGCTGAAATAAGCCTATTTAATCAGCGTAAGTTGCTTAAATAAGCCTATTTAATAAGCCCAAGTTGCTGAAATAAGCCTATTTAATAAGGCTATTTAATAAGCCTAAGTTGCTGAAAGAAGCCTATTAAATAAGCGTAAGTTGCTGAAATAAGGCTATTTAATAAGTCTAAGTTGCTGAAATAAGCCTATTTAATAAGCCTAAGTTGCTAAAATAAGCCTATTTAATAAGGCTATTTAATAAACCTAAGTTGATGAAATAAGCCTATTTAATGAGGCTATTTAATGAGCCTAAGTTGCTGAAATAAGCCGATTTAATAAGCCTAAGTTTCTGAACTAAGCCTATTTAAAAGGTCTATTTAATAAGTCTAAGTTGCTGAAATAAACCTATTTAAAAATGCTATTTAATACGCCCAAGTTGCTGAAATAAACCTGATTAATAAGGCTATTTAATAAGCGTAAGTTGCTGAAATAAGCCTATTTAATAAGCCTAAGTTGCTGAAATAAGCCTATTTAATAAGGCTATTTAATAAGTCTAAGTTGCTGAAATAAACCTATTTAATAAGCCTAAGTTGCTAAAATAAGCCTATTTAATGAGGCTATTTAATAAGTCCATTTAATAAGCCTATTTAATAAGCCTATTTAATACGCCTATTTAATAAGCGTATTTAATACGCCTATTTAATAAACCTATTTAATAAGTATTTAATGAGCCTATTTATTAAGTCTATTTAATAAGCCTTTTTAATAAGCCTATTTAATAAGTCTATTTAATAAGCCTATTTAATAGGCCTATTTAATAAGTCTAAGTTGCTTAAATAAGCCTATTTAATAAGCCTAAGTTGCTGAATAAACCAATTTAATAAGTCTAAGTTGCTGAAATAAGGCTATTTAATAAGCCTAAATTGCTGAAATGAGCCTATTTAATAAGCCTAAGTTGCTGAAATAAGGCTATTCAATAAGTATAAGTTGCTGAAATGAGCCTATTTAATTAACCTAAGTTGCTAAAATAAGCCTATTTAATGAGGCTATTTAATAAGTCTATTTAATAAACCTATTTAATAAGCCTATTTAATTATCCTATTTAATAAGCCTATGTAATGAGTCTATTTTATAAGCCTATTTAATACGCCTATTTAATAAGCCTATTTAATAAGTATTTAATGAGCCTATTTAATAAGCCTAAGTTGCTGAATAAGCCTATTTAATAAGCCTAAGTTGCTGAAATAAGCCTATTTAATAAGCCTATTTAATAAGCCTAAGTTGCTGAATAAGCCTATTTAATAAGCCTAAGTTGCTGAAATAAGCCTATTTAATAAGTCTAAGTTGCTGAAATAAGGCTATTTAATAAGCCTAAGTTGCTGAAATAAGCCTATTTAATAAGGTTATTTAATAAGCCTAAGTTGCTGAAAGAAGCCTATTTAATAAGCGTAAGTTGCTGAAATAAGGCTATTTAATAAGTCTAAGTTGCTGAAATAAGCCTATTTAATAAGCCTAAGTTGCTGAAATAAGCCTATTTAATAAGCCTAAGTTGCTGAAATAAGCCTATTTAATAGGCCTATCTAATAAGTCTAAGTTGCAGAAATAAGCATATTTCATAAGCCTATTTAATGAGCCTAAGTTGCTGAAATGTCTATTTAATAAGTCGATTTAATAAGTCAAAGTTGCTAAAATAAGCCTATTTAATAAGGCTATTTAATAAGCCTAAGTTTCTGAAATAAGCCTATTTAATAAGTCTAAGTTGCTGAAATAAGGCTATTTAATAAGTCTAAGTTGCTGAAATAAGCCTATTTAATCAGCGCAAGTTGCTGAAATAAGCCTATTTAATAAGCCCAAGTTGCTGAAATAAGCCTATTTAATAAGGCTATTTAATAAGCCTAAGTTGCTGAAAGAAGCCTATTTAATAAGCGTAAGTTGCTGAAATAAGGCTATTTAATAAGTCTAAGTTGCTGAAATAAGCCTATTTAATAAGCCTAAGTTTCTGAAATAAGCCTATTTAATGAGCATAAGTTGCTGAAATAAGCCTATTTAATAGGCCTATTTAATAAGTCTAAGTTGCAGAAATAAGCATATTTCATAAGCCTATTTAATAAGCCTATTTAATAAGTCTATTTAATAAGTCTATTTAATAAGCCTATTTAAAGAGTATTCAATGAGCCTATTTATTAAGCCTATTTAATAAGCCTATTTATTAAGCCTATTTATTGAGCCTATTTAATAAGCCTATTTATTAAGCCTATTTAATACGCCTATTTAATAAGCCTATTTAATAAGCCTATTTAATAAGCCTATTTAATAAGCCTATTTATTGAGCCTATTTAATAAGTCTATTTAATAAGCCTATTTAATAAGCCTATTTAATAAGTATTTAATGAGGCTATTTAATCAGTCTATTTAATAAGCCTTTTTAATAGGCGTATTTAATGAGTCTAAGTTGCTGAAATAAGCCTATTTAATACGCCTAAGTTGCTGAAAAGCCTATTTCATAGGCCTAAGTTGCTGAAACAAGCCTTTTTAATAAGTCTAAGTTGCTGAAATAAGCCTATTTAATAAGCCTAAGTTGATAAAATAAGCCTATTTAATGAGGCTGTTTAATAAGTCTATTTAATAAGCCTACTTAATAAGCCTATTTAATGAGCCTATTTAAAAAGCCTATTTAATAAGTCTATTTAATAAGTCTATTTAATACGCCTATTTAATAAGTATTTAACGAGCCTATTTAATAAGCCTATTTATTGAGCCTATTTAATAAGCCTATTTAATAAGCCTATTTAATAAGCCTATTAATTAAGCCTATTTAATGAGCCTATTTAATAAGCCTATTTATTGAACCTATTTAATAAGTCTATTTAATAAGCCTGTTTAATAAGCCTATTTAATAAGTATTTAATGAGCCTATTTAATAAGCCCAAGTTGCTGAATAAGCCTATTTAATAAGCCTAAGTTGCTGAAATAAGCCTATTTAATAAGCCTATTTAATAAGCCTAAGTTGCTGAATAAGCCTATTTAATAAGCCTAAGTTGCTGAAATAAGCCTATTTAATAAGTCTAAGTTGCTGAAATAAGGCTATTTAATAAGCCTAAGTTGCTGAAATAAGCCTATTTAATAAGCCTAAGTTGCTGAAATAAGGCTATTTAATAAGTCTAAGTTGCTAAAATAAGCCTATTTAATAAGTCTAAGTTGCTGAAATAAGGCTATTTAATAAATATAAGTTGCTGAAATAAGCCTATTTAATCAGCGTAAGTTGCTTAAATAAGCCTATTTAATAAGCCCAAGTTGCTGAAATAAGCCTATTTAATAAGCCTATTTAATAAGCCCAAGTTGCTGAAATAAGCCTATTTAATAAGCCTATTTAATACGCCTATTTAATAAGCGTATTTAATACGCCTATTTAATAAACCTATTTAATAAGTATTTAATGAGCCTATTTATTAAGTCTATTTAATAAGCCTTTTTAATAAGCCTATTTAATAAGTCTATTTAATAAGCCTTTTTAATAGGCCTATTTAATAAGTCTAAGTTGCTTAAATAAGCCTATTTAATAAGCCTAAGTTGCTGAATAAACCAATTTAATAAGTCTAAGTTGCTGAAATAAGGCTATTTAATAAGCCTAAATTGCTGAAATGAGCCTATTTAATAAGCCTAAGTTGCTGAAATAAGGCTATTCAATAAGTATAAGTTGCTGAAATAAGCCTATTTAATTAACCTAAGTTGCTAAAATAAGCCTATTTAATGAGGCTATTTAATAAGTCTATTTAATAAACCTATTTAATAAGCCTATTTAATTATCCTATTTAATAAGCCTATGTAATGAGTCTATTTTATAAGCCTATTTAATACGCCTATTTAATAAGCCTATTTAATAAGTATTTAATGAGCCTATTTAATAAGCCTAAGTTGCTGAATAAGCCTATTTAATAAGCCTAAGTTGCTGAAATAAGCCTATTTAATAAGCCTATTTAATAAGCCTAAGTTGCTGAATAAGCCTATTTAATAAGCCTAAGTTGCTGAAATAAGCCTATTTAATAAGTCTAAGTTGCTGAAATAAGGCTATTTAATAAGCCCAAGTTGCTGAAATAAACCTATTTAATAAGCCTAAGTTGCTGAAATAAGGCTATTTAATAAGTCTAAGTTGCTGAAATAAGCCTATTTAATAAGTCTAAGTTGCTGAAATAAGCCTATTTAATCAGCGTAAGTTGCTGAAATAAGCCTATTTAATAAGCCCAAGTTGCTGAAATAAGCCTATTTAATAAGGCTATTTAATAAGCCTAAGTTGCTGAAAGAAGCCTATTTAATAAGCGTAAGTTGCTGAAATAAGGCTATTTAATAAGTCTAAGTTGCTGAAATAAGCCTATTTAATAAGCCTAAGTTTCTGAAATAAGCCTATTTAATAAGCATAAGTTGCTGAAATAAGCCTATTTAATAGGCCTATTTAATAAGTCTAAGTTGCAGAAATAAGCATATTTCATAAGCCTATTTAATGAGCCTAAGTTGCTGAAATGTCTATTTAATAAGTAGATTTAATAAGTCAAAGTTGCTAAAATACGCCTATTTAATAAGGCTATTTAATAAGCCTAAGTTGCTGAAATAAGCGTATTTAAGGAGGCTATTTAATGAGTCTAAGTTGCTGAAATAAGCCGATTTAATAAGCCTAAGTTTCTGAACTAAGCCTATTTAATAAGTCTAAGTTGCTGAAATAAGCCTATTTAATAAGTCTAAGTTGCTGAAATAAGCCTATTTAATCAGCGTAAGTTGCTGAAATAAGCCTATTTAATAAGCATAAGTTGCTGAAATAAGCCTATTTAATAGGCCTATTTAATAAGTCTAAGTTGCAGAAATAAGCATATTTCATAAGCCTATTTAATGAGCCTAAGTTGCTGAAATGTCTATTTAATAAGTAGATTTAATAAGTCAACGTTGCTAAAATAAGCCTATTTAATAAGGCTATTTAATAAGCCTAAGTTGCTGAAATAAGCGTATTTAAGGAGGCTATTTAATGAGTCTAAGTTGCTGAAATAAGCCGATTTAATAAGCCTAAGTTTCTGAACTAAGCCTATTTAATAAGTCTAAGTTGCTGAAATAAGCCTATTTAATAAGCGTAAGTTGCTGAAATAAGCCTATTTAATCAGCGTAAGTTGCTGAAATAAGCCTATTTAATAAGCCCAAGTTGCTGAAATAAGCCTATTTAATAAGGTTATTTAATAAGCCTAAGTTGCTGAAAGAAGCCTATTTAATAAGCGTAAGTTGCTGAAATAAGGCTATTTAATAAGTCGATTTAATAAGTCAAAGTTGCTAAAATAAGCCTATTTAAAAAGGTCTATTTAATAAGTCTAAGTTGCTGAAATAAACCTATTTTAAAATGCTATTTAATACGCCCAAGTTGCTGAAAAAAACCTGATTAATAAGGCTATTTAATAAGCGTAAGTTGCTGAAATAAGCCTAGTTGCTGAAATAAACCTATTTAATAAGCCTAAGTTGCTAAAATATGCCTATTTAATGAGGCTATTTAATAAGTCCATTTAATAAGCCTATTTAATAAGCCTATTTAATACGCCTATTTAATAAGCCTATTTAATACGCCTATTTAATAAACCTATTTAATAAGTATTTAATGAGCCTATTTATTAAGTCTATTTAATAAGCCTTTTTAATAAGCCTATTTAATAAGTCTATTTAATAAGCCTATATAATAGGCCTATTTAATAAGTCTAAGTTGCTGAAATAAGCCTATTTAATAAGCCTAAGTTGCTGAATAAACTAATTTAATAAGTCTAAGTTGCTGAAATAAGGCTATTTAATAAGCCTAAGTTGCTGAAATGAGCCTATTTAATAAGCCTAAGTTGCTGAAATAAGGCTATTCAATAAGTCTAAGTTGCTGAAATAAGCCTATTTAATAAGCCTAAGTTGCTAAAATAAGCCTATTTAATGAGGCTATTTAATAAGTCTATTTAATAAGCCTATTTAATAAGCCTATTTAATAAGCCTATTTAATAAGCCTATTTAATAAGTCTATTTAATAAGTCTATTTAATAAGCCTATTTAAAGAGTATTCAATGAGCCTATTTATTAAGCCTATTTATTGAGCCTATTTAATAAGCCTATTTATTAAGCCTATTTATTAAGCCTATTTATTGAGCCTATTTAATAAGCCTATTTATTAAGCCTATTTATTAAGCCTATTTATTGAGCCTATTTAATAAGCCTATTTATTAAGCCTATTTAATACGCCTATTTAATAAGTCTATTTAATAAGCCTATTTAATAAGCCTATTTAATAAGCCTATTTAATAAGCCTATTTATTGAGCCTATTTAATAAGTCTATTTAATAAGCCTATTTAATAAGCCTATTTAATAAGTATTTAATGAGCCTATTTAATCAGTCTATTTAATAAGCCTATTTAATAGGCCTATTTAATAAGTCTAAGTTGCTGAAATAAGCCTATTTAATAAGCCTAAGTTGCTAAAATAAGCCTATTTAATGAGGCTGTTTAATAAGTCTATTTAATAAGCCTACTTAATAAGCCTATTTAATGAGCCTATTTAAAAAGCCTATTTAATAAGTCTATTTAATAAGTCTATTTAATACACCTATTTAATAAGTATTTAACGAGCCTATTTAATAAGCCTATTTATTGAGCCTATTTAATAAGCCTATTTAATAAGCCTATTTAATAAGCCTATTTAATTAAGCCTATTAATTAAGCCTATTTAATGAGCCTATTTAATAAGCCTATTTATTGAACCTATTTAATAAGTCTATTTAATAAGCCTGTTTAATAAGCCTATTTAATAAGTATTTAATGAGCCTATTTAATAAACCCAAGTTGCTGAATAAGCCTATTAAATCAGCCTAAGTTGCTGAAATAAGCCTATTTAATAAGCCTATTTAATAAGCCTAAGTTGCTGAATAAGCCTATTTAATAAGCCTAAGTTGCTGAAATAAGCCTATTTAATAAGTCTAAGTTGCTGAAATAAGGCTATTTAATAAGCCTAAGTTGCTGAAATAAGCCTATTTAATAAGCCTAAGTTGCTGAAATAAGGCTATTTAATAAGTCTAAGTTGCTGAAATAAGCCTATTTAATAAGTCTAAGTTGCTGAAATAAGCCTATTTAATAAGTCTAAGTTGCTGAAATTAGGCTATTTAATAAATCTAAGTTGCTGAAATAAGCATATTTAATCAGCGTAAGTTGCTGAAATAAGCCTATTTAATAAGCCCAAGTTGCTGAAATAAGCCTATTTAATAAGGCTATTTAATAAGCCTAAGTTGCTGAAATAAGCGTATTTAAGGAGGCTATTTAATGAGTCTAAGTTGCTGAAATAAGCCGATTTAATAAGCCTAAGTTTCTGAACTAAGCCTATTTAAAAAGGTCTATTTAATAAGTCTAAGTTGCTGAAATAAACCTATTTAAAAATGCTATTTAATACGCCCAAGTTGCTGAAATAAACCTGATTAATAAGGCTATTTAATAAGCGTAAGTTGCTGAAATAAGCCTATTTAATCAGCGTAAGTTGCTGAAATAAGCCTATTTAATAAGCCCAAGTTGCTGAAATAAGCCTATTTAATAAGGTTATTTAATAAGCCTAAGTTGCTGAAAGAAGCCTATTTAATAAGCGTAAGTTGCTGAAATAAGGCTATTTAATAAGTCTAAGTTGCTGAAATAAGCCTATTTAATAAGCCTAAGTTGCTGAAATAAGCCTATTTAATAAGCGTAAGTTGCTGAAATAAGCCTATGTAATAGGCCTATCTAATAAGTCTAAGTTGCAGAAATAAGCATATTTCATAAGCCTATTTAATGAGCCTAAGTTGCTGAAATGTCTATTTAATAAGTCGATTTAATAAGTCAAAGTTGATAAAATAAGCCTATTTAATAAGGCTATTTAATAAGCCTAAGTTTCTGAAATAAGCATATTTAATGAGGCTATTTAATGAGCCTAAGTTGCTGAAATAAGCCGATTTAATAAGCCTAAGTTTCTGAACTAAGCCTATTTAAAAAGGTCTATTTAATAAGTCTAAGTTGCTGAAATAAACCTATTTAAAAATGCTATTTAATACGCCCAAGTTGGTGAAATAAACCTGATTAATAAGGCTATTTAATAAGCGTAAGTTGCTGAAATAAGCCTATTTAATAAGCCTAAGTTGCTGAAATAAGCCTATTTAATAAGGATATTTAATAAGTCTAAGTTGCTGAAATAAACCTATTTAATAAGCCTAAGTTGCTAAAATATGCCTATTTAATGAGGCTATTTAATAAGTCCATTTAATAAGCCTATTTAATAAGCTTATTTAATACGCCTATTTAATAAGCCTATTCAATACGCCTTTTTAATAAACCTATTTAATAAGTATTTAATGAGCCTATTTATTAAGTCTATTTAATAAGCCTTTTTAATAAGCCTATTTAATAAGTCTATTTAATAAGCCTATATAATAGGCCTATTTAATAAGTCTAAGTTGCTGAAATAAGCCTATTTAATAAGCCTAAGTTGCTGAATAAACTAATTTAATAAGTCTAAGTTGCTGAAATAAGGCTATTTAATAAGCCTAAGTTGCTGAAATGAGCCTATTTAATAAGCCTAAGTTGCTGAAATAAGGCTATTCAATAAGTCTAAGTTGCTGAAATAAGCCTATTTAATAAGCCTAAGTTGCTAAAATAAGCCTATTTAATGAGGCTATTTAATAAGTCTATTTAATAAGCCTATTTAATAAGCCTATTTAATAAGCCTATTTAATAAGCCTATTTAATAAGTCTATTTAATAAGTCTATTTAATAAGCCTATTTAAAGAGTATTCAATGAGCCTATTTATTAAGCCTATTTATTGAGCCTATTTAATAAGCCTATTTATTAAGCCTATTTATTAAGCCTATTTATTGAGCCTATTTAATAAGCCTATTTATTAAGCCTATTTATTAAGCCTATTTATTGAGCCTATTTAATAAGCCTATTTATTAAGCCTATTTAATACGCCTATTTAATAAGTCTATTTAATAAGCCTATTTAATAAGCCTATTTAATAAGCCTATTTAATAAGCCTATTTATTGAGCCTATTTAATAAGTCTATTTAATAAGCCTATTTAATAAGCCTATTTAATAAGTATTTAATGAGCCTATTTAATCAGTCTATTTAATAAGCCTATTTAATAGGCCTATTTAATAAGTCTAAGTTGCTGAAATAAGCCTATTTAATAAGCCTAAGTTGCTAAAATAAGCCTATTTAATGAGGCTGTTTAATAAGTCTATTTAATAAGCCTACTTAATAAGCCTATTTAATGAGCCTATTTAAAAAGCCTATTTAATAAGTCTATTTAATAAGTCTATTTAATACACCTATTTAATAAGTATTTAACGAGCCTATTTAATAAGCCTATTTATTGAGCCTATTTAATAAGCCTATTTAATAAGCCTATTTAATAAGCCTATTTAATTAAGCCTATTAATTAAGCCTATTTAATGAGCCTATTTAATAAGCCTATTTATTGAACCTATTTAATAAGTCTATTTAATAAGCCTGTTTAATAAGCCTATTTAATAAGTATTTAATGAGCCTATTTAATAAACCCAAGTTGCTGAATAAGCCTATTAAATCAGCCTAAGTTGCTGAAATAAGCCTATTTAATAAGCCTATTTAATAAGCCTAAGTTGCTGAATAAGCCTATTTAATAAGCCTAAGTTGCTGAAATAAGCCTATTTAATAAGTCTAAGTTGCTGAAATAAGGCTATTTAATAAGCCTAAGTTGCTGAAATAAGCCTATTTAATAAGCCTAAGTTGCTGAAATAAGGCTATTTAATAAGTCTAAGTTGCTGAAATAAGCCTATTTAATAAGTCTAAGTTGCTGAAATAAGCCTATTTAATAAGTCTAAGTTGCTGAAATTAGGCTATTTAATAAATCTAAGTTGCTGAAATAAGCATATTTAATCAGCGTAAGTTGCTGAAATAAGCCTATTTAATAAGCCCAAGTTGCTGAAATAAGCCTATTTAATAAGGCTATTTAATAAGCCTAAGTTGCTGAAATAAGCGTATTTAAGGAGGCTATTTAATGAGTCTAAGTTGCTGAAATAAGCCGATTTAATAAGCCTAAGTTTCTGAACTAAGCCTATTTAAAAAGGTCTATTTAATAAGTCTAAGTTGCTGAAATAAACCTATTTAAAAATGCTATTTAATACGCCCAAGTTGCTGAAATAAACCTGATTAATAAGGCTATTTAATAAGCGTAAGTTGCTGAAATAAGCCTATTTAATCAGCGTAAGTTGCTGAAATAAGCCTATTTAATAAGCCCAAGTTGCTGAAATAAGCCTATTTAATAAGGTTATTTAATAAGCCTAAGTTGCTGAAAGAAGCCTATTTAATAAGCGTAAGTTGCTGAAATAAGGCTATTTAATAAGTCTAAGTTGCTGAAATAAGCCTATTTAATAAGCCTAAGTTGCTGAAATAAGCCTATTTAATAAGCCTAAGTTGCTGAAATAAGCCTATGTAATAGGCCTATCTAATAAGTCTAAGTTGCAGAAATAAGCATATTTCATAAGCCTATTTAATGAGCCTAAGTTGCTGAAATGTCTATTTAATAAGTCGATTTAATAAGTCAAAGTTGATAAAATAAGCCTATTTAATAAGGCTATTTAATAAGCCTAAGTTTCTGAAATAAGCATATTTAATGAGGCTATTTAATGAGCCTAAGTTGCTGAAATAAGCCGATTTAATAAGCCTAAGTTTCTGAACTAAGCCTATTTAAAAAGGTCTATTTAATAAGTCTAAGTTGCTGAAATAAACCTATTTAAAAATGCTATTTAATACGCCCAAGTTGGTGAAATAAACCTGATTAATAAGGCTATTTAATAAGCGTAAGTTGCTGAAATAAGCCTATTTAATAAGCCTAAGTTGCTGAAATAAGCCTATTTAATAAGGATATTTAATAAGTCTAAGTTGCTGAAATAAACCTATTTAATAAGCCTAAGTTGCTAAAATATGCCTATTTAATGAGGCTATTTAATAAGTCCATTTAATAAGCCTATTTAATAAGCTTATTTAATACGCCTATTTAATAAGCCTATTCAATACGCCTTTTTAATAAACCTATTTAATAAGTATTTAATGAGCCTATTTATTAAGTCTATTTAATAAGCCTTTTTAATAAGCCTATTTAATAAGTCTATTTAATAAGCCTATTTAATAGGCCTATTTAATAAGTCTAAGTTGCTTAAATAAGCCTATTTAATAAGCCTAAGTTGCTGAATAAACCAATTTAATAAGTCTAAGTTGCTGAAATAAGGCTATTTAATAAGCCTAAATTGCTGAAATGAGCCTATTTAATAAGCCTAAGTTGCTGAAATAAGGCTATTCAATAAGTATAAGTTGCTGAAATAAGCCTATTTAATTAACCTAAGTTGCTAAAATAAGCCTATTTAATGAGGCTATTTAATAAGTCTATTTAATAAACCTATTTAATAAGCCTATTTAATTATCCTATTTAATAAG
Source organism: Petromyzon marinus (assembly GCF_048934315.1). Classification (NCBI taxonomy): domain Eukaryota; kingdom Metazoa; phylum Chordata; class Hyperoartia; order Petromyzontiformes; family Petromyzontidae; genus Petromyzon; species Petromyzon marinus. The sequence continues at coordinate 352,814 of NW_027422995.1, read as the reverse complement.
CCTATGTAATGAGTCTATTTTATAAGCCTATTTAATACGCCTATTTAATAAGCCTATTTAATAAGTATTTAATGAGCCTATTTAATAAGCCTAAGTTGCTGAATAAGCCTATTTAATAAGCCTAAGTTGCTGAAATAAGCCTATTTAATAAGCCTATTTAATAAGCCTAAGTTGCTGAATAAGCCTATTTAATAAGCCTAAGTTGCTGAAATAAGCCTATTTAATGTCTAAGTTGCTGAAATAAGGCTATTTAATAAGCCCAAGTTGCTGAAATAAGCCTATTTAATAAGCCTAAGTTGCTGAAATAAGGCTATTTAATAAGTCTAAGTTGCTGAAATAAGCCTATTTAATAAGTCTAAGTTGCTGAAATAAGCCTATTTAATAAGTCTAAGTTGCTGAAATAAGGCTATTTAATAAGTCTAAGTTGCTGAAATAAGCCTATTTAATCAGCGTAAGTTGCTGAAATAAGCCTATTTAATAAGCCCAAGTTGCTGAAATAAGCCTATTTAATAAGCCCAAGTTGCTGAAATAAGCCTATTTAATAAGGTTATTTAATAAGCCTAAGTTGCTGAAAGAAGCCTATTTAATAAGCGTAAGTTGCTGAAATAAGGCTATTTAATAAGTCTAAGTTGCTGAAATAAGCCTATTTAATAAGCCTAAGTTGCTGAAATAAGCCTATTTAATAAGCCTAAGTTGCTGAAATAAGCCTATGTAATAGGCCTATCTAATAAGTCTAAGTTGCAGAAATAAGCATATTTCATAAGCCTATTTAATGAGCCTAAGTTGCTGAAATGTCTATTTAATAAGTCGATTTAATAAGTCAAAGTTGATAAAATAAGCCTATTTAATAAGGCTATTTAATAAGCCTAAGTTTCTGAAATAAGCATATTTAATGAGGCTATTTAATGAGCCTAAGTTGCTGAAATAAGCCGATTTAATAAGCCTAAGTTTCTGAACTAAGCCTATTTAAAAAGGTCTATTTAATAAGTCTAAGTTGCTGAAATAAACCTATTTAAAAATGCTATTTAATACGCCCAAGTTGGTGAAATAAACCTGATTAATAAGGCTATTTAATAAGCGTAAGTTGCTGAAATAAGCCTATTTAATAAGCCTAAGTTGCTGAAATAAGCCTATTTAATAAGGATATTTAATAAGTCTAAGTTGCTGAAATAAACCTATTTAATAAGCCTAAGTTGCTAAAATATGCCTATTTAATGAGGCTATTTAATAAGTCCATTTAATAAGCCTATTTAATAAGCTTATTTAATACGCCTATTTAATAAGCCTATTCAATACGCCTTTTTAATAAACCTATTTAATAAGTATTTAATGAGCCTATTTATTAAGTCTATTTAATAAGCCTTTTTAATAAGCCTATTTAATAAGTCTATTTAATAAGCCTATTTAATAGGCCTATTTAATAAGTCTAAGTTGCTTAAATAAGCCTATTTAATAAGCCTAAGTTGCTGAATAAACCAATTTAATAAGTCTAAGTTGCTGAAATAAGGCTATTTAATAAGCCTAAATTGCTGAAATGAGCCTATTTAATAAGCCTAAGTTGCTGAAATAAGGCTATTCAATAAGTATAAGTTGCTGAAATAAGCCTATTTAATTAACCTAAGTTGCTAAAATAAGCCTATTTAATGAGGCTATTTAATAAGTCTATTTAATAAACCTATTTAATAAGCCTATTTAATTATCCTATTTAATAAGCCTATGTAATGAGTCTATTTTATAAGCCTATTTAATACGCCTATTTAATAAGCCTATTTAATAAGTATTTAATGAGCCTATTTAATAAGCCTAAGTTGCTGAATAAGCCTATTTAATAAGCCTAAGTTGCTGAAATAAGCCTATTTAATAAGCCTATTTAATAAGCCTAAGTTGCTGAATAAGCCTATTTAATAAGCCTAAGTTGCTGAAATAAGCCTATTTAATGTCTAAGTTGCTGAAATAAGGCTATTTAATAAGCCCAAGTTGCTGAAATAAGCCTATTTAATAAGCCTAAGTTGCTGAAATAAGGCTATTTAATAAGTCTAAGTTGCTGAAATAAGCCTATTTAATAAGTCTAAGTTGCTGAAATAAGCCTATTTAATAAGTCTAAGTTGCTGAAATAAGGCTATTTAATAAGTCTAAGTTGCTGAAATAAGCCTATTTAATCAGCGTAAGTTGCTGAAATAAGCCTATTTAATAAGCCCAAGTTGCTGAAATAAGCCTATTTAATAAGGCTATTTAATAAGCCTAAGTTGCTGAAAGAAGCCTATTTAATAAGCGTAAGTTGCTGAAATAAGGCTATTTAATAAGTCTAAGTTGCTGAAATAAGCCTATTTAATAAGCCTAAGTTTCTGAAATAAGCCTATTTAATAAGCATAAGTTGCTGAAATAAGCCTATTTAATAGGCCTATTAAATAAGTCTAAGTTGCAGAAATAAGCATATTTCATAAGCCTATTTAATGAGCCTAAGTTGCTGAAATGTCTATTTAATAAGTAGATTTAATAAGTCAAAGTTGCTAAAATAAGCCTATTTAATAAGGCTATTTAATAAGCCTAAGTTGCTGAAATAAGCGTATTTAAGGAGGCTATTTAATGAGTCTAAGTTGCTGAAATAAGCCGATTTAATAAGCCTAAGTTTCTGAACTAAGCCTATTTAATAAGTCTAAGTTGCTGAAATAAGCCTATTTAATAAGTCTAAGTTGCTGAAATAAGCCTATTTAATCAGCGTAAGTTGCTGAAATAAGCCTATTTAATAAGCATAAGTTGCTGAAATAAGCCTATTTAATAGGCCTATTTAATAAGTCTAAGTTGCAGAAATAAGCATATTTCATAAGCCTATTTAATGAGCCTAAGTTGCTGAAATGTCTATTTAATAAGTAGATTTAATAAGTCAACGTTGCTAAAATAAGCCTATTTAATAAGGCTATTTAATAAGCCTAAGTTGCTGAAATAAGCGTATTTAAGGAGGCTATTCAATGAGTCTAAGTTGCTGAAATAAGCCGATTTAATAAGCCTAAGTTTCTGAACTAAGCCTATTTAATAAGTCTAAGTTGCTGAAATAAGCCTATTTAATAAGCGTAAGTTGCTGAAATAAGCCTATTTAATCAGCGTAAGTTGCTGAAATAAGCCTATTTAATAAGCCCAAGTTGCTGAAATAAGCCTATTTAATAAGGTTATTTAATAAGCCTAAGTTGCTGAAAGAAGCCTATTTAATAAGCGTAAGTTGCTGAAATAAGGCTATTTAATAAGTCTAAGTTGCTGAAATAAGCCTATTTAATAAGCCTAAGTTGCTGAAATAAGCCTATTTAATAAGCCTAAGTTGCTGAAATAAGCCTATTTAATAGGCCTATCTAATAAGTCTAAGTTGCAGAAATAAGCATATTTCATAAGCCTATTTAATGAGCCTAAGTTGCTGAAATGTCTATTTAATAAGTCGATTTAATAAGTCAAAGTTGCTAAAATAAGCCTATTTAATAAGGCTATTTAATAAGCCTAAGTTTCTGAAATAAGCCTATTTAATTAGGCTATTTAATGAGCCTAAGTTGCTGAAATAAGCCGATTTAATAAGCCTAAGTTTCTGAACTAAGCCTATTTAAAAAGGTCTATTTAATAAGTCTAAGTTGCTGAAATAAACCTATTTAAAAATGCTATTTAATACGCCCAAGTTGCTGAAAAAAACCTGATTAATAAGGCTATTTAATAAGCGTAAGTTGCTGAAATAAGCCTAGTTGCTGAAATAAACCTATTTAATAAGCCTAAGTTGCTAAAATATGCCTATTTAATGAGGCTATTTAATAAGTCCATTTAATAAGCCTATTTAATAAGCCTATTTAATACGCCTATTTAATAAGCCTATTTAATACGCCTATTTAATAAACCTATTTAATAAGTATTTAATGAGCCTATTTATTAAGTCTATTTAATAAGCCTTTTTAATAAGCCTATTTAATAAGTCTATTTAATAAGCCTATATAATAGGCCTATTTAATAAGTCTAAGTTGCTGAAATAAGCCTATTTAATAAGCCTAAGTTGCTGAATAAACTAATTTAATAAGTCTAAGTTGCTGAAATAAGGCTATTTAATAAGCCTAAGTTGCTGAAATGAGCCTATTTAATAAGCCTAAGTTGCTGAAATAAGGCTATTCAATAAGTCTAAGTTGCTGAAATAAGCCTATTTAATAAGCCTAAGTTGCTAAAATAAGCCTATTTAATGAGGCTATTTAATAAGTCTATTTAATAAGCCTATTTAATAAGCCTATTTAATAAGCCTATTTAATAAGCCTATTTAATAAGTCTATTTAATAAGTCTATTTAATAAGCCTATTTAAAGAGTATTCAATGAGCCTATTTATTAAGCCTATTTATTGAGCCTATTTAATAAGCCTATTTATTAAGCCTATTTATTAAGCCTATTTATTGAGCCTATTTAATAAGCCTATTTATTAAGCCTATTTATTAAGCCTATTTATTGAGCCTATTTAATAAGCCTATTTATTAAGCCTATTTAATACGCCTATTTAATAAGTCTATTTAATAAGCCTATTTAATAAGCCTATTTAATAAGCCTATTTAATAAGCCTATTTATTGAGCCTATTTAATAAGTCTATTTAATAAGCTTATTTAATAAGCCTATTTAATAAGTATTTAATGAGCCTATTTAATCAGTCTATTTAATAAGCCTATTTAATAGGCCTATTTAATAAGTCTAAGTTGCTGAAATAAGCCTATTTAATAAGCCTAAGTTGCTAAAATAAGCCTATTTAATGAGGCTGTTTAATAAGTCTATTTAATAAGCCTACTTAATAAGCCTATTTAATGAGCCTATTTAAAAAGCCTATTTAATAAGTCTATTTAATAAGTCTATTTAATACACCTATTTAATAAGTATTTAACGAGCCTATTTAATAAGCCTATTTATTGAGCCTATTTAATAAGCCTATTTAATAAGCCTATTTAATAAGCCTATTTAATTAAGCCTATTAATTAAGCCTATTTAATGAGCCAATTTAATAAGCCTATTTATTGAACCTATTTAATAAGTCTATTTAATAAGCCTGTTTAATAAGCCTATTTAATAAGTATTTAATAAGCCTATTTAATAAGCCTAAGTTGCTGAAATAAGCCTATTTAATAAGTCTAAGTTGCTGAAATAAGGCTATTTAATAAGCCTAAGTTGCTGAAATAAGCCTATTTAATAAGTCTAAGTTGCTGAAATAAGGCTATTTAATAAGTCTAAGTTGCTGAAATAAGCCTATTTAATAAGTCTAAGTTGCTGAAATAAGCCTATTTAATAAGTCTAAGTTGCTGAAATTAGGCTATTTAATAAATCTAAGTTGCTGAAATAAGCATATTTAATCAGCGTAAGTTGCTGAAATAAGCCTATTTAATAAGCCCAAGTTGCTGAAATAAGCCTATTTAATAAGGCTATTTAATAAGCCTAAGTTGCTGAAATAAGCGTATTTAAGGAGGCTATTTAATGAGTCTAAGTTGCTGAAATAAGCCGATTTAATAAGCCTAAGTTTCTGAACTAAGCCTATTTAAAAAGGTCTATTTAATAAGTCTAAGTTGCTGAAATAAACCTATTTAAAAATGCTATTTAATACGCCCAAGTTGCTGAAATAAACCTGATTAATAAGGCTATTTAATAAGCGTAAGTTGCTGAAATAAGCCTATTTAATCAGCGTAAGTTGCTGAAATAAGCCTATTTAATAAGCCCAAGTTGCTGAAATAAGCCTATTTAATAAGGTTATTTAATAAGCCTAAGTTGCTGAAAGAAGCCTATTTAATAAGCGTAAGTTGCTGAAATAAGGCTATTTAATAAGTCTAAGTTGCTGAAATAAGCCTATTTAATAAGCCTAAGTTGCTGAAATAAGCCTATTTAATAAGCCTAAGTTGCTGAAATAAGCCTATTTAATAGGCCTATCTAATAAGTCTAAGTTGCAGAAATAAGCATATTTCATAAGCCTATTTAATGAGCCTAAGTTGCTGAAATGTCTATTTAATAAGTCGATTTAATAAGTCAAAGTTGATAAAATAAGCCTATTTAATAAGGCTATTTAATAAGCCTAAGTTTCTGAAATAAGCATATTTAATGAGGCTATTTAATGAGCCTAAGTTTCTGAACTAAGCCTATTTAAAAAGGTCTATTTAATAAGTCTAAGTTGCTGAAATAAACCTATTTAAAAATGCTATTTAATACGCCCAAGTTGGTGAAATAAACCTGATTAATAAGGCTATTTAATAAGCGTAAGTTGCTGAAATAAGCCTATTTAATAAGCCTAAGTTGCTGAAATAAGCCTATTTAATAAGGCTATTTAATAAGTCTAAGTTGCTGAAATAAACCTATTTAATAAGCCTAAGTTGCTAAAATATGCCTATTTAATGAGGCTATTTAATAAGTCCATTTAATAAGCCTATTTAATAAGCCTATTTAATACGCCTATTTAATAAGCCTATTCAATACGCCTTTTTAATAAACCTATTTAATAAGTATTTAATGAGCCTATTTATTAAGTCTATTTAATAAGCCTTTTTAATAAGCCTATTTAATAAGTCTATTTAATAAGCCTATATAATAGGCCTATTTAATAAGTCTAAGTTGCTGAAATAAGCCTATTTAATAAGCCTAAGTTGCTGAATAAACTAATTTAATAAGTCTAAGTTGCTGAAATAAGGCTATTTAATAAGCCTAAGTTGCTGAAATGAGCCTATTTAATAAGCCTAAGTTGCTGAAATAAGGCTATTCAATAAGTCTAAGTTGCTGAAATAAGCCTATTTAATAAGCCTAAGTTGCTAAAATAAGCCTATTTAATGAGGCTATTTAATAAGTCTATTTAATAAGCCTATTTAATAAGCCTATTTAATAAGCCTATTTAATAAGCCTATTTAATAAGTCTATTTAATACGTCTATTTAATAAGCCTATTTAAAGAGTATTCAATGAGCCTATTTATTAAGCCTATTTATTGAGCCTATTTAATAAGCCTATTTATTAAGCCTATTTATTAAGCCTATTTATTGAGCCTATTTAATAAGCCTATTTATTAAGCCTATTTAATACGCCTATTTAATAAGTCTATTTAATAAGCCTATTTAATACGCCTATTTAATAAGCCAATTTAATAAGCCTATTTATTGAGCCTATTTAATAAGTCTATTTAATAAGCCTATTTAATAAGCCTATTTAATAAGTATTTAATGAGCCTATTTAATCAGTCTATTTAATAAGCCTATTTAATAGGCCTATTTAATAAGTCTAAGTTGCTGAAATAAGCCTATTTAATAAGCCCAAGTTGCTAAAATAAGCCTATTTAATGAGGCTGTTTAATAAGTCTATTTAATAAGCCTACTTAATAAGCCTATTTAATGAGCCTATTTAAAAAGCCTATTTAATAAGTCTATTTAATAAGTCTATTTAATACACCTATTTAATAAGTATTTAACGAGCCTATTTAATAAGCCTATTTATTGAGCCTATTTAATAAGCCTATTTAATAAGCCTATTTAATTAAGCCTATTAATTAAGCCTATTTAATGAGCCTATTTAATAAGCCTATTTATTGAACCTATTTAATAAGTCTATTTAATAAGCCTGTTTAATAAGCCTATTTAATAAGTATTTAATGAGCCTATTTAATAAACCCCAGTTGCTGAATAAGCCTATTAAATCAGCCTAAGTTGCTGAAATAAGCCTATTTAATAAGCCTAAGTTGCTGAATAAGCCTATTTAATAAGCCTAAGTTGCTGAAATAAGCCTATTTAATAAGTCTAAGTTGCTGAAATAAGGCTATTTAATAAGCCTAAGTTGCTGAAATAAGCCTATTTAATAAGCCTAAGTTGCTGAAATAAGGCTATTTAATAAGTCTAAGTTGCTGAAATAAGGCTATTTAATAAATCTAAGTTGCTGAAATAAGCCTATTTAATAAGTCTAAGTTGCTGAAATAAGGCTATTTAATAAATCTAAGTTGCTGAAATAAGCCTATTTAATCAGCGTAAGTTGCTGAAATAAGCCTATTTAATAAGCCCAAGTTGCTGAAATAAGCCTATTTAATAAGGCTATTTAATAAGCCTAAGTTGCTGAAAGAAGCCTATTTAATAAGCGTAAGTTGCTGAAATAAGGCTATTTAATAAGTCTAAGTTGCTGAAATAAGCCTATTTAATAAGCCTAAGTTGCTGAAATAAGCATATTTAATAAGCCTAAGTTGCTGAAATAAGCCTATTTAATAGGCCTATCTAATAAGTCTAAGTTGCAGAAATAAGCATATTTCATAAGCCTATTTAATGAGCCTAAGTTGCTGAAATGTCTATTTAATAAGTCGATTTAATAAGTCAAAGTTGCTAAAATAAGCCTATTTAATAAGGCTATTCAATAAACCTAAGTTGCTGAAATAAGCCTATTTAATGAGGCTATTTAATGAGCCTAAGTTGATGAAATAAGCCGATTTAATAAGCCTAAGTTTCTGAACTAAGCCTATTTAAAAAGGTCTATTTAATAAGTCTAAGTTGCTGAAATAAACCTATTTAAAAATGCTATTCAATACGCCCAAGTTGCAGAAATAAACCTGATTAATAAGGCTATTTAATAAGCGTAAGTTGCTGAAATAAGCCTATTTAATAAGCCTAAGTTGCTGAAATAAGCCTATTTAATAAGGCTATTTAATAAGTCTAAGTTGCTGAAATAAACCTATTTAATAAGCCTAAGTTGCTAAAATAAGCCTATATAATGAGGCTATTTAATAAGTCCATTTAATAAGCCTATTAAATAAGCCTATTTAATACGCCTATTTAATAAGCCTATTTAATACGCCTATTTAATAAACCTATTTAATAAGTATTTAATGAGCCTATTTATTAAGTCTATTTAATAAGCCTTTTTAATAAGCCTATTTAATAAGTCTATTTAATAAGCCTATTTAATAGGCCTATTTAATAAGTCTAAGTTGCTTAAATAAGCCTATTTAATAAGCCTAAGTTGCTGAATGAACCAATTTAATAAGTCTAAGTTGCTGAAATAAGGCTATTTAATACGCCTAAGTTGCTGAAATGAGCCTATTTAATAAGCCTAAGTTGCTGAAATAAGGCAATTCAATAAGTCTAAGTTGCTGAAATAAGCCTATTTAATAAACCTAAGTTGCTAAAATAAGCCTATTTAATGAGGCTATTTAATAAGTCTATTTAATAAACCTATTTAATAAGCCTATTTAATAAGCCTATTTAATAAGTTTATTTAGTAAGTCTATTTAATAAGTCTATTTAATAAGCCTATTTAATAAGTATTTAATGAGCCTATTTAATAAGCCAATTTATTGAGCCTATTTAATTATCCTATTTAATAAGCCTATGTAATGAGTCTATTTTATAAGCCTATTTAATACGCCTATTTAATAAGCCTATTTAATAAGTATTTAATGAGCCTATTTAATAAGTATTTAATGAGCCTATTTAATAAGCCTAAGTTGCTGAATAAGCCTATTTAATAAGCCTAAGTTGCTGAAAGAAGCCTATTTAATAAGCCTATTTAATAAGCCTAAGTTGCTGAATAAGCCTATTTAATAAGCCTAAGTTGCTGAAATAAGCCTATTTAATAAGTCTAAGTTGCTGAAATAAGGCTATTTAATAAGCCTAAGTTGCTGAAATAAGGATATTTAATAAGTGTAAGTTGCTGAAATAAGCCTATTTAATAAGTCTAAGTTGCTGAAATAAGCCTATTTAATAAGTCTAAGTTGCTGAAATAAGGCTATTTAATAAGTCTAAGTTGCTGAAATAAGCCTATTTAATCAGCGTAAGTTGCTGAAATAAGCCTAATTAATAAGCCCAAGTTGCTGAAATAAGCCTATTTAATAAGGCTATTTAATAAGCCTAAGTTGCTGAAAGAAGCCTATTTAATAAGCGTAAGTTGCTGAAATAAGGCTATTTAATAAGTCTAAGTTGCTGAAATAAGCCTATTTAATAAGCCTAAGTTGCTGAAATAAGCCTATTTAATAAGCCTAAGTTGCTGAAAAAAGCCTATTTAATAGGCCTATCTAATAAGTCTAAGTTGCAGAAATAAGCATATTTCATAAGCCTATTTAATGAGCCTAAGTTGCTGAAATGTCTATTTAATAAGTCGATTTAATAAGTCAAAGTTGCTAAAATAAGCCTATTTAATAAGGCTATTTAATAAGCCTAAGTTGCTGAAATAAGCCTATCTAAGGAGGCAATTTAATGAGCCTAAGTTGCTGAAATAAGCCGATTTAATAATCCTAAGTTTCTGAACTAAGCCTATTTAAAAAGGTCTATTTAATAAGTCTAAGTTGCTGAAATAAACCTATTTAAAAATGCTATTTAATACGCCCAAGTTGCTGAAATAAACCTGATTAATAAGGCTATTTAATAAGCGTAAGTTGCTGAAATAAGCCTATTTAATAAGCCTAAGTTGCTGAAATAAGCCTATTTAATAAGGCTATTTAATAAGTCTAAGTTGCTGAAATAAACCTATTTAATAAGCCTAAGTTGCTAAAATAAGCCTATTTAATGAGGCTATTTAATAAGTCCATTTAATAAGCCTATTTAATACGCCTATTTAATACGCCTATTTAATAAGCCTATTTAATATGCCTATTTAATAAACCTATTTAATAAGCATTTAATGAGCCTATTTATTAAGTCTTTTTAATAAGCCTTTTTAATAAGCCTATTTAATAAGTCTATTTAATAAGCCTATATAATAGGCCTATTTAATAAGTCTAAGTTGCTGAAATAAGCCTATTTAATAAGCCTAAGTTGCTGAATAAACCAATTTAATAAGTCTAAGTTGCTGAAATAAGGCTATTTAATAAGCCTAAGTTGCTGAAATGAGCCTATTTAATAAGCCTAAGTTGCTGAAATAAGGCTATTCAATAAGTCTAAGTTGCTGAAATAAGCCTATTTAATAAGCCTAAGTTGCTAAAATAAGCCTATTTAATGAGGCTATTTAATAAGTCTATTTAATAAGCCTATTTAATAAGCCTATTTAATAAGCCTATTTAATAAGCCTATTTAATAAGTCTATTTAATAAGTCTATTTAATAAGCCTATTTAAAGAGTATTCAATGAGCCTATTTATTAAGCCTATTTAATAAGCCTATTTATTAAGCCTATTTATTAAGCCTATTTATTGAGCCTATTTAATAAGCCTATTTATTAAGCCTATTTAATACGCCTATTTAATAAGCCTATTTAATAAGCCTATTTAATAAGCCTATTTAATAAGCCTATTTAATAAGCCTATTTATTGAGCCTATTTAATAAGTCTATTTAATAAGCCTATTTAATAAGCCTATTTAATAAGTATTTAATGAGGCTATTTAATCAGTCTATTTAATAAGCCTATTTAATAGGCCTATTTAATGAGTCTAAGTTGCTGAAATAAGCCTATTTAATAAGCCTAAGTTGCTGAAAAGCCTATTTCATAGGCCTAAGTTGCTGAAATAAGCCTTTTTAATAAGTCTAAGTTGCTGAAATAAGCCTATTTAATAAGCCTAAGTTGATAAAATAAGCCTATTTAATGAGGCTGTTTAATAAGTCTATTTAATAAGCCTACTTAATAAGCCTATTTAATGAGCCTATTTAAAAAGCCTATTTAATAAGTCTATTTAATAAGTCTATTTAATACGCCTATTTAATAAGTATTTACCGAGCCTATTTAATAAGCCTATTTATTGAGCCTATTTAATAAGCCTATTTAATAAGCCTATTTAATAAGCCTATTAATTAAGCCTATTTAATGAGCCTATTTAATAAGCCTATTTATTGAACCTATTTAATAAGTCTATTTAATAAGCCTGTTTAATAAGCCTATTTAATAAGTATTTAATGAGCCTATTTAATAAGCCCAAGTTGCTGAATAAGCCTATTTAATAAGCCTAAGTTGCTGAAATAAGCCTATTTAATAAGCCTATTTAATAAGCCTAAGTTGCTGAATAAGCCTATTTAATAAGCCTAAGTTGCTGAAATAAGCCTATTTAATAAGTCTAAGTTGCTGAAATAAGGCTATTTAATAAGCCTAAGTTGCTGAAATAAGCCTATTTAATAAGCCTAAGTTGCTGAAATAAGGCTATTTAATAAGTCTAAGTTGCTGAAATAAGCCTATTTAATAAGTCTAAGTTGCTGAAATAAGGCTATTTAATAAATATAAGTTGCTGAAATAAGCCTATTTAATCAGCGTAAGTTGCTTAAATAAGCCTATTTAATAAGCCCAAGTTGCTGAAATAAGCCTATTTAATAAGGCTATTTAATAAGCCTAAGTTGCTGAAAGAAGCCTATTAAATAAGCGTAAGTTGCTGAAATAAGGCTATTTAATAAGTCTAAGTTGCTGAAATAAGCCTATTTAATAAGCCTAAGTTGCTGAAATAAGCCTATTTAATAAGCCTAAGTTGCTGAAATAAGGCTATTTAATAAATATAAGTTGCTGAAATAAGCCTATTTAATCAGCGTAAGTTGCTTAAATAAGCCTATTTAATAAGCCCAAGTTGCTGAAATAAGCCTATTTAATAAGGCTATTTAATAAGCCTAAGTTGCTGAAAGAAGCCTATTAAATAAGCGTAAGTTGCTGAAATAAGGCTATTTAATAAGTCTAAGTTGCTGAAATAAGCCTATTTAATAAGCCTAAGTTGCTAAAATCAGCCTATTTAATAAGGCTATTTAATAAACCTAAGTTGATGAAATAAGCCTATTTAATGAGGCTATTTAATGAGCCTAAGTTGCTGAAATAAGCCGATTTAATAAGCCTAAGTTTCTGAACTAAGCCTATTTAAAAGGTCTATTTAATAAGTCTAAGTTGCTGAAATAAACCTATTTAAAAATGCTATTTAATACGCCCAAGTTGCTGAAATAAACCTGATTAATAAGGCTATTTAATAAGCGTAAGTTGCTGAAATAAGCCTATTTAATAAGCCTAAGTTGCTGAAATAAGCCTATTTAATAAGGCTATTTAATAAGTCTAAGTTGCTGAAATAAACCTATTTAATAAGCCTAAGTTGCTAAAATAAGCCTATTTAATGAGGCTATTTAATAAGTCCATTTAATAAGCCTATTTAATAAGCCTATTTAATACGCCTATTTAATAAGCGTATTTAATACGCCTATTTAATAAACCTATTTAATAAGTATTTAATGAGCCTATTTATTAAGTCTATTTAATAAGCCTTTTTAATAAGCCTATTTAATAAGTCTATTTAATAAGCCTATTTAATAGGCCTATTTAATAAGTCTAAGTTGCTTAAATAAGCCTATTTAATAAGCCTAAGTTGCTGAATAAACCAATTTAATAAGTCTAAGTTGCTGAAATAAGGCTATTTAATAAGCCTAAATTGCTGAAATGAGCCTATTTAATAAGCCTAAGTTGCTGAAATAAGGCTATTCAATAAGTATAAGTTGCTGAAATAAGCCTATTTAATTAACCTAAGTTGCTAAAATAAGCCTATTTAATGAGGCTATTTAATAAGTCTATTTAATAAACCTATTTAATAAGCCTATTTAATTATCCTATTTAATAAGCCTATGTAATGAGTCTATTTTATAAGCCTATTTAATACGCCTATTTAATAAGCCTATTTAATAAGTATTTAATGAGCCTATTTAATAAGCCTAAGTTGCTGAATAAGCCTATTTAATAAGCCTAAGTTGCTGAAATAAGCCTATTTAATAAGCCTATTTAATAAGCCTAAGTTGCTGAATAAGCCTATTTAATAAGCCTAAGTTGCTGAAATAAGCCTATTTTATAAGTCTAAGTTGCTGAAATAAGGCTATTTAATAAGCCTAAGTTGCTGAAATAAGCCTATTTAATAAGGTTATTTAATAAGCCTAAGTTGCTGAAAGAAGCCTATTTAATAAGCGTAAGTTGCTGAAATAAGGCTATTTAATAAGTCTAAGTTGCTGAAATAAGCCTATTTAATAAGCCTAAGTTGCTGAAATAAGCCTATTTAATAAGCCTAAGTTGCTGAAATAAGCCTATTTAATAGGCCTATCTAATAAGTCTAAGTTGCAGAAATAAGCATATTTCATAAGCCTATTTAATGAGCCTAAGTTGCTGAAATGTCTATTTAATAAGTCGATTTAATAAGTCAAAGTTGCTAAAATAAGCCTATTTAATAAGGCTATTTAATAAGCCTAAGTTTCTGAAATAAGCCTATTTAATAAGTCTAAGTTGCTGAAATAAGGCTATTTAATAAGTCTAAGTTGCTGAAATAAGCCTATTTAATCAGCGCAAGTTGCTGAAATAAGCCTATTTAATAAGCCCAAGTTGCTGAAATAAGCCTATTTAATAAGGCTATTTAATAAGCCTAAGTTGCTGAAAGAAGCCTATTTAATAAGCGTAAGTTGCTGAAATAAGGCTATTTAATAAGTCTAAGTTGCTGAAATAAGCCTATTTAATAAGCCTAAGTTTCTGAAATAAGCCTATTTAATGAGCATAAGTTGCTGAAATAAGCCTATTTAATAGGCCTATTTAATAAGTCTAAGTTGCAGAAATAAGCATATTTCATAAGCCTATTTAATAAGCCTATTTAATAAGTCTATTTAATAAGTCTATTTAATAAGCCTATTTAAAGAGTATTCAATGAGCCTATTTATTAAGCCTATTTAATAAGCCTATTTATTAAGCCTATTTATTGAGCCTATTTAATAAGCCTATTTATTAAGCCTATTTAATACGCCTATTTAATAAGCCTATTTAATAAGCCTATTTAATAAGCCTATTTAATAAGCCTATTTATTGAGCCTATTTAATAAGTCTATTTAATAAGCCTATTTAATAAGCCTATTTAATAAGTATTTAATGAGGCTATTTAATCAGTCTATTTAATAAGCCTTTTTAATAGGCGTATTTAATGAGTCTAAGTTGCTGAAATAAGCCTATTTAATACGCCTAAGTTGCTGAAAAGCCTATTTCATAGGCCTAAGTTGCTGAAACAAGCCTTTTTAATAAGTCTAAGTTGCTGAAATAAGCCTATTTAATAAGCCTAAGTTGATAAAATAAGCCTATTTAATGAGGCTGTTTAATAAGTCTATTTAATAAGCCTACTTAATAAGCCTATTTAATGAGCCTATTTAAAAAGCCTATTTAATAAGTCTATTTAATAAGTCTATTTAATACGCCTATTTAATAAGTATTTAACGAGCCTATTTAATAAGCCTATTTATTGAGCCTATTTAATAAGCCTATTTAATAAGCCTATTTAATAAGCCTATTAATTAAGCCTATTTAATGAGCCTATTTAATAAGCCTATTTATTGAACCTATTTAATAAGTCTATTTAATAAGCCTGTTTAATAAGCCTATTTAATAAGTATTTAATGAGCCTATTTAATAAGCCCAAGTTGCTGAATAAGCCTATTTAATAAGCCTAAGTTGCTGAAATAAGCCTATTTAATAAGCCTATTTAATAAGCCTAAGTTGCTGAATAAGCCTATTTAATAAGCCTAAGTTGCTGAAATAAGCCTATTTAATAAGTCTAAGTTGCTGAAATAAGGCTATTTAATAAGCCTAAGTTGCTGAAATAAGCCTATTTAATAAGCCTAAGTTGCTGAAATAAGGCTATTTAATAAGTCTAAGTTGCTGAAATAAGCCTATTTAATAAGTCTAAGTTGCTGAAATAAGGCTATTTAATAAATATAAGTTGCTGAAATAAGCCTATTTAATCAGCGTAAGTTGCTTAAATAAGCCTATTTAATAAGCCCAAGTTGCTGAAATAAGCCTATTTAATAAGCCTATTTAATAAGCCCAAGTTGCTGAAATAAGCCTATTTAATAAGCCTATTTAATACGCCTATTTAATAAGCGTATTTAATACGCCTATTTAATAAACCTATTTAATAAGTATTTAATGAGCCTATTTATTAAGTCTATTTAATAAGCCTTTTTAATAAGCCTATTTAATAAGTCTATTTAATAAGCCTATTTAATAGGCCTATTTAATAAGTCTAAGTTGCTTAAATAAGCCTATTTAATAAGCCTAAGTTGCTGAATAAACCAATTTAATAAGTCTAAGTTGCTGAAATAAGGCTATTTAATAAGCCTAAATTGCTGAAATGAGCCTATTTAATAAGCCTAAGTTGCTGAAATAAGGCTATTCAATGAGTATAAGTTGCTGAAATAAGCCTATTTAATTAACCTAAGTTGCTAAAATAAGCCTATTTAATGAGGCTATTTAATAAGTCTATTTAATAAACCTATTTAATAAGCCTATTTAATTATCCTATTTAATAAGCCTATGTAATGAGTCTATTTTATAAGCCTATTTAATACGCCTATTTAATAAGCCTATTTAATAAGTATTTAATGAGCCTATTTAATAAGCCTAAGTTGCTGAATAAGCCTATTTAATAAGCCTATTTAATAAGCCTAAGTTGCTGAATAAGCCTATTTAATAAGCCTAAGTTGCTGAAATAAGCCTATTTAATAAGTCTAAGTTGCTGAAATAAGGCTATTTAATAAGCCCAAGTTGCTGAAATAAGCCTATTTAATAAGCCTAAGTTGCTGAAATAAGGCTATTTAATAAGTCTAAGTTGCTGAAATAAGCCTATTTAATAAGTCTAAGTTGCTGAAATAAGCCTATTTAATCAGCGTAAGTTGCTGAAATAAGCCTATTTAATAAGCCCAAGTTGCTGAAATAAGCCTATTTAATAAGGCTATTTAATAAGCCTAAGTTGCTGAAAGAAGCCTATTTAATAAGCGTAAGTTGCTGAAATAAGGCTATTTAATAAGTCTAAATTGCTGAAATAAGCCTATTTAATCAGCGTAAGTTGCTGAAATAAGCCTATTTAATAAGCATAAGTTGCTGAAATAAGCCTATTTAATAGGCCTATTTAATAAGTCTAAGTTGCAGAAATAAGCATATTTCATAAGCCTATTTAATGAGCCTAAGTTGCTGAAATGTCTATTTAATAAGTAGATTTAATAAGTCAACGTTGCTAAAATAAGCCTATTTAATAAGGCTATTTAATAAGCCTAAGTTGCTGAAATAAGCGTATTTAAGGAGGCTATTTAATGAGTCTAAGTTGCTGAAATAAGCCGATTTAATAAGCCTAAGTTTCTGAACTAAGCCTATTTAATAAGTCTAAGTTGCTGAAATAAGCCTATTTAATAAGCGTAAGTTGCTGAAATAAGCCTATTTAATCAGCGTAAGTTGCTGAAATAAGCCTATTTAATAAGCCCAAGTTGCTGAAATAAGCCTATTTAATAAGGTTATTTAATAAGCCTAAGTTGCTGAAAGAAGCCTATTTAATAAGCGTAAGTTGCTGAAATAAGGCTATTTAATAAGTCTAAGTTGCTGAAATAAGCCTATTTAATAAGCCTAAGTTGCTGAAATAAGCCTATTTAATAAGCCTAAGTTGCTGAAATAAGCCTATTTAATAGGCCTATCTAATAAGTCTAAGTTGCAGAAATAAGCATATTTCATAAGCCTATTTAATGAGCCTAAGTTGCTGAAATGTCTATTTAATAAGTCGATTTAATAAGTCAAAGTTGCTAAAATAAGCCTATTTAATAAGGCTATTTAATAAGCCTAAGTTTCTGAAATAAGCCTATTTAATGAGGCTATTTAATGAGCCTAAGTTGCTGAAATAAGCCGATTTAATAAGCCTAAGTTTCTGAACTAAGCCTATTTAAAAAGGTCTATTTAATAAGTCTAAGTTGCTGAAATAAACCTATTTAAAAATGCTATTTAATACGCCCAAGTTGCTGAAATAAACCTGATTAATAAGGCTATTTAATAAGCGTAAGTTGCTGAAATAAGCCTATTTAATCAGCGTAAGTTGCTGAAATAAGCCTATTTAATAAGCCCAAGTTGCTGAAATAAGCCTATTTAATAAGGCTATTTAATAAGCGTAAGTTGCTGAAAGAAGCCTATTTAATAAGCGTAAGTTGCTGAAATAAGGCTATTTAATAAGTCTAAGTTGCTGAAATAAGCCTATTTAATAAGCCTAAGTTGCTGAAATAAGCCTATTTAATAAGCCTAAGTTGCTGAAATAAGCCTATTTAATAGGCCTATCTAATAAGTCTAAGTTGCAGAAATAAGCATATTTCATAAGCCTATTTAATGAGCCTAAGTTGCTGAAATGTCTATTTAATAAGTCGATTTAATAAGTCAAAGTTGCTAAAATAAGCCTAATTAATAAGGCTATTTAATAAGCCTAAGTTGCTGAAATAAGCCTATTTAAGGAGGCTATTTAATGAGCCTAAGTTGCTGAAATAAGCCGATTTAATAAGCCTAAGTTTCTGAACTAAGCGTATTTAAAAAGGTGTATTTAATAAGTCTAAGTTGCTGAAATAAACCTATTTAAAAATGCTATTTAATACGCCCAAGTTGCTGAAATAAACCTGATTAATAAGGCTATTTAATAAGCGTAAGTTGCTGAAATAAGCCTATTTAATCAGCGTAAGTTGCTGAAATAAGCCTATTTAATAAGCCCAAGTTGCTGAAATAAGCCTATTTAATAAGGCTATTTAATGAGCCTAAGTTGCTGAAAGAAGCCTATTTAATAAGCGTAAGTTGCTGAAATAAGGCTATTTAATAAGTCTAAGTTGCTGAAATAAGCCTATTTAATAAGCCTAAGTTGCTGAAATAAGCCTATTTAATACGCCTAAGTTGCTGAAATAAGCCTATTTAATAGGCCTATCTAATAAGTCTAAGTTGCAGAAATAAGCATATTTCATAAGCCTATTTAATGAGCCTAAGTTGCTGAAATGTCTATTTAATAAGTCAATTTAATAAGTCAAAGTTGCAAAAATAAGCCTATTTAATAAGGCTATTTAATAAGCCTAAGTTGCTGAAATAAGCCTATTTAATGAGGCTATTTAATGAGCCTAAGTTGCTGAAATAAGCCGATTTAATAAGCCTAAGTTTCTGAACTAAGCCTATTTAAAAAGGTCTATTTAATAAGTCTAAGTTGCTGAAATAAACCTATTTAAAAATGCTATTTAATACGCCCAAGTTGCTGAAATAAACCTGATTAATAAGGCTATTTAATAAGCGTAAGTTGCTGAAATAAGCCTATTTAATAAGCCTAGGTTGCTGAAATAAGCCTATTTAATAAGGCTATTTAATAAGTCTAAGTTGCTGAAATAAACCTATTTAATAAGCCTAAGTTGCTAAAATAAGCCTATTTAATGAGGCTATTTAATGTCCATTTAATAAGCCTATTTAATAAGCCTATTTAATACGCCTATTTAATAAGCCTATTTAATACGCCTATTTAATAAACCTATTTAATAAGTATTTAATGAGCCTATTTATTAAGTCTATTTAATAAGCCTTTTTAATAAGCCTATTTAATAAGTCTATTTAATAAGCCTATATAATAGGCCTATTTAATAAGTCTAAGTTGCTGAAATAAGCCTATTTAATAAGCCTAAGTTGCTGAATAAACTAATTTAATAAGTCTAAGTTGCTGAAATGAGCCTATTTAATAAGTCTAAGTTGCTGAAATAAGCCTATTTAATAAGCCTAAGTTGCTAAAATTTAATGAGGCTATTTAATAAGTCTATTTAATAAGCTTATTTAATAAGCCTATTTAATAAGCCTATTTAATAAGTCTATTTAATACGTCTATTTAATAAGCCTATTTAAAGAGTATTCAATGAGCCTATTTATTAAGCCTATTTATTGAGCCTATTTAATAAGCCTATTTATTAAGCCTATTTAATATGCCTATTTAATAAGTCTATTTAATAAGCCTATTTAATAAGCCTATTTAATAAGCCTATTTAATAAGCCTATTTAATAAGCCTATTTAATAAGTATTTAATGAGCCTATTTAATCAGTCTATTTAATAAGCCTATTTAATAGACCTATTTAATAAGTCTAATTTGCTGAAATAAGCCTATTTAATAAGCCTAAGTTGCTAAAATAAGCCTATTTAATGAGGCTGTTTAATAAGTCTATTTAAAACACCTATTTAATAAGTATTTAACGAGCCTATTTAATAAGCCTATTTATTGAGCCTATTTAATAAGCCTATTTAATAAGCCTATTAATTAAGCCTATTTAATGAGCCTATTTAATAAGCCTATTTATTGAACCTATTTAATAAGTCTATTTAATAAGCCTGTTTAATAAGCCTTTTTTAATAAGTATTTAATGAGCCTATTTAATAAGCCCAAGTTGCTCAATAAGCCTATTTAATAAGCCTAAGTTGCTGAAATAAGCCTATTTAATAAGCCTATTTAATAAGCCTAAGTTGCTGAATAAGCCTATTTAATAAGCCTAAGTTGCTGAAATAAGCCTATTTAATAAGTCTAAGTTGCTGAAATAAGGCTATTTAATAAGCCTATGTTGCTGAAATAAGCCTATTTAATAAGCCTAAGTTGCTGAAATAAGGCTATTTAATAAGTCTAAGTTGCTGAAATAAGCCTATTTAATAAGTCTAAGTTGCTGAAATAAGCCTATTTAATAAGTCTAAGTTGCTGAAATAAGGCTATTTAATAAATCTAAGTTGCTGAAAAAAGCCTATTTAATCAGCGTAAGTTGCTGAAATAAGCCTATTTAATAAGCCCAAGTTGCTGAAATAAGCCTATTTAATAAGGCTATTTAATAAGCCTAAGTTGCTGAAAGAAGCGTATTTAATAAGCGTAAGTTGCTGAAATAAGGCTATTTAATAAGTCTAAGTTGCTGAAATAAGCCTATTTAATAGGCCTAAGTTGCTGAAATAAGCCTATTTAATAAGCCTAAGTTGCTGAAATAAGCATATTTAATAGGCCTATCTAATAAGTCTAAGTTGCAGAAATAAGCATATTTCATAAGCCTATTTAATGAGTCTAAGTTGCTGAAATGTCTATTTAATAAGTCGATTTAATAAGTCAAAGTTTCTAAAATAAGCCTATTTAATAAGGCTATTTAATAAGCCTAAGTTGCAGAAATATGCCTATTTAAGGAGGCTATTTAATGAGCCTAGTTGCTGAAATAAGCCGATTTAATAAGCCTAAGTTTCTGAACTAAGCCTATTTAAAAAGATCTATTTAATAAGTCTAAGTTGCTGAAATAAACCTATTTAAAAATGCTATTTAATATGCCCAAGTTGCTGAAATAAACCTGATTAATAAGGCTATTTAATAAGCGTAAGTTGCTGAAATAAGCCTATTTAATCAGCGTAAGATGCTGAAATAAGCCTATTTAAAAAGCCCAAGTTGCTGAAATAAGCCTATTTAATAAGGCTATTTAATAAGCGTAAGTTGCTGAAATAAGGCTATTTAATAAGTCTAAGTTGCTGAAATAAGCCTAGTTAATAAGCCTAAGTTGCTGAAATAAGCCTATTTAATGAGCCTAAGTTGCTGAAATAAGCCTATTTAATAGGCCTATCTAATAAGTCTAAGTTGCAGAAATAAGCATATTTCATAAGCCTATTTAATGAGCCTAAGTTGCTGAAATGTCTATTTAATAAGTCGATTTAATAAGTCAAAGTTGCTAAAATAAGCCTATTTAATAAGGCTATTTAATAAGCGTAAGTTGCTGAAATAAGCCTATTTAATAAGCCTAAGTTGCTGAAATAAGCGTATTTAATAAGGCTATTTAATAAGTCTAAGTTGCTGAAATAAACCTATTTAATAAGCCTAAGTTGCTAAAATAAGCCTATTTAATGAGGCTATTTAATAAGTCCATTTAATAAGCCTATTTAATAAGCCTATTTAATATGCCTATTTAATAAGCCTATTTAATACGCCTATTTAATAAACCTATTTAATAAGTATTTAATGAGCCTATTTATTAAGTCTATTTAATAAGCCTTTTTAATAAGCCTATTTAATAAGTCTATTTAATAAGCCTATATAATAGGCCTATTTAATAAGTCTAAGTTGCTGAAATAAGCCTATTTAATAAGCCTAAGTTGCTGAATAAACCAATTTAATAAGTCTAAGTTGCTGAAATAAGGCTATTCAATAAGTCTAAGTCGCTGAAATAAGCCTATTTAATAAGCCTAAGTTGCTAAAATAAGCCTATTTAATGAGGCTATTTAATGTGTCTATTTAATAAGCCTATTTAATAAGCCTATTTAATAAGCCTATTTAATAAGCCTATTTAATAAGTCTATTTAATAAGTCTATTTAATAAGCCTATTTAAAGAGTATTCAATGAGCCTATTTATTAAGACTATTTATTGAGCCTATTTAATAAGCCTATTTATTAAGCCTATTTATTAAGCCTATTTATTGAGCCTATTTAATAAGCCTATTTATTGAACCTATTTAATAAGTCTATTTAATAAGCCTGTTTAATAAGCCTATTTAATAAGTATTTAATGAGCCTATTTAATAAGCCCAAGTTGCTGAATAAGCCTATTAAATAAGCCTAAGTTGCTGAAATAAGCCTATTTAATAAGCCTATTTAATAAGCCTAAGTTGCTGAATAAGCCTATTTAATAAGCCTAAGTTGCTGAAATAAGCCTATTTAATAAGTCTAAGTTGCTGAAATAAGGCTATTTAATAAGCCTAAGTTGCTGAAATAAGCCTATTTAATAAGCCTAAGTTGCTGAAATAAGGCTATTTAATAAGTCTAAGTTGCTGAAATAAGGCTATTTAATAAATCTAAGTTGCTGAAATAAGCCTATTTAATCAGCGTAAGTTGCTGAAATAAGCCTATTTAATAAGCCCACGTTGCTGAAATCAGCCTATTTAATAAGGCTATTTAATAAGCCTAAGTTGCTGAATAAGCCTATTTAATAAGCCTAAGTTGCTGAAATAAGCCTATTTAATAAGTCTAAGTTGCTGAAATAAGGCTATTTAATAAGCCTAAGTTGCTGAAATAAGCCTATTTAATAAGCCTAAGTTGCTGAAATAAGGCTATTTAATAAGTCTAAGTTGCTGAAATAAGCCTATTTAATAAGTCTAAGTTGCTGAAATAAGCCTATTTAATAAGTCTAAGTTGCTGAAATAAGGCTATTTAATAAATCTAAGTTGCTGAAATAAGCCTATTTAATCAGCGTAAGTTGCTGAAATAAGCCTATTTAATAAGCCCACGTTGCTGAAATAAGCCTATTTAATAAGGCTATTTAATAAGCCTAAGTTGCTGAAAGAAGCCTATTTAATAAGCGTAAGTTGCTGAAATAAGGCTATTTAATAAGTCTAAGTTGCTGAAATAAGCCTATTTAATAAGCCTAAGTTGCTGAAATAAGCCTATTTAATAAGCCTAAGTTGCTGAAATAAGCCTATTTAATAGGCCTATCTAATAAGTCTAAGTTGCAGAAATAAGCATATTTCATAAGCCTATTTAATGAGCCTAAGTTGCTGAAATGTCTATTTAATAAGTCGATTTAATAAGTCAAAGTTGCTAAAATAAGCCTATTTAATTAGGCTATTTAATAAGCCTAAGTTGCAGAAATATGCCTATTTAAGGAGGCTATTTAATGAGCCTAAGTTGCTGAAATAAGCCGATTTAATAAGCCTAAGTTTCCGAACTAAGCCTATTTAAAAAGGTCTATTTAATAAGTCTAAGTTGCTGAAATAAACCTATTTAAAAATGCTATTTAATACGCCCAAGTTGCTGAAATAAACCTGATTAATAAGGCTATTTAATAAGCGTAAGTTGCTGAAATAAGCCTATTTAATCAGTGTACGTTGCTGAAATAAGCCTATTTAATGAGCCCAAGTTGCTGAAAGAAGCCTATTTAATAAGGCTATTTAATAAGCCTAAGTTGCTGAAATAAGCCTATTTAATAAGCCTAAGTTGCTGAAATAAGCCTATTTAATAGGCCTATCTAATAAGTCTAAGTTGCAGAAATAAGCATATTTCATAAGCCTATTTAATGAGCCTAAGTTGCTGAAATGTCTATTTAATAAGTCGATTTAATAAGTCAAAGTTGCTAAAATAAGCCTATTTAATAAGGCATTTTAATAAGCATAAGTTGCTGAAATAAGCCTATTTAAGGAGGCTATTTAATGAGCCTAAGTTGCTGAAATAAGCCGATTTAATAAGCCTAAGTTTCTGAACTAAGCCTATTTAAAAAGGTCTATTTAATAAGTCTAAGTTGCTGAAATAAGCCTATTTAATAGGCCTATCTAATAAGTCTAAGTTGCAGAAATAAGCATATTTCATAAGCCTATTTAATGAGCCTAAGTTGCTGAAATGTCTATTTAATAAGTCGATTTAATAAGTCAAAGTTGCTAAAATAAGCCTATTTAATTAGGCTATTTAATAAGCCTAAGTTGCAGAAATATGCCTATTTAAGGAGGCTATTTAATGAGCCTAAGTTGCTGAAATAAGCCGATTTAATAAGCCTAAGTTTCTGAACTAAGCCTATTTAAAAAGGTCTATTTAATAAGTCTAAGTTGCTGAAATAAACCTATTTAAAAATGCTATTTAATACGCCCAAGTTGCTGAAATAAACCTGATTAATAAGGCTATTTAATAAGCGTAAGTTGCTGAAATAAGCCTATTTAATCAGTGTAAGTTGCTGAAATAAGCCTATTTAATGAGCCCAAGTTGCTGAAAGAAGCCTATTTAATAAGGCTATTTAATAAGCCTAAGTTGCTGAAAGAAGCCTATTTAATAAGCGTAAGTTGCTGAAATAAGGCTATTTAATAAGTCTAAGTTGCTGAAATAAGGCTATTTAATAAGCCTAAGTTGCTGAAATAAGCCTATTTAATAAGCCTAAGTTGCTGAAATAAGGCTATTTAATAAGTCTAAGTTGCTAAAATAAGCCTATTTAATAAGTCTAAGTTGCTGAAATAAGCCTATTTAATAAGTCTAAGTTGCTGAAATAAGGCTATTTAATAAGTCTAAGTTGCTGAAATAAGCCTATTTAATAAGTCTACAGTTGCTGAAATAAGCCTATTTAATAAGTCTAAGTTGCTGAAATAAGGCTATTTAATAAATCTAAGTTGCTGAAATAAGCCTATTTAATCAGCGTAAGTTGCTGAAATAAGCCTATTTAATAAGCCCACGTTGCTGAAATCAGCCTATTTAATAAGGCTATTTAATAAGCCTAAGTTGCTGAATAAGCCTATTTAATAAGCCTAAGTTGCTGAAATAAGCCTATTTAATAAGTCTAAGTTGCTGAAATAAGGCTATTTAATAAGCCTAAGTTGCTGAAATAAGCCTATTTAATAAGCCTAAGTTGCTGAAATAAGGCTATTTAATAAGTCTAAGTTGCTGAAATAAGCCTATTTAATAAGTCTAAGTTGCTGAAATAAGCCTATTTAATAAGTCTAAGTTGCTGAAATAAGGCTATTTAATAAATCTAAGTTGCTGAAATAAGCCTATTTAATCAGCGTAAGTTGCTGAAATAAGCCTATTTAATAAGCCCACGTTGCTGAAATAAGCCTATTTAATAAGGCTATTTAATAAGCCTAAGTTGCTGAAAGAAGCCTATTTAATAAGCGTAAGTTGCTGAAATAAGGCTATTTAATAAGTCTAAGTTGCTGAAATAAGCCTATTTAATAAGCCTAAGTTGCTGAAATAAGCCTATTTAATAAGCCTAAGTTGCTGAAATAAGCCTATTTAATAGGCCTATCTAATAAGTCTAAGTTGCAGAAATAAGCATATTTCATAAGCCTATTTAATGAGCCTAAGTTGCTGAAATGTCTATTTAATAAGTCGATTTAATAAGTCAAAGTTGCTAAAATAAGCCTATTTAATTAGGCTATTTAATAAGCCTAAGTTGCAGAAATATGCCTATTTAAGGAGGCTATTTAATGAGCCTAAGTTGCTGAAATAAGCCGATTTAATAAGCCTAAGTTTCCGAACTAAGCCTATTTAAAAAGGTCTATTTAATAAGTCTAAGTTGCTGAAATAAACCTATTTAAAAATGCTATTTAATACGCCCAAGTTGCTGAAATAAACCTGATTAATAAGGCTATTTAATAAGCGTAAGTTGCTGAAATAAGCCTATTTAATCAGTGTACGTTGCTGAAATAAGCCTATTTAATGAGCCCAAGTTGCTGAAAGAAGCCTATTTAATAAGGCTATTTAATAAGCCTAAGTTGCTGAAATAAGCCTATTTAATAAGCCTAAGTTGCTGAAATAAGCCTATTTAATAGGCCTATCTAATAAGTCTAAGTTGCAGAAATAAGCATATTTCATAAGCCTATTTAATGAGCCTAAGTTGCTGAAATGTCTATTTAATAAGTCGATTTAATAAGTCAAAGTTGCTAAAATAAGCCTATTTAATAAGGCATTTTAATAAGCATAAGTTGCTGAAATAAGCCTATTTAAGGAGGCTATTTAATGAGCCTAAGTTGCTGAAATAAGCCGATTTAATAAGCCTAAGTTTCTGAACTAAGCCTATTTAAAAAGGTCTATTTAATAAGTCTAAGTTGCTGAAATAAGCCTATTTAATAGGCCTATCTAATAAGTCTAAGTTGCAGAAATAAGCATATTTCATAAGCCTATTTAATGAGCCTAAGTTGCTGAAATGTCTATTTAATAAGTCGATTTAATAAGTCAAAGTTGCTAAAATAAGCCTATTTAATTAGGCTATTTAATAAGCCTAAGTTGCAGAAATATGCCTATTTAAGGAGGCTATTTAATGAGCCTAAGTTGCTGAAATAAGCCGATTTAATAAGCCTAAGTTTCTGAACTAAGCCTATTTAAAAAGGTCTATTTAATAAGTCTAAGTTGCTGAAATAAACCTATTTAAAAATGCTATTTAATACGCCCAAGTTGCTGAAATAAACCTGATTAATAAGGCTATTTAATAAGCGTAAGTTGCTGAAATAAGCCTATTTAATCAGTGTAAGTTGCTGAAATAAGCCTATTTAATGAGCCCAAGTTGCTGAAAGAAGCCTATTTAATAAGGCTATTTAATAAGCCTAAGTTGCTGAAAGAAGCCTATTTAATAAGCGTAAGTTGCTGAAATAAGGCTATTTAATAAGTCTAAGTTGCTGAAATAAGGCTATTTAATAAGCCTAAGTTGCTGAAATAAGCCTATTTAATAAGCCTAAGTTGCTGAAATAAGGCTATTTAATAAGTCTAAGTTGCTAAAATAAGCCTATTTAATAAGTCTAAGTTGCTGAAATAAGCCTATTTAATAAGTCTAAGTTGCTGAAATAAGGCTATTTAATAAATCTAAGTTGCTGAAATAAGCCTATTTAATCAGCGTAAGTTGCTGAAATAAGCCTATTTAATAAGCCCACGTTGCTGAAATAAGCCTATTTAATAAGGCTATTTAATAAGCCTAAGTTGCTGAAAGAAGCCTATTTAATAAGCGTAAGTTGCTGAAATAAGGCTATTTAATAAGTCTAAGTTGCTGAAATAAGCCTATTTAATAAGCCTAAGTTGCTGAAATAAGCCTATTTAATAAGCCTAAGTTGCTGAAATAAGCCTATTTAATAGGCCTATCTAATAAGTCTAAGTTGCAGAAATAAGCATATTTCATAAGCCTATTTAATGAGCCTAAGTTGCTGAAATGTCTATTTAATAAGTCGATTTAATAAGTCAAAGTTGCTAAAATAAGCCTATTTAATTAGGCTATTTAATAAGCCTAAGTTGCAGAAATATGCCTATTTAAGGAGGCTATTTAATGAGCCTAAGTTGCTGAAATAAGCCGATTTAATAAGCCTAAGTTTCTGAACTAAGCCTATTTAAAAAGG
Organism: Petromyzon marinus; assembly: GCF_048934315.1. Classification (NCBI taxonomy): domain Eukaryota; kingdom Metazoa; phylum Chordata; class Hyperoartia; order Petromyzontiformes; family Petromyzontidae; genus Petromyzon; species Petromyzon marinus. Next base: position 325,282 of record NW_027422995.1, on the reverse strand, counting down.
TCTATTTAATAAGTCTAAGTTGCTGAAATAAACCTATTTAAAAATGCTATTTAATACGCCCAAGTTGCTGAAATAAACCTGATTAATAAGGCTATTTAATAAGCGTAAGTTGCTGAAATAAGCCTATTTAATCAGTGTAAGTTGCTGAAATAAGCCTATTTAATGAGCCCAAGTTGCTGAAAGAAGCCTATTTAATAAGGCTATTTAATAAGCCTAAGTTGCTGAAAGAAGCCTATTTAATAAGCGTAAGTTGCTGAAATAAGTCTATTTAATAAGTCTAAGTTGCTGAAATAAGCCTATTTAATAAGCCTAAGTTGCTGAAATAAGCCTATTTAATAAGCCTAAGTTGCTGAAATAAGCCTATTTAATAGGCCTATCTAATAAGTCTAAGTTGCAGAAATAAGCATATTTCATAAGCCTATTTAATGAGCCTAAGTTGCTGAAATGTCTATTTAATAAGTCGATTTAATAAGTCAAAGTTGCTAAAATAAGCCTATTTAATAAGGCATTTTAATAAGCATAAGTTGCTGAAATAAGCCTATTTAAGGAGGCTATTTAATGAGCCTAAGTTGCTGAAATAAGCCGATTTAATAAGCCTAAGTTTCTGAACTAAGCCTATTTAAAAAGGTATATTTAATAAGTCTAAGTTGCTGAAATAAGCCTATTTAATAGGCCTATCTAATAAGTCTAAGTTGCAGAAATAAGCATATTTCATAAGCCTATTTAATGAGCCTAAGTTGCTGAAATGTCTATTTAATAAGTCGATTTAATAAGTCAAAGTTGCTAAAATAAGCCTATTTAATTAGGCTATTTAATAAGCCTAAGTTGCAGAAATATGCCTATTTAAGGAGGCTATTTAATGAGCCTAAGTTGCTGAAATAAGCCGATTTAATAAGCCTAAGTTTCTGAACTAAGCCTATTTAAAAAGGTCTATTTAATAAGTCTAAGTTGCTAAAATAAACCTATTTAAAAATGCTATTTAATACGCCCAAGTTGCTGAAATAAACCTGATTAATAAGGCTATTTAATAAGCGTAAGTTGCTGAAATAAGCCTATTTAATCAGTGTAAGTTGCTGAAATAAGCCTATTTAATGAGCCCAAGTTGCTGAAAGAAGCCTATTTAATAAGGCTATTTAATAAGCCTAAGTTGCTGAAAGAAGCCTATTTAATAAGCGTAAGTTGCTGAAATAAGGCTATTTAATAAGTCTAAGTTGCTGAAATAAGCCTATTTAATAAGCCTAAGTTGCTGAAATAAGCCTATTTAATAAGCCTAAGTTGCTGAAATAAGCCTATTTAATAGGCCTATCTAATAAGTCTAAGTTGCAGAAATAAGCATATTTCATAAGCCTATTTAATGAGCCTAAGTTGCTGAAATGTCTATTTAATAAGTCGATTTAATAAGTCAAAGTTGCTAAAATAAGCCTATTTAATAAGGCTATTTAATAAGCCTAAGTTGCTGAAATAAGCCTATTTAAGGAGGCTATTTAATGAGCCTAAGTTGCTGAAATAAGCCGATTTAATAAGCCTAAGTTTCTGAACTAAGCCTATTTAAAAAGGTCTATTTAATAAGTCTAAGTTGCTGAAATAAGCCTATTTAATAGGCCTATCTAATAAGTCTAAGTTGCAGAAATAAGCATATTTCATAAGCCTATTTAATGAGCCTAAGTTGCTGAAATGTCTATTTAATAAGTCGATTTAATAAGTCAAAGTTGCTAAAATAAGCCTATTTAATTAGGCTATTTAATAAGCCTAAGTTGCACAAATATGCCTATTTAAGGAGGCTATTTAATGAGCCTAAGTTGCTGAAATAAGCCGATTTAATAAGCCTAAGTTTCTGAACTAAGCCTATTTAAAAAGGTCTATTTAATAAGTCTAAGTTGCTGAAATAAACCTATTTAAAAATGCTATTTAATACGCCCAAGTTGCTGAAATAAACCTGATTAATAAGGCTATTTAATAAGCGTAAGTTGCTGAAATAAGCCAATTTAATCAGTGTAAGTTGCTGAAATAAGCCTATTTAATGAGCCCAAGTTGCTGAAAGAAGCCTATTTAATAAGGCTATTTAATAAGCCTAAGTTGCTGAAAGAAGCCTATTTAATAAGCGTAAGTTGCTGAAATAAGGCTATTTAATAAGTCTAAGTTGCTGAAATAAGCCTATTTAATAAGCCTAAGTTGCTGAAATAAGCCTATTTAATAAGCCTAAGTTGCTGAAATAAGCCTATTTAATAGGCCTATCTAATAAGTCTAAGTTGCAGAAATAAGCATATTTCATAAGCCTATTTAATGAGCCTAAGTTGCTGAAATGTCTATTTAATAAGTCGATTTAATAAGTCAAAGTTGCTAAAATAAGCCTATTTAATAAGGCTATTTAATAAGCCTAAGTTGCTGAAATAAGCCTATTTAAGGAGGCTATTTAATGAGCCTAAGTTGCTGAAATAAGCCGATTTAATAAGCCTAAGTTTCTGAACTAAGCCTATTTAAAAAGGTCTATTTAATAAGTCTAAGTTGCTGAAATAAGCCTATTTAATAGGCCTATCTAATAAGTCTAAGTTGCAGAAATAAGCATATTTCATAAGCCTATTTAATGAGCCTAAGTTGCTGAAATGTCTATTTAATAAGTCGATTTAATAAGTCAAAGTTGCTAAAATAAGCCTATTTAATTAGGCTATTTAATAAGCCTAAGTTGCAGAAATATGCCTATTTAAGGAGGCTATTTAATGAGCCTAAGTTGCTGAAATAAGCCGATTTAATAAGCCTAAGTTTCTGAACTAAGCCTATTTAAAAAGGTCTATTTAATAAGTCTAAGTTGCTGAAATAAACCTATTTAAAAATGCTATTTAATACGCCCAAGTTGCTGAAATAAACCTGATTAATAAGGCTATTTAATAAGCGTAAGTTGCTGAAATAAGCCAATTTAATCAGTGTAAGTTGCTGAAATAAGCCTATTTAATGAGCCCAAGTTGCTGAAAGAAGCCTATTTAATAAGGCTATTTAATAAGCCTAAGTTGCTGAAAGAAGCCTATTTAATAAGCGTAAGTTGCTGAAATAAGGCTATTTAATAAGTCTAAGTTGCTGAAATAAGCCTATTTAATAAGCCTAAGTTGCTGAAATAAGCCTATTTAATAAGCCTAAGTTGCTGAAATAAGCCTATTTAATAGGCCTATCTAATAAGTCTAAGTTGCAGAAATAAGCATATTTCATAAGCCTATTTAATGAGCCTAAGTTGCTGAAATGTCTATTTAATAAGTCGATTTAATAAGTCAAAGTTGCTAAAATAAGCCTATTTAATAAGGCTATTTAATAAGCCTAAGTTGCTGAAATAAGCCTATTTAAGGAGGCTATTTAATGAGCCTAAGTTGCTGAAATAAGCCGATTTAATAAGCCTAAGTTTCTGAACTAAGCCTATTTAAAAAGGTCTATTTAATAAGTCTAAGTTGCTGAAATAAACCTATTTAAAAATGCTATTTAATACGCCCAAGTTGCTGAAATAAACCTGATTAATAAGGCTATTTAATAAGCGTAAGTTGCTGAAATAAGCCTATTTAATCAGCGTAAGTTGCTGAAATAAGCCTATTTAATAAGCCCAAGTTGCTGAAATAAGCCTATTTAATAAGGCTATTTAATAAGCCTAAGTTGCTGAAAGAAGCCTATTTAATAAGCGTAAGTTGCTGAAATAAGGCTATTTAATAAGTCTAAGTTGCTGAAATAAGCCTATTTAATAAGCCTAAGTTGCTGAAATAAGCCTATTTAATCAGCGTAAGTTGCTGAAATAAGCCTATTTAATAAGCCCACGTTGCTGAAATAAGCCTATTTAATAAGGCTATTTAATAAGCCTAAGTTGCTGAATAAGCCTATTTAATAAGCCTAAGTTGCTGAAATAAGCCTATTTAATAAGTCTAAGTTGCTGAAATAAGGCTATTTAATAAGCCTAAGTTGCTGAAATAAGCCTATTTAATAAGCCTAAGTTGCTGAAATAAGGCTATTTAATAAGTCTAAGTTGCTGAAATAAGCCTATTTAATAAGTCTAAGTTGCTGAAATAAGCCTATTTAATAAGTCTAAGTTGCTGAAATAAGGCTATTTAATAAATCTAAGTTGCTGAAATAAGCCTATTTAATCAGCGTAAGTTGCTGAAATAAGCCTATTTAATAAGCCCACGTTGCTGAAATAAGCCTATTTAATAAGGCTATTTAATAAGCCTAAGTTGCTGAAAGAAGCCTATTTAATAAGCGTAAGTTGCTGAAATAAGGCTATTTAATAAGTCTAAGTTGCTGAAATAAGCCTATTTAATAAGCCTAAGTTGCTGAAATAAGCCTATTTAATAAGCCTAAGTTGCTGAAATAAGCCTATTTAATAGGCCTATCTAATAAGTCTAAGTTGCAGAAATAAGCATATTTCATAAGCCTATTTAATGAGCCTAAGTTGCTGAAATGTCTATTTAATAAGTCGATTTAATAAGTCAAAGTTGCTAAAATAAGCCTATTTAATTAGGCTATTTAATAAGCCTAAGTTGCAGAAATATGCCTATTTAAGGAGGCTATTTAATGAGCCTAAGTTGCTGAAATAAGCCGATTTAATAAGCCTAAGTTTCTGAACTAAGCCTATTTAAAAAGGTCTATTTAATAAGTCTAAGTTGCTGAAATAAACCTATTTAAAAATGCTATTTAATACGCCCAAGTTGCTGAAATAAACCTGATTAATAAGGCTATTTAATAAGCGTAAGTTGCTGAAATAAGCCTATTTAATCAGCGTAAGTTGCTGAAATAAGCCTATTTAATAAGCCCAAGTTGCTGAAATAAGCCTATTTAATAAGGCTATTTAATAAGCCTAAGTTGCTGAAAGAAGCCTATTTAATAAGCGTAAGTTGCTGAAATAAGGCTATTTAATAAGCTTAAGTTGCTGAAATAAGCCTATTTAATAGGCCTATCTAATAAGTCTAAGTTGCAGAAATAAGCATATTTCATAAGCCTATTTAATGAGCCTAAGTTGCTGAAATGTCTATTTAATAAGTCGATTTAATAAGTCAAAGTTGCTAAAATAAGCCTATTTAATAAGGCTATTTAATAAGCCTAAGTTGCTGAAATAAGCCTATTTAAGGAGGCTATTTAATGAGCCTAAGTTGCTGAAATAAGCCGATTTAATAAGCCTAAGTTTCTGAACTAAGCCTATTTAAAAAGGTCTATTTAATAAGTCTAAGTTGCTGAAATAAACCTATTTAAAAATGCTATTTAATACGCCCAAGTTGCTGAAATAAACCTGATTAATAAGGCTATTTAATAAGCGTAAGTTGCTGAAATAAGCCTATTTAATCAGCGTAAGTTGCTGAAATAAGCCTATTTAATAAGCCCAAGTTGCTGAAATAAGCCTATTTAATAAGGCTATTTAATAAGCCTAAGTTGCTGAAAGAAGCCTATTTAATAAGCGTAAGTTGCTGAAATAAGGCTATTTAATAAGTCTAAGTTGCTGAAATAAGCCTATTTAATAAGCCTAAGTTGCTGAAATAAGCCTATTTAATACGCCTAAGTTGCTGAAATAAGCCTATTTAATAGGCCTATCTAATAAGTCTAAGTTGCAGAAATAAGCATATTTCATAAGCCTATTTAATGAGCCTAAGTTGCTGAAATGTCTATTTAATAAGTCGATTTAATAAGTCAAAGTTGCTAAAATAAGCCTATTTAATAAGGCTATTTAATAAGCCTAATTTGCTCAAATAAGCCTATTTAATGAGGCTATTTAATGAGCCTAAGTTGCTGAAATAAGCCGATTTAATAAGCCTAAGTTTCTGAACTAAGCCTATTTAAAAAGGTCTATTTAATAAGTCTAAGTTGCTGAAATAAACCTATTTAAAATGCTATTTAATACGCCCAAGTTGCTGAAATAAACCTGATTAATAAGGCTATTTAATAAGCGTAAGTTGCTGAAATAAGCCTATTTAATAAGCCTAAGTTGCTGAAATAAGCCTATTTAATAAGGCTATTTAATTAGTCTAAGTTGCTGAAATAAACCTATTTAATAAGCCTAAGTTGCTAAAATAAGCCTATTTAATGAGGCTATTTAATAAGTCCATTTAATAAGCCTATTTAATAAGCCTATTTAATAAGTCTATTTAATAAGCCTATATAATAGGCCTATTTAATAAGTCTAAGTTGCTGAAATAAGCCTATTTAATAAGCCTAAGTTGCTGAATAAACTAATTTAATAAGTCTAAGTTGCTGAAATAAGGCTATTTAATAAGCCTAAGTTGCTGAAATGAGCCTATTTAATAAGCCTAAGTTGCTGAAATAAGGCTATTCAATAAGTCTAAGTTGCTGAAATAAGCCTATTTAATAAGCCTAAGTTGCTAAAATTTAATGAGGCTATTTAATAAGTCTATTTAATAAGCCTATTTAATAAGCCTATTTAATAAGCCTATTTAATAAGTCTATTTAATACGTCTATTTAATAAGCCTATTTAAAGAGTATTCAATGAGCCTATTTATTAAGCCTATTTATTGAGCCTATTTAATAAGCCTATTTATTAAGCCTATTTATTAAGCCTATTTATTGAGCCTATTTAATAAGCCTATTTATTAAGCCTATTTAATATGCCTATTTAATAAGTCTATTTAATAAGCCTATTTAATAAGCCTATTTAATAAGCCTATTTAATAAGCCTATTTAATAAGCCTATTTAATAAGTATTTAATGAGCCTATTTAATCAGTCTATTTAATAAGCCTATTTAATAGACCTATTTAATAAGTCTAATTTGCTGAAATAAGCCTATTTAATAAGCCTAAGTTGCTAAAATAAGCCTATTTAATGAGGCTGTTTAATAAGTCTATTTAATAAGCCTACTTAATAAGCCTATTTAATGAGCCTATTTAAAAAGCCTATTTAATAAGTCTATTTAATAAGTCTATTTAATACACCTATTTAATAATTATTTAACGAGCCTATTTAATAGGCCTATTTATTGAGCCTATTTAATAAGCCTATTTAATAAGCCTATTTAATAATCCTATTAATTAAGCCTATTTAATGAGCCTATTTAATAAGCCTATTTATTGAACCTATTTAATAAGTCTATTTAATAAGCCTATTTAATAAGCATTTAATGAGCCTATTTAATAAGCCCAAGTTGCTCAATAAGCCTATTTAATAAGCCTAAGTTGCTGAAATAAGCCTATTTAATAAGCCTATTTAATAAGCCTAAGTTGCTGAATAAGCCTATTTAATAAGCCTAAGTTGCTGAAATAAGCCTATTTAATAAGTCTAAGTTGCTGAAATAAGGCTATTTAATAAGCCTATGTTGCTGAAATAAGCCTATTTAATAAGCCTAAGTTGCTGAAATAAGGCTATTTAATAAGTCTAAGTTGCTGAAATAAGCCTATTTAATAAGTCTAAGTTGCTGAAATAAGCCTATTTAATAAGTCTAAGTTGCTGAAATAAGGCTATTTAATAAGCGTAAGTTGCTGAAATAAGCCTATTTAATCAGCGTAAGTTGCTGAAATAAGCCTATTTAATAAGCCCAAGTTGCTGAAATAAGCCTATTTAATAAGGCTATTTAATAAGCCTAAGTTGCTGAAAGAAGCGTATTTAATAAGCGTAAGTTGCTGAAATAAGGCTATTTAATAAGTCTAAGTTGCTGAAATAAGCCTATTTAATAAGCCTAAGTTGCTGAAATAAGCCTATTTAATAAGCCTAAGTTGCTGAAATAAGCATATTTAATAGGCCTATCTAATAAGTCTAAGTTGCAGAAATAAGCATATTTCATAAGCCTATTTAATGAGCCTAAGTTGCTGAAATGTCTATTTAATAAGTCGATTTAATAAGTCAAAGTTTCTAAAATAAGCCTATTTAATAAGGCTATTTAATAAGCCTAAGTTGCAGAAATATGCCTATTTAAGGAGGCTATTTAATGAGCCTAGTTGCTGAAATAAGCCGATTTAATAAGCCTAAGTTTCTGAACTAAGCCTATTTAAAAAGGTCTATTTAATAAGTCTAAGTTGCTGAAATAAACCTATTTAAAAATGCTATTTAATATGCCCAAGTTGCTGAAATAAACCTGATTAATAAGGCTATTTAATAAGCGTAAGTTGCTGAAATAAGCCTATTTAATCAGCGTAAGATGCTGAAATAAGCCTATTTAAAAAGCCCAAGTTGCTGAAATAAGCCTATTTAATAAGGCTATTTAATAAGCGTAAGTTGCTGAAATAAGGCTATTTAATAAGTCTAAGTTGCTGAAATAAGCCTAGTTAATAAGCCTAAGTTGCTGAAATAAGCCTATTTAATGAGCCTAAGTTGCTGAAATAAGCCTATTTAATAGGCCTATCTAATAAGTCTAAGTTGCAGAAATAAGCATATTTCATACGCCTATTTAATGAGCCTAAGTTGCTGAAATGTCTATTTAATAAGTCGATTTAATAAGTCAAAGTTGCTAAAATAAGCCTATTTAATAAGGCTATTTAATAAGCGTAAGTTGCTGAAATAAGCCTATTTAATAAGCCTAAGTTGCTGAAATAAGCGTATTTAATAAGGCTATTTAATAATTTCGATTTAAAGCTTTCGTGACTGCAATGATTCATCTTCTTTGGTTCTTTCGGTAAAGTCACGTAGAATGAGAATAAAATAATAAATTGATAAAATAAAATAACACAATAATATTCTCACGACGTATCGGCCACAACACAAGAGGCCTTCATCAGGTGAAGGGAGCGAGACTGTCTGGTAGGACAGCGCTGTCCTACCAGACAGTCTCGCTCCCTTCACCTGATGAAGGCCTCTTGTGTTGTGGCCGAAACGTCGTGAGAATATTATTGTGTTATTTTATTTTATCAATTTATTATTTTATTCTCATTCTACGTGCTATTTAATAAGTCTAAGTTGCTGAAATAAACCTATTTAATAAGCCTAAGTTGCTAAAATAAGCCTATTTAATGAGGCTATTTAATAAGTCCATTTAATAAGCCTATTTAATAAGCCTATTTAATATGCCTATTTAATAAGCCTATTTAATACGCCTATTTAATAAACCTATTTAATAAGTATTTAATGAGCCTATTTATTAAGTCTATTTAATAAGCCTTTTTAATAAGCCTATTTAATAAGTCTATTTAATAAGCCTATATAATAGGCCTATTTAATAAGTCTAAGTTGCTGAAATAAGCCTATTTAATAAGCCTAAGTTGCTGAATAAACCAATTTAATAAGTCTAAGTTGCTGAAATAAGGCTATTTAATAAGCCTAAGTTGCTGAAATGAGCCTATTTAATAAGCCTAAGTTGCTGAAATAAGGCTATTCAATAAGTCTAAGTTGCTGAAATAAGCCTATTTAATAAGCCTAAGTTGCTAAAATAAGCCTATTTAATGAGGCTATTTAATGAGTCTATTTAATAAGCCTATTTAATAAGCCTATTTAATAAGCCTATTTAATAAGCCTATTTAATAAGTCTATTTAATAAGTCTATTTAATAAGCCTATTTAAAGAGTATTCAATGAGCCTATTTATTAAGACTATTTATTGAGCCTATTTAATAAGCCTATTTATTAAGCCTATTTATTAAGCCTATTTATTGAGCCTATTTAATAAGCCTATTTATTGAACCTATTTAATAAGTCTATTTAATAAGCCTGTTTAATAAGCCTATTTAATAAGTATTTAATGAGCCTATTTAATAAGCCCAAGTTGCTTAATAAGCCTATTAAATAAGCCTAAGTTGCTGAAATAAGCCTATTTAATAAGCCTATTTAATAAGCCTAAGTTGCTGAATAAGCCTATTTAATAAGCCTAAGTTGCTGAAATAAGCCTATTTAATAAGTCTAAGTTGCTGAAATAAGGCTATTTAATAAGCCTAAGTTGCTGAAATAAGCCTATTTAATAAGCCTAAGTTGCTGAAATAAGGCTATTTAATAAGTCTAAGTTGCTGAAATAAGCCTATTTAATAAGTCTACAGTTGCTGAAATAAGCCTATTTAATAAGTCTAAGTTGCTGAAATAAGGCTATTTAATAAATCTAAGTTGCTGAAATAAGCCTATTTAATCAGCGTAAGTTGCTGAAATGAGCCTATTTAATAAGCCCACGTTGCTGAAATAAGCCTATTTAATAAGGCTATTTAATAAGCCTAAGTTGCTGAATAAGCCTATTTAATAAGCCTAAGTTGCTGAAATAAGCCTATTTAATAAGTCTAAGTTGCTGAAATAAGGCTATTTAATAAGCCTAAGTTGCTGAAATAAGCCTATTTAATAAGCCTAAGTTGAAGAAATAAGGCTATTTAATAAGTCTAAGTTGCTGAAATACGCCTATTTAATAAGTCTAAGTTGCTGAAATAAGCCTATTTAATAAGTCTAAGTTGCTGAAATAAGGCTATTTAATAAATCTAAGTTGCTGAAATAAGCCTATTTAATCAGCGTAAGTTGCTGAAATAAGCCTAATTAATAAGCCCACGTTGCTGAAATAAGCCTATTTAATAAGGCTATTTAATAAGCCTAAGTTGCTGAAAGAAGCCTATTTAATAAGCGTAAGTTGCTGAAATAAGGCTATTTAATAAGTCTAAGTTGCTGAAATAAGCCTATTTAATAAGCCTAAGTTGCTGAAATAAGCCTATTTAATAAGCCTAAGTTGCTGAAATAAGCCTATTTAATAGGCCTATCTAATAAGTCTAAGTTGCAGAAATAAGCATATTTCATAAGCCTATTTAATGAGCCTAAGTTGCTGAAATGTCTATTTAATAAGTCGATTTAATAAGTCAAAGTTGCTAAAATAAGCCTATTTAATTAGGCTATTTAATAAGCCTAAGTTGCAGAAATATGCCTATTTAAGGAGGCTATTTAATGAGCCTAAGTTGCTGAAATAAGCCGATTTAATAAGCCTAAGTTTCTGAACTAAGCCTATTTAAAAAGGTCTATTTAATAAGTCTAAGTTGCTGAAATAAACCTATTTAAAAATGCTATTTAATACGCCCAAGTTGCTGAAATAAACCTGATTAATAAGGCTATTTAATAAGCGTAAGTTGCTGAAATAAGCCTATTTAATCAGTGTAAGTTGCTGAAATAAGCCTATTTAATAAGCCCAAGTTGCTGAAATAAGCCTATTTAATAAGGCTATTTAATAAGCCTAAGTTGCTGAAAGAAGCCTATTTAATAAGCGTAAGTTGCTGAAATAAGGCTATTTAATAAGTCTAAGTTGCTGAAATAAGCCTATTTAATAAGCCTAAGTTGCTGAAATAAGCCTATTTAATAGGCCTATCTAATAAGTCTAAGTTGCAGAAATAAGCATATTTCATAAGCCTATTTAATGAGCCTAAGTTGCTGAAATGTCTATTTAATAAGTCGATTTAATAAGTCAAAGTTGCTAAAATAAGCCTATTTAATAAGGCTATTTAATAAGCCTAAGTTGCTGAAATAAGCCTATTTAAGGAGGCTATTTAATGAGCCTAAGTTGCTGAAATAAGCCGATTTAATAAGCCTAAGTTTCTGAACTAAGCCTATTTAAAAAGGTCTATTTAATAAGTCTAAGTTGCTGAAATAAACCTATTTAAAAATGCTATTTAATACGCCCAAGTTGCTGAAATAAACCTGATTAATAAGGCTATTTAATAAGCGTAAGTTGCTGAAATAAGCCTATTTAATCAGCGTAAGTTGCTGAAATAAGCCTATTTAATAAGCCCAAGTTGCTGAAATAAGCCTATTTAATAAGGCTATTTAATAAGCCTAAGTTGCTGAAAGAAGCCTATTTAATAAGCGTAAGTTGCTGAAATAAGGCTATTTAATAAGTCTAAGTTGCTGAAATAAGCCTATTTAATAAACCTAAGTTGCTGAAATAAGCCTATTTAATACGCCTAAGTTGCTGAAATAAGCCTATTTAATAGGCCTATCTAATAAGTCTAAGTTCCAGAAATAAGCATATTTCATAAGCCTATTTAATGAGCCTAAGTTGCTGAAATGTCTATTTAATAAGTCGATTTAATAAGTCAAAGTTGCTAAAATAAGCCTATTTAATAAGGCATTTTAATAAGCATAAGTTGCTGAAATAAGCCTATTTAAGGAGGCTATTTAATGAGCCTAAGTTGCTGAAATAAGCCGATTTAATAAGCCTAAGTTTCTGAACTAAGCCTATTTAAAAAGGTCTATTTAATAAGTCTAAGTTGCTGAAATAAACCTATTTAAAAATGCTATTTAATACGCCCAAGTTGCTGAAATAAACCTGATTAATAAGGCTATTTAATAAGCGTAAGTTGCTGAAATAAGCCTATTTAATAAGCCTAAGTTGCTGAAATAAGCCTATTTAATAAGGCTATTTAATTAGTCTAAGTTGCTGAAATAAACCTATTTAATAAGCCTAAGTTGCTAAAATAAGCCTATTTAATGAGGCTATTTAATAAGTCCATTTAATAAGCCTATTTAATAAGCCTATTTAATACGCCTATTTAATAAGCCTATTTAATACGCCTATTTAATAAACCTATTTAATAAATATTTAATGAGCCTATTTATTAAGTCTATTTAATAAGCCTTTTTAATAAGCCTATTTAATAAGTCTATTTAATAAGCCTATATAATAGGCCTATTTAATAAGTCTAAGTTGCTGAAATAAACCTATTTAAAAATGCTATTTAATATGCCCAAGTTGCTGAAATAAACCTGATTAATAAGGCTATTTAATAAGCGTAAGTTGCTGAAATAAGCCTATTTAATCAGCGTAAGTTGCTGAAATAAGCCTATTTAAAAAGCCCAAGTTGCTGAAATGTCTATTTAATAAGTCGATTTAATAAGTCAAAGTTGCTAAAATAAGCCTATTTAATAAGGCTATTTAATAAGCGTAAGTTGCTGAAATAAGCCTATTTAATAAGCCTAAGTTGCTGAAATAAGCGTATTTAATAAGGCTTTTTAATAAGTCTAAGTTGCTGAAATAAACCTATTTAATAAGCCTAAGTTGCTAAAATAAGCCTATTTAATGAGGCTATTTAATAAGTCCATTTAATAAGCCTATTTAATAAGCCTATTAAATACGCCTATTTAATAAGCCTATTTAATACACCTATTTAATAAACCTATTTAATAAGTATTTAATGAGCCTATTTATTAAGTCTATTTAATAAGCCTTTTTAATAAGCCTATTTAATAAGTCTATTTAATAAGCCTATATAATAAGCCTATTTAATAAGTCTAAGTTGCTGAAATAAGCCTATTTAATAAGCCTAAGTTGCTGAATAAACCAATTTAATAAGCCTAAGTTGCTAAAATAAGCCTATTTAATGAGGCTATTTATTAAGCCTATTTATTAAGCCTATTTATTGAGCCTATTTAATAAGGCTATTTATTAAGCCTATTTAATACGCCTATTTAATAAGTCTATTTAATAAGCCTATTTAATAAGCCTATTTAATAAGCCTATTTAATAAGCCTATTTAATAAGCCTATTTAATGAGCCTATTTAATCAGTCTATTTAATAAGCCTATTTAATAGGCCTATTTAATAAGTCTAAGTTGCTGAAATAAGCCTATTTAATACGCCTAAGTTGCTAAAATAAGCCTATTTAATGAAGCTGTTTAATAAGTCTATTTAATAAGCCTACTTAATAAGCCTATTTAATGAGCCTATTTAAAAAGCCTATTTAATAAGTCTATTTAATAAGTCTATTTAATACGCCTATTTAATAAGTATTTAACGAGCCTATTTAATAAGCCTATTTATTGAGCCTATTTAATAAGTCTATTTAATAAGCCTATTTAATAAGTATTTAATGAGCCTATTTAATAAGCCAATTTATTGAGCCTATTTAATAAGCCAATTTATTGAGCCTATTTAATTATCCTATTTAATAAGCCTATGTAATGAGTCTATTTTATAAGCCTATTTAATACGCCTATTTAATAAGCCTATTTAATAAGTATTTAATGAACCTATTTAATAAGCCTAAGTTGCTGAATAAGCCTATTTAATAAACCTAAGTTGCTGAAATAAGCCTATTTAATAAACCTATTTAATAAGCCTAAGTTGCTGAATAAGCCTATTTAATAAGCCTAAGTTGCTGAAATAAGCCTATTTAATAAGTCTAAGTTGCTGAACGAAGGCTATTTAATAAGCCTAAGTTGCTGAAATAAGCCTAAGTTGCTGAAATAAGGCTATTTAATAAGTCTAAGTTGCTGAAATAAGCCTATTTAATAAGTCTAAGTTGCTGAAATAAGCCTATTTAATAAGTCTAAGTTACTGAAATAAGGCTATTTAATAAGTCTAAGTTGCTGAAATAAGCCTATTTAATCAGCTTAAGTTGCTGAAATAAGCCTATTTAATAAGCCCAAGTTACTGAAATAAGCCTATTTAATAAGGCTATTTAATAAGCCTAAGTTGCTGAAAGAAGCCTATTTAATAAGCGTAAGTTGCTGAAATAAGGCTATTTAATAAGTCTAAGTTGCTGAAATAAGCCTATTTAATAAGCCTAAGTTTCTGAAATAAGCCTATTTAATAAGCCTAAGTTGCTGAAATAAGCCTATTTAATCAGTGTAAGTTGCTGAAATAAGCCTATTTAATAAGCCCAAGTTGCTGAAATAAGCCTATTTAATAAGGCTATTTAATAAGCCTAAGTTGCTGAAAGAAGCCTATTTAATAAGCGTAAGTTGCTGAAATAAGGCTATTTAATAAGTCTAAGTTGCTGAAATAAGCCTATTTAATAAGCCTAAGTTGCTGAAATAAGCCTATTTAATAGGCCTATCTAATAAGTCTAAGTTGCAGAAATAAGCATATTTCATAAGCCTATTTAATGAGCCTAAGTTGCTGAAATGTCTATTTAATAAGTCGATTTAATAAGTCAAAGTTGCTAAAATAAGCCTATTTAATAAGGCTATTTAATAAGCCTAAGTTGCTGAAATAAGCCTATTTAAGGAGGCTATTTAATGAGCCTAAGTTGCTGAAATAAGCCGATTTAATAAGCCTAAGTTTCTGAACTAAGCCTATTTAAAAAGGTCTATTTAATAAGTCTAAGTTGCTGAAATAAACCTATTTAAAAATGCTATTTAATACGCCCAAGTTGCTGAAATGAACCTGATTAATAAGGCTATTTAATAAGCGTAAGTTGCTGAAATAAGCCTATTTAATCAGCGTAAGTTGCTGAAATAAGCCTATTTAATAAGCCCAAGTTGCTGAAATAAGCCTATTTAATAAGGCTATTTAATAAGCCTAAGTTGCTGAAAGAAGCCTATTTAATAAGCGTAAGTTGCTGAAATAAGGCTATTTAATAAGTCTAAGTTGCTGAAATAAGCCTATTTAATAAGCCTAAGTTGCTGAAATAAGCCTATTTAATACGCCTACGTTGCTGAAATAAGCCTATTTAATAGGCCTATCTAATAAGTCTAAGTTGCAGAAATAAGCATATTTCATAAGCCTATTTAATGAGCCTAAGTTGCTGAAATGTCTATTTAATAAGTCGATTTAATAAGTCAAAGTTGCTAAAATAAGCCTATTTAATAAGGCTATTTAATAAGCCTAAGTTGCTGAAATAAGCTTATTTAAGGAGGCTATTTAATGAGCCTAAGTTGCTGAAATAAGCCGATTTAATAAGCCTAAGTTTCTGAACTAAGCCTATTTAAAAAGGTCTATGTAATAAGTCTAAGTTGCTGAAATAAACCTATTTAAAAATGCTATTTAATACGCCCAAGTTGCTGAAATAAACCTGATTAATAAGGCTATTTAATAAGCGTAAGTTGCTGAAATAAGCCTATTTATTCGGCGTAAGTTGCTGAAATAAGCCTATTTAATAAGCCCAAGTTGCTGAAATAAGCCTATTTAATAAGGCTATTTAATAAGCCTAAGTTGCTGAAAGAAGCCTATTTAATAAGCGT
This sequence comes from Petromyzon marinus, assembly GCF_048934315.1. Lineage (NCBI taxonomy): Eukaryota > Metazoa > Chordata > Hyperoartia > Petromyzontiformes > Petromyzontidae > Petromyzon > Petromyzon marinus. The sequence goes on along the minus strand of NW_027422995.1, from coordinate 309,467 downwards.
AAGTTGCTGAAATAAGGCTATTTAATAAGTCTAAGTTGCTGAAATAAGCCTATTTAATAAGCCTAAGTTGCTGAAATAAGCCTATTTAATAAGCCTAAGTTGCTGAAATAAGCCTATTTAATAGGCCTATCTAATAAGTCTAAGTTGCAGAAATAAGCATATTTCATAAGCCTATATAATGAGCCTAAGTTGCTGAAATGTCTATTTAATAAGTCGATTTAATAAGTCAAAGTTGCTAAAATAAGCCTATTTAATAAGGCTATTTAATAAGTCTAAGTTGCTGAAATAAACCTATTTAAAAATGCTATTTAATACGCCCAAGTTGCTGAAATAAACCTCATTAATAAGGCTATTTAATAAGCGTAAGTTGCTGAAATAAGCCTATTTAATAAGCCTAAGTTGCTGAAATAAGCCTATTTAATAAGGCTATTTAATAAGTCTAAGTTGCTGAAATAAACCTATTTAATAAGCCTAAGTTGCTAAAATAAGCCTATTTAATGAGGCTATTTAATAAGTCCATTTAATAAGCCTATTTAATAAGCCTATTTAATACGCCTATTTAATAAGCCTATTTAATAAGTCTATTTAATAAGCCTATATAATTGGCCTATTTAATAAGTCTAAGTTGCTGAAAAAAGCCTATTTAATAAGCCTAAGTTGCTGAATAAACTAATTTAATAAGTCTAAGTTGCTGAAATAAGGCTATTTAATAAGCCTAAGTTGCTGAAATGAGCCTATTTAATAAGCCTAAGTTGCTGAAATAAGGCTATTCAATAAGTCTAAGTTGCTGAAATAAGCCTATTTAATAAGCCTAAGTTGCTAAAATAAGCCTATTTAATGAGACTATTTAATAAGTCTATTTAATAAGCCTATTTAATAAGCCTATTTAATAAGCCTATTTAATAAGCCTATTTAATAAGTCTATTTAATACGTCTATTTAATAAGCCTATTTAAAGGGTATTCAATGAGCCTATTTATTAAGCCTATTTATTGAGCCTATTTAATAAGCCTATTTATTAAGACTATTTATTAAGCCTATTTATTGAGCCTATTTAATAAGCCTATTTATTAAGCCTATTTAATACGCCTATTTAATAAGTCTATTTAATAAGCCTATTTAATAAGCCTATTTAATAAGCCTATTTAATAAGCCTATTTATTGAGCCTATTTAATAAGTCTATTTAATAAGCCTATTTAATAAGCCTATTTAATAAGTATTTAATGAGCCTATTTAATCAGTCTATTTAATAAGCCTATTTAATAGGCCTATTTAATACGTCTAAGTTGCTGAAATAAGCCTATTAAATAAGCCTAAGTTGCTAAAATAAGCCTATTTAATGAGGCTGTTTAATAAGTCTATTTAATAAGCCTACTTAATAAGCCTATTTAATGAGCCTATTTAAAAAGCCTATTTAATAAGTCTATTTAATAAGTCTATTTAATACGCCTATTTAATAAGTATTTAACGAGCCTATTTTAATAAGCCTATTTATTGAGCCTATTTAATAAGCCTATTTAATAAGCCTATTTAATAAGCCTATTAATTAAGCCTATTTAATGAGCCTATTTGATAAGTCTATTTAATAAGTCTATTTAATAAGCCTATTTAAAGAGTATTCAATGAGCCTATTTATTAAGCCTATTTATTGAGCCTATTTAATAAGCCTATTTATTAAGCCTATTTATTAAGCCTATTTATTGAGCCTATTTAATACGCCTATTTATTAAGCCTATTTAATACGCCTATTTAATAAGTCTATTTAATAAGCCTATTTAATAAGCCTATTTAATAAGCCTATTTAATGAGCCTATTTAATGAGCCTATTTAAAAAGCCTATTTAATAAGTCTATTTAATAAGTCTATTTAATACGCCTATTTAATAAGCCTATTAATTAAGCCTATTTAATGAGCCTATTTAATAAGCCTATTTATTGAACCTATTTAATAAGTCTATTTAATAAGCCTGTTTAATAAGCCTATTTAATAAGTATTTAATGAGCCTATTTAATAAGCCCAAGTTGCTGAATAAGCCTATTTAATAAGCCTAAGTTGCTGAAATAAGCCTATTTAATAAGCCTATTTAATAAACCTAAGTTGCTGAATAAGCCTATTTAATAAGCCTAAGTTGCTGAAATAAGCCTATTTAATAAGTGTAAGTTGCTGAAATAAGGCTATTTAATGAGCCTAAGTTGCTGAAATAAGCCTATTTAATAAGCCTAAGTTGCTGAAATAAGGCTATTTAATAAGTCTAAGTTGCTGAAATAAGCCTATTTAATAAGTCTAAGTTGCTGAAATAAGCCTATTTAATAAGACTAAGTTGCTGAAATAAGGCTATTTAATAAATCTAAGTTGCTGAAATAAGCCTATTTAATCAGCGTAAGTTGCTGAAATAAGCCTCTTTAATAAGCCCAAGTTGCTGAAATAAGCCTATTTAATAAGGCTATTTAATAAGCCTAAGTTGCTGAAAGAAGCCTATTTAATAAGCGTAAGTTGCTGAAATAAGGCTATTTAATAAGTCTAAGTTGCTGTAATAAGCCTATTTAATAAGCCTAAGTTGCTGAAATAAGCCTATTTAATAAGCCTAAGTTGCTGAAATAAGCCTATTTAATAGGCCTATCTAATAAGTCTAAGTTGCAGAAATAAGCATATTTCATAAGCCTATTTAATGAGCCTAAGTTGCTGAAATGTCTATTTAATAAGTCGATTTAATAAGTCAAAGTTGCTAAAATACGCCTATTTAATACGGCTATTTAATAAACCTAAGTTGCTGAAATAAGCCTATTTAATGAGGCTATTTAATGAGCCTAAGTTGCTGAAATAAGCCGATTTAATAAGCCTAAGTTTCTGAACTAAGCCTATTTAAAAAGGTATATTTAATAAGTCTAAGTTGGTGAAATAAACCTATTTAAAAATGCTATTTAATACGCCCAAGTTGCTGAAATAAACCTGATTAATAAGGCTATTTAATAAGCGTAAGTTGCTGAAATAAGCCTATTTAATAAGCCCAAGTTACTGAAATAAGCCTATTTAATAAGGCTATTTAATAAGTCGAAGTTGCTGAAATAAACCTATTTAATAAGCCTTAGTTGCTAAAATAAGCCTATTTAATGAGGCTATTTAATAAGTCCATTTAATAAGCCTATTTAATAAGCCTATTTAATACGCCTATTTAATAAGCCTATTTAATACGCCTATTTAATAAACCTATTTAATAAGTATTTAATGAGCCTATTTAATAAATCTATTTAATAAGCCTTTTTAATAAGCCTATTTAATAAGTCTATTTAATAAGCCTATTTAATAGGCCTATTTAATAAGTCTAAGTTGCTTAAATAAGCCTATTTAATAAGCCTAAGTTGCTGAATAAACCAATTTAATAAGTCTAAGTTGCTGAAATAAGGCTATTTAATAGGCCTAAGTTGCTGAAATGAGCCTATTTAATAAGCCTAAGTTGCTGAAATAAGGCTATTCAATAAGTCTAAGTTGCTGAAATAAGCCTATTTAATAAACCTAAGTTGCTAAAATAAGCCTATTTAATGAGGCTATTTAATAAGTCTATTTAATAAACCTATTTAATAAGCCTATTTAATAAGCCTATTTAATAAGCCTATTTAATAAGTCTATTTAATAAGTCTATTTAATAAGCCTATTTAATAAGAATTCAATGAGCCTATTTAATAAGCCAATTTATTGAGCCTATTTAATAAGCCAATTTATTGAGCCTATTTAATTATCCTATTTAATAAGCCTATGTAATGAGTCTATTTTATAAGCCTATTTAATACGCCTATTTAATAAGCCTATTTAATAAGTATTTAATGAGCCTATTTAATAAGCCTAAGTTGCTGAATAAGCCTATTTAATAAGCCTAAGTTGCTGAAATAAGCCTATTTAATAAGCCTAAGTTGCTGAATAAGCCTATTTAATAAGCCTAAGTTGCTGAAATAAGCCTATTTAATAAGTCTAAGTTGCTAAAATAAGGCTATTTAATAAGCCTAAGTTGCTGAAATAAGCCTATTTAATAAGCCTAAGTTGCTGAAATAAGGCTATTTAATAAGTCTAAGTTGCTGAAATAAGCCTATTTAATAAGTCTAAGTTGCTGAAATAAGCCTATTTAATAAGTCTAAGTTGCTGAAATAAGGCTATTTAATAAGTCTAAGTTGCTGAAATAAGCCTATTTAATCAGCTTAAGTTGCTGAAATAAGCCTATTTAATAAGCCCAAGTTACTGAAATAAGCCTATTTAATAAGGCTATTTAATAAGCCTAAGTTGCTGAAAGATGCCTATTTAATAAGCCTATGTTTCTGAAATAAGCCTATTTAATAAGCCTAAGTTGCTGAAATACGCCTATTTAATAGGCCTATCTAATAAGTCTAAGTTGCAGAAATAAGCATATTTCATAAGCCTATTTAATGAGCCTAAGTTGCTGAAATGTCTATTTAATAAGTCGATTTAATAAGTCAAAGTTGCTAAAATAAGCCTATTTAATTAGGCTATTTAATAAGCCTAAGTTGCTGAAATAAGCCTATTTAAGGAGGCTATTTAATGAGCCTAAGTTGCTGAAATAAGCCGATTTAATAAGCCTAAGTTTCTGAACTAAGCCTATTTAAAAAGGTCTATTTAATAAGTCTAAGTTGCTGAAATAAACCTATTTAAAAATGCTATTTAATACGCCCAAGTTGCTGAAATAAACCTGATTAATAAGGCTATTTAATAAGCGTAAGTTGCTGAAATAAGCCTATTTAATCAGCGTAAGTTGCTGAAATAAGCCTATTTAATAAGCCCAAGTTGCTGAAATAAGCCTATTTAATAAGGCTATTTAATAAGCCTAAGTTGCTGAAAGAAGCCTATTTAATAAGCGTAAATTGCTGAAATAAGGCTATTTAATAAGTCTAAGTTGCTGAAATAAGCCTATTTAATAAGCCTAAGTTGCTGAAATAAGCCTATTTAATAAGCCTAAGTTGCTGAAATAAGCCTATTTAATAAGGCTATTTAATAAGTCGAAGTTGCTGAAATAAACCTATTTAATAAGCCTTAGTTGCTAAAATAAGCCTATTTAATGAGGCTATTTAATAAGTCCATTTAATAAGCCTATTTAATAAGCCTATTTAATACGCCTATTTAATAAGCCTATTTAATACGCCTATTTAATAAACCTATTTAATAAGTATTTAATGAGCCTATTTATTAAATCTATTTAATAAGCCTTTTTAATAAGCCTATTTAATAAGTCTATTTAATAAGCCTATTTAATAGGCCTATTTAATAAGTCTAAGTTGCTTAAATAAGCCTATTTAATAAGCCTAAGTTGCTGAATAAACCAATTTAATAAGTCTAAGTTGCTGAAATAAGGCTATTTAATAAGCCTAAGTTGCTGAAATGAGCCTATTTAATAAGCCTACGTTGCTGAAATAAGGCTATTCAATAAGTCTAAGTTGCTGAAATAAGCCTATTTAATAAACCTAAGTTGCTAAAATAAGCCTATTTAATGAGGCTATTTAATAAGTCTATTTAATAAACCTATTTAATAAGCCTATTTAATAAGCCTATTTAATAAGCCTATTTAATAAGTCTATTTAATAAGTCTATTTAATAAGCCTATTTAATAAGAATTCAATGAGCCTATTTAATAAGCCAATTTATTGAGCCTATTTAATAAGCCAATTTATTGAGCCTATTTAATTATCCTATTTAATAAGCCTATGTAATGAGTCTATTTTATAAGCCTATTTAATACGCCTATTCAATAAGCCTATTTAATAAGTATTTAATGAGCCTATTTAATAAGCCTAAGTTGCTGAATAAGCCTATTTAATAAGCCTAAGTTGCTGAAATAAGCCTATTTAATAAGCCTAAGTTGCTGAATAAGCCTATTTAATAAGCCTAAGTTGCTGAAATAAGCCTATTTAATAAGTCTAAGTTGCTGAAATAAGGCTATTTAATAAGCCTAAGTTGCTGAAATAAGCCTATTTAATAAGCCTAAGTTGCTGAAATAAGGCTATTTAATAAGTCTAAGTTGCTGAAATAAGCCTATTTAATAAGTCTAAGTTGCTGAAATAAGCCTATTTAATAAGTCTAAGTTGCTGAAATAAGGCTATTTAATAAGTCTAAGTTGCTGAAATAAGCCTATTTAATAAGTCTAAGTTGCTGAAATAAGGCTATTTAATAAGTCTAAGTTGTTGAAATAAGCCTATTTAATCAGCTTAAGTTGCTGAAATAAGCCTATTTAATAAGCCCAAGTTACTGAAATAAGCCTATTTAATAAGGCTATTTAATAAGCCTAAGTTGCTGAAAGAAGCCTATTTAATAAGCGTAAGTTGCTGAAATAAGGCTATTTAATAAGTCTAAGTTGCTGAAATAAGCCTATTTAATAAGCCTAAGTTTCTGAAATAAGCCTATTTAATAAGCCTAAGTTGCTGAAATAAGCCTATTTAATAGGCCTATCTAATAAGTCTAAGTTGCAGAAATAAGCATATTTCATAAGCCTATTTGTTGAGCCTAAGTTGCTGAAATGTCTATTTAATAAGTCGATTTAATAAGTCAAAGTTGCTAAAATAAGCCTATTTAATAAGGCTATTTAATAAGCCTAAGTTGCTGAAATAAGCCTATTTAAGGAGGCTATTTAATGAGCCTAAGTTGCTGAAATAAGCCGATTTAATAAGCCTAAGTTTCTGAACTAAGCCTATTTAAAAAGATCTATTTAATAAGTCTAAGTTGCTGAAATAAACCTATTTAAAAATGCTATTTAATACGCCCAAGTTGCTGAAATAAACCTGATTAATAAGGCTATTTAATAAGCGTAAGTTGCTGAAATAAGCCTATTTAATCAGCGTAAGTTGCTGAAATAAGCCTATTTAATAAGCCCAAGTTGCTGAAATAAGCCTTTTTAATAAGGCTATTTAATAAGCCTAAGTTGCTGAAAGAAGCCTATTTAATAAGCGTAAGTTGCTGAAATAAGGCTATTTAATAAGTCTAAGTTGCTGAAATAAGCCTATTTAATAAGCCTAAGTTGCTGAAATAAGCCTATTTAATAAGCCTAAGTTGCTGAAATAAGCCTATTTAATAGGCCTATCTAATAAGTCTAAGTTGCAGAAATAAGCATATTTCATAAGCCTATTTAATGAGCCTAAGTTGCTGAAATGTCTATTTAATAAGTCGATTTAATAAGTCAAAGTTGCTAAAATAAGCCTATTTAATAAGGCTATTTAATAAGTCTAAGTTGCTGAAATAAACCTATTTAAAAATGCTATTTAATACGCCCAAGTTGCTGAAATAAACCTGATTAATAAGGCTATTTAACAAGCGTAAGTTGCTGAAATAAGCCTATTTAATAAGCCTAAGTTGCTGAAATAAGCCTATTTAATAAGGCTATTTAATAAGTCTAAGTTGCTGAAATAAACCTATTTAATAAGCCTAAGTTGCTAAAATAAGCCTATTTAATGAGGCTATTTAATAAGTCCATTTAATAAGCCTATTTAATAAGCCTATTTAATACGCCTATTTAATAAGCCTATTTAATAAGTCTATTTAATAAGCCTATATAATTGGCCTATTTAATAAGTCTAAGTTGCTGAAAAAGCCTATTTAATAAGCCTAAGTTGCTGAATAAACTAATTTAATAAGTCTAAGTTGCTGAAATAAGGCTATTTAATAAGCCTAAGTTGCTGAAATGAGCCTATTTAATAAGCCTAAGTTGCTGAAATAAGGCTATTCAATAAGTCTAAGTTGCTGAAATAAGCCTATTTAATAAGCCTAAGTTGCTAAAATAAGCCTATTTAATGAGGCTATTTAATAAGTCTATTTAATAAGCCTATTTAATAAGCCTATTTAATAAGCCTATTTAATAAGCCTATTTAATAAGTCTATTTAATACGTCTATTTAATAAGCCTATTTAAAGGGTATTCAATGAGCCTATTTATTAAGCCTATTTATTGAGCCTATTTAATAAGCCTATTTATTAAGCCTATTTATTAAGCCTATTTATTGAGCCTATTTAATAAGCCTATTTATTAAGCCTATTTAATACGCCTATTTAATAAGTCTATTTAATAAGCCTATTTAATAAGCCTATTTAATAAGCCTATTTAATAAGCCTATTTATTGAGCCTATTTAATAAGTCTATTTAATAAGCCTATTTAATAAGCCTATTTAATAAGTATTTAATGAGCCTATTTAATCAGTCTATTTAATAAGCCTATTTAATAGGCCTATTTAATACGTCTAAGTTGCTGAAATAAGCCTATTAAATAAGCCTAAGTTGCTAAAATAAGCCTATTTAATGAGGCTGTTTAATAAGTCTATTTAATAAGCCTACTTAATAAGCCTATTTAATGAGCCTATTTAAAAAGCCTATTTAATAAGTCTATTTAATAAGTCTATTTAATACGCCTATTTAATAAGTATTTAACGAGCCTATTTAATAAGCCTATTATTGAGCCTATTTAATAAGCCTATTTAATAAGCCTATTTAATAAGCCTATTAATTAAGCCTATTTAATGAGCCTATTTAATAAGTCTATTTAATAAGTCTATTTAATAAGCCTATTTAAAGAGTATTCAATGAGCCTATTTATTAAGCCTATTTATTGAGCCTATTTAATAAGCCTATTTATTAAGCCTATTTATTAAGCCTATTTATTGAGCCTATTTAATACGCCTATTTATTAAGCCTATTTAATACGCCTATTTAATAAGTCTATTTAATAAGCCTATTTAATAAGCCTATTTAATAAGCCTATTTAATGAGCCTATTTAATCAGTCTATTTAATAAGCCTATTTAATAGGCCTATTTAGTAAGTCTAAGTTGCTGAAATAAGCCTATTTAATACGCCTAAGTTGCTAAAATAAGCCTATTTAATGAAGCTGTTTAATAAGTCTATTTAATAAGCCTACTTAATAAGCCTATTTAATGAGCCTATTTAAAAAGCCTATTTAATAAGCCTATTTATTAAGCCTATTTAATACGCCTATTTAATAAGTCTATTTAATAAGCCTATTTAATAAGCCTATTTAATAAGCCTATTTAATAAGCCTATTTATTGAGCCTATTTAATAAGTCTATTTAATAAGCCTATTTAATAAGCCTATTTAATAAGTATTTAATGAGCCTATTTAATCAGTCTATTTAATAAGCCTATTTAATAGGCCTATTTAATACGTCTAAGTTGCTGAAATAAGCCTATTAAATAAGCCTAAGTTGCTAAAATAAGCCTATTTAATGAGGCTGTTTAATAAGTCTATTTAATAAGCCTACTTAATAAGCCTATTTAATGAGCCTATTTAAAAAGCCTATTTAATAAGTCTATTTAATAAGTCTATTTAATACGCCTATTTAATAAGTATTTAACGAGCCTATTTAATAAGCCTATTATTGAGCCTATTTAATAAGCCTATTTAATAAGCCTATTTAATAAGCCTATTAATTAAGCCTATTTAATGAGCCTATTTAATAAGTCTATTTAATAAGTCTATTTAATAAGCCTATTTAAAGAGTATTCAATGAGCCTATTTATTAAGCCTATTTATTGAGCCTATTTAATAAGCCTATTTATTAAGCCTATTTATTAAGCCTATTTATTTAGCCTATTTAATACGCCTATTTATTAAGCCTATTTAATACGCCTATTTAATAAGTCTATTTAATAAGCCTATTTAATAAGCCTATTTAATAAGCCTATTTAATGAGCCTATTTAATCAGTCTATTTAATAAGCCTATTTAATAGGCCTATTTAGTAAGTCTAAGTTGCTGAAATAAGCCTATTTAATACGCCTAAGTTGCTAAAATAAGCCTATTTAATGAAGCTGTTTAATAAGTCTATTTAATAAGCCTACTTAATAAGCCTATTTAATGAGCCTATTTAAAAAGCCTATTTAATAAGTCTATTTAATAAGTCTATTTAATACGCCTATTTAATAAGCCTATTAATTAAGCCTATTTAATGAGCCTATTTAATAAGCCTATTTATTGAACCTATTTAATAAGTCTATTTAATAAGCCTGTTTAATAAGCCTATTTAATAAGTATTTAATGAGCCTATTTAATAAGCCCAAGTTGCTGAATAAGCCTATTTAATAAGCCTAAGTTGCTGAAATAAGCCTATTTAATAAGCCTATTTAATAAGCCTAAGTTGCTGAATAAGCCTATTTAATAAGCCTAAGTTGCTGAAATAAGCCTATTTAACAAGTCTAGGTTGCTGAAATAAGGCTATTTAATGAGCCTAAGTTGCTGAAATAAGCCTATTTAATAAGCCTAAGTTGCTGAAATAAGGCTATTTAATAAGTCTAAGTTGCTGAAATAAGCCTATTTAATAAGTCTAAGTTGCTGAAATAAGCCTATTTAATAAGTCTAAGTTGCTGAAATAAGGCTATTTAATAAATCTAAGTTGCTGAAATAAGCCTATTTAATCAGCGTAAGTTGCTGAAATAAGCCTCTTTAATAAGCCCAAGTTGCTGAAATAAGCCTATTTAATAAGGCTATTTAATACGCCTAAGTTGCTGAAAGAAGCCTATTTAATAAGCGTAAGTTGCTGAAATAAGGCTATTTAATAAGTCTAAGTTGCTGTAATAAGCCTATTTAATAAGCCTAAGTTGCTGAAATAAGCCTATTTAATAAGCCTAAGTTGCTGAAATAAGCCTATTTAATAGGCCTATCTAATAAGTCTAAGTTGCAGAAATAAGCATATTTCATAAGCCTATTTAATGAGCCTAAGTTGCTGAAATGTCTATTTAATAAGTCGATTTAATAAGTCAAAGTTGCTAAAATAAGCCTATTTAATAAGGCTATTTAATAAGTCTAAGTTGCTGAAATAAACCTATTTAAAAATGCTATTTAATACGCCCAAGTTGCTGAAATAAACCTGATTAATAAGGCTATTTAACAAGCGTAAGTTGCTGAAATAAGCCTATTTAATAAGCCTAAGTTGCTGAAATAAGCCTATTTAATAAGGCTATTTAATAAGCCTAAGTTGCTGAAAGAAGCCTATTTAATAAGCGTAAGTTGCTGAAATAAGGCTATTTAATAAGTCTAAGTTGCTGAAATAAGCCTATTTAATAAGCCTAAGTTGCTGAAATAAGCCTATTTAATAAGCCTAAGTTGCTGAAATAAGCCTATTTAATAGGCCTATCTAATAAGTCTAAGTTGCAGAAATAAGCATATTTCATAAGCCTATTTAATGAGCCTAAGTTGCTGAAATGTCTATTTAATAAGTCGATTTAATAAGTCAAAGTTGCTAAAATAAGCCTATTTAATAAGGCTATTTAATAAGTCTAAGTTGCTGAAATAAACCTATTTAAAAATGCTATTTAATACGCCCAAGTTGCTGAAATAAACCTGATTAATAAGGCTATTTAACAAGCGTAAGTTGCTGAAATAAGCCTATTTAATAAGCCTAAGTTGCTGAAATAAGCCTATTTAATAAGGCTATTTAATAAGTCTAAGTTGCTGAAATAAACCTATTTAATAAGCCTAAGTTGCTAAAATAAGCCTATTTAATGAGGCTATTTAATAAGTCCATTTAATAAGCCTATTTAATAAGCCTATTTAATACGCCTATTTAATAAGCCTATTTAATAAGTCTATTTAATAAGCCTATATAATTGGCCTATTTAATAAGTCTAAGTTGCTGAAAAAGCCTATTTAATAAGCCTAAGTTGCTGAATAAACTAATTTAATAAGTCTAAGTTGCTGAAATAAGGCTATTTAATAAGCCTAAGTTGCTGAAATGAGCCTATTTAATAAGCCTAAGTTGCTGAAATAAGGCTATTCAATAAGTCTAAGTTGCTGAAATAAGCCTATTTAATAAGCCTAAGTTGCTAAAATAAGCCTATTTAATGAGGCTATTTAATAAGTCTATTTAATAAGCCTATTTAATAAGCCTATTTAATAAGCCTATTTAATAAGCCTATTTAATAAGTCTATTTAATACGTCTATTTAATAAGCCTATTTAAAGGGTATTCAATGAGCCTATTTATTAAGCCTATTTATTGAGCCTATTTAATAAGCCTATTTATTAAGCCTATTTATTAAGCCTATTTATTGAGCCTATTTAATAAGCCTATTTATTAAGCCTATTTAATACGCCTATTTAATAAGTCTATTTAATAAGCCTATTTAATAAGCCTATTTAATAAGCCTATTTAATAAGCCTATTTATTGAGCCTATTTAATAAGTCTATTTAATAAGCCTATTTAATAAGCCTATTTAATAAGTATTTAATGAGCCTATTTAATCAGTCTATTTAATAAGCCTATTTAATAGGCCTATTTAATACGTCTAAGTTGCTGAAATAAGCCTATTAAATAAGCCTAAGTTGCTAAAATAAGCCTATTTAATGAGGCTGTTTAATAAGTCTATTTAATAAGCCTACTTAATAAGCCTATTTAATGAGCCTATTTAAAAAGCCTATTTAATAAGTCTATTTAATAAGTCTATTTAATACGCCTATTTAATAAGTATTTAACGAGCCTATTTAATAAGCCTATTATTGAGCCTATTTAATAAGCCTATTTAATAAGCCTATTTAATAAGCCTATTAATTAAGCCTATTTAATGAGCCTATTTAATAAGTCTATTTAATAAGTCTATTTAATAAGCCTATTTAAAGAGTATTCAATGAGCCTATTTATTAAGCCTATTTATTGAGCCTATTTAATAAGCCTATTTATTAAGCCTATTTATTAAGCCTATTTATTGAGCCTATTTAATACGCCTATTTATTAAGCCTATTTAATACGCCTATTTAATAAGTCTATTTAATAAGCCTATTTAATAAGCCTATTTAATAAGCCTATTTAATGAGCCTATTTAATCAGTCTATTTAATAAGCCTATTTAATAGGCCTATTTAGTAAGTCTAAGTTGCTGAAATAAGCCTATTTAATACGCCTAAGTTGCTAAAATAAGCCTATTTAATGAAGCTGTTTAATAAGTCTATTTAATAAGCCTACTTAATAAGCCTATTTAATGAGCCTATTTAAAAAGCCTATTTAATAAGCCTATTTATTAAGCCTATTTAATACGCCTATTTAATAAGTCTATTTAATAAGCCTATTTAATAAGCCTATTTAATAAGCCTATTTAATAAGCCTATTTATTGAGCCTATTTAATAAGTCTATTTAATAAGCCTATTTAATAAGCCTATTTAATAAGTATTTAATGAGCCTATTTAATCAGTCTATTTAATAAGCCTATTTAATAGGCCTATTTAATACGTCTAAGTTGCTGAAATAAGCCTATTAAATAAGCCTAAGTTGCTAAAATAAGCCTATTTAATGAGGCTGTTTAATAAGTCTATTTAATAAGCCTACTTAATAAGCCTATTTAATGAGCCTATTTAAAAAGCCTATTTAATAAGTCTATTTAATAAGTCTATTTAATACGCCTATTTAATAAGTATTTAACGAGCCTATTTAATAAGCCTATTATTGAGCCTATTTAATAAGCCTATTTAATAAGCCTATTTAATAAGCCTATTAATTAAGCCTATTTAATGAGCCTATTTAATAAGTCTATTTAATAAGTCTATTTAATAAGCCTATTTAAAGAGTATTCAATGAGCCTATTTATTAAGCCTATTTATTGAGCCTATTTAATAAGCCTATTTATTAAGCCTATTTATTAAGCCTATTTATTTAGCCTATTTAATACGCCTATTTATTAAGCCTATTTAATACGCCTATTTAATAAGTCTATTTAATAAGCCTATTTAATAAGCCTATTTAATAAGCCTATTTAATGAGCCTATTTAATCAGTCTATTTAATAAGCCTATTTAATAGGCCTATTTAGTAAGTCTAAGTTGCTGAAATAAGCCTATTTAATACGCCTAAGTTGCTAAAATAAGCCTATTTAATGAAGCTGTTTAATAAGTCTATTTAATAAGCCTACTTAATAAGCCTATTTAATGAGCCTATTTAAAAAGCCTATTTAATAAGTCTATTTAATAAGTCTATTTAATACGCCTATTTAATAAGCCTATTAATTAAGCCTATTTAATGAGCCTATTTAATAAGCCTATTTATTGAACCTATTTAATAAGTCTATTTAATAAGCCTGTTTAATAAGCCTATTTAATAAGTATTTAATGAGCCTATTTAATAAGCCCAAGTTGCTGAATAAGCCTATTTAATAAGCCTAAGTTGCTGAAATAAGCCTATTTAATAAGCCTATTTAATAAGCCTAAGTTGCTGAATAAGCCTATTTAATAAGCCTAAGTTGCTGAAATAAGCCTATTTAACAAGTCTAGGTTGCTGAAATAAGGCTATTTAATGAGCCTAAGTTGCTGAAATAAGCCTATTTAATAAGCCTAAGTTGCTGAAATAAGGCTATTTAATAAGTCTAAGTTGCTGAAATAAGCCTATTTAATAAGTCTAAGTTGCTGAAATAAGCCTATTTAATAAGTCTAAGTTGCTGAAATAAGGCTATTTAATAAATCTAAGTTGCTGAAATAAGCCTATTTAATCAGCGTAAGTTGCTGAAATAAGCCTCTTTAATAAGCCCAAGTTGCTGAAATAAGCCTATTTAATAAGGCTATTTAATACGCCTAAGTTGCTGAAAGAAGCCTATTTAATAAGCGTAAGTTGCTGAAATAAGGCTATTTAATAAGTCTAAGTTGCTGTAATAAGCCTATTTAATAAGCCTAAGTTGCTGAAATAAGCCTATTTAATAAGCCTAAGTTGCTGAAATAAGCCTATTTAATAGGCCTATCTAATAAGTCTAAGTTGCAGAAATAAGCATATTTCATAAGCCTATTTAATGAGCCTAAGTTGCTGAAATGTCTATTTAATAAGTCGATTTAATAAGTCAAAGTTGCTAAAATACGCCTATTTAATACGGCTATTTAATAAACCTAAGTTGCTGAAATAAGCCTATTTAATGAGGCTATTTAATGAGCCTAAGTTGCTGAAATAAGCCGATTTAATAAGCCTAAGTTTCTGAACTAAGCCTATTTAAAAAGGTATATTTAATAAGTCTAAGTTGGTGAAATAAACCTATTTAAAAATGCTATTTAATACGCCCAAGTTGCTGAAATAAACCTGATTAATAAGGCTATTTAATAAGCGTAAGTTGCTGAAATAAGCCTATTTAATAAGCCTAAGTTACTGAAATAAGCCTATTTAATAAGGCTATTTAATAAGTCGAAGTTGCTGAAATAAACCTATTTAATAAGCCTTAGTTGATAAAATAAGCCTATTTAATGAGGCTATTTAATAAGTCCATTTAATAAGCCTATTTAATAAGCCTATTTAATACGCCTATTTAATAAGCCTATTTAATACGCCTATTTAATAAACCTATTTAATAAGTATTTAATGAGCCTATTTATTAAATCTATTTAATAAGCCTTTTTAATAAGCCTATTTAATAAGTCTATTTAATAAGCCTATTTAATAGGCCTATTTAATAAGTCTAAGTTGCTTAAATAAGCCTATTTAATAAGCCTAAGTTGCTGAATAAACCAATTTAATAAGTCTAAGTTGCTGAAATAAGGCTATTTAATAAGCCTAAGTTGCTGAAATGAGCCTATTTAATAAGCCTAAGTTGCTGAAATAAGGCTATTCAATAAGTCTAAGTTGCTGAAATAAGCCTATTTAATAAACCTAAGTTGCTAAAATAAGCCTATTTAATGAGGCTATTTAATAAGTCTATTTAATAAACCTATTTAATAAGCCTATTTAATAAGCCTATTTAATAAGCCTATTTAATAAGTCTATTTAATAAGTCTATTTAATAAGCCTATTTAATAAGAATTCAATGAGCCTATTTAATAAGCCAATTTATTGAGCCTATTTAATAAGCCAATTTATTGAGCCTATTTAATTATCCTATTTAATAAGCCTATGTAATGAGTCTATTTTATAAGCCTATTTAATACGCCTAGTTAATAAGCCTATTTAATAAGTATTTAATGAGCCTATTTAATAAGCCTAAGTTGCTGAATAAGCCTATTTAATAAGCCTAAGTTGCTGAAATAAGCCTATTTAATAAGCCTAAGTTGCTGAATAAGCCTATTTAATAAGCCTAAGTTGCTGAAATAAGCCTATTTAATAAGTCTAAGCTGCTGAAATAAGGCTATTTAATAAGCCTAAGTTGCTGAAATAAGCCTATTTAATAAGCCTAAGTTGCTGAAATAAGGCTATTTAATAAGTCTAAGTTGCTGAAATAAGCCTATTTAATAAGTCTAAGTTGCTGAAATAAGCCTATTTAATAAGCCCAAGTTGCTGAATGAGCCTATTTAATAAGCCTAAGTTGCTGAAAGAAGCCTATTTAATAAGCGTAAGTTGCTGAAATAAGGCTATTTAATAAGTCTAAGTTGCTGAAATAAGCCTATTTAATAAGCCTAAGTTGCTGAAATAAGCCTATTTAATAAGCTTAAGCTGCTGAAATAAGCCTATTTAATAGGCCTATCTAATAAGTCTAAGTTGCAGAAATAAGCATATTTCATAAGCCTATTTAATGAGCCTAAGTTGCTGAAATGTCTATTTAATAAGTCGATTTAATAAGTCAAAGTTGCTAAAATAAGCCTATTTAATAAGGCTATTTAATAAGCCTAAGTTGCTGAAATAAGCCTATTTAATGAGGCTATTTAATGAGCCTAAGTTGCTGAAATAAGCCGATTTAATAAGCCTAAGTTTCTGAACTAAGCCTATTTAAAAAGGTCTATTTAATAAGTCTAAGTTGCTGAAATAAACCTATTTAAAAATGCTATTTAATACGCCCAAGTTGCTGAAATAAACCTGATTAATAAGGCTATTTAATAAGCGTAAGTTGCTGAAATAAGCCTATTTAATAAGCCCAAGTTGCTGAAATAAGCCTATTTAATAAGGCTATTTAATAAGCCTAAGTTGCTGAAAGAAGCCTATTTAATAAGCGTAAGTTGCTGAAATAAGGCTATTTAATAAGTCTAAGTTGCTGAAATAAGCCTATTTAATAAGCTTAAGTTGCTGAAATAAACCTATTTAATAAGCCTAAGTTGCTGAAATAAGCCTATTTAATAGGCCTATCTAATAAGTCTAAGTTGCAGAAATAAGCATATTTCATAAGCCTATTTAATGAGCCTAAGTTGCTGAAATGTCTATTTAATAAGTCGATTTAATAAGTCAAAGTTGCTAAAATAAGCCTATTTAATAAGGCTATTTAATAAGTCTAAGTTGCTGAAATAAACCTATTTAAAAATGCTATTTAATACGCCCAAGTTGCTGAAATAAACCTGATTAATAAGGCTATTTAACAAGCGTAAGTTGCTGAAATAAGGCTATTTAATAAGTCTAAGTTGCTGAAATAAGCCTATTTAATAAGCCTAAGTTTCTGAAATAAGCCTATTTAATAAGCCTAAGTTGCTGAAATAAGCCTATTTAATAGGCCTATCTAATAAGTCTAAGTTGCAGAAATAAGCATATTTCATAAGCCTATTTATTGAGCCTAAGTTGCTGAAATGTCTATTTAATAAGTCGATTTAATAAGTCAAAGTTGCTAAAATAAGCCTATTTAATAAGGCTATTTAATAAGCCTAAGTTGCTGAAATAAGCCTATTTAAGGAGGCTATTTAATGAGCCTAAGTTGCTGAAATAAGCCGATTTAATAAGCCTAAGTTTCTGAACTAAGCCTATTTAAAAAGGTATATTTAATAAGTCTAAGTTGCTGAAATAAACCTATTTAAAAATGCTATTTAATACGCCCAAGTTGCTGAAATAAACCTGATTAATAAGGCTATTTAATAAGCGTAAGTTGCTGAAATAAGCCTATTTAATCAGCGTAAGTTGCTGAAATAAGCCTATTTAATAAGCCCAAGTTGCTGAAATAAGCCTATTTAATAAGGCTATTTAATAAGCCTAAGTTGCTGAAAGAAGCCTATTTAATAAGCGTAAATTGCTGAAATAAGGCTATTTAATAAGTCTAAGTTGCTGAAATAAGCCTATTTAATAAGCCTAAGTTGCTGAAATAAGCCTATTTAATAAGCCTAAGTTGCTGAAATAAGCCTATTTAATAAGGCTATTTAATAAGTCGAAGTTGCTGAAATAAACCTATTTAATAAGCCTTAGTTGCTAAAATAAGCCTATTTAATGAGGCTATTTAATAAGTCCATTTATTAAGCCTATTTAATAAGCCTATTTTATACGCCTATTTAATAAGCCTATTTAATACGCCTATTTAATAAACCTATTTAATAAGTATTTAATGAGCCTATTTATTAAATCTATTTAATAAGCCTTTTTAATAAGCCTATTTAATAAGTCTATTTAATAAGCCTATTTAATAGGCCTATTTAATAAGTCTAAGTTGCTTAAATAAGCCTATTTAATAAGCCTAAGTTGCTGAATAAACCAATTTAATAAGTCTAAGTTGCTGAAATAAGGCTATTTAATAAGCCTAAGTTGCTGAAATGAGCCTATTTAATAAGCCTAAGTTGCTGAAATAAGGCTATTCAATAAGTCTAAGTTGCTGAAATAAGCCTATTTAATAAACCTAAGTTGCTAAAATAAGCCTATTTAAAGAGGCTATTTAATAAGTCTATTTAATAAACCTATTTAATAAGCCTATTTAATAAGCCTATTTAATAAGCCTATTTAATAAGTCTATTTAATAAGTCTATTTAATAAGCCTATTTAATAAGAATTCAATGAGCCTATTTAATAAGCCAATTTATTGAGCCTATTTAATAAGCCAATTTATTGAGCCTATTTAATTATCCTATTTAATAAGCCTATGTAATGAGTCTATTTTATAAGCCTATTTAATACGCCTATTTAATAAGCCTATTTAATAAGTATTTAATGAGCCTATTTAATAAGCCTAAGTTGCTGAATAAGCTTATTTAATAAGCCTAAGTTGCTGAAATAAGCCTATTTAATAAGCCTAAGTTGCTGAATAAGCCTATTTAATAAGCCTAAGTTGCTGAAATAAGCCTATTTAATAAGTCTAAGTTGCTGAAATAAGGCTATTTAATAAGCCTAAGTTGCTGAAATAAGCCTATTTAATAAGCCTAAGTTGCTGAAATAAGGCTATTTAATAAGTCTAAGTTGCTGAAATAAGCCTATTTAATAAGTCTAAGTTGCTGAAATAAGCCTATTTAATAAGTCTAAGTTGCTGAAATAAGCCTATTTAATCAGCTTAAGTTGCTGAAATAAGCCTATTTAATAAGCCCAAGTTACTGAAATAAGCCTATTTAATAAGGCTATTTAATAAGCCTAAGTTGCTGAAAGAAGCCTATTTAATAAGCGTAAGTTGCTGAAATAAGGCTATTTAATAAGTCTAAGTTGCTGAAATAAGCCTATTTAATAAGCCTAAGTTTCTGAAATAAGCCTATTTAATAAGCCTAAGTTGCTGAAATAAGCCTATTTAATAGGCCTATCTAATAAGTCTAAGTGGCAGAAATAAGCATATTTCATAAGCCTATTTATTGAGCCTAAGTTGCTGAAATGTCTATTTAATAAGTCGATTTAATAAGTCAAAGTTGCTAAAATAAGCCTATTTAATAAGGCTATTTAATAAGCCTAAGTTGCTGAAATAAGCCTATTTAAGGAGGCTATTTAATGAGCCTAAGTTGCTGAAATAAGCCGATTTAATAAGCCTAAGTTTCTGAACTAAGCCTATTTAAAAAGGTCTATTTAATAAGTCTAAGTTGCTGAAATAAACCTATTTAAAAATGCTATTTAATACGCCCAAGTTGCTGAAATAAACCTGATTAATAAGGCTATTTAATAAGCGTAAGTTGCTGAAATAAGCCTATTTAATCAGCGTAAGTTGCTGAAATAAGCCTATTTAATAAGCCCAAGTTGCTGAAATAAGCCTATTTAATAAGGCTATTTAATAAGCCTAAGTTGCTGAAAGAAGCCTATTTAATAAGCGTAAGTTGCTGAAATAAGGCTATTTAATAAGTCTAAGTTGCTGAAATAAGCCTATTTAATAAGCCTAAGTTGCTGAAATAAGCCTATTTAATGAGCCTAAGTTGCTGAAATGTCTATTTAATAAGTCGATTTAATAAGTCAAAGTTGCTAAAATAAGCCTATTTAATAAGGCTATTTAATAAGTCTAAGTTACTGAAATAAACCTATTTAAAAATGCTATTTAATACGCCCAAGTTGCTGAAATAAACCTGATTAATAAGGCTATTTAACAAGCGTAAGTTGCTGAAATAAGCCTATTTAATAAGCCTAAGTTGCTGAAATAAGCCTATTTAATAAGGCTATTTAATAAGTCTAAGTTGCTGAAATAAACCTATTTAATAAGCCTAAGTTGCTAAAATAAGCCTATTTAATGAGGCTATTTAATAAGTCCATTTAATAAGCCTATTTAATAAGCCTATTTAATACGCCTATTTAATAAGCCTATTTAATAAGTCTATTTAATAAGCCTATATAATTGGCCTATTTAATAAGTCTAAGTTGCTGAAAAAAGCCTATTTAATAAGCCTAAGTTGCTGAATAAACTAATTTAATAAGTCTAAGTTGCTGAAATAAGGCTATTTAATAAGCCTAAGTTGCTGAAATGAGCCTATTTAATAAGCCTAAGTTGCTGAAATAAGGCTATTCAATAAGTCTAAGTTGCTGAAATAAGCCTATTTAATAAGCCTAAGTTGCTAAAATAAGCCCATTTAATGAGGCTATTTAATAAGTCTATTTAATAAGCCTATTTAATAAGCCTATTTAATAAGCCTATTTAATAAGCCTATTTAATAAGTCTATTTAATACGTCTATTTAATAAGCCTATTTAAAGGGTATTCAATGAGCCTATTTATTAAGCCTATTTATTGAGCCTATTTAATAAGCCTATTTATTAAGCCTATTTATTAAGCCTATTTATTGAGCCTATTTAATAAGCCTATTTATTAAGCCTATTTAATACGCCTATTTAATAAGTCTATTTAATAAGCCTATTTAATAAGCCTATTTAATAAGCCTATTTAATAAGCCTATTTATTGAGCCTATTTAATAAGTCTATTTAATAAGCCTATTTAATAAGCCTATTTAATAAGTATTTAATGAGCCTATTTAATCAGTCTATTTAATAAGCCTATTTAATAGGCCTATTTAATACGTCTAAGTTGCTGAAATAAGCCTATTAAATAAGCCTAAGTTGCTAAAATAAGCCTATTTAATGAGGCTGTTTAATAAGTCTATTTAATAAGCCTACTTAATAAGCCTATTTAATGAGCCTATTTAAAAAGCCTATTTAATAAGTCTATTTAATAAGTCTATTTAATACGCCTATTTAATAAGTATTTAACGAGCCTATTTAATAAGCCTATTATTGAGCCTATTTAATAAGCCTATTTAATAAGCCTATTTAATAAGCCTATTAATTAAGCCTATTTAATGAGCCTATTTAATAAGTCTATTTAATAAGTCTATTTAATAAGCCTATTTAAAGAGTATTCAATGAGCCTATTTATTAAGCCTATTTATTGAGCATATTTAATAAGCCTATTTATTAAGCCTATTTATTAAGCCTATTTATTGAGCCTATTTAATACGCCTATTTATTAAGCCTATTTAATACGCCTATTTAATAAGTCTATTTAATAAGCCTATTTAATAAGCCTATTTAATAAGCCTATTTAATGAGCCTATTTAATCAGTCTATTTAATAAGCCTATTTAATAGGCCTATTTAGTAAGTCTAAGTTGCTGAAATAGGCCTATTTAATACGCATAAGTTGCTAAAATAATCATATTTAATGAAGCTGTTTAATAAGTCTATTTAATAAGCCTACTTAATAAGCCTATTTAATGAGCCTATTTAAAAAGCCTATTTAATAAGTCTATTTAATAAGTCTATTTAATACGCCTATTTAATAAGCCTATTAAGGCTATTTAATGAGCCTATTTAATAAGCCTATTTATTGAACCTATTTAATAAGTCTATTTAATAAGCCTGTTTAATAAGCCTATTTAATAAGTATTTAATGAGCCTATTTAATAAGCCCAAGTTGCTGAATAAGCCTATTTAATAAGCCTAAGTTGCTGAAATAAGCCTATTTAATAAGCCTATTTAATAAGCCTAAGTTGCTGAATAAGCCTATTTAATAAGCCTAAGTTGCTGAAATAAGCCTATTTAACAAGTCTAGGTTGCTGAAATAAGGCTATTTAATGAGCCTAAGTTGCTGAAATAAGCCTATTTAATAAGCCTAAGTTGCTGAAATAAGGCTATTTAATAAGTCTAAGTTGCTGAAATAAGCCTATTTATTAAGTCTAAGTTGCTGAAATAAGCCTATTTAATAAGTCTAAGTTGCTGAAATAAGGCTATTTAATAAATCTAAGTTGCTGAAATAAGCCTATTTAATCAGCGTAAGTTGCTGAAATAAGCCTCTTTAATAAGCCCAAGTTGCTGAAATAAGCCTATTTAATAAGGCTATTTAATAAGCCTAAGTTGCTGAAAGAAGCCTATTTAATAAGCGTAAGTTGCTAAAATAAGGCTATTTAATAAGTCTAAGTTGCTGTAATAAGCCTATTTAATAAGCCTAAGTTGCTGAAATAAGCCTATTTAATAAGCCTAAGTTGCTGAAATAAGCCTATTTAATAGGCCTATCTAATAAGTCTAAGTTGCAGAAATAAGCATATTTCATAAGCCTATTTAATGAGCCTAAGTTGCTGAAATGTCTATTTAATAAGTCGATTTAATAAGTCAAAGTTGCTAAAATACGCCTATTTAATACGGCTATTTAATAAACCTAAGTTGCTGAAATAAGCCTATTTAATGAGGCTATTTAATGAGCCTAAGTTGCTGAAATAAGCCGATTTAATAAGCCTAAGTTTCTGAACTAAGCCTATTTAAAAAGGTATATTTAATAAGTCTAAGTTGGTGAAATAAACCTATTTAAAAATGCTATTTAATACGCCCAAGTTGCTGAAATAAACCTGATTAATAAGGCTATTTAATAAGCGTAAGTTGCTGAAATAAGCCTATTTAATAAGCCTAAGTTACTGAAATAAGCCTATTTAATAAGGCTATTTAATAAGTCGAAGTTGCTGAAATAAACCTATTTAATAAGCCTTAGTTGATAAAATAAGCCTATTTAATGAGGCTATTTAATAAGTCCATTTAATAAGCCTATTTAATAAGCCTATTTAATACGCCTATTTAATAAGCCTATTTAATACGCCTATTTAATAAACCTATTTAATAAGTATTTAATGAGCCTATTTATTAAATCTATTTAATAAGCCTTTTTAATAAGCCTATTTAATAAGTCTATTTAATAAGCCTATTTAATAGACCTATTTAATAAGTCTAAGTTGCTTAAATAAGCCTATTTAATAAGCCTAAGTTGCTGAATAAACCAATTTAATAAGTCTAAGTTGCTGAAATAAGGCTATTTAATAAGCCTAAGTTGCTGAAATGAGCCTATTTAATAAGCCTAAGTTGCTGAAATAAGGCTATTCAATAAGTCTAAGTTGCTGAAATAAGCCTATTTAATAAACCTAAGTTGCTAAAATAAGCCTATTTAATGAGGCTATTTAATAAGTCTATTTAATAAACCTATTTAATAAGCCTATTTAATAAGCCTATTTAATAAGCCTATTTAATAAGCCTATTTAATAAGTCTATTTAATAAGTCTATTTAATAAGCCTATTTAATAAGAATTCAATGAGCCTATTTAATAAGCCAATTTATTGAGCCTATTTAATAAGCCAATTTATTGAGCCTATTTAATTATCCTATTTAATAAGCCTATGTAATGAGTCTATTTTATAAGCCTATTTAATACGCCTATTTAATAAGCCTATTTAATAAGTATTTAATGAGCCTATTTAATAAGCCTAAGTTGCTGAATAAGCCTATTTAATAAGCCTAAGTTGCTGAAATAAGCCTATTTAATAAGCCTAAGTTGCTGAATAAGCCTATTTAATAAGCCTAAGTTGCTGAAATAAGCCTATTTAATAAGTCTAAGCTGCTGAAATAAGGCTATTTAATAAGCCTAAGTTGCTGAAATAAGCCTATTTAATCAGCTTAAGTTGCTGAAATAAGCCTATTTAATAAGCCCAAGTTGCTGAATGAGCCTATTTAATAAGCCTAAGTTGCTGAAAGAAGCCTATTTAATAAGCATAAGTTGCTGAAATAAGGCTATTTAATAAGTCTAAGTTGCTGAAATAAGCCTATTTAATAAGCCTAAGTTGCTGAAATAAGCCTATTTAATAAGCCTAAGTTGCTGAAATAAGCCTATTTAATAGGCCTATCTAATAAGTCTAAGTTGCAGAAATAAGCATATTTCATAAACCTATTTAATGAGCCTAAGTTGCTGAAATGTCTATTTAATAAGTCGATTTAATAAGTCAAAGTTGCTAAAATAAGCCTATTTAATAAGGCTATTTAATAAGCGTAAGTTGCTGAAATAAGCCTATTTAATAAGCCTAAGTTGCTGAAATAAGCCTATTTAATCAGCGTAAGTTGTTGAAATAAGCCTATTTAATAAGCCCAAGTTGCTGAAATAAGCCTATTTAATAAGGCTATTTAATAAGCCTAAGTTGCTGAAAGAAGCCTATTTAATAAGCGTAAGTTGCTGAAATAAGGCTATTTAATAAGTCTAAGTTGCTGAAATAAGCCTATTTAATAAGCCTAAGTTGCTGAAATAAGCCTATTTAATAAGCCTAAGTTGCTGAAATAAGCCTATTTAATAGGCCTATCTAATAAGTCTAAGTTGCAGAAATAAGCATATTTCATAAGCCTATTTAATGAGCCTAAGTTGCTGAAATGTCTATTTAATAAGTCGATTTAATAAATCAAAGTTGCTCAAATAAGCCTATTTAATAAGGCTATTTAATAAGCCTAAGTTGCTGAAATAAGCCTATTTAAGGAGGCTATTTAATGAGCCTAAGTTGCTGAAATAAGCCGATTTAATAAGCCTAAGTTTCTGAACTAAGCCTATTTAAAAAGGTCTACTTAATAAGTCTAAGTTGCTGAAATAAACCTATTTAAAAATGGTATTTAATACGCCCAAGTTGCTGAAATAAACCTGATTAATAAGGCTATTTAATAAGCGTAAGTTGCTGAAATAAGCCTATTTAATAAGCCTAAGTTGCTGAAATAAGCCTATTTAATAAGGCTATTTAATAAGTCTAAGTTGCTGAAATAAACCTATTTAATAAGCCTAAGTTGCTAAAATAAGCCTATTTAATGAGGCTATTTAATAAGTCCATTTAATAAGCCTATTTAATAAGCCTATTTAATACGCCTATTTAATAAGCCTATTTAATATGCCTATTTAATAAACCTATTTAATAAGTATTTAATGAGCCTATTTATTAAGTCTATTTAATAAGCCTTTTTAATAAGCCTATTTAATAAGTCTATTTAATAAGCCTATTTAATAGGCCTATTTAATAAGTCTAAGTTGCTGAAATAAGCCTATTTAATAAGCCTAAGTTGCTGAATAAACCAATTTAATAAGTCTAAGTTGCTGAAATGAGCCTATTTAATAAGCCTATTTAATAAGCTTATTTAATAAGCCTATTTAATAAGTCTATTTAATAAGCCTATTTAAAGAGTATTCAATGAGCCTATTTATTAAGCCTATTTATTGAGCCTATTTAATAAGCCTATTTATTAAGCCTATTTATTAAGCCTATTTATTGAGCCTATTTAATAAGCCTATTTATTAAGCCTATTTAATACGCCTATTTAATAAATCTATTTAATAAGCCTATTTAATAAGCCTATTTAATAAGCCTATTTAATAAGCCTATTTAATAAGCCTATTAATTACACCTATGTAATGAGCCTATTTAATAAGCCTATTTATTGAACCTATTTAATAAGTCTATTTAATAAGCCTGTTTAATAAGCCTATTTAATAAGTATTTAATGAGCCTATTTAATAAGCCCAAGTTGCTGAATAAGCCTATTAAATAAGCCTAAGTTGCTGAAATAAGCCTATTTAATAAGCCTATTTAATAAGCCTAAGTTGGTGAATAAGCCTATTTAATAAGCCTAAGTTGCTGAAATAAGCCTATTTAATAAGTCTAAGTTGCTGAAATAAGGCCATTTAATAAGCCTAAGTTGCTGAAATAAGCCTATTTAATAAGCCTATGTTGCTGAAATAAGGCTATTTAATAAGTCTAAGTTGCTGAAATAAGCCTATTTAATAAGTCTAAGTTGCTGAAATAAGCCTATTTAATAAGTCTAAGTTGCTGAAATAAGGCTATTTAATAAATCTAAGTTGCTGAAATAAGCCTATTTAATCAGCGTAAGTTGCTGAAATAAGCCTATTTAATAAGCCCAAGTTCCTGAAATAAGCCTATTTAATAAGGCTATTTAATAAGCCTAAGTTGCTGAAAGAAGCCTATTTAATAAGCGTAAGTTGCTGAAATAAGACTATTTAATAAGCCTATATAATAGGCCTATTTAATAAGTCTAAGTTGCTGAAATAAGCCTATTTAATAAGCCTAAGTTGCTGAATAAACCAATATAATAAGTCTAAGTTGCTGAAATAAGGCTATTTAATAAGCCTAAGTTGCTGAAATGAGCCTATTTAATAAGCCTAAGTTGCTGAAATAAGGCTATTCAATAAGTCTAAGTTGCTGAAATAAGCCTATTTAATAAGCCTAAGTTGCTAAAATAAGCCTATTTAATGAGGCTATTTAATAAGTCTATTTAATAAGCCTATTTAATAAGCCTATTTAATAAGCCTATTTAATAAGTCTATTTAATAAGTCTATTTAATAAGCCTATTTAAAGAGTATTCAATGAGCCTATTTATTAAGCCTATTTATTGAGCCTATTTAATAAGCCTATTTATTAAGCCTATTTATTAAGCCTTTTTATTGAGCCTATTTAATAAGCCTATTTATTAAGCCTATTTAATATGCCTATTTAATAAGTCTATTTAATAAGCCTATTTAATAAGCCTATTTAATAAGCCTATTTAATAAGCCTATTTAATGAGCCTATTAATTAAGCCTATTTAATAAGCCTATTTAATAAGCCTATTTAATAAGGCTATTTAATAAGCCTAAGTTGCAGAAATATGCCTATTTAAGGAGGCTATTTAATGATCCTAAGTTGCTGAAATAAGCGGATTTAATAAGCCTAAGTTTCTGAACTAAGCCTATTTAAAAAGGTCTATTTAATGAGTCTAAGTTGCTGAAATAAACCTATTTAAAAATGCTATTTAATAGGCCCAAATTGCTGAAATAAACCTGATTAATAAGGCTATTTAATAAGCGTAAGTTGCTGAAATAAGCCTATTTAATCAGCGTAAGTTGCTGAAATAAGCCTATTTAATAAGCCCAAGTAGCTGAAATAAGCCTATTTAATAAGGCTATTTAATAAGCGTAAGTTGCTGAAAGAAGCCTATTTAATAAGCGTAAGTTGCTGAAATAAGGCTATTTAATAAGTCTAAGTTGCTGAAATAAGCCTATTTAATAAGCCTAAGTTGCTGAAATAAGCCTATTTAATAAGCCTAAGTTGCTGAAATAAGCCTATTTAATAGGCCTATCCAATAAGTCTAAGTTGCAGAATTAAGCAAATTTCATAAGCCTATTTAATGAGCCTAAGTTGCTGAAATGTCTATTTAATAAGTCGATTTAATAAGTCAAAGTTGCTAAAATAAGCCTATTTAATAAGGCTATTTAATAAGCCTAAGTTGCTGAAATAAACCTATTTAATGAGGCTATTTAATGAGCATAAGTTGCTGAAATAAGCCGATTTAATAAGCCTAAGTTTCTGAACTAAGCCTATTTAAAAAGGTCTATTTAATAAGTCTAAGTTGCTGAAATAAACCTATTTAAAAATGGTATTTAATACGCCCAAGTTGCTGAAATAAACCTGATTAATAAGGCTATTTAATAAGCCTAAGTTGCTGAAATAAGCCTATTTAATAAGGCTATTTAATAAGTCTAAGTTGCTGAAATAAACCTATTTAATAAGCCTAAGTTGCTAAAATAAGGCTATTTAATGAGGCTATTTAATAAGTCCATTTAATAAGCCTATTTAATAAGCCTATTTAATATGCCTATTTAATAAGCCTATTTAATATGCCTATTTAATAAACCTATTTAATAAGTACTTAATGAGCCTATTTATTAAGTCTATTTAATAAGCCTTTTTAATAAGCCTATTTAATAAGTCTATTTAATAAGCCTATATAATAGGCCTATTTAATAAGTCTAAGTTGCTGAAATAAGCCTATTTAATAAGCCTAAGTTGCTGAATAAACCAATTTAATAAGTCTAAGTTGCTGAAATAAGGCTATTTAATAAGCCTAAGTTGCTGAAATGAGCCTATTTAATAAGCCTAAGTTGCTGAAATAAGGCTATTCAATAAGTCTAAGTTGCTGAAATAAGCCTATTTAATAAGCCTAAGTTGCTAAAATAAGCCTATTTAATGAGGCTATTTAATAAGTATATTTAATAAGCCTATTTAATAAGCCTATTTAATAAGCCTATTTAATAAGCCTATTTAATAAGTCTATTTAATAAGTCTATTTAATAAGCCTATTTAAAGAGTATTCAATGAGCCTATTTATTAAGCCTATTTATTGAGTCTATTTAATAAGCCTATTTATTAAGCCTATTTATTAAGCCTATTTATTGAGCCTATTTAATAAGCCTATTTATTAAGCCTATTTAATACGCCTATTTAATAAGTCTATTTAATAAGCCTATTTAATAAGCCTATTTAATAAGCCTATTTAATGAGCCTATTTAATCAGTCTATTTAATAAGCCTATTTAATAGGCCTATTTAGTAAGTCTAAGTTGCTGAAATAAGCCTATTTAATACGCCTAAGTTGCTAAAATAAGCCTATTTAATGAAGCTGTTTAATAAGTCTATTTAATAAGCCTACTTAATAAGCCTATTTAATGAGCCTATTTAAAAAGCCTATTTAATAAGTCTATTTAATAAGTCTATTTAATACGCCTATTTAATAAGTATTTAACGAGCCTATTTAATAAGCCTATTTATTGAGCCTATTTAATAAGCCTATTTAATAAGCCTATTTAATAAGCCTATTAATTAAGCCTATTTAATGAGCCTATTTAATAAGCCTATTTATTGAACCTATTTAATAAGTCGATTTAATAAGCCTGTTTAATAAGCCTATTTAATAAGTATTTAATGAGCCTATTTAATAAGCCCAAGTTGCTGAATAAGCCTATTTAATAAGCCTAAGTTGCTGAAATAAGCCTATTTAATAAGCCTATTTAATAAGCCTAAGTTGCTGAATAAGCCTATTTAATAAGCCTAAGTTGCTGAAATAAGCCTATTTAATAAGTCTAAGTTGCTGAAATAAGGCTATTTAATGAGCCTAAGTTGCTGAAATAAGCCTATTTAATAAGCCTAAGTTGCTAAAATAAGGCTATTTAATAAGTCTAAGTTGCTGAAATAAGCATATTTAATAAGTCTAAGTTGCTGAAATAAGCCTATTTAATAAGTCTAAGTTGCTGAAATAAGGCTATTTAATAAATCTAAGTTGCTGAAATAAGCCTATTTAATCAGCGTAAGTTGCTGAAATAAGCCTCTTTAATAAGCCCAAGTTGCTGAAATAAGCCTATTTAATAAGGCTATTTAATAAGCCTAAGTTGCTGAAAGAAGCCTATTTAATAAGCGTAAGTTGCTGAAATAAGGCTAATTAATAAGTCTAAGTTGCTGTAATAAGCCTATTTAATAAGCCTAAGTTGCTGAAATAAGCCTATTTAATAAGCCTAAGTTGCTGAAATAAGCCTATTTAATAGGCCTATCTAATAAGTCTAAGTTGCAGAAATAAGCATATTTCATAATCCTATTTAATGAGCCTAAGTTGCTGAAATGTCTATTTAATAAGTCGATTTAATAAGTCAAAGTTGCTAAAATAAGCCTATTTAATAAGGCTATTTAATAAACCTAAGTTGCTGAAATAAGCCTATTTAATGAGGCTATTTAATGAGCCTAAGTTGCTGAAATAAGCCGATTTAATAAGCCTAAGTTTCTGAACTAAGCCTATTTAAAAAGGTATATTTAATAAGTCTAAGTTGCTGAAATAAACCTATTTAAAAATGCTATTTAATACGCCCAAGTTGCTGAAATAAACCTGATTAATAAGGCTATTTAATAAGCGTAAGTTGCTGAAATAAGCCTATTTAATAAGCCTAAGTTGCTGAAATAAGCCTATTTAATAAGGCTATTTAATAAGTCGAAGTTGCTGAAATAAACCTATTTAATAAGCCTTAGTTGCTAAAATAAGCCTATTTAATGAGGCTATTTAATAAGTCCATTTAATAAGCCTATTTAATAAGCCTATTTAATACGCCTATTTAATAAGCCTATTTAATACGCCTATTTAATAAACCTATTTAATAAGTATTTAATGAGCCTATTTATTAAATCTATTTAATAAGCCTTTTTAATAAGCCTATTTAATAAGTCTATTTAATAAGCCTATTTAATAGGCCTATTTAATAAGTCTAAGTTGCTTAAATAAGCCTATTTAATAAGCCTAAGTTGCTGAATAAACCAATTTAATAAGTCTAAGTTGCTGAAATAAGGCTATTTAATAAGCCTAAGTTGCTGAAATGAGCCTATTTAATAAGCCTAAGTTGCTGAAATAAGGCTATTCAATAAGTCTAAGTTGCTGAAATAAGCCTATTTAATAAACCTAAGTTGCTAAAATAAGCCTATTTAATGAGGCTATTTAATAAGTCTATTTAATAAACCTATTTAATACGCCTATTTAATAAGCCTATTTAATAAGCCTATTTAATAAGTCTATTTAATAAGTCTATTTAATAAGCCTATTTAATAAGAATTCAATGAGCCTATTTAATAAGCAAATTTATTGAGCCTATTTAATAAGCCAATTTATTGAGCCTATTTAATTATCCTATTTAATAAGCCTATGTAATGAGTCTATTTTATAAGCCTATTTAATACGCCTTTTTAATAAACCTATTTAATTAGTATTTAATGAGCCTATTTAATAAGCCTAAGTTGCTGAATAAGCCTATTTAATAAGCCTAAGTTGCTGAAATTAGCCTATTTAATAAGCCTAAGTTGCTGAATAAGCCTATTTAATAAGCCTAAGTTGCTGAAATAAGCCTATTTAATAAGTCTAAGTTGCTGAAATAAGGCTATTTAATAAGCCTAAGTTGCTGAAATGAGCCTATTTAATAAGCCTAAGTTGCTGAAATAAGGCTATTCAATAAGTCTAAGTTGCTGAAATAAGCCTATTTAATAAACCTAAGTTGCTAAAATAAGCCTATTTAATGAGGCTATTTAATAAGTCTATTTAATAAACCTATTTAATACGCCTATTTAATAAGCCTATTTAATAAGCCTATTTAATAAGTCTATTTAATAAGTCTATTTAATAAGCCTATTTAATAAGAATTCAATGAGCCTATTTAATAAGCAAATTTATTGAGCCTATTTAATAAGCCAATTTATTGAGCCTATTTAATTATCCTATTTAATAAGCCTATGTAATGAGTCTATTTTATAAGCCTATTTAATACGCCTTTTTAATAAACCTATTTAATTAGTATTTAATGAGCCTATTTAATAAGCCTAAGTTGCTGAATAAGCCTATTTAATAAGCCTAAGTTGCTGAAATTAGCCTATTTAATAAGCCTAAGTTGCTGAATAAGCCTATTTAATAAGCCTAAGTTGCTGAAATAAGCCTATTTAATAAGTCTAAGTTGCTGAAATAAGGCTATTTAATAAGCCTAAGTTGCTGAAATAAGCCTATTTAATAAGCCTAAGTTGCTGAAATAAGGCTATTTAATAAGTCTAAGTTGCTGAAATAAGCCTATTTAATAAGTCTAAGTTGCTGAAATAAGCCTATTTAATAAGTCTAAGTTGCTGAAATAAGGCTATTTAATAAGTCTAAGTTGCTGAAATAAGCCTATTTAATCAGCCCAAGTTGCTGAAATAAGCCTATTTAATAAGGCTATTTAATAAGCCTAAGTTGCTGAAAGAAGCCTATTTAATAAGCGTAAGTTGCTGAAATAAGGCTATTTAATAAGTCTAAGTTGCTGAAATAAGCCTATTTAATAAGCCTAAGTTGCTGAAATAAGCCTATTTAATAAGCCTAAGTTGCTGAAATAAGCCTATTTAATAGGCCTATCTAATAAGTCTAAGTTGCAGAAATAAGCATATTTCATAAGCCTATTTAATGAGCCTAAGTTGCTGAAATGTCTATTTAATAAGTCGATTTAATAAGTCAAAGTTGCTAAAATAAGCCTATTTAATAAGGCTATTTAATAAGCCTAAGTTGCTGAAATAAGCCTATTTAAGGAGGCTATTTAATGAGCCTAAGTTGCTGAAATAAGCCGATTTAATAAGCCTAAGTTTCTGAACTAAGCCTATTTAAAAAGGTCTACTTAATAAGTCTAAGTTGCTGAAATAAACCTATTTAAAAATGCTATTTAATACGCCCAAGTTGCTGAAATAAACCTGATTAATAAGGCTATTTAATAAGCGTAAGTTGCTGAAATAAGCCTATTTAATCAGCGTAAGTTGCTGAAATAAGCCTATTTAATAAGCCCAAGTTGCTGAAATAAGCCTATTTAATAAGGCTATTTAATAAGCCTAAGTTGCTGAAAGAAGCCTATTTAATAAGCGTAAGTTGCTGAAATAAGGCTATTTAATAAGTCTAAGTTGCTGAAATAAGCCTATTTAATAAGCCTAAGTTGCTGAAATAAGCCTATTTAATACGCCTAAGTTGCTGAAATAAGCCTATTTAATAGGCCTATCTAATAAGTCTAAGTTGCAGAAATAAGCATATTTCATAAGCCTATTTAATGAGCCTAAGTTGCTGAAATGTCTATTTAATAAGTCGATTTAATAAGTCAAAGTTGCTAAAATAAGCCTATTTAATAAGGCTATTTAATAAGCCTAATTTGCTGAAATAAGCCTATTTAATGAGGCTATTTAATGAGCCTAAGTTGCTGAAATAAGCCGATTTAATAAGCCTAAGTTTCTGAACTAAGCCTATTTAAAAAGGTCTATTTAATAAGTCTAAGTTGCTGAAATAAACCTATTTAAAAATGCTATTTAATACGCCCAAGTTGCTGAAATAAACCTGATTAATAAGGCTATTTAATAAGCGTAAGTTGCTGAAATAAGCCTATTTAATAAGCCTAAGTTGCTGAAATAAGCCTATTTAATAAGGCTATTTAATTAGTCTAAGTTGCTGAAATAAACCTATTTAATAAGCCTAAGTTGCTAAAATAAGCCTATTTAATGAGGCTATTTAATAAGTCCATTTAATAAGCCTATTTAATAAGCCTATTTAATACGCCTATTTAATAAGCCTATTTAATACGCCTATTTAATAAACCTATTTAATAAATATTTAATGAGCCTATTTATTAAGTCTATTTAATAAGCCTTTTTAATAAGCCTATTTAATAAGTCTATTTAATAAGCCTATATAATAGGCCTATTTAATAAGTCTAAGTTGCTGAAATAAGCCTATTTATTAAGCCTAAGTTGCTGAATAAACTAATTTAATAAGTCTAAGTTGCTGAAATAAGGCTATTTAATAAGCCTAAGTTGCTGAAATGAGCCTATTTAATAAGCCTAAGTTGCTGAAATAATGCTACTCAATAAGTCTAAGTTGCTGAAATAAGCCTATTTAATAAGCCTAAGTTGCTAAAATTTAATGAGGCTATTTAATAAGTCTATTTAATAAGCCTATTTAATAAGCCTATTTAATAAGCCTATTTAATAAGTCTATTTAATACGTCTATTTAATAAGCCTATTTAAAGAGTATTCAATGAGCCTATTTATTAAGCCTATTTATTGAGCCTATTTAATAAGCCTATTTATTAAGCCTATTTATTAAGCCTATTTATTGAGCCTATTTAATAAGCCTATTTATTAAGCCTATTTAATATGCCTATTTAATAAGTCTATTTAATAAGCCTATTTAATAAGCCTATTTAATAAGCCTATTTAATAAGCCTATTTAATAAGCCTATTTAATAAGTATTTAATGAGCCTATTTAATCAGTCTATTTAATAAGCCTATTTAATAGACCTATTTAATAAGTCTAATTTGCTGAAATAAGCCTATTTAATAAGCCTAAGTTGCTAAAATAAGCCTATTTAATGAGGCTGTTTAAAAAGTCTATTTAATAAGCCTACTTAATAAGCCTATTTAATGAGCCTATTTAAAAAGCCTATTTAATAAGTCTATTTAATAAGTCTATTTAATACACCTATTTAATAAGTATTTAACGAGCATATTTAATAAGCCTATTTATTGAGCCTATTTAATAAGCCTATTTAATAAGCCTATTTAATAAGCCTATTAATTAAGCCTATTTAATGAGACTATTTAATAAGCCTATTTATTGAACCTATTTAATAAGTCTATTTAATAAGCCTGTTTAATGAGCCTATTTAATAAGTATTTAATGAGCCTATTTAATAAGCCCAAGTTGCTCAATAAGCCTATTTAATAAGCCTAAGTTGCTGAAATAAGCCTATTTAATAAGCCTATTTAATAAGCCTAAGTTGCTGAATAAGCCTATTTAATAAGCCTAAGTTGCTGAAATAAGGCTATTTAATAAGTCTAAGTTGCTGAAATAAGCCTATTTAATAAGCCTAAGTTGCTGAAATAAGCCTATTTAATACGCCTAAGTTGCTGAAATAAGCCTATTTAATAGGCCTATCTAATAAGTCTAAGTTGCAGAAATAAGCATATTTCATAAGCCTATTTAATGAGCCTAAGTTGCTGAAATGTCTATTTAATAAGTCGATTTAATAAGTCAAAGTTGCTAAAATAAGCCTATTTAATAAGGCTATTTAATAAGCCTAATTTGCTGAAATAAGCCTATTTAATGAGGCTATTTAATGAGCCTAAGTTGCTGAAATAAGCCGATTTAATAAGCCTAAGTTTCTGAACTAAGCCTATTTAAAAAGGTCTATTTAATAAGTCTAAGTTGCTGAAATAAACCTATTTAAAAATGCTATTTAATACGCCCAAGTTGCTGAAATAAACCTGATTAATAAGGCTATTTAATAAGCGTAAGTTGCTGAAATAAGCCTATTTAATAAGCCTAAGTTGCTGAAATAAGCCTATTTAATAAGGCTATTTAATTAGTCTAAGTTGCTGAAATAAACCTATTTAATAAGCCTAAGTTGCTAAAATAAGCCTATTTAATGAGGCTATTTAATAAGTCCATTTAATAAGCCTATTTAATAAGCCTATTTAATACGCCTATTTAATAAGCCTATTTAATACGCCTATTTAATAAACCTATTTAATAAATATTTAATGAGCCTATTTATTAAGTCTATTTAATAAGCCTTTTTAATAAGCCTATTTAATAAGTCTATTTAATAAGCCTATATAATAGGCCTATTTAATAAGTCTAAGTTGCTGAAATAAGCCTATTTATTAAGCCTAAGTTGCTGAATAAACTAATTTAATAAGTCTAAGTTGCTGAAATAAGGCTATTTAATAAGCCTAAGTTGCTGAAATGAGCCTATTTAATAAGCCTAAGTTGCTGAAATAATGCTACTCAATAAGTCTAAGTTGCTGAAATAAGCCTATTTAATAAGCCTAAGTTGCTAAAATTTAATGAGGCTATTTAATAAGTCTATTTAATAAGCCTATTTAATAAGCCTATTTAATAAGCCTATTTAATAAGTCTATTTAATACGTCTATTTAATAAGCCTATTTAAAGAGTATTCAATGAGCCTATTTATTAAGCCTATTTATTGAGCCTATTTAATAAGCCTATTTATTAAGCCTATTTATTAAGCCTATTTATTGAGCCTATTTAATAAGCCTATTTATTAAGCCTATTTAATATGCCTATTTAATAAGTCTATTTAATAAGCCTATTTAATAAGCCTATTTAATAAGCCTATTTAATAAGCCTATTTAATAAGCCTATTTAATAAGTATTTAATGAGCCTATTTAATCAGTCTATTTAATAAGCCTATTTAATAGACCTATTTAATAAGTCTAATTTGCTGAAATAAGCCTATTTAATAAGCCTAAGTTGCTAAAATAAGCCTATTTAATGAGGCTGTTTAAAAAGTCTATTTAATAAGCCTACTTAATAAGCCTATTTAATGAGCCTATTTAAAAAGCCTATTTAATAAGTCTATTTAATAAGTCTATTTAATACACCTATTTAATAAGTATTTAACGAGCATATTTAATAAGCCTATTTATTGAGCCTATTTAATAAGCCTATTTAATAAGCCTATTTAATAAGCCTATTAATTAAGCCTATTTAATGAGACTATTTAATAAGCCTATTTATTGAACCTATTTAATAAGTCTATTTAATAAGCCTGTTTAATGAGCCTATTTAATAAGTATTTAATGAGCCTATTTAATAAGCCCAAGTTGCTCAATAAGCCTATTTAATAAGCCTAAGTTGCTGAAATAAGCCTATTTAATAAGCCTATTTAATAAGCCTAAGTTGCTGAATAAGCCTATTTAATAAGCCTAAGTTGCTGAAATAAGGCTATTTAATAAGTCTAAGTTGCTGAAATAAGCCTATTTAATAAGCCTAAGTTGCTGAAATAAGCCTATTTAATACGCCTAAGTTGCTGAAATAAGCCTATTTAATAGGCCTATCTAATAAGTCTAAGTTGCAGAAATAAGCATATTTCATAAGCCTATTTAATGAGCCTAAGTTGCTGAAATGTCTATTTAATAAGTCGATTTAATAAGTCAAAGTTGCTAAAATAAGCCTATTTAATAAGGCTATTTAATAAGCCTAATTTGCTGAAATAAGCCTATTTAATGAGGCTATTTAATGAGCCTAAGTTGCTGAAATAAGCCGATTTAATAAGCCTAAGTTTCTGAACTAAGCCTATTTAAAAAGGTCTATTTAATAAGTCTAAGTTGCTGAAATAAACCTATTTAAAAATGCTATTTAATACGCCCAAGTTGCTGAAATAAACCTGATTAATAAGGCTATTTAATAAGCGTAAGTTGCTGAAATAAGCCTATTTAATAAGCCTAAGTTGCTGAAATAAGCCTATTTAATAAGGCTATTTAATTAGTCTAAGTTGCTGAAATAAACCTATTTAATAAGCCTAAGTTGCTAAAATAAGCCTATTTAATGAGGCTATTTAATAAGTCCATTTAATAAGCCTATTTAATAAGCCTATTTAATACGCCTATTTAATAAGCCTATTTAATACGCCTATTTAATAAACCTATTTAATAAATATTTAATGAGCCTATTTATTAAGTCTATTTAATAAGCCTTTTTAATAAGCCTATTTAATAAGTCTATTTAATAAGCCTATATAATAGGCCTATTTAATAAGTCTAAGTTGCTGAAATAAGCCTATTTATTAAGCCTAAGTTGCTGAATAAACTAATTTAATTAGTCTAAGTTGCTGAAATAAGGCTATTTAATAAGCCTAAGTTGCTGAAATGAGCCTATTTAATAAGCCTAAGTTGCTGAAATAAGGCTATTCAATAAGTCTAAGTTGCTGAAATAAGCCTATTTAATAAGCCTAAGTTGCTAAAATTTAATGAGGCTATTTAATAAGTCTATTTAATAAGCCTATTTAATAAGCCTATTTAATAAGCCTATTTAATAAGTCTATTTAATACGTCTATTTAATAAGCCTATTTAAAGAGTATTCAATGAGCCTATTTATTAAGCCTATTTATTGAGCCTATTTAATACGCCTATTTATTAAGCCTATTTATTAAGCCTATTTATTGAGCCTATTTAATAAGCCTATTTATTAAGCCTATTTAATATGCCTATTTAATAAGTCTATTTAATAAGCCTATTTAATAAGCCTATTTAATAAGCCTATTTAATAAGCCTATTTAATAAGCCTATTTAATAAGTATTTAATGAGCCTATTTAATCAGTCTATTTAATAAGCCTATTTAATAGACCTATTTAATAAGTCTAATTTGCTGAAATAAGCCTATTTAATATGCCTAAGTTGCTAAAATAAGCCTATTTAATGAGGCTGTTTAAAAAGTCTATTTAATAAGCCTACTTAATAAGCCTATTTAATGAGCCTATTTAAAAAGCCTATTTAATAAGTCTATTTAATAAGTCTATTTAATACACCTATTTAATAAGTATTTAACGAGCATATTTAATAAGCCTATTTATTGAGCCTATTTAATAAGCCTATTTAATAAGCCTATTAATTAAGCCTATTTAATGAGACTATTTAATAAGCCTATTTATCGAACCTATTTAATAAGTCTATTTAATAAGCCTGTTTAATGAGCCTATTTAATAAGTATTTAATGAGCCTATTTAATAAGCCCAAGTTGCTCAATAAGCCTATTTAATAAGCCTAAGTTGCTGAAATAAGCCTATTTAATAAGCCTATTTAATAAGCCTAAGTTGCTGAATAAGCCTATTTAATAAGCCTAAGTTGCTGAAATAAGCCTATTTAATAAGTCTAAGTTGCTGAAATAAGGCTATTTAATGAGCCTAAGTTGCTGAAATAAGCCTATTTAATAAGCCTAAGTTGCTAAAATAAGGCTATTTAATAAGTCTAAGTTGCTGAAATAAGCATATTTAATAAGTCTAAGTTGCTGAAATAAGCCTATTTAATAAGTCTAAGTTGCTGAAATAAGGCTATTTAATAAATCTAAGTTGCTGAAATAAGCCTATTTAATCAGCGTAAGTTGCTGAAATAAGCCTCTTTAATAAGCCCAAGTTGCTGAAATAAGCCTATTTAATAAGGCTATTTAATAAGCCTAAGTTGCTGAAAGAAGCCTATTTAATAAGCGTAAGTTGCTGAAATAAGGCTAATTAATAAGTCTAAGTTGCTGTAATAAGCCTATTTAATAAGCCTAAGTTGCTGAAATAAGCCTATTTAATAAGCCTAAGTTGCTGAAATAAGCCTATTTAATAGGCCTATCTAATAAGTCTAAGTTGCAGAAATAAGCATATTTCATAATCCTATTTAATGAGCCTAAGTTGCTGAAATGTCTATTTAATAAGTCGATTTAATAAGTCAAAGTTGCTAAAATAAACCTATTTAATAAGGCTATTTAATAAGCCTAATTTGCTGAAATAAGCCTATTTAATGAGGCTATTTAATGAGCCTAAGTTGCTGAAATAAGCCGATTTAATAAGCCTAAGTTTCTGAACTAAGCCTATTTAAAAAGGTCTATTTAATAAGTCTAAGTTGCTGAAATAAACCTATTTAAAAATGCTATTTAATACGCCCAAGTTGCTGAAATAAACCTGATTAATAAGGCTATTTAATAAGCGTAAGTTGCTGAAATAAGCCTATTTAATAAGCCTAAGTTGCTGAAATAAGCCTATTTAATAAGGCTATTTAATTAGTCTAAGTTGCTGAAATAAACCTATTTAATAAGCCTAAGTTGCTAAAATAAGCCTATTTAATGAGGCTATTTAATAAGTCCATTTAATAAGCCTATTTAATAAGCCTATTTAATACGCCTATTTAATAAGCCTATTTAATACGCCTATTTAATAAACCTATTTAATAAATATTTAATGAGCCTATTTATTAAGTCTATTTAATAAGCCTTTTTAATAAGCCTATTTAATAAGTCTATTTAATAAGCCTATATAATAGGCCTATTTAATAAGTCTAAGTTGCTGAAATAAGCCTATTTATTAAGCCTAAGTTGCTGAATAAACTAATTTAATAAGTCTAAGTTGCTGAAATAAGGCTATTTAATAAGCCTAAGTTGCTGAAATGAGCCTATTTAATAAGCCTAAGTTGCTGAAATAAGGCTACTCAATAAGTCTAAGTTGCTGAAATAAGCCTATTTAATAAGCCTAAGTTGCTAAAATTTAATGAGGCTATTTAATAAGTCTATTTAATAAGCCTATTTAATAAGCCTATTTAATAAGCCTATTTAATAAGTCTATTTAATACGTCTATTTAATAAGCCTATTTAAAGAGTATTCAATGAGCCTATTTATTAAGCCTATTTATTGAGCCTATTTAATAAGCCTATTTATTAAGCCTATTTATTAAGCCTATTTATTGAGCCTATTTAATAAGCCTATTTATTAAGCCTATTTAATATGCCTATTTAATAAGTCTATTTAATAAGCCTATTTAATAAGCCTATTTAATAAGCCTATTTAATAAGCCTATTTAATAAGCCTATTTAATAAGTATTTAATGAGCCTATTTAATCAGTCTATTTAATAAGCCTATTTAATAGACCTATTTAATAAGTCTAATTTGCTGAAATAAGCCTATTTAATAAGCCTAAGTTGCTAAAATAAGCCTATTTAATGAGGCTGTTTAAAAAGTCTATTTAATAAGCCTACTTAATAAGCCTATTTAATGAGCCTATTTAAAAAGCCTATTTAATAAGTCTATTTAATAAGTCTATTTAATACACCTATTTAATAAGTATTTAACGAGCATATTTAATAAGCCTATTTATTGAGCCTATTTAATAAGCCTATTTAATAAGCCTATTTAATAAGCCTATTAATTAAGCCTATTTAATGAGACTATTTAATAAGCCTATTTATTGAACCTATTTAATAAGTCTATTTAATAAGCCTGTTTAATGAGCCTATTTAATAAGTATTTAATGAGCCTATTTAATAAGCCCAAGTTGCTCAATAAGCCTATTTAATAAGCCTAAGTTGCTGAAATAAGCCTATTTAATAAGCCTATTTAATAAGCCTAAGTTGCTGAATAAGCCTATTTAATAAGCCTAAGTTGCTGAAATAAGGCTATTTAATAAGTCTAAGTTGCTGAAATAAGCCTATTTAATAAGCCTAAGTTGCTGAAATAAGCCTATTTAATACGCCTAAGTTGCTGAAATAAGCCTATTTAATAGGCCTATCTAATAAGTCTAAGTTGCAGAAATAAGCATATTTCATAAGCCTATTTAATGAGCCTAAGTTGCTGAAATGTCTATTTAATAAGTCGATTTAATAAGTCAAAGTTGCTAAAATAAGCCTATTTAATAAGGCTATTTAATAAGCCTAATTTGCTGAAATAAGCCTATTTAATGAGGCTATTTAATGAGCCTAAGTTGCTGAAATAAGCCGATTTAATAAGCCTAAGTTTCTGAACTAAGCCTATTTAAAAAGGTCTATTTAATAAGTCTAAGTTGCTGAAATAAACCTATTTAAAAATGCTATTTAATACGCCCAAGTTGCTGAAATAAACCTGATTAATAAGGCTATTTAATAAGCGTAAGTTGCTGAAATAAGCCTATTTAATAAGCCTAAGTTGCTGAAATAAGCCTATTTAATAAGGCTATTTAATTAGTCTAAGTTGCTGAAATAAACCTATTTAATAAGCCTAAGTTGCTAAAATAAGCCTATTTAATGAGGCTATTTAATAAGTCCATTTAATAAGCCTATTTAATAAGCCTATTTAATACGCCTATTTAATAAGCCTATTTAATACGCCTATTTAATAAACCTATTTAATAAATATTTAATGAGCCTATTTATTAAGTCTATTTAATAAGCCTTTTTAATAAGCCTATTTAATAAGTCTATTTAATAAGCCTATATAATAGGCCTATTTAATAAGTCTAAGTTGCTGAAATAAGCCTATTTATTAAGCCTAAGTTGCTGAATAAACTAATTTAATAAGTCTAAGTTGCTGAAATAAGGCTATTTAATAAGCCTAAGTTGCTGAAATGAGCCTATTTAATAAGCCTAAGTTGCTGAAATAAGGCTACTCAATAAGTCTAAGTTGCTGAAATAAGCCTATTTAATAAGCCTAAGTTGCTAAAATTTAATGAGGCTATTTAATAAGTCTATTTAATAAGCCTATTTAATAAGCCTATTTAATAAGCCTATTTAATAAGTCTATTTAATACGTCTATTTAATAAGCCTATTTAAAGAGTATTCAATGAGCCTATTTATTAAGCCTATTTATTGAGCCTATTTAATAAGCCTATTTATTAAGCCTATTTATTAAGCCTATTTATTGAGCCTATTTAATAAGCCTATTTATTAAGCCTATTTAATATGCCTATTTAATAAGTCTATTTAATAAGCCTATTTAATAAGCCTATTTAATAAGCCTATTTAATAAGCCTATTTAATAAGCCTATTTAATAAGTATTTAATGAGCCTATTTAATCAGTCTATTTAATAAGCCTATTTAATAGACCTATTTAATAAGTCTAATTTGCTGAAATAAGCCTATTTAATAAGCCTAAGTTGCTAAAATAAGCCTATTTAATGAGGCTGTTTAAAAAGTCTATTTAATAAGCCTACTTAATAAGCCTATTTAATGAGCCTATTTAAAAAGCCTATTTAATAAGTCTATTTAATAAGTCTATTTAATACACCTATTTAATAAGTATTTAACGAGCATATTTAATAAGCCTATTTATTGAGCCTATTTAATAAGCCTATTTAATAAGCCTATTTAATAAGCCTATTAATTAAGCCTATTTAATGAGACTATTTAATAAGCCTATTTATTGAACCTATTTAATAAGTCTATTTAATAAGCCTGTTTAATGAGCCTATTTAATAAGTATTTAATGAGCCTATTTAATAAGCCCAAGTTGCTCAATAAGCCTATTTAATAAGCCTAAGTTGCTGAAATAAGCCTATTTAATAAGCCTATTTAATAAGCCTAAGTTGCTGAATAAGCCTATTTAATAAGCCTAAGTTGCTGAAATAAGGCTATTTAATAAGTCTAAGTTGCTGAAATAAGCCTATTTAATAAGCCTAAGTTGCTGAAATAAGCCTATTTAATACGCCTAAGTTGCTGAAATAAGCCTATTTAATAGGCCTATCTAATAAGTCTAAGTTGCAGAAATAAGCATATTTCATAAGCCTATTTAATGAGCCTAAGTTGCTGAAATGTCTATTTAATAAGTCGATTTAATAAGTCAAAGTTGCTAAAATAAGCCTATTTAATAAGGCTATTTAATAAGCCTAATTTGCTGAAATAAGCCTATTTAATGAGGTTATTTAATGAGCCTAAGTTGCTGAAATAAGCCGATTTAATAAGCCTAAGTTTCTGAACTAAGCCTATTTAAAAAGGTCTATTTAATAAGTCTAAGTTGCTGAAATAAACCTATTTAAAAATGCTATTTAATACGCCCAAGTTGCTGAAATAAACCTGATTAATAAGGCTATTTAATAAGCGTAAGTTGCTGAAATAAGCCTATTTAATAAGCCTAAGTTGCTGAAATAAGCCTATTTAATAAGGCTATTTAATTAGTCTAAGTTGCTGAAATAAACCTATTTAATGAGGCTATTTAATAAGTCCATTTAATAAGCCTATTTAATAAGCCTATTTAATACGCCTATTTAATAAGCCTATTTAATACGCCTATTTAATAAACCTATTTAATAAGTATTTAATGAGCCTATTTATTAAATCTATTTAATAAGCCTTTTTAATGAGCCTATTTAATAAGTCTATTTAATAAGCCTATTTAATAGGCCTATTTAATAAGTCTAAGTTGCTTAAATAAGCCTATTTAATAAGCCTAAGTTGCTGAATAAACCAATTTAATAAGTCTAAGTTGCTGAAATAAGGCTATTTAATAAGCCTAAGTTGCTGAAATGAGCCTATTTAATAAGCCTAAGTTGCTGAAATAAGGCTATTCAATAAGTCTAAGTTGCTGAAATAAGCCTATTTAATAAACCTAAGTTGCTAAAATAAGCCTATTTAATGAGGCTATTTAATAAGTCTATTTAATAAACCTATTTAATAAGCCTATTTAATAAGCCTATTTAATAAGCCTATTTAATAAGTCTATTTAATAAGTCTATTTAATAAGCCTATTTAATAAGAATTCAATGAGCCTATTTAATAAGCAAATTTATTGAGCCTATTTAATAAGCCAATTTATTGAGCCTATTTAATTATCCTATTTAATAAGCCTATGTAATGAGTCTATTTTATAAGCCTATTTAATACGCCTTTTTAATAAACCTATTTAATTAGTATTTAATGAGCCTATTTAATAAGCCTAAGTTGCTGAATAAGCCTATTTAATAAGCCTAAGTTGCTGAAATTAGCCTATTTAATAAGCCTAAGTTGCTGAATAAGCCTATTTAATAAGCCTAAGTTGCTGAAATAAGCCTATTTAATAAGTCTAAGTTGCTGAAATAAGGCTATTTAATAAGCCTAAGTTGCTGAAATAAGCCTATTTAATAAGCCTAAGTTGCTGAAATAAGGCTATTTAATAAGTCTAAGTTGCTGAAATAAGCCTATTTAATAAGTCTAAGTTGCTGAAATAAGCCTATTTAATAAGTCTAAGTTGCTGAAATAAGGCTATTTAATAAGTCTAAGTTGCTGAAATAAGCCTATTTAATCAGCCCAAGTTGCTGAAATAAGCCTATTTAATAAGGCTATTTAATAAGCCTAAGTTGCTGAAAGAAGCCTATTTAATAAGCGTAAGTTGCTGAAATAAGGCTATTTAATAAGTCTAAGTTGCTGAAATAAGCCTATTTAATAAGCCTAAGTTGCTGAAATAAGCCTATTTAATAAGCCTAAGTTGCTGAAATAAGCCTATTTAATAGGCCTATCTAATAAGTCTAAGTTGCAGAAATAAGCATATTTCATAAGCCTATTTAATGAGCCTAAGTTGCTGAAATGTCTATTTAATAAGTCGATTTAATAAGTCAAAGTTGCTAAAATAAGCCTATTTAATAAGGCTATTTAATAAGCCTAAGTTGCTGAAATAAGCCTATTTAAGGAGGCTATTTAATGAGCCTAAGTTGCTGAAATAAGCCGATTTAATAAGCCTAAGTTTCTGAACTAAGCCTATTTAAAAAGGTCTACTTAATAAGTCTAAGTTGCTGAAATAAACCTATTTAAAAATGCTATTTAATACGCCCAAGTTGCTGAAATAAACCTGATTAATAAGGCTATTTAATAAGCGTAAGTTGCTGAAATAAGCCTATTTAATAAGCCTAAGTTGCTGAAATAAGCCTATTTAATAAGGCTATTTAATAAGTCTAAGTTGCTGAAATAAACCTATTTAATAAGCCTAAGTTACTAAAATAAGCCTTTTTAATAAGCCTATTTAATAAGTCTATTTAATAAACCTATTTAATAGGCCTATTTAATAAGTCTAAGTTGCTGAAATAAGCCTATTTAATAAGCCTAAGTT
Organism: Petromyzon marinus; assembly: GCF_048934315.1. NCBI lineage: Eukaryota > Metazoa > Chordata > Hyperoartia > Petromyzontiformes > Petromyzontidae > Petromyzon > Petromyzon marinus. Next base: position 264,473 of record NW_027422995.1, on the reverse strand, counting down.
GCTGAATAAACCAATTTAATAAGTCTAAGTTGCTGAAATAAGGCTATTTAATAAGCCTAAGTTGCTGAAATGAGCCTATTTAATAAGCCTAAGTTGCTGAAATAAGGCTATTCAATAAGTCTAAGTTGCTGAAATAAGCCTATTTAATAAGCCTAAGTTGCTGAAATAAGTCTATTTAATAAGGCTATTTAATAAGTCTAAGTTGCTGAAATAAACCTATTTAATAAGCCTAAGTTGCTAAAATAAGCCTATTTAATGAGGCTATTTAATAAGTCCATTTAATAAGCCTATTTAATAAGCCTATTTAATACGCCTATTTAATAAGCCTATTTAATACGCCTATTTAATAAACCTATTTAATAAGTATTTAATGAGCCTATTTATTAAGTCTATTTAATAAGCCTTTTTAATAAGCCTATTTAATAAGTCTATTTAATAAGCCTATTTAATAGGCCTATTTAATAAGTCTAAGTTGCTGAAATAAGCCTATTTAATAAGCCTAAGTTGCTGAATAAACCAATTTAATAAGTCTAAGTTGCTGAAATAAGGCTATTTAATAAGCCTAAGTTGCTGAAATGAGCCTATTTAATAAGCCTAAGTTGCTGAAATAAGGCTATTCAATAAGTCTAAGTTGCTGAAATAAGCCTATTTAATAAGCCTAAGTTGCTAAAATAAGCCTATTTAATGAAGCTATTTAATAAGTCTATTTAATAAGCCTATTTAATAAGCCTATTTAATAAGCCTATTTAATAAGCCTATTTAACAAGTCCATTTAATAAGTCTATTTAATAAGCCTATTTAAAGAGTATTCAATGAGCCTATTTATTAAGCCTATTTATTGAGCCTATTTAATAAGCCTTTTTATTAAGCCTATGTATTAAGCCTATTTATTGAGCCTATTTAATAAGCCCATTTATTAAGCCTATTTAATATGCCTATTTAATAAGTCTATTTAATAAACCTATTTAATAAGCCTATTTAATAAGCCTATTTATTGATTCTTTCGGTAAAGTCACGTAGAAAGAGAATAAAATAATAAATTGATAAAATAAAATAACACAATAATATTCTCACGACGTTTCGGCCACAACACAAGCAGCCTTCATCAGGTGAAGGGAGCGAGACTGTCTGGTAGGACAGCGCTGGAGTGAGAGAGCCACGTTCAGATCACGGCTTTTAAGCTGTGTGAGAGGAACAAAGAGCCTTGACGAAGGAATTAGCAGTAAATTTAGCATTGAAAAGGCTGAATGATTAGCTTGTGACTGGTCACAGAAATAGCTATGTTAAAAGTTAAAGCATACACCTCCGCAGAGGCACCCATTGTTAAAAGGAATTAGCATAGAATTTAGCATTGAAATAGCTAAATTAAGGCATTCGCTTGTAGCTGCTACAGAAATAGTTACGTTGAAGTCAGAGTATACACATTCACCGAGGCACTTAGTACAAATCAAAACAGGAGAATTTAGTATTGAAATAACTAGGCGAATTTAGCATTGAGCTATTCACAGTACTATATAGTGAACCAATAAAAACTAAAATATAAATTACCTTCATGTTATCAATAAACTCTATATTCTCCAATCAGCTAAGCTACCAACCATAAGTCGTTATATATCACAATGCTATATGGCGAAAAAATGGGTGGATTCTTACCCTCAAATTTCCGTACCACGGATAGCTACGGGCCCCGTTCAGACGGACGAGTTCGTCCATGGTCGGAACAGAGGAGGGGGAGAGAGACAGCTGCGAAGCCCTAGTATACTCCATGTTGTAAACCATACCATTAACCGTGGTGTGAGAGGTATTAAGAGGCAATGCTGGCGAAAGAGCTGCGGTCTGAAGGTCATCGTAAAATTACAATTAATTAAGAACAGAAATGATTTAACACATCTTTCCAGTGGTTACTAAGCCTGAATCCATCTTCTCGGTTGAAATTGTCTCTGTGCTTGTATATGTGAATGGCCTCATGAACGAATCTCTCATGGTAGCCAGTTGGTTTGCAAAGAACCTCCGTCTTGGAGAAGTCAATGTCATGTGAGCCCACTGAATTGTAACAGTGATCTGCCACGGCAGAGGAGTTCGTCTTACCGTGTTTCAAGTCTGCTTTATGTTCGCGGATGCGGTCCGAGATATGTCTTTTGGTTTCTCCAATGTAGCTACTACCACAGAGGCACTTTAGTTTGTAAACGCCCGGGTACTGTATGTCTGGAAGAGCATCTTTTACAGATGGAACTAAATCACGGATTTTGTGTACTGTGTTGAATCGGACCTGGATCTTGTGTTTATTCAGGATTTTGGAGATCTTTTTAGTGACCCCTGCAATGTAGGGTAAGGTGATGGTTTTGAGTGGCTCCACAAGAGGATCCTTCTTCATGACTGGAGTGATGGCTTTGCGGATTGTGTAGTCGGAGTAGCCATTAGCCCTGAGAGCCTGGTGTACGTGCTTGAGTTCACTGGTAATGTGTTCCTGGTCGGAAATGCATTGGGCTCTATGGTATAGAGTCTTGATGAGGCAGTTCTTCTGGGATGGATGGTGGTGGGAATCCGGTTTCAAGTAAGCATCTGTATGGGTAGCTTTCCTGTAGACAGAGTGGCTCATTGAACCATCATGTCTCCTTTTAATTAAGACATCCAGAAAGGGTAGTTTGCCATCTTTTTCAACCTCCATGGTAAATCTGATGGCTGTGTGTATTGAATTGATGTGGTCGCGGAATTGGTCTAGAGCAGGCTGGCCATGTGGCCAGATGACAAAGGTGTCATCAACGTACCTCTTCCATAAGGTCGGGCGTAGAGTGGCAGTCTGGATGGCGTCAGTTTCAAATTTTTCCATGAATACGTTGGCTACAACCGGAGATAGGGGGGAGCCCATTGGGGTGCCCTCAGTTTGTTTGTAGAAAGTTCCATTCCAGGTGAAGTATGTGTTGGTTAAGCAATGTCTCACCAGGGGGGGTACATCAGTATGCAGTCCTTGATGAACCAGGTCTTCAATGATAGCGATGGTGTCAGGTACCGGGACTTTGGTGAACAAGGACACCACATCAAAACTGACAAGCAGGTCGTTTGGGGACAGGGAAATGTCTTTGATTGTCGATACCAGGTGAGTAGAATTTAGTACCGCAGAGGTGGTTTTTCCAGTGAAAGGTCGCAGTATATCAGCCAGAAAACGTGCCAGTTTGTAGGTGGGGGAGCTGATAGTAGAGACGATGGGACGAAGGGGTGTATCTTCTTTGTTTATCTTTGGAAGGCCATATAATCTTGGTGGTCTGGCAGCAGAGGGTTTCAACAAGAACTGTTTGTTCTCATCAATTAATGCTGTTGAATCAGAGATAATTTTGTTCGTTTTGGTGACCAGGCTGTTGGTGGGATCTCTTTTTATTTTTGTATAGCTGCCATCGTTGAGTAGTTCTTGAATTTTGTTGTTATATTCTGTTTTGTCCATGATGACAGTGGCATTGCCTTTGTCGGCTGAGAGAACGACAATATCATCCCTCTTTTTTAATTGAGATAATTCAAAACATTCGTCTTTGCTGATGTTGCTAGGTGGCAACTTAGCGTTTTTGAGGGTTGCAGCGATTTCAGATCTTGCTACGTCTGCAGAGATGTGACTCAAGCCCTTGAGTGCAACGTCGACATGGGCAATGATATCATTAACCGGTAAGTGTCTCGGTGTGACAGCAAAGTTTAGACCTTTAGCTAAAACGGATTTCAGACCATCAGAAATGGAACTGTTACTGCGATTAATTACGACTTTGTTGACGTCTATCTTTTCGGTGTGTGGATCCGATTTTTTGCTGGAGAGGTGATTGAATTTGGAAATCAAATTGTCCCTACATTTGTTCGACATAGTGGCAGCCGAAGAGGTAGTCATATTGTCTACATGTTCCCAATCCGATGTAGACATTGTTGCTGTCAATTTTAAGTGTGATTTGTAGAGTGTCTTGTCTAACTGATCGAGTTCGGTGCGTGTAAGTCTGATTTTTTCCGAGATAAGAGCGAAGCTAGTTCTAGCTAGAATTCGTTTTGCATTGAGAGAAGTTGCAACAGCAGAGGTTAGTGTAAATGCGGTTGGTATTACCTTAGAGTCGCGGCATCTCTTCAGAAAGGTGAGAGACTCGATTAGTTGAGCCTTCTTATCCCGAAGTCTGTTGAATGATCTTAAGGATGTGTGGAATCCCTCCCCGTAGAGGTGGTTAAATTTCGATTTAAAGCTTTCGTGACTGCAATGATTCATCTTCTTTGGTTCTTTCGGTAAAGTCACGTAGAATGAGAATAAAATAATAAATTGATAAAATAAAATAACACAATAATATTCTCACGACGTTTCGGCCACAACACAAGCGGCCTTCATCAGGTGAAGGGAGCGAGACTGTCTGGTAGGACAGCGCTGGAGTGAGAGAGCCACGTTCAGATCACGGCTTTTAAGCTGTGTGAGAGGAACAAAGAGCCTTGACGAAGGAATTAGCATAAAATTTAGCATTGAAAAGGCTGAATGATTAGCTTGTGACTGGTCACAGAAATAGCTATGTTAAAAGTTAAAGCATACACCTCCGCAGAGGCACCCATTGTTAAAAGGAATTAGCATAGAATTTAGCATTGAAATAGCTAAATTAAGGCATTCGCTTGTAGCTGCTACAGAAATAGTTACGTTGAAGTCAGAGCATACACATTCACCGAGGCACTTAGTACAAATCAAAACAGGAGAATTTAGCGAATTTAGCATTGAGCTATTCACAGTACTATATAGTGAACCAATAAAAACTAAAATATAAATTACCTTCATGTTATCAATAAACTCTATATTCTCCAATCAGCTAAGCTACCAACCATAAGTCGTTATATATCACAATGCTATATGGCGAAAAAATGGGTGGATTCTTACCCTCAAATTTCCGTACCACGGATAGCTACGGGCCCCATTCAGACGGACGAGTTCGTCCATGGTCGGAACAGAGGAGGGGGAGAGAGACAGCTGCGAAGCCCTAGTATACTCCATGTTGTAAACCATACCATTAACCGTGGTGTGAGAGGTATTAAGAGGCAATGCTGGCGAAAGAGCTGCGGTCTGAAGGTCATCGTAAAATTACAATTAATTAAGAACAGAAATGATTTAACACATCTTTCCAGTGGTTACTAAGCCTGAATCCATCTTCTCGGTTGAAATTGTCTCTGTGCTTGTATATGTGAATGGCCTCATGAACGAATCTCTCATGGTAGCCAGTTGGTTTGCAAAGAACCTCCGTCTTGGAGAAGTCAATGTCATGTGAGCCCACTGAATTGTAACAGTGATCTGCCACGGCAGAGGAGTTCGTCTTACCGTGTTTCAAGTCTGCTTTATGTTCGCGGATGCGGTCCGAGATATGTCTTTTGGTTTCTCCAATGTAGCTACTACCACAGAGGCACTTTAGTTTGTAAACGCCCGGGTACTGTATGTCTGGAAGAGCATCTTTTACAGATGGAACTAAATCACGGATTTTGTGTACTGTGTTGAATCGGACCTGGATCTTGTGTTTATTCAGGATTTTGGAGATCTTTTTAGTGACCCCTGCAATGTAGGGTAAGGTGATGGTTTTGAGTGGCTCCACAAGAGGATCCTTCTTCATGACTGGAGTGATGGCTTTGCGGATTGTGTAGTCGGAGTAGCCATTAGCCCTGAGAGCCTGGTGTACGTGCTTGAGTTCACTGGTAATGTGTTCCTGGTCGGAAATGCATTGGGCTCTATGGTATAGAGTCTTGATGAGGCAGTTCTTCTGGGATGGATGGTGGTGGGAATCCGGTTTCAAGTAAGCATCTGTATGGGTAGCTTTCCTGTAGACAGAGTGGCTCATTGAACCATCATGTCTCCTTTTAATTAAGACATCCAGAAAGGGTAGTTTGCCATCTTTTTCAACCTCCATGGTAAATCTGATGGCTGGGTGTATTGAATTGATGTGGTCGCGGAATTGGTCTAGAGCAGGCTGGCCATGTGGCCAGATGACAAAGGTGTCATCAACGTACCTCTTCCATAAGGTCGGGCGTAGAGTGGCAGTCTGGATGGCGTCAGTTTCAAATTTTTCCATGAATACGTTGGCTACAACCGGAGATAGGGGGGAGCCCATTGGGGTGCCCTCAGTTTGTTTGTAGAAAGTTCCATTCCAGGTGAAGTATGTGTTGGTTAAGCAATGTCTCACCAGGGGGGGTACATCAGTATGCAGTCCTTGATGAACCAGGTCTTCAATGATAGCGATGGTGTCAGGTACCGGGACTTTGGTGAACAAGGACACCACATCAAAACTGACAAGCAGGTCGTTTGGGGACAGGGAAATGTCTTTGATTGTCGATACCAGGTGAGTAGAATTTAGTACCGCAGAGGTGTTTTTTCCAGTGAAAGGTTGCAGTATATCAGCCAGAAAACGTGCCAGTTTGTAGGTGGGGGAGCTGATATACTGCGACCTTTCACTGGAAAAACCACCTCTGCGGTACTAAATTCTACTCACCTGGTATCGACAATCAAAGACATTTCCCTGTCCCCAAACGACCTGCTTGTCAGTTTTGATGTGGTGTCCTTGTTCACCAAAGTCCCGGTACCTGACACCATCGCTATCATTGAAGACCTAGTTCATCAAGGACTGCATACTGATGTACCCCCCCTGGTGAGACATTGCTTAACCAACACATACTTCACCTGGAATGGAACTTTCTACAAACAAACTGAGGGCACCCCAATGGGCTCCCCCCTATCTCCGGTTGTAGCCAACGTATTCATGGAAAAATTTGAAACTGACGCCATCCAGACTGCCACTCTACGCCCGACCTTATGGAAGAGGTACGTTGATGACACCTTTGTCATCTGGCCACATGGCCAGCCTGCTCTAGACCAATTCCGCGACCACATCAATTCAATACACCCAGCCATCAGATTTACCATGGAGGTTGAAAAAGATGGCAAACTACCCTTTCTGGATGTCTTAATTAAAAGGAGACATGATGGTTCAATGAGCCACTCTGTCTACAGGAAAGCTACCCATACAGATGCTTACTTGAAACCGGACTCCCACCACCATCCATCCCAGAAGAACTGCCTCATCAAGACTCTATACCATAGAGCCCAATGCATTTCCGACCAGGAACACATTACCAGTGAACTCAAGCACGTACACCAGGCTCTCAGGGCTAATGGCTACTCCGACTACACAATCCGCAAAGCCATCACTCCAGTCATGAAGAAGGATCCTCTTGTGGAGCCACTCAAAACCATCACCTTACCCTACATTGCAGGGGTCACTAAAAAGATCTCCAAAATCCTGAATAAACACAAGATCCAGGTCCGATTCAACACAGTACACAAAATCCGTGATTTAGTTCCATCTGTAAAAGATGCTCTTCCAGACATACAGTACCCGGGCGTTTACAAACTAAAGTGCCTCTGTGGTAGTAGCTACATTGGAGAAACCAAAAGACATATCTCGGACCGCATCCGCGAACATAAAGCAGACTTGAAACACGGTAAGACGAACTCCTCTGCCGTGGCAGATCACTGTTACAATTCAGTGGGCTCACATGACATTGACTTCTCCAAGACGGAGGTTCTTTGCAAACCAACTGGCTACCATGAGAGATTCGTTCATGAGGCCATTCACATATACAAGCACAGAGACAATTTCAACCGAGAAGATGGATTCAGGCTTAGTAACCACTGGAAAGATGTGTTAAATCATTTCTGTTCTTAATTAATTGTAATTTTACGATGACCTTCAGACCGCAGCTCTTTCGCCAGCATTGCCTCTTAATACCTCTCACACCACGGTTAATGGTATGGTTTACAACATGGAGTATACTAGGGCTTCGCAGCTGTCTCTCTCCCCCTCCTCTGTTCCGACCATGGACGAACTCGTCCGTCTGAACGGGGCCCGTAGCTATCCGTGGTACGGAAATTTGAGGGTAAGAATCCACCCATTTTTTCGCCATATAGCATTGTGATATATAACGACTTATGGTTGGTAGCTTAGCTGATTGGAGAATATAGAGTTTATTGATAACATGAAGGTAATTTATATTTTAGTTTTTATTGGTTCACTATATAGTACTGTGAATAGCTCAATGCTAAATTCGCTAAATTCTCCTGTTTTGATTTGTACTAAGTGCCTCGGTGAATGTGTATACTCTGACTTCAACGTAACTATTTCTGTAGCAGCTACAAGCGAATGCCTTAATTTAGCTATTTCAATGCTAAATTCTATGCTAATTCCTTTTAACAATGGGTGCCTCTGCGGAGGTGTATGCTTTAACTTTTAACATAGCTATTTCTGTGACCAGTCACAAGCTAATCATTCAGCCTTTTCAATGCTAAATTTTATGCTAATTCCTTCGTCAAGGCTCTTTGTTCCTCTCACACAGCTTAAAAGCCGTGATCTGAACGTGGCTCTCTCACTCCAGCGCTGTCCTACCAGACAGTCTCGCTCCCTTCACCTGATGAAGGCCGCTTGTGTTGTGGCCGAAACGTCGTGAGAATATTATTGTGTTATTTTATTTTATCAATTTATTATTTTATTCTCATTCTACGTGACTTTACCGAAAGAACCAAAGAAGATGAATCATTGCAGTCACGAAAGCTTTAAATCGAAACCTATTTATTGAGCCTATTTAATAAGTCTATTTAATAAGCCTATTTAATAAGCCTATTTAATAAGCCTATTTAATAGGCCTATTTAATGAGTCTAAGTTGCTGAAATAAGCCTATTTAATAAGCCTAAGTTGCTGAATAAACCAATTTAATAAGTCTAAGTTGCTGAAATAAGGCTATTTATTAAGCCTAAGTTGCTGAAATAAGCCTATTTAATAAGCCTAAGTTGCTGAAATAAGGCTATTCAATAAGTCTAAGTTGCTGAAATAAGCCTATTTAATGAGGCTATTTAATAAGTCTATTTAATAAGCCTATTTAATAAGCCTATTTAATAAGCCTATTTAATAAGCCTATTTTAACAAGTCAATTTAATATGTCTATTTAATAAGCCTATTTAAAGAGTATTCAATGAGCCTATTTATTAAGCCTATTTATTGAGCATATTTAATAAGCCTATTTATTAAGCCTATGTTTTAAGCCTATTTATTGAGCCTATTTAATAAGCCCATTTATTAAGCCTATTTAATATGCCTATTTAATAAGTCTATTTAATAAGCCTATTTAATAAGCCTATTTAATAAGCCTATTTATTGATTCTTTCGGTAAAGTCACGTAGAATGAGAATAAAATAATAAATTGATAAAATAAAATAACACAATAATATTCTCACGACGTTTCGGCCACAACACAAGCAGCCTTCATCAGGTGAAGGGAGCGAGACTGTCTGGTAGGACAGCGCTGGAGTGAGAGAGCCACGTTCAGATCACGGCTTTTAAGCTGTGTGAGAGGAACAAAGAGCCTTGACGAAGGAATTAGCATAAAATTTAGCATTGAAAAGGCTGAATGATTAGCTTGTGACTGGTCACAGAAATAGCTATGTTAAAAGTTAAAGCATACACCTCCGCAGAGGCACCCATTGTTAAAAGGAATTAGCATAGAATTTAGCATTGAAATAGCTAAATTAAGGCATTCGCTTGTAGCTGCTACAGAAATAGTTACGTTGAAGTCAGAGTATACACATTCACCGAGGCACTTAGTACAAATCAAAACAGGAGAATTTAGCGAATTTAGCATTGAGCTATTCACAGTACTATATAGTGAACCAATAAAAACTAAAATATAAATTACCTTCATGTTATCAATAAACTCTATATTCTCCAATCAGCTAAGCTACCAACCATAAGTCGTTATATATCACAATGCTATATGGCGAAAAAATGGGTGGATTCTTACCCTCAAATTTCCGTACCACGGATAGCTACGGGCCCCGTTCAGACGGACGAGTTCGTCCATGGTCGGAACAGAGGAGGGGGAGAGAGACAGCTGCGAAGCCCTAGTATACTCCATGTTGTAAACCATACCATTAACCGTGGTGTGAGAGGTATTAAGAGGCAATGCTGGCGAAAGAGCTGCGGTCTGAAGGTCATCGTAAAATTACAATTAATTAAGAACAGAAATGATTTAACACATCTTTCCAGTGGTTACTAAGCCTGAATCCATCTTCTCGGTTGAAATTGTCTCTGTGCTTGTATATGTGAATGGCCTCATGAACGAATCTCTCATGGTAGCCAGTTGGTTTGCAAAGAACCTCCGTCTTGGAGAAGTCAATGTCATGTGAGCCCACTGAATTGTAACAGTGATCTGCCACGGCAGAGGAGTTCGTCTTACCGTGTTTCAAGTCTGCTTTATGTTCGCGGATGCGGTCCGAGATATGTCTTTTGGTTTCTCCAATGTAGCTACTACCACAGAGGCACTTTAGTTTGTAAACGCCCGGGTACTGTATGTCTGGAAGAGCATCTTTTACAGATGGAACTAAATCACGGATTTTGTGTACTGTGTTGAATCGGACCTGGATCTTGTGTTTAATCAGGATTTTGGAGATCTTTTTAGTGACCCCTGCAATGTAGGGTAAGGTGATGGTTTTGAGTGGCTCCACAAGAGGATCCTTCTTCATGACTGGAGTGATGGCTTTGCGGATTGTGTAGTCGGAGTAGCCATTAGCCCTGAGAGCCTGGTGTACGTGCTTGAGTTCACTGGTAATGTGTTCCTGGTCGGAAATGCATTGGGCTCTATGGTATAGAGTCTTGATGAGGCAGTTCTTCTGGGATGGATGGTGGTGGGAATCCGGTTTCAAGTAAGCATCTGTATGGGTAGCTTTCCTGTAGACAGAGTGGCTCATTGAACCATCATGTCTCCTTTTAATTAAGACATCCAGAAAGGGTAGTTTGCCATCTTTTTCAACCTCCATGGTAAATCTGATGGCTGGGTGTATTGAATTGATGTGGTCGCGGAATTGGTCTAGAGCAGGCTGGCCATGTGGCCAGATGACAAAGGTGTCATCAACGTACCTCTTCCATAAGGTCGGGCGTAGAGTGGCAGTCTGGATGGCGTCAGTTTCAAATTTTTCCATGAATACGTTGGCTACAACCGGAGATAGGGGGGAGCCCATTGGGGTGCCCTCAGTTTGTTTGTAGAAAGTTCCATTCCAGGTGAAGTATGTGTTGGTTAAGCAATGTCTCACCAGGGGGGGTACATCAGTATGCAGTCCTTGATGAACCAGGTCTTCAATGATAGCGATGGTGTCAGGTACCGGGACTTTGGTGAACAAGGACACCACATCAAAACTGACAAGCAGGTCGTTTGGGGACAGGGAAATGTCTTTGATTGTCGATACCAGGTGAGTAGAATTTAGTACCGCAGAGGTGGTTTTTCCAGTGAAAGGTCGCAGTATATCAGCCAGAAAACGTGCCAGTTTGTAGGTGGGGGAGCTGATAGTAGAGACGATGGGACGAAGGGGTGTATCTTCTTTGTTTATCTTTGGAAGGCCATATAATCTTGGTGGTCTGGCAGCAGAGGGTTTCAACAAGAACTGTTTGTTCTCATCAATTAATGCTGTTGAATCAGAGATAATTTTGTTCGTTTTGGTGACCAGGCTGTTGGTGGGATCTCTTTTTATTTTTGTATAGCTGCCATCGTTGAGTAGTTCTTGAATTTTGTTGTTATATTCTGTTTTGTCCATGATGACAGTGGCATTGCCTTTGTCGGCTGAGAGAACGACAATATCATCCCTCTTTTTTAATTGAGATAATTCAAAACGTTCGTCTTTGCTGATGTTGCTAGGTGGCAACTTAGCGTTTTTGAGGGTTGCAGCGATTTCAGATCTTGCTACGTCTGCAGAGATGTGACTCAAGCCCTTGAGTGCAACGTCGACATGGGCAATGATATCATTAACCGGTAAGTGTCTCGGTGTGACAGCAAAGTTTAGACCTTTAGCTAAAACGGATTTCAGACCATCAGAAATGGAACTGTTACTGCGATTAATTACGACTTTGTTGACGTCTATCTTTTCGGTGTGTGGATCCGATTTTTTGCTGGAGAGGTGATTGAATTTGGAAATCAAATTGTCCCTACATTTGTTCGACATAGTGGCAGCCGAAGAGGTAGTCATATTGTCTACATGTTCCCAATCCGATGTAGACATTGTTGCTGTCAATTTTAAGTGTGATTTGTAGAGTGTCTTGTCTAACTGATCGAGTTCGGTGCGTGTAAGTCTGATTTTTTCCGAGATAAGAGCGAAGCTAGTTCTAGCTAGAATTCGTTTTGCATTGAGAGAAGTTGCAACAGCAGAGGTTAGTGTAAATGCGGTTGGTATTACCTTAGAGTCGCGGCATCTCTTCAGAAAGGTGAGAGACTCGATTAGTTGAGCCTTCTTATCCCGAAGTCTGTTGAATGATCTTAAGGATGTGTGGAATCCCTCCCCGTAGAGGTGGTTAAATTTCGATTTAAAGCTTTCGTGACTGCAATGATTCATCTTCTTTGGTTCTTTCGGTAAAGTCACGTAGAATGAGAATAAAATAATAAATTGATAAAATAAAATAACACAATAATATTCTCACGACGTTTCGGCCACAACACAAGCGGCCTTCATCAGGTGAAGGGAGCGAGACTGTCTGGTAGGACAGCGCTGGAGTGAGAGAGCCACGTTCAGATCACGGCTTTTAAGCTGTGTGAGAGGAACAAAGAGCCTTGACGAAGGAATTAGCATAAAATTTAGCATTGAAAAGGCTGAATGATTAGCTTGTGACTGGTCACAGAAATAGCTATGTTAAAAGTTAAAGCATACACCTCCGCAGAGGCACCCATTGTTAAAAGGAATTAGCATAGAATTTAGCATTGAAATAGCTAAATTAAGGCATTCGCTTGTAGCTGCTACAGAAATAGTTACGTTGAAGTCAGAGCATACACATTCACCGAGGCACTTAGTACAAATCAAAACAGGAGAATTTAGCGAATTTAGCATTGAGCTATTCACAGTACTATATAGTGAACCAATAAAAACTAAAATATAAATTACCTTCATGTTATCAATAAACTCTATATTCTCCAATCAGCTAAGCTACCAACCATAAGTCGTTATATATCACAATGCTATATGGCGAAAAAATGGGTGGATTCTTACCCTCAAATTTCCGTACCACGGATAGCTACGGGCCCCATTCAGACGGACGAGTTCGTCCATGGTCGGAACAGAGGAGGGGGAGAGAGACAGCTGCGAAGCCCTAGTATACTCCATGTTGTAAACCATACCATTAACCGTGGTGTGAGAGGTATTAAGAGGCAATGCTGGCGAAAGAGCTGCGGTCTGAAGGTCATCGTAAAATTACAATTAATTAAGAACAGAAATGATTTAACACATCTTTCCAGTGGTTACTAAGCCTGAATCCATCTTCTCGGTTGAAATTGTCTCTGTGCTTGTATATGTGAATGGCCTCATGAACGAATCTCTCATGGTAGCCAGTTGGTTTGCAAAGAACCTCCGTCTTGGAGAAGTCAATGTCATGTGAGCCCACTGAATTGTAACAGTGATCTGCCACGGCAGAGGAGTTCGTCTTACCGTGTTTCAAGTCTGCTTTATGTTCGCGGATGCGGTCCGAGATATGTCTTTTGGTTTCTCCAATGTAGCTACTACCACAGAGGCACTTTAGTTTGTAAACGCCCGGGTACTGTATGTCTGGAAGAGCATCTTTTACAGATGGAACTAAATCACGGATTTTGTGTACTGTGTTGAATCGGACCTGGATCTTGTGTTTATTCAGGATTTTGGAGATCTTTTTAGTGACCCCTGCAATGTAGGGTAAGGTGATGGTTTTGAGTGGCTCCACAAGAGGATCCTTGTTCATGACTGGAGTGATGGCTTTGCGGATTGTGTAGTCGGAGTAGCCATTAGCCCTGAGAGCCTGGTGTACGTGCTTGAGTTCACTGGTAATGTGTTCCTGGTCGGAAATGCATTGGGCTCTATGGTATAGAGTCTTGATGAGGCAGTTCTTCTGGGATGGATGGTGGTGGGAATCCGGTTTCAAGTAAGCATCTGTATGGGTAGCTTTCCTGTAGACAGAGTGGCTCATTGAACCATCATGTCTCCTTTTAATTAAGACATCCAGAAAGGGTAGTTTGCCATCTTTTTCAACCTCCATGGTAAATCTGATGGCTGGGTGTATTGAATTGATGTGGTCGCGGAATTGGTCTAGAGCAGGCTGGCCATGTGGCCAGATGACAAAGGTGTCATCAACGTACCTCTTCCATAAGGTCGGGCGTAGAGTGGCAGTCTGGATGGCGTCAGTTTAAAATTTTTCCATGAATACGTTGGCTACAACCGGAGATAGGGGGGAGCCCATTGGGGTGCCCTCAGTTTGTTTGTAGAAAGTTCCATTCCAGGTGAAGTATGTGTTGGTTAAGCAATGTCTCACCAGGGGGGGTACATCAGTATGCAGTCCTTGATGAACCAGGTCTTCAATGATAGCGATGGTGTCAGGTACCGGGACTTTGGTGAACAAGGACACCACATCAAAACTGACAAGCAGGTCGTTTGGGGACAGGGAAATGTCTTTGATTGTCGATACCAGGTGAGTAGAATTTAGTACCGCAGAGGTGTTTTTTCCAGTGAAAGGTTGCAGTATATCAGCCAGAAAACGTGCCAGTTTGTAGGTGGGGGAGCTGATATACTGCGACCTTTCACTGGAAAAACCACCTCTGCGGTACTAAATTCTACTCACCTGGTATCGACAATCAAAGACATTTCCCTGTCCCCAAACGACCTGCTTGTCAGTTTTGATGTGGTGTCCTTGTTCACCAAAGTCCCGGTACCTGACACCATCGCTATCATTGAAGACCTAGTTCATCAAGGACTGCATACTGATGTACCCCCCCTGGTGAGACATTGCTTAACCAACACATACTTCACCTGGAATGGAACTTTCTACAAACAAACTGAGGGCACCCCAATGGGCTCCCCCCTATCTCCGGTTGTAGCCAACGTATTCATGGAAAAATTTGAAACTGACGCCATCCAGACTGCCACTCTACGCCCGACCTTATGGAAGAGGTACGTTGATGACACCTTTGTCATCTGGCCACATGGCCAGCCTGCTCTAGACCAATTCCGCGACCACATCAATTCAATACACCCAGCCATCAGATTTACCATGGAGGTTGAAAAAGATGGCAAACTACCCTTTCTGGATGTCTTAATTAAAAGGAGACATGATGGTTCAATGAGCCACTCTGTCTACAGGAAAGCTACCCATACAGATGCTTACTTGAAACCGGACTCCCACCACCATCCATCCCAGAAGAACTGCCTCATCAAGACTCTATACCATAGAGCCCAATGCATTTCCGACCAGGAACACATTACCAGTGAACTCAAGCACGTACACCAGGCTCTCAGGGCTAATGGCTACTCCGACTACACAATCCGCAAAGCCATCACTCCAGTCATGAAGAAGGATCCTCTTGTGGAGCCACTCAAAACCATCACCTTACCCTACATTGCAGGGGTCACTAAAAAGATCTCCAAAATCCTGAATAAACACAAGATCCAGGTCCGATTCAACACAGTACACAAAATCCGTGATTTAGTTCCATCTGTAAAAGATGCTCTTCCAGACATACAGTACCCGGGCGTTTACAAACTAAAGTGCCTCTGTGGTAGTAGCTACATTGGAGAAACCAAAAGACATATCTCGGACCGCATCCGCGAACATAAAGCAGACTTGAAACACGGTAAGACGAACTCCTCTGCCGTGGCAGATCACTGTTACAATTCAGTGGGCTCACATGACATTGACTTCTCCAAGACGGAGGTTCTTTGCAAACCAACTGGCTACCATGAGAGATTCGTTCATGAGGCCATTCACATATACAAGCACAGAGACAATTTCAACCGAGAAGATGGATTCAGGCTTAGTAACCACTGGAAAGATGTGTTAAATCATTTCTGTTCTTAATTAATTGTAATTTTACGATGACCTTCAGACCGCAGCTCTTTCGCCAGCATTGCCTCTTAATACCTCTCACACCACGGTTAATGGTATGGTTTACAACATGGAGTATACTAGGGCTTCGCAGCTGTCTCTCTCCCCCTCCTCTGTTCCGACCATGGACGAACTCGTCCGTCTGAACGGGGCCCGTAGCTATCCGTGGTACGGAAATTTGAGGGTAAGAATCCACCCATTTTTTCGCCATATAGCATTGTGATATATAACGACTTATGGTTGGTAGCTTAGCTGATTGGAGAATATAGAGTTTATTGATAACATGAAGGTAATTTATATTTTAGTTTTTATTGGTTCACTATATAGTACTGTGAATAGCTCAATGCTAAATTCGCTAAATTCTCCTGTTTTGATTTGTACTAAGTGCCTCGGTGAATGTGTATGCTCTGACTTCAACGTAACTATTTCTGTAGCAGCTACAAGCGAATGCCTTAATTTAGCTATTTCAATGCTAAATTCTATGCTAATTCCTTTTAACAATGGGTGCCTCTGCGGAGGTGTATGCTTTAACTTTTAACATAGCTATTTCTGTGACCAGTCACAAGCTAATCATTCAGCCTTTTCAATGCTAAATTTTATGCTAATTCCTTCGTCAAGGCTCTTTGTTCCTCTCACACAGCTTAAAAGCCGTGATCTGAACGTGGCTCTCTCACTCCAGCGCTGTCCTACCAGACAGTCTCGCTCCCTTCACCTGATGAAGGCCGCTTGTGTTGTGGCCGAAACGTCGTGAGAATATTATTGTGTTATTTTATTTTATCAATTTATTATTTTATTCTCATTCTACGTGACTTTACCGAAAGAACCAAAGAAGATGAATCATTGCAGTCACGAAAGCTTTAAATCGAAACCTATTTATTGAGCCTATTTAATAAGTCTATTTAATAAGCCTATTTAATAAGCCTATTTAATAAGCCTATTTAATAGGCCTATTTAATGAGTCTAAGTTGCTGAAATAAGCCTATTTAATAAGCCTAAGTTGCTGAATAAACCAATTTAATAAGTCTAAGTTGCTGAAATAAGGCTATTTATTAAGCCTAAGTTGCTGAAATAAGCCTATTTAATAAGCCTAAGTTGCTGAAATAAGGCTATTCAATAAGTCTAAGTTGCTGAAATAAGCCTATTTAATGAGGCTATTTAATAAGTCTATTTAATAAGCCTATTTAATAAGCCTATTTAATAAGCCTATTTTAACAAGTCAATTTAATATGTCTATTTAATAAGCCTATTTAATGAGTATTCAATGAGCCTATTTATTAAGCCTATTTATTGAGCATATTTAATAAGCCTATTTATTAAGCCTATTTATTAAGCCTATTTATTGAGCCTATTTAATAAGCCTATTTATTAAGCCTATTTAATACGCCTATTTAATAAGTCTATTTAATAAGCCTATTTAATAAGCCTATTTAATAAGCCTATTTAATATGCCTATTTATTGAGCCTATTTAATAAGTCTATTTAATAAGCCTATTTAATAAGTATTCAATGAGCCTATTTAATCAGTCTATTTAATAAGCCTATTTAATAGGCCTATTTAATAAGTCTAAGTTGCTGAAATAAGCCTATTTAATAAGCCTAAGTTGCTGAAAAGCCTATTTCATAGGCCTAAGTTGCTGAAATAAGCCTTTTTAATAAGTCTAAGTTGAATTTTGATTTAAAGCTTTCGTGACTGCAGTAATTCATATTCTTAGTTTTTTCGGTAAAGTCACGTTGAAGAGAAACAACAAATAACAAAATATATATAAAACAATAAAAAATTCTCACGACGTTTCGTCTCCCCCCTCCTCTTTTCAAAAAATAGATGGACTAGTCCTGGCAAACAGCCAATCGTTGCGCGTGACGCAAACGTTATTTTTATATATATAAATAAATATGCCGTTTTCAAAATAAATTTATGCAAACCGACACACCTGATGATGACCGTTTGAGTTATGGTCGAAACGTCGTGAGAATTTTTTATTGTTTTATATATATTTTGTTATTTTGTTGTTTCTCTTCAACGTGACTTTACCGAAAAAACTAAGAATAAGTCTAAGTTGATGAAATAAGCCTATTTAATAAGCCTAAGTTGCTAAAATAAGCCTTTTTAATGAGGCTGTTTAATAAGTCTATTTAATAAGCCTATTTAATAAGCCTATTTAATGAGCCTATTTAAAAAGCCTATTTAATAAGTCTATTTAATACGTCTATTTAATCCGCCTATTTAATAAGTATTTAACGAGCCTATTTAATAAGCCTATTTATTGAGCCTATTTAATAAGCCTATTTATTAAGCCAATTAAATAAGCCTATTTAATAAGCCTATTTAATAAGTCTATTTAATAAGCCTATTTAATAAGGCTATTTAATAAGCCTATTAATTAAGCCTATTTAATGAGCCTATTTAATAAGCCTATTTATTGAACCTATTTAATAAGTCTATTTAATAAGCCTGTTTAATAAGCCTATTTAATAAGTATTTAATGAGCCTATTTAATAAGCCCAAGTTGCTGAATAAGCCTATTTAATAAGCCTAAGTTGCTGAAATAAGCCTATTTAATAAGCCTAAGTTGCTGAAATAAGGCTATTTAATAAGCCTAAGTTGCTGAAATAAGCCTATTTAATAAGCCTAAGTTGCTGAATAAGCCTATTTAATAAGCCTAAGTTGCTGAAATAAGCCTATTTAATAAGTCTAAGTTGCTGAAATAAGGCTATTTAATAAGCCTAAGTTGCTGAAATAAGCCTATTTAATAAGGCTATTTAATAAGCCTAAGTTGCTGAAATAAGCCTATTTAATAAGGCTATTTAATGAGCCTAAGTTGCTGAAATAAGCCTATTTAATAAGCCGAAGTTTCTGAACTAAGCCTATTTAAAAAGGTATATTTAATAAGTCTAAGTTGCTGAAATAAACCTATTTAAAATGCTATTTAATAAGCCTAAGTTGCTGAAATAAACCTGTTTAATAAGGCTATTTAATAAGCATAAATTGCTGAAATAAGCCTATTTAATAAGCCTAAGTTGCTGAAATAAGCCTATTTAATAAGGCTATTTAATAAGTCTAAGTTACTGAAATAAGCCTATTTAAAAAGCCTAAGTTGCTAAAATAAGCCTATTTAATAAGCCTATTTAATAAGCCTAAGTTGCTGAATAAGCCTATTTAATAAGCCTAAGTTGCTGAAATAAGCCTATTTAATAAGTCTAAGTTGCTGAAATAAGGCTATTTAATAAGCCTAAGTTGCTGAAATAAGCCTATTTAATAAGCCTAAGTTGCTGAAATAAGGCTATTTAATAAGTCTAAGTTGCTGAAATAAGCCTATTTAATAAGTCTAAGTTGCTGAAATAAGCCTATTTAATAAGTCTAAGTTGCTGAAATAAGGCTATTTAATAAGTCTAAGTTGCTGAAATAAGCCTATTTAATCAGTGTAAATTGCTAAAATAAGCCTATTTAATAATCCCAAGTTGCTGAAATAAGCCTATTTAATAAGGCTATTTAATAAGCCTAAGTTGCTGAAAGAAGCCTATTTAATAAGCGTAAGTTGCTGAAATAAGGCTATTTAATAAGTCTAAGTTGCTGAAATAGGCCTATTTAATAAGCCTAAGTTGCTGAAATAAGCCTATTTAATAGGCCTATCTAATAAGTCTAAGTTGCAGAAATAAGCATATTTCATAAGCCTATTTAATGAGCCTAAGTTGCTGAAATGTCTATTTAATAAGTCGATTTAATAAGTCAAAGTTGCTAAAATAAGCCTATTTAATAAGGATATTTAATAAGCCTAAGTTGCTGAAATAAGCCTATTTAATGAGGCTATTTAATGAGCCTAAGTTGCTGAAATAAGCCGATTTAATAAGCCTAAGTTTCTGAACTAAGCCTATTTAAAAAGGTCTACTTAATAAGTCTAAGTTGCTGAAATAAACCTATTTAATAAGCCTAAGTTGCTAAAATAAGCCTATTTAATGAGGCTATTTAATAAGTCCATTTAATAAGCCTATTTAATAAGCCTATTTAATACGCCTATTTAATAAGCCTATTTAATACGCCTATTTAATAAACCTATTTAATAAGTATTTAATGAGCCTATTTATTAAGTCTATTTAAAAAGCCTTTTTAATAAGCCTATTTAATAAGTCTATTTAATAAGCCTATTTAATAGGCCTATTTAATAAGTCTAATTTGCTGAAATAAGCCTATTTAATAAGCCTAAGTTGTTGAATAAACCAATTTAATAAGTCTAAGTTGCTGAAATAAGGCTATTTAATAAGCCTAAGTTGCTGAAATGATCCTATTTAATAAGCCTAAGTTGCTGAAATAAGGCTATTCAATAAGTCTAAGTTGCTGAAATAAGCCTATTTAATAAGCCTAAGTTGCTAAAATAAGCCTATTTAATGAGGCTATTTAATAAGTCTATTTAATAAGCCTATTTAATAAGCCTATTTAAAAAGCCTATTTAATAAGCCTATTTAACAAGTCCATTTAATAAGTCTATTTAATAAGCCTATTTAAAGAGTATTCAATGAGCCTATTTATTAAGCCTATTTGATGAGCCTATTTAATAAGCCTATTTATTAAGCCTATTTATTAAGCCTATTTATTGAGCCTATTTAATAAGCCTATTTATTAAGCCTATTTAATACGCCTATTTAATAAGTATATTTAATAAGCCTATTTAATGAGCCTATTTAATAAGCCTATTTAATAAGCCTATTTATTGAGCCTATTTAATAAGTCTATTTAATAAGCCTATTTAATAAGCCTATTTAATAAGCCTATTTAATAGGACTATTTAATAAGTCTAAGTTGCTGAAATAAGCCTATTTAATAAGCCTAAGTTGCTGAATAAACCAATTTAATAAGTCTAAGTTGCTGAAATAAGGCTATTTAATAAGCCTAAGTTGCTGAAATTAGCCTATTTAATAAGCCTAAGTTGCTGAAATAAGGCTATTCAATAAGTCTAAGTTCCTGAAATAAGCCTATTTAATAAGGCTATTTAATAAGTCTATTTAATAAGCCTATTTAATAAGCCTATTTAATAAGCCTATTTAATAAGCCTATTTAACAAGTCCATTTAATAAGTCTATTTAATAAGCCTATTTAAAGAGTATTCAATGAGCCTATTTATTAAACCTATTTATTGAGCCTATTTAATAAGCCTATTTATTAAGCCTATTTATTAAGCCTATTTATTGAGCCTATTTAATAAGCCTATTTATTAAGTCTATTTAATACGCCTATTTAATAAGTCTATTTAATAAGCCTATTTAATAAGCCTATTTAATAAGCCTATTTAATAAGCCTATTTATTGAGCCTATTTAATAAGTCTATTTAATAAGCCTATTTAATAAGCCTATTTAATAAGCCTATTTAATAGGCCTATTTAATAAGTCAAAGTTGCTGAAATAAGCCTATTTAATAAGCCTAATTTGCTGAATAAACCAATTTAATAAGTCTAAGTTGCTGAAATAAGGCTATTTATTAAGCCTAAGTTGCTGAAATGAGCCTATTTAATAAGCCTAAGTTGCTGAAATAAGGCTATTCAATAAGTCTAAGTTGCTGAAATAAGCCTATTTAATAAGCCTAAGTTGCTAAAATAAGCCTATTTAATGAGGCTATTTAATAAGTCTATTTAATAAGCCTATTTAATAAGCCTATTTAATAAGCCTATTTAATAAGCCTATTTAACAAGTCAATTTAATAAGTCTATTTAATAAGCCTATTTAATATGCCTATTTATTGAGCCTATTTAATAAGTCTATTTAATAAGCCTATTTAATAAGTATTCAATGAGCCTATTTAATCAGTCTATTTAATAAGCCTATTTAATAGGCCTATTTAATAAGTCTAAGTTGCTGAAATAAGCCTATTTAATAAGCCTAAGTTGCTGAAAAGCCTATTTCATAGGCCTAAGTTGCTGAAATAAGCCTTTTAATAAGTCTAAGTTGATGAAATAAGCCTATTTAATAAGCCTAAGTTGCTAAAATAAGCCTATTTAATGAGGCTGTTTAATAAGTCTATTTAATAAGCCTATTTAATAAGCCTATTTAATGAGCCTATTTAAAAAGCCTATTTAATAAGTCTATTTAATACGTCTATTTAATCCGCCTATTTAATAAGTATTTAACGAGCCTATTTAATAAGCCTATTTATTGAGCCTATTTAACAAGCCTATTTATTAAGCCAATTAAATAAGCCTATTTAATAAGCCTATTTAATAAGTCTATTTAATAAGCCTATTTAATAAGGCTATTTAATAAGCCTATTAATTAAGCCTATTTAATGAGCCTATTTAATAAGCCTATTTATTGAACCTATTTAATAAGTCTATTTAATAAGCCTGTTTAATAAGCCTATTTAATAAATATTTAATGAGCCTATTTAATAAGCCCAAGTTGCTGAATAAGCCTATTTAATAAGCCTAAGTTGCTGAAATAAGCCTATTTAATAAGCCTATTTAATAAGCCTAAGTTGCTGAAATAAGGCTATTTAATAAGCCTAAGTTGCTGAAATAAGCCTATTTAATAAGCCTAAGTTGCTGAATAAGCCTATTTAATAAGCCTAAGTTGCTGAAATAAGCCTATTTAATAAGTCTAAGTTGCTGAAATAAGGCTATTTAATAAGCCTAAGTTGCTGAAATAAGCCTATTTAATAAGGCTATTTAATAAGCCTAAGTTGCTGAAATAAGCCTATTTGATAAGGCTATTTAATGAGCCTAAGTTGCTGAAATAAGCCTATTTAATAAGCCGAAGTTTCTGAACTAAGCCTATTTAAAAAGGTATATTTAATAAGTCTAAGTTGCTGAAATAAACCTATTTAAAATGCTATTTAATAAGCCTAAGTTGCTGAAATAAACCTGTTTAATAAGGCTATTTAATAAGCATAAATTGCTGAAATAAGCCAATTTAATAAGCCTAAGTTGCTGAAATAAGGCTATTTAATAAGCCTAAGTTGCTGAAATAAGCCTATTTAATAAGCCTAAGTTGCTGAATAAGCCTATTTAATAAGCCTAAGTTGCTGAAATAAGCCTATTTAATAAGTCTAAGTTGCTGAAATAAGGCTATTTAATAAGCCTAAGTTGCTGAAATAAGCCTATTTAATAAGGCTATTTAATAAGCCTAAGTTGCTGAAATAAGCCTATTTAATAAGGCTATTTAATGAGCCTAAGTTGCTGAAATAAGCCTATTTAATAAGCCGAAGTTTCTGAACTAAGCCTATTTAAAAAGGTATATTTAATAAGTCTAAGTTGCTGAAATAAACCTATTTAAAATGCTATTTAATAAGCCTAAGTTGCTGAAATAAACCTGTTTAATAAGGCTATTTAATAAGCATAAATTGCTGAAATAAGCCTATTTAATAAGCCTAAGTTGCTGAAATAAGCCTATTTAATAAGGCTATTTAATAAGTCTAAGTTACTGAAATAAACCTATTTAAAAAGCCTAAGTTGCTAAAATAAGCCTATTTAATAAGCCTATTTAATAAGCCTAAGTTGCTGAATAAGCCTATTTAATAAGCCTAAGTTGCTGAAATAAGCCTATTTAATAAGTCTAAGTTGCTGAAATAAGGCTATTTAATAAGCCTAAGTTGCTGAAATAAGCCTATTTAATAAGCCTAAGTTGCTGAAATAAGGCTATTTAATAAGTCTAAGTTGCTGAAATAAGCCTATTTAATAAGTCTAAGTTGCTGAAATAAGCCTATTTAATAAGTCTAAGTTGCTGAAATAAGGCTATTTAATAAGTCTAAGTTGCTGAAATAAGCCTATTTAATCAGTGTAAATTGCTAAAATAAGCCTATTTAATAAGCCCAAGTTGCTGAAATAAGCCTATTTAATAAGGCTATTCAATAAGCCTAAGTTGCTGAAAGAAGCCTATTTAATAAGCGTAAGTTGCTGAAATAAGGCTATTTAATAAGTCTAAGTTGCTGAAATAGGCCTATTTAATAAGCCTAAGTTGCTGAAATAAGCCTATTTAATAGGCCTATCTAATAAGTCTAAGTTGCAGAAATAAGCATATTTCATAAGCCTATTTAATGAGCCTAAGTTGCTGAAATGTCTATTTAATAAGTCGATTTAATAAGTCAAAGTTGCTAAAATAAGCCTATTTAATAAGGATATTTAATAAGCCTAAGTTGCTGAAATAAGCCTATTTAATGAGGCTATTTAATGAGCCTAAGTTGCTGAAATAAGCCGATTTAATAAGCCTAAGTTTCTGAACTAAGCCTATTTAAAAAGGTCTACTTAATAAGTCTAAGTTGCTGAAATAAACCTATTTAATAAGCCTAAGTTGCTAAAATAAGCCTATTTAATGAGGCTATTTAATAAGTCCATTTAATAAGCCTATTTAATAAGCCTATTTAATACGCCTATTTAATAAGCGTATTTAATACGCCTATTTAATAAACCTATTTAATAAGTATTTAATGAGCCTATTTATTAAGTCTATTTAAAAAGCCTTTTTAATAAGCCTATTTAATAAGTCTATTTAATAAGCCTATTTAATAGGCCTATTTAATAAGTCTAATTTGCTGAAATAAGCCTATTTAATAAGCCTAAGTTGCTGAAATAAGCCTATTTAATAAGGCTATTTAATAAGTCTAAGTTGCTGAAATAAACCTATTTAAAAAGCCTAAGTTGCTAAAATAAGCCTATTTAATAAGCCTATTTAATAAGCCTAAGTTGCTGAATAAGCCTATTTAATAAGCCTAAGTTGCTGAAATAAGCCTATTTAATAAGTCTAAGTTGCTGAAATAAGGCTATTTAATAAGCCTAAGTTGCTGAAATAAGCCTATTTAATAAGCCTAAGTTGCTGAAATAAGGCTATTTAATAAGTCTAAGTTGCTGAAATAAGCCTATTTAATAAGTCTAAGTTGCTGAAATAAGCCTATTTAATAAGTCTAAGTTGCTGAAATAAGGCTATTTAATAAGTCTAAGTTGCTGAAATAAGCCTATTTAATCAGTGTAAGTTGCTAAAATAAGCCTATTTAATAAGCCCAAGTTGCTGAAATAAGCCTATTTAATAAGGCTATTTAATAAGCCTAAGTTGCTGAAAGAAGCCTATTTAATAAGCGTAAGTTGCTGAAATAAGGCTATTTAATAAGTCTAAGTTGCTGAAATAGGCCTATTTAATAAGCCTAAGTTGCTGAAATAAGCCTATTTAATAAGCCTAAGTTGCTGAAATAAGCCTATTTAATAGGCCTATCTAATAAGTCTAAGTTGCAGAAATAAGCATATTTCATAAGCCTATTTAATGAGCCTAAGTTGCTGAAATGTCTATTTAATAAGTCGATTTAATAAGTCAAAGTTGCTAAAATAAGCCTATTTAATAAGGCTATTTAATTAGCCTAAGTTGCTGAAATAAGCCTATTTAATGAGGCTATTTAATGAGCCTAAGTTGCTGAAATAAGCCGATTTAATAAGCCTAAGTTTCTGAACTAAGCCTATTTAAAAAGGTCTACTTAATAAGTCTAAGTTGCTGAAATAAACCTATTTAATAAGCCTAAGTTGCTAAAATAAGCCTATTTAATGAGGCTATTTAATAAGTCCATTTAATAAGCCTATTTAATAAGCCTATTTAATACGCCTATTTAATAAGCCTATTTAATACGCCTATTTAATAAACCTATTTAATAAGTATTTAATGAGCCTATTTATTAAGTCTATTTAAAAAGCCTTGTTAATAAGCCTATTTAATAAGTCTATTTAATAAGCCTATTTAATAGGCCTATTTAATAAGTCTAAGTTGCTGAAATAAGCCTATTTAATAAGCCTAAGTTGCTGAATAAACCAATTTAATAAGTCTAAGTTGCTGAAATAAGGCTATTTAATAAGCCTAAGTTGCTGAAATGATCCTATTTAATAAGCCTAAGTTGCTGAAATAAGGCTATTCAATAAGTCTAAGTTGCTGAAATAAGCCTATTTAATAAGCCTAAGTTGCTAAAATAAGCCTATTTAATGAGGCTATTTAATAAGTCTATTTAATAAGCCTATTTAATAAGCCTATTTAATAAGCCTATTTAATAAGCCTATTTAACAAGTCCATTTAATAAGTCTATTTAATAAGCCTATTTAAAGAGTATTCAATGAGCCTATTTATTAAGCCTATTTATTGAGCCTATTTAATAAGCCTATTTATTAAGCCTATTTATTAAGCCTATTTATTGAGCCTATTTAATAAGCCTATTTATTAAGCCTATTTAATACGCCTATTTAATAAGTATATTTAATAAGCCTATTTAATGAGCCTATTTAATAAGCCTATTTAATAAGCCTATTTATTGAGCCTATTTAATAAGTCTATTTAATAAGCCTATTTAATAAGCCTATTTAATAAGCCTATTTAATAGGACTATTTAATAAGTCTAAGTTGCTGAAATAAGCCTATTTAATAAGCCTAAGTTGCTGAATAAACCAATTTAATAAGTCTAAGTTGCTGAAATAAGGCTATTTAATAAGCCTAAGTTGCTGAAATGAGCCTATTTAATAAGCCTAAGTTGCTGAAATAAGGCTATTCAATAAGTCTAAGTTCCTGAAATAAGCCTATTTAATAAGCCTAAGTTGCTAAAATAAGCCTATTTAATGAGGCTATTTAATAAGTCTATTTAATAAGCCTATTTAATAAGCCTATTTAATAAGCCTATTTAATAAGCCTATTTAACAAGTCCATTTAATAAGTCTATTTAATAAGCCTATTTAAAGAGTATTCAATGAGCCTATTTATTAAACCTATTTATTGAGCCTATTTAATAAGCCTATTTATTAAGCCTATTTATTAAGCCTATTTATTGAGCCTATTTAATAAGCCTATTTATTAAGTCTATTTAATACGCCTATTTAATAAGTCTATTTAATAAGCCTATTTAATAAGCCTATTTAATAAGCCTATTTAATAAGCCTATTTATTGAGCCTATTTAATAAGTCTATTTAATAAGCCTATTTAATAAGCCTATTTAATAAGCCTATTTAATAGGCCTATTTAATAAGTCAAAGTTGCTGAAATAAGCCTATTTAATAAGCCTAATTTGCTGAATAAACCAATTTAATAAGTCTAAGTTGCTGAAATAAGGCTATTTATTAAGCCTAAGTTGCTGAAATGAGCCTATTTAATAAGCCTAAGTTGCTGAAATAAGGCTATTCAATAAGTCTAAGTTGCTGAAATAAGCCTATTTAATAAGCCTAAGTTGCTAAAATAAGCCTATTTAATGAGGCTATTTAATAAGTCTATTTAATAAGCCTATTTAATAAGCCTATTTAATAAGCCTATTTAATAAGCCTATTTAACAAGTCAATTTAATAAGTCTATTTAATAAGCCTATTTAAAGAGTATTCAATGAGCCTATTTATTAAGCCTATTTATTGAGCCTATTTAATAAGCCTATTTATTAAGCCTATTTATTAAGCCAATTTATTGAGCCTATTTAATAAGCCTATTTATTAAGCCTATTTAATGCGCCTATTTAATAAGTCTATTTAATAAGCCTATTTAATAAGCCTATTTAATAAGCCTATTTAATAAGCCTATTTATTGAGCCTATTTAATACGCCTATTTATTGAACCTATTTAATAAGTCTATTTAATAAGCTTATTTAATAAGCCTATTTAATGAGCCTATTTAATAGGCCTATTTAATAAGTCTAAGTTGCCGAAATATGCCTATTTAATAAGCCTAAGTTGCTGAAAAGCCTATTTCATAGGCCTAAGTTGCTGAAATAAGTCTTTTTAATAAGTCTAAGTTGCTGAAATAAGCCTTTTTAATAAGTCTAAGTTGCTGAAATAAGGCTATTTAATAAGCCTAAGTTGCTGAAATAAGCCTATTTAATAAGCCTAAGTTGCTGAAATAAGGCTATTTAATAAGTCTAAG
Source organism: Petromyzon marinus (assembly GCF_048934315.1). Lineage (NCBI taxonomy): Eukaryota > Metazoa > Chordata > Hyperoartia > Petromyzontiformes > Petromyzontidae > Petromyzon > Petromyzon marinus. Next base: position 236,714 of record NW_027422995.1, on the reverse strand, counting down.
TTGCTGAAATAAGCCTATTTAATAAGTCTAAGTTGCTGAAATAAGCCTATTTAATAAGTCTAAGTTGCTGAAATAAGGCTATTTAATAAGTCTAAGTTGCTGAAATAAGCCTATTTAATCAGCGTAAGTTGCTAAAATAAGCCTATTTAATAAGCCCAAGTTGCTGAAATAAGCCTATTTAATAAGGCTATTTAATAAGCCTAAGTTGCTGAAAGAAGCCTATTTAATAAGCGTAAGTTGCTGAAATAAGGCTATTTAATAAGTCTAAGTTGCTGAAATAGGCCTATTTAATAAGCCTAAGTTGCTGAAATAAGCCTATTTAATAAGCCTAAGTTGCTGAAATAAGCCTATTTAATAGGCCTATCTAATAAGTCTAAGTTGCAGAAATAAGCATATTTCATAAGCCTATTTAATGAGCCTAAGTTGCTGAAATGTCTATTTAATAAGTCGATTTAATAAGTCAAAGTTGCTGAAATAAGCCTATTTCATAAGGCTATTTAATAAGCCTAAGTTGCTGAAATAAACCTATTTAATGAGGCTATTTAATGAGCCTAAGTTGCTGAAATAAGCCGATTTAATAAGCCTAAGTTTCTGAACTAAGCCTATTTAAAAAGGTCTACTTAATAAGTCTAAGTTGCTGAAATAAACCTATTTAATAAGCCTAAGTTGCTAAAATAAGCCTATTTAATGAGGCTATTTAATAAGTCCATTTAATAAGCCTATTTAATAAGCCTATTTAATACGCCTATTTAATAAGCCTATTTAATACGCCTATTTAATAAACCTATTTAATAAGTATTTAATGAGCCTATTTATTAAGTCTATTTAAAAAGCCTTTTTAATAAGCCTATTTAATAAGTCTATTTAATAAGCCTATTTAATAGGCCTATTTAATAAGTCTAAGTTGCTGAAATAAGCCTATTTAATAAGCCTAAGTTGCTGAATAAACCAATTTAATAAGTCTAAGTTGCTGAAATAAGGCTATTTAATAAGCCTAAGTTGCTGAAATGATCCTATTTAATAAGTCTAAGTTGCTGAAATAAGCCTATTTAATAAGCCTAAGTTGCTGAATAAACCAATTTAATAAGTCTAAGTTGCTGAAATAAGGCTATTTAATAAGCCTAAGTTGCTGAAATGAGCCTATTTAATAAGCCTAAGTTGCTGAAATAAGGCTATTCAATAAGTCTAAGTTCCTGAAATAAGCCTATTTAATAAGCCTAAGTTGCTAAAATAAGCCTATTTAATGAGGCTATTTAATAAGTCTATTTAATAAGCCTATTTAATAAGCCTATTTAATAAGCCTATTTAATAAGCCTATTTAACAAGTCCATTTAATAAGTCTATTTAATAAGCCTATTTAAAGAGTATTCAATGAGCCTATTTATTAAACCTATTTATTGAGCCTATTTAATAAGCCTATTTATTAAGCCTATTTATTAAGCCTATTTATTGAGCCTATTTAATAAGCCTATTTATTAAGTCTATTTAATACGCCTATTTAATAAGTCTATTTAATAAGCCTATTTAATAAGCCTATTTAATAAGCCTATTTAATAAGCCTATTTATTGAGCCTATTTAATAAGTCTATTTAATAAGCCTATTTAATAAGCCTATTTAATAAGCCTATTTAATAGGCCTATTTAATAAGTCAAAGTTGCTGAAATAAGCCTATTTAATAAGCCTAATTTGCTGAATAAACCAATTTAATAAGTCTAAGTTGCTGAAATAAGGCTATTTATTAAGCCTAAGTTGCTGAAATGAGCCTATTTAATAAGCCTAAGTTGCTGAAATAAGGCTATTCAATAAGTCTAAGTTGCTGAAATAAGCCTATTTAATAAGGCTATTTAATAAGCCTAAGTTGCTGAAAGAAGCCTATTTAATAAGCGTAAGTTGCTGAAATAAGGCTATTTAATAGGTCTAAGTTGCTGAAATAGGCCTATTTAATAAGCCTAAGTTGCTGAAATAAGCCTATTTAATAAGCCTAAGTTGCTGAAATAAGCCTATTTAATAGGCCTATCTAATAAGTCTAAGTTGCAGAAATAAGCATATTTCATAAGCCTATTTAATGAGCCTAAGTTGCTGAAATGTCTATTTAATAAGTCGATTTAATAAGTCAAAGTTGCTGAAATAAGCCTATTTCATAAGGCTATTTAATAAGCCTAAGTTGCTGAAATAAACCTATTTAATGAGCCTAAGTTGCTGAAATAAGCCGATTTAATAAGCCTAAGTTTCTGAACTAAGCCTATTTAAAAAGGTCTACTTAATAAGTCTAAGTTGCTGAAATAAACCTATTTAATAAGCCTAAGTTGCTAAAATAAGCCTATTTAATGAGGCTATTTAATAAGTCCATTTAATAAGCCTATTTAATAAGCCTATTTAATACGCCTATTTAATAAGCCTATTTAATACGCCTATTTAATAAACCTATTTAATAAGTATTTAATGAGCCTATTTATTAAGTCTATTTAAAAAGCCTTTTTAATAAGCCTATTTAATAAGTCTATTTAATAAGCCTATTTAATAGGCCTATTTAATAAGTCTAAGTTGCTGAAATAAGCCTATTTAATAAGCCTAAGTTGCTGAATAAACCAATTTAATAAGTCTAAGTTGCTGAAATAAGGCTATTTAATAAGCCTAAGTTGCTGAAATGATCCTATTTAATAAGTCTAAGTTGCTGAAATAAGCCTATTTAATAAGCCTAAGTTGCTGAATAAACCAATTTAATAATTCTAAGTTGCTGAATTAAGGCTATTTAATAAGCCTAAGTTGCTGAAATGAGCCTATTTAATAAGCCTAAGTTGCTGAAATAAGGCTATTCAATAAGTCTAAGTTCCTGAAATAAGCCTATTTAATAAGCCTAAGTTGCTAAAATAAGCCTATTTAATGAGGCTATTTAATAAGTCTATTTAATAAGCCTATTTAATAAGCCTATTTAATAAGCCTATTTAATAAGCCTATTTAACAAGTCCATTTAATAAGTCTATTTAATAAGCCTATTTAAAGAGTATTCAATGAGCCTATTTATTAAACCTATTTATTGAGCCTATTTAATAAGTCTATTTAATAAGCCTATTTAATAAGCCTATTTAATAAGCCTATTTAATAGGCCTATTTAATAAGTCAAAGTTGCTGAAATAAGCCTATTTAATAAGCCTAATTTGCTGAATAAACCAATTTAATAAGTCTAAGTTGCTGAAATAAGGCTATTTATTAAGCCTAAGTTGCTGAAATGAGCCTATTTAATAAGCCTAAGTTGCTGAAATAAGGCTATTCAATAAGTCTAAGTTGCTGAAATAAGCCTATTTAATAAGGCTATTTAATAAGCCTAAGTTGCTGAAAGAAGCCTATTTAATAAGCGTAAGTTGCTGAAATAAGGCTATTTAATAAGTCTAAGTTGCTGAAATAGGCCTATTTAATAAGCCTAAGTTGCTGAAATAAGCCTATTTAATAAGCCTAAGTTGCTGAAATAAGCCTATTTAATAGGCCTATCTAATAAGTCTAAGTTGCAGAAATAAGCATATTTCATAAGCCTATTTAATGAGCCTAAGTTGCTGAAATGTCTATTTAATAAGTCGATTTAATAAGTCAAAGTTGCTGAAATAAGCCTATTTCATAAGGCTATTTAATAAGCCTAAGTTGCTGAAATAAACCTATTTAATGAGGCTATTTAATGAGCCTAAGTTGCTGAAATAAGCCGATTTAATAAGCCTAAGTTTCTGAACTAAGCCTATTTAAAAAGGTCTACTTAATAAGTCTAAGTTGCTGAAATAAACCTATTTAATAAGCCTAAGTTGCTAAAATAAGCCTATTTAATGAGGCTATTTAATAAGTCCATTTAATAAGCCTATTTAATAAGCCTATTTAATACGCCTATTTAATAAGCCTATTTAATACGCCTATTTAATAAACCTATTTAATAAGTATTTAATGAGCCTATTTATTAAGTCTATTTAAAAAGCCTTTTTAATAAGCCTATTTAATAAGTCTATTTAATAAGCCTATTTAATAGGCCTATTTAATAAGTCTAAGTTGCTGAAATAAGCCTATTTAATAAGCCTAAGTTGCTGAATAAACCAATTTAATAAGTCTAAGTTGCTGAAATAAGGCTATTTAATAAGCCTAAGTTGCTGAAATGATCCTATTTAATAAGTCTAAGTTGCTGAAATAAGCCTATTTAATAAGCCTAAGTTGCTGAATAAACCAATTTAATAAGTCTAAGTTGCTGAAATAAGGCTATTTAATAAGCCTAAGTTGCTGAAATGAGCCTATTTAATATGCCTAAGTTGCTGAAATAAGGCTATTCAATAAGTCTAAGTTCCTGAAATAAGCCTATTTAATAAGCCTAAGTTGCTAAAATAAGCCTATTTAATGAGGCTATTTAATAAGTCTATTTAATAAGCCTATTTAATAAGCCTATTTAATAAGCCTATTTAATAAGCCTATTTAACAAGTCCATTTAATAAGTCTATTTAATAAGCCTATTTAAAGAGTATTCAATGAGCCTATTTATTAAACCTATTTATTGAGCCTATTTAATAAGCCTATTTATTAAGCCTATTTATTAAGCCTATTTATTGAGCCTATTTAATAAGCCTATTTATTAAGTCTATTTAATACGCCTATTTAATAAGTCTATTTAATAAGCCTATTTAATAAGCCTATTTAATAAGCCTATTTAATAAGCCTATTTATTGAGCCTATTTAATAAGTCTATTTAATAAGCCTATTTAATAAGCCTATTTAATAAGCCTATTTAATAGGCCTATTTATTAAGTCAAAGTTGCTGAAATAAGCCTATTTAATAAGCCTAATTTGCTGAATAAACCAATTTAATAAGTCTAAGTTGCTGAAATAAGGCTATTTATTAAGCCTAAGTTGCTGAAATGAGCCTATTTAATAAGCCTAAGTTGCTGAAATAAGGCTATTCAATAAGTCTAAGTTGCTGAAATAAGCCTATTTAATAAGCCTAAGTTGCTAAAATAAGCCTATTTAATGAGGCTATTTAATAAGTCTATTTAATAAGCCTATTTAATAAGCCTATTTAATAAGCCTATTTAATAAGCCTATTTAACAAGTCAATTTAATAAGTCTATTTAATAAGCCTATTTAAAGAGTATTCAATGAGCCTATTTATTAAGCCTATTTATTGAGCCTATTTAATAAGCCTATTTATTAAGCCTATTTATTAAGCCAATTTATTGAGCCTATTTAATAAGCCTATTTATTAAGCCTATTTAATGCGCCTATTTAATAAGTCTATTTAATAAGCCTATTTAATAAGCCTATTTAATAAGCCTATTTAATAAGCCTATTTATTGAGCCTATTTAATACGCCTATTTATTGAACCTATTTAATAAGTCTATTTAATAAGCTTATTTAATAAGCCTATTTAATGAGCCTATTTAATAGGCCTATTTAATAAGTCTAAGTTGCTGAAATATGCCTATTTAATAAGCCTAAGTTGCTGAAAAGCCTATTTCATAGGCCTAAGTTGCTGAAATAAGTCTTTTTAATAAGTCTAAGTTGCTGAAATAAGCCTATTTAATAAGTCTAAGTTGCTGAAATAAGGCTATTTAATAAGCCTAAGTTGCTGAAATAAGCCTATTTAATAAGCCTAAGTTGCTGAAATAAGGCTATTTAATAAGTCTAAGTTGCTGAAATAAGCCTATTTAATAAGTCTAAGTTGCTGAAATAAGCCTATTTAATAAGTCTAAGTTGCTGAAATAAGGCTATTTAATAAGTCTAAGTTGCTGAAATAAGCCTATTTAATCAGCGTAAGTTGCTAAAATAAGCCTATTTAATAAGCCCAAGTTGCTGAAATAAGCCTATTTAATAAGGCTATTTAATAAGCCTAAGTTGCTGAAAGAAGCCTATTTAATAAGCATAAGTTGCTGAAATAAGGCTATTTAATAAGTCTAAGTTGCTGAAATAGGCCTATTTAATAAGCCTACGTTGCTGAAATAAGCATATTTAATAAGCCTAAGTTGCTGAAATAAGCCTATTTAATAGGCCTATCTAATAAGTCTAAGTTGCAGAAATAAGCATATTTCATAAGCCTATTTAATGAGCCTAAGTTGCTGAAATGTCTATTTAATAAGTCGATTTAATAAGTCAAAGTTGCTGAAATAAGCCTATTTCATAAGGCTATTTAATAAGCCTAAGTTGCTGAAATAAGCCTATTTAATGAGGCTATTTAATGATCCTAAGTTGCTGAAATAAGCCGATTTAATAAGCCTAAGTTTCTGAACTACGCCTATTTAAAAAGGTCTACTTAATAAGTCTAAGTTGCTGAAATAAACCTATTTAATAAGCCTAAGTTGCTAAAATAAGCCTATTTAATGAGGCTATTTAATAAGTCCATTTAATAAGCCTATTTAATAAGCCTATTTAATACGCCTATTTAATAAGCCTATTTAATACGCCTATTTAATAAACCTATTTAATAAGTATTTAATGAGCCTATTTATTAAGTCTATTTAAAAAGCCTTTTTAATAAGCCTATTTAATAAGTCTATTTAATAAGCCTATTTAATAGGCCTATTTAATAAGTCTAAGTTGCTGAAATAAGCCTATTTAATAAGCCTAAGTTGCTGAATAAACCAATTTAATAAGTCTAAGTTGCTGAAATAAGGCTATTTAATAAGCCTAAGTTGCTGAAATGATCCTATTTAATAAGCCTAAGTTGCTGAAATAAGGCTATTCAATAAGTCTAAGTTGCTGAAATAAGCCTATTTAATAAGCCTAAGTTGCTAAAATAAGCCTATTTAATGAGGCTATTTAATAAGTCTATTTAATAAGCCTATTTAATAAGCCTATTTAATAAGCCTATTTAATAAGCCTATTTAACAAGTCCATTTAATAAGTCTATTTAATAAGCCTATTTAAAGAGTATTCAATGAGCCTATTTATTAAGCCTATTTATTGAGCCTATTTAATAAGCCTATTTATTAAGCCTATTTATTAAGCCTATTTAATACGCCTATTTAATAAGTATATTTAATAAGCCTATTTAATGAGCCTATTTAATAAGCCTATTTAATAAGCCTATTTAATAAGTCTATTTAATAAGCCTATTTAATAAGCCTATTTAATAAGCCTATTTAATAGGACTATTTAATAAGTCTAAGTTGCTGAAATAAGCCTATTTAATAAGCCTAAGTTGCTGAATAAACCAATTTAATAAGTCTAAGTTGCTGAAATAAGGCTATTTAATAAGCCTAAGTTGCTGAAATGAGCCTATTTAATAAGCCTAAGTTGCTCAAATAAGGCTATTCAATAAGTCTAAGTTCCTGAAATAAGCCTATTTAATAAGCCTAAGTTGCTAAAATAAGCCTATTTAATGAGGCTATTTAATAAGTCTATTTAATAAGCCTATTTAATAAGCCTATTTAATAAGCCTATTTAATAAGCCTATTTAACAAGTCCATTTAATAAGTCTATTTAATAAGCCTATTTAAAGAGTATTCAATGAGCCTATTTATTAAACCTATTTATTGAGCCTATTTAATAAGCCTATTTATTAAGCCTATTTATTAAGCCTATTTATTGAGCCTATTTAATAAGCCTATTTATTAAGTCTATTTAATACGCCTATTTAATAAGTCTATTTAATAAGCCTATTTAATAAGCCTATTTAATAAGCCTATTTAATAAGCCTATTTATTGAGCCTATTTAATAAGTCTATTTAATAAGCCTATTTAATAAGCCTATTTAATAAGCCTATTTAATAGGCCTATTTAATAAGTCAAAGTTGCTGAAATAAGCCTATTTAATAAGCCTAATTTGCTGAATAAACCAATTTAATAAGTCTAAGTTGCTGAAATAAGGCTATTTATTAAGCCTAAGTTGCTGAAATGAGCCTATTTAATAAGCCTAAGTTGCTGAAATAAGGCTATTCAATAAGTCTAAGTTGCTGAAATAAGCCTATTTAATAAGGCTATTTAATAAGCCTAAGTTGCTGAAAGAAGCCTATTTAATAAGCGTAAGTTGCTGAAATAAGGCTATTTAATAAGTCTAAGTTGCTGAAATAGGCCTATTTAATAAGCCTAAGTTGCTGAAATAAGCCTATTTAATAAGCCTAAGTTGCTGAAATAAGCCTATTTAATAGGCCTATCTAATAAGTCTAAGTTGCAGAAATAAGCATATTTCATAAGCCTATTTAATGAGCCTAAGTTGCTGAAATGTCTATTTAATAAGTCGATTTAATAAGTCAAAGTTGCTGAAATAAGCCTATTTCATAAGGCTATTTAATAAGCCTAAGTTGCTGAAATAAACCTATTTAATGAGGCTATTTAATGAGCCTAAGTTGCTGAAATAAGCCGATTTAATAAGCCTAAGTTTCTGAACTAAGCCTATTTAAAAAGGTCTACTTAATAAGTCTAAGTTGCTGAAATAAACCTATTTAATAAGCCTAAGTTGCTAAAATAAGCCTATTTAATGAGGCTATTTAATAAGTCCATTTAATAAGCCTATTTAATAAGCCTATTTAATACGCCTATTTAATAAGCCTATTTAATACGCCTATTTAATAAACCTATTTAATAAGTATTTAATGAGCCTATTTATTAAGTCTATTTAAAAAGCCTTTTTAATAAGCCTATTTAATAAGTCTATTTAATAAGCCTATTTAATAGGCCTATTTAATAAGTCTAAGTTGCTGAAATAAGCCTATTTAATAAGCCTAAGTTGCTGAATAAACCAATTTAATAAGTCTAAGTTGCTGAAATAAGGCTATTTAATAAGCCTAAGTTGCTGAAATGATCCTATTTAATAAGTCTAAGTTGCTGAAATAAGCCTATTTAATAAGCCTAAGTTGCTGAATAAACCAATTTAATAAGTCTAAGTTGCTGAAATAAGGCTATTTAATAAGCCTAAGTTGCTGAAATGAGCCTATTTAATAAGCCTAAGTTGCTGAAATAAGGCTATTCAATAAGTCTAAGTTCCTGAAATAAGCCTATTTAATAAGCCTAAGTTGCTAAAATAAGCCTATTTAATGAGGCTATTTAATAAGTCTATTTAATAAGCCTATTTAATAAGCCTATTTAATAAGCCTATTTAATAAGCCTATTTAACAAGTCCATTTAATAAGTCTATTTAATAAGCCTATTTAAAGAGTATTCAATGAGCCTATTTATTAAACCTATTTATTGAGCCTATTTAATAAGCCTATTTATTAAGCCTATTTATTAAGCCTATTTATTGAGCCTATTTAATAAGCCTATTTATTAAGTCTATTTAATACGCCTATTTAATAAGTCTATTTAATAAGCCTATTTAATAAGCCTATTTAATAAGCCTATTTAATAAGCCTATTTATTGAGCCTATTTAATAAGTTTATTTAATAAGCCTATTTAATAAGCCTATTTAATAAGCCTATTTAATAGGCCTATTTAATAAGTCAAAGTTGCTGAAATAAGCCTATTTAATAAGCCTAATTTGCTGAATAAACCAATTTAATAAGTCTAAGTTGCTGAAATAAGGCTATTTATTAAGCCTAAGTTGCTGAAATGAGCCTATTTAATAAGCCTAAGTTGCTGAAATAAGGCTATTCAATAAGTCTAAGTTGCTGAAATAAGCCTATTTAATAAGCCTAAGTTGCTAAAATAAGCCTATTTAATGAGGCTATTTAATAAGTCTATTTAATAAGCCTATTTAATAAGCCTATTTAATAAGCCTATTTAATAAGCCTATTTAACAAGTCAATTTAATAAGTCTATTTAATAAGCCTATTTAAAGAGTATTCAATGAGCCTATTTATTAAGCCTATTTATTGAGCCTATTTAATAAGCCTATTTATTAAGCCTATTTATTAAGCCAATTTATTGAGCCTATTTAATAAGCCTATTTATTAAGCCTATTTAATGCGCCTATTTAATAAGTCTATTTAATAAGCCTATTTAATAAGCCTATTTAATAAGCCTATTTAATAAGCCTATTTATTGAGCCTATTTAATACGCCTATTTATTGAACCTATTTAATAAGTCTATTTAATAAGCTTATTTAATAAGCCTATTTAATGAGCCTATTTAATAGGCCTATTTAATAAGTCTAAGTTGCTGAAATATGCCTATTTAATAAGCCTAAGTTGCTGAAAAGCCTATTTCATAGGCCTAAGTTGCTGAAATAAGTCTTTTTAATAAGTCTAAGTTGCTGAAATAAGCCTATTTAATAAGTCTAAGTTGCTGAAATAAGGCTATTTAATAAGCATAAGTTGCTGAAATAAGCCTATTTAATAAGCCTAAGTTGCTGAAATAAGGCTATTTAATAAGTCTAAGTTGCTGAAATAAGCCTATTTAATAAGTCTAAGTTGCTGAAATAAGCCTATTTAATAAGTCTAAGTTGCTGAAATAAGGCTATTTAATAAGTCTAAGTTGCTGAAATAAGCCTATTTAATCAGCGTAAGTTGCTAAAATAAGCCTATTTAATAAGCCCAAGTTGCTGAAATAAGCCTATTTAATAAGGCTATTTAATAAGCCTAAGTTGCTGAAAGAAGCCTATTTAATAAGCATAAGTTGCTGAAATAAGGCTATTTAATAAGTCTAAGTTGCTGAAATAGGCCTATTTAATAAGCCTACGTTGCTGAAATAAGCATATTTAATAAGCCTAAGTTGCTGAAATAAGCCTATTTAATAGGCCTATCTAATAAGTCTAAGTTGCAGAAATAAGCATATTTCATAAGCCTATTTAATGAGCCTAAGTTGCTGAAATGTCTATTTAATAAGTCGATTTAATAAGTCAAAGTTGCTGAAATAAGCCTATTTCATAAGGCTATTTAATAAGCCTAAGTTGCTGAAATAAGCCTATTTAATGAGGCTATTTAATGAGCCTAAGTTGCTGAAATAAGCCGATTTAATAAGCCTAAGTTTCTGAACTACGCCTATTTAAAAAGGTCTACTTAATAAGTCTAAGTTGCTGAAATAAACCTATTTAATAAGCCTAAGTTGCTAAAATAAGCCTATTTAATGAGGCTATTTAATAAGTCCATTTAATAAGCCTATTTAATAAGCCTATTTAATACGCCTATTTAATAAGCCTATTTAATACGCCTATTTAATAAACCTATTTAATAAGTATTTAATGAGCCTATTTATTAAGTCTATTTAAAAAGCCTTTTTAATAAGCCTATTTAATAAGTCTATTTAATAAGCCTATTTAATAGGCCTATTTAATAAGTCTAAGTTGCTGAAATAAGCCTATTTAATAAGCCTAAGTTGCTGAATAAACCAATTTAATAAGTCTAAGTTGCTGAAATAAGGCTATTTAATAAGCCTAAGTTGCTGAAATGATCCTATTTAATAAGCCTAAGTTGCTGAAATAAGGCTATTCAATAAGTCTAAGTTGCTGAAATAAGCCTATTTAATAAGCCTAAGTTGCTAAAATAAGCCTATTTAATGAGGCTATTTAATAAGTCTATTTAATAAGCCTATTTAATAAGCCTATTTAATAAGCCTATTTAATAAGCCTATTTAACAAGTCCATTTAATAAGTCTATTTAATAAGCCTATTTAAAGAGTATTCAATGAGCCTATTTATTAAGCCTATTTATTGAGCCTATTTAATACGCCTATTTATTAAGCCTATTTATTAAGCCTATTTAATACGCCTATTTAATAAGTATATTTAATAAGCCTATTTAATGAGCCTATTTAATAAGCCTATTTAATAAGCCTATTTAATAAGTCTATTTAATAAGCCTATTTAATAAGCCTATTTAATAAGCCTATTTAATAGGACTATTTAATAAGTCTAAGTTGCTGAAATAAGCCTATTTAATAAGCCTAAGTTGCTGAATAAACCAATTTAATAAGTCTAAGTTGCTGAAATAAGGCTATTTAATAAGCCTAAGTTGCTGAAATGAGCCTATTTAATAAGCCTAAGTTGCTGAAATAAGGCTATTCAATAAGTCTAAGTTCCTGAAATAAGCCTATTTAATAAGCCTAAGTTGCTAAAATAAGCCTATTTAATGAGGCTATTTAATAAGTCTATTTAATAAGCCTATTTAATAAGCCTATTTAATAAGCCTATTTAATAAGCCTATTTAACAAGTCCATTTAATAAGTCTATTTAATAAGCCTATTTAAAGAGTATTCAATGAGCCTATTTATTAAACCTATTTATTGAGCCTATTTAATAAGCCTATTTATTAAGCCTATTTATTAAGCCTATTTATTGAGCCTATTTAATAAGCCTATTTATTAAGTCTATTTAATACGCCTATTTAATAAGTCTATTTAATAAGCCTATTTAATAAGCCTATTTAATAAGCCTATTTAATAAGCCTATTTATTGAGCCTATTTAATAAGTCTATTTAATAAGTCTATTTAATAAGCCTATTTAATAAGCCTATTTAATAGGCCTATTTAATAAGTCAAAGTTGCTGAAATAAGCCTATTTAATAAGCCTAATTTGCTGAATAAACCAATTTAATAAGTCTAAGTTGCTGAAATAAGGCTATTTATTAAGCCTAAGTTGCTGAAATGAGCCTATTTAATAAGCCTAAGTTGCTGAAATAAGGCTATTCAATAAGTCTAAGTTGCTGAAATAAGCCTATTTAATAAGCCTAAGTTGCTCAAATAAGCCTATTTAATGAGGCTATTTAATAAGTCTATTTAATAAGCCTATTTAATAAGCCTATTTAATAAGCCTATTTAATAAGCCTATTTAACAAGTCAATTTAATAAGTCTATTTAATAAGCCTATTTAAAGAGTATTCAATGAGCCTATTTATTAAGCCTATTTATTGAGCCTATTTAATAAGCCTATTTATTAAGCCTATTTATTAAGCCAATTTATTGAGCCTATTTAATAAGCCTATTTATTAAGCCTATTTAATAAACCTATTTAATAAGCCTATTTATTGAGCCTATTTAATAAGTCTATTTAATAAGCCTATTTAATAAGCCTATTTAATAAGCCTATTTATTGAGCCTATTTAATAAGTCTATTTAATAAGCCTATTTAATAAGTATTTAATGAGCCTATTTAATCAGTCTATTTAATAAGCCTATTTAATAGGCCTATTTAATAAGTCTAAGTTGCTGAAATATGCCTATTTAATAAGCCTAAGTTGCTGAAAAGCCTATTTCATAGGCCTAAGTTGCTGAAATAAGTCTTTTTAATAAGTCTAAGTTGCTGAAATAAGCCTATTTAATAAGTCTAAGTTGCTGAAATAAGGCTATTTAATAAGCCTAAGTTGCTGAAATAAGCCTATTTAATAAGCCTAAGTTGCTGAAAAAAGGCTATTTAATAAGTCTAAGTTGCTGAAATAAGCCTATTTAATAAGTCTAAGTTGCTGAAATAAGCCTATTTAATAAGTCTAAGTTGCTGAAATAAGGCTATTTAATAAGTCTAAGTTGCTGAAATAAGCCTATTTAATCAGCGTAAGTTGCTAAAATAAGCCTATTTAATAAACCCAAGTTGCTGAAATAAGCCTATTTAATAAGGCTATTTAATAAGCCTAAGTTGCTGAAAGAAGCCTATTTAATAAGCGTAAGTTGCTGAAATAAGGCTATTTAATAAGTCTAAGTTGCTGAAATAGGCCTATTTAATAAGCCTAAGTTGCTGAAATAAGCCTATTTAATAAGCCTAAGTTGCTGAAATAAGCCTATTTAATAGGCCTATCTAATAAGTCTAAGTTGCAGAAATAAGCATATTTCATAAGCCTATTTAATGAGCCTAAGTTGCTGAAATGTCTATTTAATAAGTCGATTTAATAAGTCAAAGTTGCTAAAATAAGCCTATTTCATAAGGCTATTTAATAAGCCTAAGTTGCTGAAATAAGCCTATTTAATGAGGCTATTTAATGAGCCTAAGTTGCTGAAATAAGCCGATTTAATAAGCCTAAGTTTCTGAACTAAGCCTATTTAAAAAGGTCTACTTAATAAGTCTAAGTTGCTGAAATAAACCTATTTAATAAGCCTAAGTTGCTAAAATAAGCCTATTTAATGAGGCTATTTAATACGCCTATTTAATAAACCTATTTAATAAGTATTTAATGAGCCTATTTATTAAGTCTATTTAAAAAGCCTTTTTAATAAGCCTATTTAATAAGTCTATTTAATAAGCCTATTTAATAGGCCTATTTAATAAGTCTAAGTTGCTGAAATAAGCCTATTTAATAAGCCTAAGTTGCTGAATAAACCAATTTAATAAGTCTAAGTTGCTGAAATAAGGCTATTTAATAAGCCTAAGTTGCTGAAATGATCCTATTTAATAAGCCTAAGTTGCTGAAATAAGGCTATTCAATAAGTCTAAGTTGCTGAAATAAGCCTATTTAATAAGCCTAAGTTGCTAAAATAAGCCTATTTAATGAGGCTATTTAATAAGTCTATTTAATAAGCCTATTTAATAAGCCTATTTAATAAGCCTATTTAATAAGCCTATTTAACAAGTCCATTTAATAAGTCTATTTAATAAGCCTATTTAAAGAGTATTCAATGAGCCTATTTATTAAGCCTATTTATTGAGCCTATTTAATAAGCCTATTTATTAAGCCTATTTATTAAGCCTATTTATTGAGCCTATTTAATAAGCCTATTTATTAAGCCTATTTAATACGCCTATTTAATAAGTATATTTAATAAGCCTATTTAATGAGCCTATTTAATAAGCCTATTTAATAAGCCTATTTATTGAGCCTATTTAATAAGTCTATTTAATAAGCCTATTTAATAAGCCTATTTAATAAGCCTATTTAATAGGACTATTTAATAAGTCTAAGTTGCTGAAATAAGCCTATTTAATAAGCCTAAGTTGCTGAATAAACCAATTTAATAAGTCTAAGTTGCTGAAATAAGGCTATTTAATAAGCCTAAGTTGCTGAAATGAGCCTATTTAATAAGCCTAAGTTGCTGAAATAAGGCTATTCAATAAGTCTAAGTTCCTGAAATAAGCCTATTTAATAAGCCTAAGTTGCTAAAATAAGCCTATTTAATGAGGCTATTTAATAAGTCTATTTAATAAGCCTATTTAATAAGCCTATTTAATAAGCCTATTTAATAAGCCTATTTAACAAGTCCATTTAATAAGTCTATTTAATAAGCCTATTTAAAGAGTATTCAATGAGCCTATTTATTAAACCTATTTATTGAGCCTATTTAATAAGCCTATTTATTAAGCCTATTTATTAAGCCTATTTATTGAGCCTATTTAATAAGCCTATTTATTAAGTCTATTTAATACGCCTATTTAATAAGTCTATTTAATAAGCCTATTTAATAAGCCTATTTAATAAGCCTATTTATTGAGCCTATTTAATAAGTCTATTTAATAAGCCTATTTAATAAGCCTATTTAATAAGCCTATTTAATAGGCCTATTTAATAAGTCAAAGTTGCTGAAATAAGCCTATTTAATAAGCCTAATTTGCTGAATAAACCAATTTAATAAGTCTAAGTTGCTGAAATAAGGCTATTTATTAAGCCTAAGTTGCTGAAATGAGCCTATTTAATAAGCCTAAGTTGCTGAAATAAGGCTATTCAATAAGTCTAAGTTGCTGAAATAAGCCTATTTAATAAGCCTAAGTTGCTAAAATAAGCCTATTTAATGAGGCTATTTAATAAGTCTATTTAATAAGCCTATTTAATAAGCCTATTTAATAAGCCTATTTAATAAGCCTATTTAACAAGTCAATTTAATAAGTCTATTTAATAAGCCTATTTAAAGAGTATTCAATGAGCCTATTTATTAAGCCTATTTATTGAGCCTATTTAATAAGCCTATTTATTAAGCCTATTTATTAAGCCAATTTATTGAGCCTATTTAATAAGCCTATTTATTAAGCCTATTTAATGCCTATTTAATAAGTCTATTTAATAAGCCTATTTAATAAGCCTATTTAATAAGCCTATTTAATAAGCCTATTTATTGAGCCTATTTAATAAGTCTATTTAATAAGCCTATTTAATAAGTATTTAATGAGCCTATTTAATCAGTCTATTTAATAAGCCTATTTAATAGGCCTATTTAATAAGTCTAAGTTGCTGAAATATGCCTATTTAATAAGCCTAAGTTGCTGAAAAGCCTATTTCATAGGCCTAAGTTGCTGAAATAAGTCTTTTTAATAAGTCTAAGTTGCTGAAATAAGCCTATTTAATAAGCCTAAGTTGCTAAAATAAGCCTATTTAATGAGGCTGTTTAATAAGTCTATTTAATAAGCCTATTTAATAAGCCTATTTAATGAGCCTATTTAAAAAGCCTATTTAATAAGTCTATTTAATACGTCTATTTAATACGCCTATTTAATAAGTATTTAACGAGCCTATTTAATAAGCCTATTTATTGAGCCTATTTAATAAGCCTATTTATTAAGCCAATTAAATAAGCCTATTTAATAAGCCTATTTAATAAGTCTATTTAATAAGCCTATTTAATAAGGCTATTTAATAAGCCTATTAATTAAGCCTATTTAATGAGCCTATTTAATAAGCCTATTTATTGAACCTATTTAATAAGTCTATTTAATAAGCCTGTTTAATAAGCCTATTTAATAAGTATTTAATGAGCCTATTTAATAAGCCCAAGTTGCTGAATAAGCCTATTTAATAAGCCTAAGTTGCTGAAATAAGCCTATTTAATAAGCCTATTTAATAAGCCTAAGTTGCTGAATAAGCCTATTTAATAAGCCTAAGTTGCTGAAATAAGCCTATTTAATAAGTCTAAGTTTCTGAAATAAGGCAATTTAATAAGCCTAAGTTGCTTAAATAAGCCTATTTAATAAGCCTAAGTTGCTGAATAAGCCTATTTAATAAGCCTAAGTTGCTGAAATAAGCCTATTTAATAAGTCTAAGTTGCTGAAATAAGGCTATTTAATAAGCCTAAGTTGCTGAAATAAGCCTATTTAATAAGCCTAAGTTGCTGAAATAAGGCTATTTAATAAGTCTAAGTTGCTGAAATAAGCCTATTTAATAAGTCTAAGTTGCTGAAATAAGCCTATTTAGTAAGTCTAAGTTGCTGAAATAAGGCTATTTAATAAGTCTAAGTTACTGAAATAAGCCTATTTAATCAGCGTAAGTTGCTAAAATAAGCCTATTTAATAAGCCCAAGTTGCTGAAATAAGCCTATTTAATAAGGCTATTTAATAAGCCTAAGTTGCTGAAAGAAGCCTATTTAATAAGCGTAAGTTGATGAAATAAGGCAATTTAATAAGTCTAAGTTGCTGAAATAGGCCTATTTAATAAGCCTAAGTTGCTGAAATAAGCCTATTTAATAAGCCTAAGTTGCTGAAATAAGCCTATTTAATAGGCCTATCTAATAAGTCTAAGTTGCAGAAATAAGCATATTTCATAAGCCTATTTAATGAGCCTAAGTTGCTGAAATGTCTATTTAATAAGTCGATTTAATAAGTCAAAGTTGCTAAAATAAGCCTATTTAATAAGGCTATTTAATAAGCCTAAGTTGCTGAAATAAGCCTATTTAATGAGGCTATTTAATGAGCCTAAGTTGCTGAAATAAGCCTATTTAATAAGTCTAAGTTGCTGAAATAAGGCTATTTAATAAGCCTAAGTTGCTGAAATAAGCCTATTTAATAAGCCTTAGTTGCTGAAATAAGGCTATTTAATAAGTCTAAGTTGCTGAAATAAGCCTATTTAATAAGTCTAAGTTGCTGAAATAAGCCTATTTAGTAAGTCTAAGTTGCTGAAATAAGGCTATTTAATAAGTCTAAGTTACTGAAATAAGCCTATTTAATCAGCGTAAGTTGCTAAAATAAGCCTATTTAATAAGCCCAAGTTGCTGAAATAAGCCTATTTAATAAGGCTATTTAATAAGCCTAAGTTGCTGAAAGAAGCCTATTTAATAAGCGTAAGTTGATGAAATAAGGCAATTTAATAAGTCTAAGTTGCTGAAATAGGCCTATTTAATAAGCCTAAGTTGCTGAAATAAGCCTATTTAATAAGCCTAAGTTGCTGAAATAAGCCTATTTAATAGGCCTATCTAATAAGTCTAAGTTGCAGAAATAAGCATATTTCATAAGCCTATTTAATGAGCCTAAGTTGCTGAAATGTCTATTTAATAAGTCGATTTAATAAGTCAAAGTTGCTAAAATAAGCCTATTTAATAAGGCTATTTAATAAGCCTAAGTTGCTGAAATAAGCCTATTTAATGAGGCTATTTAATGAGCCTAAGTTGCTGAAATAAGCCTATTTAATAAGTCTAAGTTGCTGAAATAAGGCTATTTAATAAGCCTAAGTTGCTGAAATAAGCCTATTTAATAAGCCTTAGTTGCTGAAATAAGGCTATTTAATAAGTCTAAGTTGCTGAAATAAGCCTATTTAATAAGTCTAAGTTGCTGAAATAAGCCTATTTAGTAAGTCTAAGTTGCTGAAATAAGGCTATTTAATAAGTCTAAGTTACTGAAATAAGCCTATTTAATCAGCGTAAGTTGCTAAAATAAGCCTATTTAATAAGCCCAAGTTGCTGAAATAAGCCTATTTAATAAGGCTATTTAATAAGCCTAAGTTGCTGAAAGAAGCCTATTTAATAAGCGTAAGTTGATGAAATAAGGCAATTTAATAAGTCTAAGTTGCTGAAATAGGCCTATTTAATAAGCCTAAGTTGCTGAAATAAGCCTATTTAATAAGCCTAAGTTGCTGAAATAAGCCTATTTAATAGGCCTATCTAATAAGTCTAAGTTGCAGAAATAAGCATATTTCATAAGCCTATTTAATGAGCCTAAGTTGCTGAAATGTCTATTTAATAAGTCGATTTAATAAGTCAAAGTTGCTAAAATAAGCCTATTTAATAAGGCTATTTAATAAGCCTAAGTTGCTGAAATAAGCCTATTTAATGAGGCTATTTAATGAGCCTAAGTTGCTGAAATAAGCCTATTTAATAAGTCTAAGTTGCTGAAATAAGGCTATTTAATAAGCCTAAGTTGCTGAAATAAGCCTATTTAATAAGCCTTAGTTGCTGAAATAAGGCTATTTAATAAGTCTAAGTTGCTGAAATAAGCCTATTTAATAAGTCTAAGTTGCTGAAATAAGCCTATTTAGTAAGTCTAAGTTGCTGAAATAAGGCTATTTAATAAGTCTAAGTTACTGAAATAAGCCTATTTAATCAGCGTAAGTTGCTAAAATAAGCCTATTTAATAAGCCCAAGTTGCTGAAATAAGCCTATTTAATAAGGCTATTTAATAAGCCTAAGTTGCTGAAAGAAGCCTATTTAATAAGCGTAAGTTGATGAAATAAGGCAATTTAATAAGTCTAAGTTGCTGAAATAGGCCTATTTAATAAGCCTAAGTTGCTGAAATAAGCCTATTTAATAAGCCTAAGTTGCTGAAATAAGCCTATTTAATAGGCCTATCTAATAAGTCTAAGTTGCAGAAATAAGCATATTTCATAAGCCTATTTAATGAGCCTAAGTTGCTGAAATGTCTATTTAATAAGTCGATTTAATAAGTCAAAGTTGCTAAAATAAGCCTATTTAATAAGGCTATTTAATAAGCCTAAGTTGCTGAAATAAGCCTATTTAATGAGGCTATTTAATGAGCCTAAGTTGCTGAAATAAGCCGATTTAATAAGCCTAAGTTTCTGAACTAAGCCTATTTAAAAAGGTATATTTAATAAGTCTAAGTTGCTGAAATAAACCTATTTAAAAATGGTATTTAATAGGCCCAAGTTACTGAAATAAACCTGATTAATAAGGCTATTTAATAACCGTAAGTTGCTGAAATAAGCCTATTTAATAAGCCTAAGTTGCTGAAATAAGCCTATTTAATAAGGCTATTTAATAAGTCTAAGTTGCTGACATAAACCTATTTAATAAGCCTAAGTTGCTAAAATAAGCCTATTTAATGAGGCTATTTAATAAGTCCATTTAATAAGCCTATTTAATAAGCCTATTTAATACGCCTATTTAATAAGCCTATTTAATACGCCTATTTAATAAACCTATTTAATAAGTATTAATGAGCCTATTTATTAAGTCTATTTAATAAGCCTTTTTAATAAGCCTATTTAATAAGTCTATTTAATAAGCCTATTTAATAGGCCTATTTAATAAGTCTAAGTTGCTGAAATAATCCTATGTAATAAGCCTAAGTTGCTGAATAAACCAATTTAATAAGTCTAAGTTGCTGAAATAAGGCTATTTAATAAGCCTAAGTTGCTGAAATAAGCCTATTTAATAGGCCTATCTAATAAGTCTAAGTTGCAGAAATAAGCATATTTCATAAGCCTATTTAATGAGCCTAAGTTGCTGAAATGTCTATTTAATAAGTCGATTTAATAAGTCAAAGTTGCTAAAATAAGCCTATTTAATAAGGCTATTTAATAAGCCTAAGTTGCTGAAATAAGCCTATTTAATGAGGCTATTTAATGAGCCTAAGTTGCTGAAATAAGCCGATTTAATAAGCCTAAGTTTCTGAACTAAGCCTATTTAAAAAGGTATATTTAATAAGTCGAAGTTGCTGAAATAAACCTATTTAAAAATGGTATTTAATAGGCCCAAGTTACTGAAATAAACCTGATTAATAAGGCTATTTAATAACCGTAAGTTGCTGAAATAAACCTATTTAATAAGCCTAAGTTGCTGAAATAAGCCTATTTAATAAGGCTATTTAATAAGTGTAAGTTGCTGACATAAACCTATTTAATAAGCCTAAGTTGCTAAAATAAGCCTATTTAATGAGGCTATTTAATAAGTCAATTTAATAAGCCTATTTAATAAGCCTATTTAATACGCCTATTTAATAAGCCTATTTAATACGCCTATTTAATAAACCTATTTAATAAGTATTAATGAGCCTATTTATTAAGTCTATTTAATAAGCCTTTTTAATAAGCCTATTTAATAAGTCTATTTAATAAGCCTATTTAATAGGCCTATTTAATAAGTCTAAGTTGCTGAAATAATCCTATTTAATAAGCCTAAGTTGCTGAATAAACCAATTTAATAAGTCTAAGTTGCTGAAATAAGGCTATTTAATAAGCCTAAGTTGCTGAAATGAGCCTTTTTAATAAGCCTAAGTTGCTGAAATAAGGCTATTCAATAAGTCTAAGTTGCTGAAATAAGCCTATTTAATAAGCCTAAGTTGCTAAAATAAGCCTATTTAATGAGGCTATTTAATAAGTCTATTTAATAAGCCTATTTAATAAGCCTATTTAATAAGCCTATTTAATAAGCCTATTTAATAAGCCTATTTAACAAGTCTATTTAATAAGTCTATTTAATAAGCCTGTTTAAAGAGTATTCAATGAGCCTATTTATTAATCCTATTTATTGAGCCTATTTAATAAGCCTATTTATTAAGCCTAATTATTAAGCCTATTTATTGAGCCTATTTAATAAGCCTGTTTATTAAGCCTATTTAATACGCCTATTTAATAAGTCTATTTAATAAGCCTATTTAATAAACCTATTTAATAAGCCTATTTAATAAGCCTATTTATTGAGCCTATTTAATAAGTCTATTTAATACGCCTATTTAATAAGCCTATTTAATAAGTATTTAATGAGCCTATTTAATCAGTCTATTTAATAAGCCTATTTAATAGGCCTATTTAATAAGTTTAAGTTGCTGAAATAAGCCTATTTAATAAGCCTAAGTTGCTGAAAAGCCTATTTCATAGGCCTAAGTTGCTGAAATAAGCCTTGTAAATAAGTCTAAGTTTGCTGAAATAAGCCTATTTAATAAGCCTAAGTTGCTAAAATAAGCCTATTTAATGAGGCTGTTTAATAAGTCTATTTAATAAGCCTATTTAATAAACCTATTTAATGAGCCTATTTAAAAAGCCTATTTAATAAGTCTATTTAATAAGTCTATTTAATACGCCTATTTAATAAGTATTTAACGAGCCTATTTAATAAGCCTATTTATTGAGCCTATTTAATAAGCCTATTTATTAAGCCAATTAAATAAGCCTATTTAATAAGCCTATTTAATAAGCCTATTTAATAAGCCTATTAATTAAGCCTATTTAATGAGCCTATTTAATAAGCCTATTTATTGAACCTATTTAATAAGTCTATTTAATAAGCCTGTTTAATAAGCCTATTTAATAAGTATTTAATGAGCCTATTTAATAAGCCCAAGTTGCTGAATAAGCCTATTTAATAAGCCTAAGTTGCTGAAATAAGCCTATTTAATAAGCCTATTTAATAAGCCTAAGTTGATGAATAAGCCTATTTAATAAGCCTAAGTTGCTGAAATAAGCCTATTTAATAAGTCTAAGTTGCTGAAATAAGGCTATTTATTAAGCCTAAGTTGCTGAAATAAGCCTATTTAATAAGCCTAAGTTGCTGAAATAAGGCTATTTAATAAGTCTAAGTTGTTGAAATAAGCCTATTTAATAAGTCTAAGTTGCTGAAATAAGCCTATTTAATAAGTCTAAGTTGCTGAAATAAGGCTATTTAATCAATCTAAGTTGCTGAAAAAAGCCTATTTAATCAGCATAAGTTGCTGAAATAAGCCTATTTAATAAGCCCAAGTTGCTGAAATAAGCCTATTTAATAAGGCTATTTAATAAGCCTAAGTTGCTGAAAGAAGCCTATTTAATAAGCGTAAGTTGCTAAAATAAGGCTATTTAATAAGTCTAAGTGGCTGAAATAAGCCTATTTAATAAGCCTAAGTTGCTGAAATAAGCCTATTTAATAAGCCTAAGTTGCTGAAATAAGCCTATTTAATAGGCCTATCTAATAAGTCTAAGTTGAAGAAATAAGCATATTTCATAAGCCTATTTAATGAGCCTAAGTTGCTGAAATGTCTATTTAATAAGTCGATTTAATAAGTCAAAGTTGCTAAAATAAGCCTATTTAATAAGGCTATTTAATAAGCCTAAGTTGCTGAAATAAGCCTATTTAATGAGGCTATTTAATGAGCCTAAGTTGCTGAAATAAGCCGATTTAATAAGCCTAAGTTTCTGAACAAAGCCTATTTTAAAAGGTCTATTTAATAAGTCTAAGTTGCTGAAATAAGCCGATTTAATACGCCCAAGTTGCTGAAATAATCCTGATTAATAAGGCTATTTAATAAGCATAAGTTGCTGAAATAAGCCTATTTAATAAGCCTAAGTTGCTGAAATAAGCCTATTTAATAAGGCTAAGTTGCTAAAATAAGCCTATTTAATGAGGCTATTTAATAAGTCCATTTAATGAGCCTATTTAATAAGCCTATTTAATACGCCTATTTAATAAGCCTATTTAATACGCCTATTTAATAAACCTATTTAATAAGTATTTAATGAGCCTATTTATTAAGTCTATTTAATAAGCCTTTTAATAAGCCTATTTAATAAGTCTATTTAATAAGCCTATTTAATAGGCCTATTTAATAAGTCTAAGTTGCTTAAATAAGCCTATTTAATAAGCCTAAGTTGCTGAATAAACCAATTTAATAAGTCTAAGTTGCTGAAATAAGGCTATTTAATAGGCCTAAGTTGCTGAAATGAGCCTATTTAATAAGCCTAAGTTGCTGAAATAAGGCTATTCAATAAGTCTAAGTTGCTGAAATAAGCCTATTTAATAAACCTAAGTTGCTAAAATAAGCCTATTTAATGAGGCTATTTAATAAGTCTATTTAATAAACCTATTTAATAAGCCTATTTAATAAGCCTATTTAATAAGCCTATTTAATAAGTCTATTTAATAAGTCTATTTAATAAGCCTATTTAATAAGTATTTAATGAGCCTATTTAATAAGCCAATTTATTGAGCCTATTTAATAAGCCAATTTATTGAGCCTATTTAATTATCCTATTTAAAAAGCCTATTTAATGAGTCTATTTTATAAGCCTATTTAATACGCCTATTTAATAAGCCTATTCAATACGTATTTAATTAGCCTATTTAATAAGCCTAAGTTGCTGAATAAGCCTATTTAATAAGCCTAAGTTGCTGAAATAAGCCTATTTAATAAGCCTATTTAATAAGCCTAAGTTGCTGAATAAGCCTATTTAATAAGCCTAAGTTGCTGAAATAAGCCTATTTAATAAGTCTAAGTTGCTGAAATAAGGCTATTTAATCAGCCTAAGTTGCTGAAATAAGCCTATTTAATAAGCCTAAGTTGCTGAAATAAGGCTATTTAATAAGTCTAAGTTGCTGAAAAAAGCCTATTTAATAAGTCTAAGTTGCTGAAATACGCCTATTTAATAAGTCTAAGTTGCTGAAATAAGGCTATTTAATAAGTCTAAGTTGCTGAAATAAGCCTGTTTAATCAGCGTAAGTTGCTGAAATAAGCCTATTTAATAAGCCCAAGTTGCTGAAATAAGCCTATTTAATAAGGCTATTTAATAAGCCTAAGTTGCTGAAAGAAGCCTATTTAATAAGCGTAAGTTGCTGAAATAAGGCTATTTAATAAGTCTAAGTTGCTGAAATAAGCCTATTTAATAAGCCTAAGTTGCTGAAATAAGCCTATTTAATAAGCCTAAGTTGCTGAAATAAGCCTATTTAATAGGCCTATCTAATAAGTCTAAGTTGCAGAAATAAGCATATTTCATAAGCCTATTTAATGAGCCTAAGTTGCTGAAATGTCTATTTAATAAGTCGATTTAATAAGTCAAAGTTGCTAAAATAAGCCTATTTAATAAGGCTATTTAATAAGCCTAAGTTGCTGAAATAAGCCTATTTAATGAGGCTATTTAATGAGCCTAAGTTGCTGAAATAAGCCGATTTAATAAGCCTAAGTTTCTGAACTAAGCCTATTTAAAAAGGTCTATTTAATAAGTCTAAGTTGCTGAAATAAACCTATTTAAAAATGCTATTTAATACGCCCAAGTTGCTGAAATAAACCTGATTAATAAGGCTATTTAATAAGCGTAAGTTGCTGAAATAAGCCTATTTAATAAGCCTAAGTTGCTGAAATAAGCCTATTTAATAAGCCTAAGTTGCTGAAATAAGGCTATTTAATAAGTCTAAGTTGCTGAAATTAGGCTATTTAATAAGTCTAAGTTGCTGAAATAAGCCTATTTAATCAGCGTAAGTTGCTAAAATAAGCCTATTTAATAAGCCCAAGTTGCTGAAATAAGCCCATTTAATAAGGCTATTTAATAAGCCTAAGTTGCTGAAAGAAGCCTATTTAATAAGCATAAGTTGCTGAAATAAGGCAATTTAATAAGTCTAAGTTGCTGAAATAGGCCTATTTAATAAGCCTAAGTTGCTGAAATAAGCCTATTTAATAAGCCTAAGTTGCTGAAATAAGCCTATTTAATAGGCCTATCTAATAAGTCTAAGTTGCAGCAATAAGCATATTTCATAAGCCTATTTAATGAGCCTAAGTTGCTGAAATGTCTATTTAATAAGTCGATTTAATAAGTCAAAGTTGCTAAAATAAGCCTATTTAATAAGGCTATTTAATAAGCCTAAGTTGCTGAAATAAGCCTATTTAATGAGGCTATTTAATGAGCCTAAGTTGCTGAAATAAGCCGATTTAATAAGCCTAAGTTTCTGAACTAAGCCTATTTAAAAAGGTCTATTTAATAAGTCTAAGTTGCTGAAATAAACCTATTTAATAAGACTAAGTTGCTAAAATAAGCCTATTTAATGAGGCTATTTAATAAGTCCATTTAATAAGCCTATTTAATAAGCCTATTTAATACGCCTATTTAATAAGCCTATTTAATACGCCTATTTAATAAACCTATTTAATAAGTATTTAATGAGCCTATTTATTAAGTCTATTTAATAAGCCTTTTTAATAAGCCTATTTAATAAGTCTATTTAATAAGCCTATTTAATAGGCCTATTTAATAAGTCTAAGTTGCTGAAATAAGCCTATTTAATAAGCCTAAGTTGCTGAATAAACAAATTTAATAAGTCTAAGTTGCTGAAATAAGGCTATTTAATAAGCCTAAGTTGCTGAAATGAGCCTATTTAATAAGCCTAAGTTGCTGAAATAAGGCTATTCAATAAGTCTAAGTTGCTGAAATAAGCCTATTTAATAAGCCTAAGTTGCTAAAATAAGCCTATTTAATGAGGCTATTTAATAAGTCTATTTAATAAGCCTATTTAATACGCCTATTTAATAAGCCTATTTAATAAGCCTATTTAACAAGTCTATTTAATAAGTCTATTTAATAAGCCTATTTAAAGAGTATTCAATGAGCCTATTTATTAAGCCTATTTATTGAGCCTATTTAATAAGCCTATTTATTAAGCCTATTTATTAAGCCTATTTATTGAGCCTATTTAATAAGCCTATTTATTAAGCCTATTTAATACGCCTATTTAATAGTCTATTTAATAAGCCTATTTAATAAGCCTATTTAATAAGCCTATTTAATAAGCCTATTTATTGAGCCTATTTAATAAGTCTATTTAATAAGCCTATTTAATAAGCCTATTTAATAAGTATTTAATGAGCCTATTTAATGAGTCTATTTAATAAGCCTATTTAATAGGCCTATTTAATAAGTCTAAGTTGCTGAAATAAGCCTATTTAATAAGCCTAAGTTGCTGAATAAACCAATTTAATAAGTCTAAGTTGCTGAAATAAGGCTATTTAATAAGCCTAAGTTGCTGAAATGAGCCTATTTAATAAGCCTAAGTTGCTGAAATAAGGCTATTCAATAAGTCTAAGTTGCTGAAATAAGCCTATTTAATAAGCCTAAGTTGCTAAAATAAGCCTATTTAATGAGGCTATTTAATAAGTCTATTTAATAAGCCTATTTAATACGCCTATTTAATAAGCCTATTTAATAAGCCTATTTAACAAGTCTATTTAATAAGTCTATTTAATAAGCCTATTTAAAGAGTATTCAATGAGCCTATTTATTAAGCCTATTTATTGAGCCTATTTAATAAGCCTATTTATTAAGCCTATTTATTAAGCCTATTTATTGAGCCTATTTAATAAGCCTATTTATTAAGCCTATTTAATACGCCTATTTAATAGTCTATTTAATAAGCCTATTTAATAAGCCTATTTAATAAGCCTATTTATTGAGCCTATTTAATAAGTCTATTTAATAAGCCTATTTAATAAGCCTATTTAATAAGTATTTAATGAGCCTATTTAATGAGTCTATTTAATAAGCCTATTTAATAGGCCTATTTAATAAGTCTAAGTTGCTGAAATAAGCCTATTTAATGAGCCTAAGTTGCTGAAAAGCCTATTTCATAGGCCTTAAGTTGCTGAAATAAGCCTTTTTAATAAGTCTAAGTAGCTGAAATAAGCCTATTTAATAAGCCTAAGTTGCTAAAATAAGCCTATTTAATGAGGCTGTTTAATAAGTCTATTTAATAAGCCTATTTAATATGCCTATTTAATGAGCCTATTTAAAAAGCCTATTTAATAAGTCTATTTAATAAGTCTAATTAATACGCCTATTTAATAAGTATTTAACGAGCCTATTTAATAAGCCTATTTATTGAGCCTATTTAATAAGCCTATTTATTAAGCCAATTAAATACACCTATTTAATAAGCCTATTTAATAAGCCTATTTAATAAGCCTATTAATTAATCCTATTTAATGAGCCTATTTAATAAGCCTATTTATTGAACCTATTTAATAAGTCTATTTAATAAGCCTGTTTAATAAGCCTATTTAATAAGTATTTAATGAACCTATTTAATAAACCCAAGTTGCTGAATAAACCTATTTAATAAGCCTAAGTTGCTGAAATAAGCCTTTTTAATAAGCCTATTTATTAAGCCTAAGTTGCTGAATAAGCCTATTTAATAAGCCTTAGTTGCTGAAATAAGCCTATTTAATAAGTCTAAGTTGCTGAAATAAGGCTATTTAATAAGCCTAAGTTGCTGAAATAAGCCTATTTAATAAGCCTAAGTTGCTGAAATAAGGCTATTTAATAAGTCTAAGTTGCTGAAATAAGCCTATTTAATAAGTCTAAGTTGCTGAAATAAACCTATTTAATAAGTCTAAGTTGCTGAAATAAGACTATTTAATAAATCTAAGTTGCTGAAATAAGCCTATTTAATCAGCATAAGTTGCTGAAATAAGTCGATTTAATAAGTCAAAGTTGCTAAAATAAGCCTATTTAATAAGGCTATTTAATAAGCCTAAGTTGCTGAAATAAGCCTATTTAATGAGGCTATTTAATGAGCCTAAGTTGCTGAAATAAGCCGATTTAATAATCCTAAGTTTCTGAACTAAGCCTATTTAAAAAGGTATATTTAATAAGTCTAAGTTGCTGAAATAAACCTATTTAAAAATGGTATTTAATACGCCCAAGTTGCAGAAATAAACCTGATTAATAAGGCTATTTAATAAGCGTAAGTTGCTGAAATAAGCCTATTTAATGAGGCTATTTAATGAGCCTAAGTTGCTGAAATAAGCCGATTTAATAAGCCTAAGTTTCTGAACTAAGCCTATTTAAAAAGGTATATTTAATAAGTCTAAGTTGCTGAAATAAACCTATTTAAAAATGGTATTTTATAGGCCCAAGTTACTGAAATAAACCTGATTAATAAGGCTATTTAATAACCGTAAATTGCTGAAATAAGCCTATTTAATAAGCCTAAGTTGCTGAAATAAGCCTATTTAATAAGGCTATTTAATAAGTCTAAGTTGCTGACATAAACCTATTTAATAAGCATATTTAATGAGCCTAAGTTGCTGAAATGTCAATTTAATAAGTCGATTTAATAAGTCTAAGTTACTAAAATAAGCCTATTTAATAAGCCTATTTAATACGCCTATTTAATAAACCTATTTAATAAGTATTTAATGAGCCTATTTAATAAATCTATTTAATAAGCCTTTTTAATAAGCCTATTTAATAAGTCTATTTAATAAGCCTATTTAATAGGCCTATTTAATAAGTCTAAGTTGCTGAAATAAGCCTATTTAATAAGCCTAAGTTGCTGAATAAACAAATTTAATAAGTCTAAGTTGCTGAAATAAGGCTATTTAATAAGCCTAAGTTGCTGAAATGAGCCTATTTAATAAGCCTAAGTTGCTGAAATAAGGCTATTCAATAAGTCTAAGTTGCTGAAATAAGCCTATTTAATAAGCCTAAGTTGCTAAAATAAGCCTATTTAATGAGGCTATTTAATAAGTCTATTTAATAAGCCTATTTAATACGCCTATTTAATAAGCCTATTTAATAAGCCTATTTAACAAGTCTATTTAATAAGTCTATTTAATAAGCCTATTTAAAGAGTATTCAATGAGCCTATTTATTAAGCCTATTTATTGAGCCTATTTAATAAGCCTATTTATTAAGCCTATTTATTAAGCCTATTTATTGAGCCTATTTAATAAGCCTATTTATTAAGCCTATTTAATACGCCTATTTAATAGTCTATTTAATAAGCCTATTTAATAAGCCTATTTAATAAGCCTATTTAATAAGCCTATTTATTGAGCCTATTTAATAAGTCTATTTAATAAGCCTATTTAATAAGCCTATTTAATAAGTATTTAATGAGCCTATTTAATGAGTCTATTTAATAAGCCTATTTAATAGGCCTATTTAATAAGTCTAAGTTGCTGAAATAAGCCTATTTAATAAGCCTAAGTTGCTGAATAAACCAATTTAATAAGTCTAAGTTGCTGAAATAAGGCTATTTAATAAGCCTAAGTTGCTGAAATGAGCCTATTTAATAAGCCTAAGTTGCTGAAATAAGGCTATTCAATAAGTCTAAGTTGCTGAAATAAGCCTATTTAATAAGCCTAAGTTGCTAAAATAAGCCTATTTAATGAGGCTATTTAATAAGTCTATTTAATAAGCCTATTTAATACGCCTATTTAATAAGCCTATTTAATAAGCCTATTTAACAAGTCTATTTAATAAGTCTATTTAATAAGCCTATTTAAAGAGTATTCAATGAGCCTATTTATTAAGCCTATTTATTGAGCCTATTTAATAAGCCTATTTATTAAGCCTATTTATTAAGCCTATTTATTGAGCCTATTTAATAAGCCTATTTATTAAGCCTATTTAATACGCCTATTTAATAGTCTATTTAATAAGCCTATTTAATAAGCCTATTTAATAAGCCTATTTAATAAGCCTATTTATTGAGCCTATTTAATAAGTCTATTTAATAAGCCTATTTAATAAGCCTATTTAATAAGTATTTAATGAGCCTATTTAATGAGTCTATTTAATAAGCCTATTTAATAGGCCTATTTAATAAGTCTAAGTTGCTGAAATAAGCCTATTTAATGAGCCTAAGTTGCTGAAAAGCCTATTTGATAGGCCTTAAGTTGCTGAAATAAGCCTTTTTAATAAGTCTAAGTAGCTGAAATAAGCCTATTTAATAAGCCTAAGTTGCTAAAATAAGCCTATTTAATGAGGCTGTTTAATAAGTCTATTTAATAAGCCTATTTAATATGCCTATTTAATGAGCCTATTTAAAAAGCCTATTTAATAAGTCTATTTAATAAGTCTAATTAATACGCCTATTTAATAAGTATTTAACGAGCCTATTTAATAAGCCTATTTATTGAGCCTATTTAATAAGCCTATTTATTAAGCCAATTAAATACGCCTATTTAATAAGCCTATTTAATAAGCCTATTTAATAAGCCTATTAATTAATCCTATTTAATGAGCCTATTTAATAAGCCTATTTATTGAACCTATTTAATAAGTCTATTTAATAAGCCTGTTTAATAAGCCTATTTAATAAGTATTTAATGAACCTATTTAATAAACCCAAGTTGCTGAATAAACCTATTTAATAAGCCTAAGTTGCTGAAATAAGCCTTTTTAATAAGCCTATTTATTAAGCCTAAGTTGCTGAATAAGCCTATTTAATAAGCCTAAGTTGCTGAAATAAGCCTATTTAATAAGTCTAAGTTGCTGAAATAAGGCTATTTAATAAGCCTAAGTTGCTGAAATAAGCCTATTTAATAAGCCTAAGTTGCTGAAATAAGGCTATTTAATAAGTCTAAGTTGCTGAAATAAGCCTATTTAATAAGTCTAAGTTGCTGAAATAAACCTATTTAATAAGTCTAAGTTGCTGAAATAAGACTATTTAATAAATCTAAGTTGCTGAAATAAGCCTATTTAATCAGCATAAGTTGCTGAAATAAGTCGATTTAATAAGTCAAAGTTGCTAAAATAAGCCTATTTAATAAGGCTATTTAATAAGCCTAAGTTGCTGAAATAAGCCTATTTAATGAGGCTATTTAATGAGCCTAAGTTGCTGAAATAAGCCGATTTAATAATCCTAAGTTTCTGAACTAAGCCTATTTAAAAAGGTATATTTAATAAGTCTAAGTTGCTGAAATAAACCTATTTAAAAATGGTATTTAATACGCCCAAGTTGCAGAAATAAACCTGATTAATAAGGCTATTTAATAAGCGTAAGTTGCTGAAATAAGCCTATTTAATGAGGCTATTTAATGAGCCTAAGTTGCTGAAATAAGCCGATTTAATAAGCCTAAGTTTCTGAACTAAGCCTATTTAAAAAGGTATATTTAATAAGTCTAAGTTGCTGAAATAAACCTATTTAAAAATGGTATTTTATAGGCCCAAGTTACTGAAATAAACCTGATTAATAAGGCTATTTAATAACCGTAAATTGCTGAAATAAGCCTATTTAATAAGCCTAAGTTGCTGAAATAAGCCTATTTAATAAGGCTATTTAATAAGTCTAAGTTGCTGACATAAACCTATTTAATAAGCATATTTAATGAGCCTAAGTTGCTGAAATGTCAATTTAATAAGTCGATTTAATAAGTCTAAGTTACTAAAATAAGCCTATTTAATAAGCCTATTTAATACGCCTATTTAATAAACCTATTTAATAAGTATTTAATGAGCCTATTTAATAAATCTATTTAATAAGCCTTTTTAATAAGCCTATTTAATAAGTCTATTTAATAAGCCTATTTAATAGGCCTATTTAATAAGTCTAAGTTGCTGAAATAAGCCTATTTAATAAGCCTAAGTTGCTGAATAAACAAATTTAATAAGTCTAAGTTGCTGAAATAAGGCTATTTAATAAGCCTAAGTTGCTGAAATGAGCCTATTTAATAAGCCTAAGTTGCTGAAATAAGGCTATTCAATAAGTCTAAGTTGCTGAAATAAGCCTATTTAATAAGCCTAAGTTGCTAAAATAAGCCTATTTAATGAGGCTATTTAATAAGTCTATTTAATAAGCCTATTTAATACGCCTATTTAATAAGCCTATTTAATAAGCCTATTTAACAAGTCTATTTAATAAGTCTATTTAATAAGCCTATTTAAAGAGTATTCAATGAGCCTATTTATTAAGCCTATTTATTGAGCCTATTTAATAAGCCTATTTATTAAGCCTATTTATTAAGCCTATTTATTGAGCCTATTTAATAAGCCTATTTATTAAGCCTATTTAATACGCCTATTTAATAGTCTATTTAATAAGCCTATTTAATAAGCCTATTTAATAAGCCTATTTAATAAGCCTATTTATTGAGCCTATTTAATAGGTCTATTTAATAAGCCTATTTAATAAGCCTATTTAATAAGTATTTAATGAGCCTATTTAATGAGTCTATTTAATAAGCCTATTTAATAGGCCTATTTAATAAGTCTAAGTTGCTGAAATAAGCCTATTTAATAAGCCTAAGTTGCTGAATAAACCAATTTAATAAGTCTAAGTTGCTGAAATAAGGCTATTTAATAAGCCTAAGTTGCTGAAATGAGCCTATTTAATAAGCCTAAGTTGCTGAAATAAGGCTATTCAATAAGTCTAAGTTGCTGAAATAAGCCTATTTAATAAGCCTAAGTTGCTAAAATAAGCCTATTTAATGAGGCTATTTAATAAGTCTATTTAATAAGCCTATTTAATACGCCTATTTAATAAGCCTATTTAATAAGCCTATTTAACAAGTCTATTTAATAAGTCTATTTAATAAGCCTATTTAAAGAGTATTCAATGAGCCTATTTATTAAGCCTATTTATTGAGCCTATTTAATAAGCCTATTTATTAAGCCTATTTATTAAGCCTATTTATTGAGCCTATTTAATAAGCCTATTTATTAAGCCTATTTAATACGCCTATTTAATAGTCTATTTAATAAGCCTATTTAATAAGCCTATTTAATAAGCCTATTTAATAAGCCTATTTATTGAGCCTATTTAATAAGTCTATTTAATAAGCCTATTTAATAAGCCTATTTAATAAGTATTTAATGAGCCTATTTAATGAGTCTATTTAATAAGCCTATTTAATAGGCCTATTTAATAAGTCTAAGTTGCTGAAATAAGCCTATTTAATGAGCCTAAGTTGCTGAAAAGCCTATTTGATAGGCCTTAAGTTGCTGAAATAAGCCTTTTTAATAAGTCTAAGTAGCTGAAATAAGCCTATTTAATAAGCCTAAGTTGCTAAAATAAGCCTATTTAATGAGGCTGTTTAATAAGTCTATTTAATAAGCCTATTTAATATGCCTATTTAATGAGCCTATTTAAAAAGCCTATTTAATAAGTCTATTTAATAAGTCTAATTAATACGCCTATTTAATAAGTATTTAACGAGCCTATTTAATAAGCCTATTTATTGAGCCTATTTAATAAGCCTATTTATTAAGCCAATTAAATACGCCTATTTAATAAGCCTATTTAATAAGCCTATTTAATAAGCCTATTAATTAATCCTATTTAATGAGCCTATTTAATAAGCCTATTTATTGAACCTATTTAATAAGTCTATTTAATAAGCCTGTTTAATAAGCCTATTTAATAAGTATTTAATGAACCTATTTAATAAACCCAAGTTGCTGAATAAACCTATTTAATAAGCCTAAGTTGCTGAAATAAGCCTTTTTAATAAGCCTATTTATTAAGCCTAAGTTGCTGAATAAGCCTATTTAATAAGCCTAAGTTGCTGAAATAAGCCTATTTAATAAGTCTAAGTTGCTGAAATAAGGCTATTTAATAAGCCTAAGTTGCTGAAATAAGCCTATTTAATAAGCCTAAGTTGCTGAAATAAGGCTATTTAATAAGTCTAAGTTGCTGAAATAAGCCTATTTAATAAGTCTAAGTTGCTGAAATAAACCTATTTAATAAGTCTAAGTTGCTGAAATAAGACTATTTAATAAATCTAAGTTGCTGAAATAAGCCTATTTAATCAGCATAAGTTGCTGAAATAAGCCTATTTAATAAGCCCAAGTTGCTGAAATAAGCCTATTTAATAAGGCTATTGAATAAGCCTAAGTTGCTGAAAGAAGCCTATTTAATAAGGCTATTTAATAAGCCTAAGTTGCTGAAATAAGCCTATTTAATGAGGCTATTTAATGAGCCTAAGTTGCTGAAATAAGCCGATTTAATAATCCTAAGTTTCTGAACTAAGCCTATTTAAAAAGGTCTATTTAATAAGTCTAAGTTGCTGAAATAAACCTATTTAAAAATGGTATTTAATACGCCCAAGTTGCAGAAATAAACCTGATTAATAAGGCTATTTAATAAGCGTAAGTTGCTGAAATAAGCCTATTTAATGAGGCTATTTAATGAGCCTAAGTTGCTGAAATAAGCCGATTTAATAAGCCTAAGTTTCTGAACTAAGCCTATTTAAAAAGGTATATTTAATAAGTCTAAGTTGCTGAAATAAACCTATTTAAAAATGGTATTTAATAGGCCCAAGTTACTGAAATAAACCTGATTAATAAGGCTATTTAATAACCGTAAATTGCTGAAATAAGCCTATTTAATAAGCCTAAGTTGCTGAAATAAGCCTATTTAATAAGGCTATTTAATAAGTCTAAGTTGCTGACATAAACCTATTTAATAAGCATATTTAATGAGCCTAAGTTGCTGAAATGTCAATTTAATAAGTCGATTTAATAAGTCTAAGTTACTAAAATAAGCCTATTTAATAAGCCTATTTAATACGCCTATTTAATAAACCTATTTAATAAGTATTTAATGAGCCTATTTAATAAATCTATTTAATAAGCCTTTTTAATAAGCCTATTTAATAAGTCTATTTAATAAGCCTATTTAATAGGCCTATTTAATAAGCCTAACTTGCTGAAATAAGCCAATTTAATAAGCCTAAGTTGCTGAATAAAGGCTATTGAATAAGTCTAAGTTGATGAAATAAGCCAATGTAATAAGCCTAAGTTGCTAAAATAAGGCTATTTAATGAGGCTATTTAATAAGTCTATTTAATAAGCCTATTTAATAAGCCTATTTAATAAAGCCTATTTAATAAGCCTATTTAACAAGTCTATTTAATAAGTCTATTTAATAAGCCTATTTAAAGAGTATTCAATGAGACTATTTATTAAGCCTATTTATTGAGCCTATTTAATAAGCCTATTTATTGAGTTTATTTAATAAGCCTATTTATTAAGCGTATTTAATACGCCTTTTTAATAAGTCTACTTAATAAGCCTATTTAATAAGCCTATTTATTGAGCCTATTTAATAAGCCTATTTATTGAGCCTATTTAATAAGTCTATTTAATAAGCCTATTTAATAAGCCTATTTAATAAGTATTTAATGAGCCTATTTAATCAGTCTATTTAATAAGCCTATTTAATAGGCTTATTTAATAAGTCTAAGTTGCTGAAATAAGCCTATTTAATAAGCCTAAGTTGCTGAAAAGCCTATTTCATAGGCCTAAGTTGCTGAAATAAGCCTTTTTAATAAGTCTAAGTTGCTGAAATAAGCCTATTTAATAAGCCTAAGTTGCTAAAATAAGCCTATTTAATGAGGCTGTTTAATAAGCCTATTTATTGAGCCTATTTAATAAGCCTATTTATTGAGCCTATTTAATAAGCCTATTTATTGAGCC
This sequence comes from Petromyzon marinus, assembly GCF_048934315.1. Classification (NCBI taxonomy): domain Eukaryota; kingdom Metazoa; phylum Chordata; class Hyperoartia; order Petromyzontiformes; family Petromyzontidae; genus Petromyzon; species Petromyzon marinus. The sequence goes on along the minus strand of NW_027422995.1, from coordinate 201,085 downwards.
TATTTAATAAGCCTATTTATTGAGCCTATTTAATAAGCCTATTTAATAAGTCTATTTAATAAGTCTATTTAATAAGCCTACTTAATAAGTATTTAATGAGCCTATTTAATAAGCCTATTTATTGAGCCTATTTAATAAGCCTATTTATTGAGCCTATTTAATAAGCCTATTTATTGAGCCTATTTAATACGCCTATTTCTTGAGCCTATTTAATAAGTCTATTTAATACGCCTATTTAATAAGCCTATTTAATAAGCCTATTTAATAAGCCTATTTAATAAGCCTATTTAATAAGCCTATTTAATAAGCCTATTTATTGAGCCTATTTAATAAGTCTATTTAATAAGCCTATTTAATAAGCCTATTTAATAAGTATGTAATGAGCCTATTTAATAAGTCTATTTAATAAGCCTATTTAATAGGCCTATTTAATAAGTCTAAGTTGCTGAAATAAGCCTATTTAATAAGCCTAAGTTGCTGAAATAAGCCGACAAGGTCTATGAGGCGAGCGAGGAAGATTATGGCCGATTTCTCCCACCCTGGACACTCTCTGTTTCAGCTACTCCCCTCCGGCAGAAGGCTTCGGTCCATCAGGACCAAAACCTCACGCCATAAAAACAGTTTCTTCCCATCTGCTGCTGGCCTGTTAAACAAGGCCAAGGGCTAACACTGTTTTTAACATTTGATCTACATAACGACACGTTGCTGATATTAACTATGTTTCCCTATTTGTATTTTTAAATTATATCTTAAAGCTATTTTATATTCGATATTTATTTAATTTTATATACTTCAGCCCCTTAGTGTTAGACTTTTAACCCTTATTATAGTAAGACTTGTTTAAAACTTATTTAAGATTTTAGATTCCTATATGTTGAATGTATGCACCATCCTGCCAAAGTAAATTCCGTGTCGGTGTGAACTTACATGGCGAATAAAACCCTTTCTGATTCTGATTCTGATTCTGATTTAATAAGGCTATTTAATAAGCATAAGTTGCTGAAATAAGCCTATTTAATAAGCCTAAGTTGCTGAAATAAGCCTATTTAGTAAGGCTATTTAATAAGTCTAAGTTGCTGAAATAAACCTATTTAATAAGCCTAAGTTGCTAAAATAAGCCTATTTAATGAGGCTATTTAAATAAGTCTATTTAATAAGTATTTAATGAGCCTATTTAATAAGCCTATTTATTGAGCCGATTTAATAAGCTTATTTATTGAGCCTATTTAATAAGCCTATTTATTGAGCCTATTTAATACGCCTATTTATTGAGCCTATTTCATACGCCTATTTAATTAGTCTATTTAATAAGCCTATTTAATACGCCTATTTAATACGCCTATTTAATAAGCCTATTTAATACGCCTATTTATTGAGCCTATTTAATAAGTCTATTTAATAAGCCTATTTAATAAGCCTATTTATTGAGCCTATTTAATGAGCCTATTTAATAAGTCTATTTAATAAGCCTATTTAATAAGCCTATTTAATAAGCCTATTTAATAAGCCTATTTATTGAGCCTATTTAATAAGTCTATTTAATAAGCCTATTTAATAGCCTATTTAATAAGTATTTAATGAGCCTATTTAATAAGTCTATTTAATAAGCCTATTTAATAGGCCTATTTAATAAGTCTAAGTTGCTGAAATAAGCCTATTTAATAAGCCTAAGTTGCTGAATAAGCCTATTTCATAAGCCTAAGTTGCTGAAATAAGGCTATTCAATAAGTCTAAGTTGCTGAAATAAGCCTATTTAATAAGCCTAAGTTGCTAAAATAAGCCTATTTAATGAGGCTATTTAATAAGTCTATTTAATAAGCCTATTTAATAAGCCTATTTAATAAGTCTATTTAATAAGCCTATTTAATAAGCCTATTTAATAAGCCTATTTAATAAGCCTATTTAATAAGCCTATTTAATAAGCCTATTTAATAAGCCTATTTATTAAGCCTATTTAATGAGCCTATTTAATAAGCCTATTTAATGAGGCTATTTAATAAGTCTATTTAATAAGCCTATTTAATAAGCCTATTTAATAAGTCTATTTAATGAGCCTATTAAATAAGCCTATTTAATAAGCCTATTTAATAAGCCTATTTAATAAGCCTATATATTAAGCCTATTTAATGAGCCTATTTAATAAGCCTATTTAATCAGCCTATTTATTGAGCCTATTTAATAAGTCTATTTAATAAGCCTGTTTAATAAGCCTATTTAATTAATATTTAATGAGCCTATTTAATAAGCCTAAGTTGCTGAATAAGCCTATTTAATAAGCCTAAGTTGCTGAAAAAGGCCTATTTAATAAGCCTATTTAATAAGCCTAAGAAGCTGAATAAGTCTATTTAATAAGCCTGAGTTGCTGAAATAAGCCTATTTAATAAGGCTATTTAATAAGCCTAAGTTGCTGAAATAAGCCTATTTAATAAGGCTAAGTTGCTAAAATAAGCCAATTTAATGAGGCTATTTAATAAGTCCATTTAATGAGGCTATTTAATAAGCCTATTTAATACGCCTATTTAATAAGCCTATTTAATACGCCTATTTAATAAACCTATTTAATAAGTCTAAGTTGCTTAAATAAGCCTATTTAATAAGCCTAAGTTGCTGAATAAACCAATTTAATAAGTCTAAGTTGCTGAAATAAGGCTATTTAATAGGCCTAAGTTGCTGAAATGAGCCTATTTAATAAGCCTAAGTTGCTGAAATAAGGCTATTCAATAAGTCTAAGTTGCCGAAATAAGCCTATTTAATAAACCTAAGTTGCTAAAATAAGCCTATTTAATGAGGCTATTTAATAAGTCTATTTAATAAACCTATTTAATAAGCCTATTTAATAAGCCTATTTAATAAGTCTATTTAATAAGTCTATTTAATAAGCCTATTTAATAAGTATTTAATGAGCCTATTTAATAAGCCAATTTATTGAGCCTATTTAATTATCCTATTTAAAAACCTATTTAATGAGTCTATTTTATAAGCCTATTTAATACGCCTATTTAATAAGCCTATTTAATACGTATTTAATGAGCCTATTTAATAAGCCTAAGTTGCTGAATAAGCCTATTTAATAAGCCTAAGTTGCTGAAATAAGCCTATTTAATAAGCCTATTTAATAAGCCTAAGTTGCTGAATAAGCCTATTTAATAAGCCTAAGTTGCTGAAATAAGCCTATTTAATAAGTCTAAGTTGCTGAAATAAGGCTATTTAATAAGCCTAAGTTGCTGAAATAAGCCTATTTAATAAGCCTAAGTTGCTGAAATAAGGCTATTTAATAAGTCTAAGTTGCTGAAAAAAGCCTATTTAATAAGTCTAAGTTGCTGAAATAAGCCTATTTAATAAGTCTAAGTTGCTGAAATAAGGCTATTTAATAAGTCTAAGTTGCTGAAATAAGCCTATTTAATCAGCGTAAGTTGCTGAAATAAGCCTATTTAATAAGCCCAAGTTGCTGAAATAAGCCTATTTAATAAGGCTATTTAATAAGCCTAAGTTGCTGAAAGAAGCCTATTTAATAAGCGTAAGTTGCTGAAATAAGGCTATTTAATAAGTCTAAGTTGCTGAAATAAGCCTATTTAATAAGCCTAAGTTGCTGAAATAAGCCTATTTAATAAGCCTAAGTTGCTGAAATAAGCCTATTTAATAGGCCTATCTAATAAGTCTAAGTTGCAGAAATAAGCATATTTCATAAGCCTATTTAATGAGCCTAAGTTGCTGAAATGTCTATTTAATAAGTCGATTTAATAAGTCAAAGTTGCTAAAATAAGCCTATTTAATAAGGCTATTTAATAAGCCTAAGTTGCTGAAATAAGCCTATTTAATGAGGCTATTTAATGAGCCTAAGTTGCTGAAATAAGCCGATTTAATAAGCCTAAGTTTCTGAACTAAGCCTATTTAAAAAGGTCTATTTAATAAGTCTAAGTTGCTGAAATAAACCTATTTAAAAATGCTATTTAATACGCCCAAGTTGCTGAAATAAACATGATTAATAAGGCTATTTAATAAGCGTAAGTTGCTGAAATAAGCCTATTTAATAAGCCTAAGTTGCTGAAATAAGCCTATTTAATAAGCCTAAGTTGCTGAAATAAGGCTATTTAATAAGTCTAAGTTGCTGAAATAAGCCTATTTAATAAGTCTAAGTTGTTGAAATAAGCCTATTTAATAAGTCTAAGTTGCTGAAATTAGGCTATTTAATAAGTCTAAGTTGCTGAAATAAGCCTATTTAATCAGCGTAAGTTGCTAAAATAAGCCTATTTAATAAGCCCAAGTTGCTGAAATAAGCCCATTTAATAAGGCTATTTAATAAGCCTAAGTTGCTGAAAGAAGCCTATTTAATAAGCGTAAGTTGCTGAAATAAGGCAATTTAATAAGTCTAAGTTGCTGAAATAGGCCTATTTAATAAGCCTAAGTTGCTGAAATAAGCCTATTTAATAAGCCTAAGTTGCTGAAATAAGCCTATTTAATAGGCCTATCTAATAAGTCTAAGTTGCAGAAATAAGCATATTTCATAAGCCTATTTAATGAGCCTAAGTTGCTGAAATGTCTATTTAATAAGTCGATTTAATAAGTCAAAGTTGCTAAAATAAGCCTATTTAATAAGGCTATTTAATAAGCCTAAGTTGCTGAAATAAGCCTATTTAATGAGGCTATTTAATGAGCCTAAGTTGCTGAAATAAGCCGATTTAATAAGCCTAAGTTTCTGAACTAAGCCTATTTAAAAAGGTCTATTTAATAAGTCTAAGTTGCTGAAATAAACCTATTTAAAAATGCTATTTAATACGCCCAAGTTGCTGAAATAAACCTGATTAATAAGGCTATTTAATAAGCGTAAGTTGCTGAAATAAGCCTATTTAATAAGCCTAAGTTGCTGAAATAAGCCTATTTAATAAGCCTAAGTTGCTGAAATAAGGCTATTTAATAAGTCTAAGTTGCTGAAATAAGCCTATTTAATAAGTCTAAGTTGTTGAAATAAGCCTATTTAATAAGTCTAAGTTGCTGAAATTAGGCTATTTAATAAGTCTAAGTTGCTGAAATAAGCCTATTTAATCAGCGTAAGTTGCTAAAATAAGCCTATTTAATAAGCCCAAGTTGCTGAAATAAGCCCATTTAATAAGGCTATTTAATAAGCCTAAGTTGCTGAAAGAAGCCTATTTAATAAGCGTAAGTTGCTGAAATAAGGCAATTTAATAAGTCTAAGTTGCTGAAATAGGCCTATTTAATAAGCCTAAGTTGCTGAAATAAGCCTATTTAATAAGCCTAAGTTGCTGAAATAAGCCTATTTAATAGGCCTATCTAATAAGTCTAAGTTGCAGAAATAAGCATATTTCATAAGCCTATTTAATGAGCCTAAGTTGCTGAAATGTCTATTTAATAAGTCGATTTAATAAGTCAAAGTTGCTAAAATAAGCCTATTTAATAAGGCTATTTAATAAGCCTAAGTTTCTGAAATAAGCCTATTTAATGAGGCTATTTAATGAGCCTAAGTTGCTGAAATAAGCCGATTTAATAAGCCTAAGTTTCTGAACTAAGCCTATTTAAAAAGGTCTATTTAATAAGTCTAAGTTGCTGAAATAAACCTATTTAAAAATGCTATTTAATACGCCCAAGTTGCTGAAATAAACCTGATTAATAAGGCTATTTAATAAGCGTAAGTTGCTGAAATAAGCCTATTTAATAAGCCTAAGTTGCTGAAATAAGCCTATTTAATAAGCCTAAGTTGCTGAAATAAGGCTATTTAATAAGTCTAAGTTGCTGAAATAAGCCTATTTAATAAGTCTAAGTTGTTGAAATAAGCCTATTTAATAAGTCTAAGTTGCTGAAATTAGGCTATTTAATAAGTCTAAGTTGCTGAAATAAGCCTATTTAATCAGCGTAAGTTGCTAAAATAAGCCTATTTAATAAGCCCAAGTTGCTGAAATAAGCCCATTTAATAAGGCTATTTAATAAGCCTAAGTTGCTGAAAGAAGCCTATTTAATAAGCGTAAGTTGCTGAAATAAGGCAATTTAATAAGTCTAAGTTGCTGAAATAGGCCTATTTAATAAACCTAAGTTGCTGAAATAAGCCTATTTAATAAGCCTAAGTTGCTGAAATAAGCCTATTTAATAGGCCTATCTAATAAGTCTAAGTTGCAGAAATAAGCATATTTCATAAGCCTATTTAATGAGCCTAAGTTGCTGAAATGTCTATTTAATAAGTCGATTTAATAAGTCAAAGTTGCTAAAATAAGCCTATTTAATAAGGCTATTTAATAAGCCTAAGTTGCTGAAATAAGCCTATTTAATGAGGCTATTTAATGAGCCTAAGTTGCTGAAATAAGCCGATTTAATAAGCCTAAGTTTCTGAACTAAGCCTATTTAAAAAGGTCTATTTAATAAGTCTAAGTTGCTGAAATAAACCTATTTAAAAATGGTATTTAATAGGCCCAAGTTACTGAAATAAACCTGATTAATAAGGCTATTTAATAACCGTAAGTTGCTGAAATAAGCCTATTTAATAAGCCTAAGTTGCTGAAATAAGCCTATTTAATAAGTCTAAGTTGCTGACATAAACCTATTTAATAAGCCTAAGTTGCTAAAATAAGCCTATTTAATGAGGCTATTTAATAAGTCCATTTAATAAGCCTATTTAATAAGCCTATTTAATACGCCTATTTAATAAGCCTATTTAATACGCCTATTTAATAAACCTATTTAATAAGTATTAATGAGCCTATTTATTAAGTCTATTTAATAAGCCTTTTTAATAAGCCTATTTAATAAGTCTATTTAATAAGCCTATTTAATAGGCCTATTTAATAAGTCTAAGTTGCTGAAATAATCCTATTTAATAAGCCTAAGTTGCTGAATAAACCAATTTAATAAGTCTAAGTTGCTGAAATAAGGCTATTTAATAAGCCTAAGTTGCTGAAATGAGCCTATTTAATAAGCCTAAGTTGCTGAAATAAGGCTATTCAATAAGTCTAAGTTCCTGAAATAAGCCTATTTAATAATCCTAAGTTGCTAAAATAAGCCTATTTAATGAGGCTATTTAATAAGTCTATTTAATAAGCCTATTTAATAAGCCTATTTAATAAGCCTATTTAATAAGCCTATTTAACAAGTCCATTTAATAAGTCTATTTAATAAGCCTATTTAAAGAGTATTCAATGAGCCTATTTATTAAACCTATTTATTGAGCCTATTTAATAAGCTATTTATTAAGCCTATTTATTAAGCCTATTTATTGAGCCTATTTAATAAGCCTATTTATTAAGTCTATTTAATACGCCTATTTAATAAGTCTATTTAATAAGCCTATTTAATAAGCCTATTTAATGAGCCTATTTAATAAGCCTATTTATTGAGCCTATTTAATAAGTCTATTTAATAAGCCTATTTAATAAGCTTATTTAATAGGCCTATTTAATAAGTCAAAGTTGCTGAAATAAGCCTATTTAATAAGCCTAATTTGCTGAATAAACCAATTTAATAAGTCTAAGTTGCTGAAATAAGGCTATTTATTAAGCCTAAGTTGCTGAAATGAGCCTATTTAATAAGCCTAAGTTGCTGAAATAAGGCTATTCAATAAGTCTAAGTTGCTGAAATAAGCCTATTTAATAAGCCTAAGTTGCTAAAATAAGCCTATTTAATGAGGCTATTTAATAAGTCTATTTAATAAGCCTATTTAAAAAGCCTATTTAATAAGCCTATTTAATAAGCCTATTTAACAAGTCAATTTAATAAGTCTATTTAATAAGCCTATTTAAAGAGTATTCAATGAGCCTATTTATTAAGCCTATTTATTGAGCCTATTTAATAAGCCTATTTATTAAGCCTATTTATTAAGCCAATTTATTGAGCCTATTTAATAAGCCTATTTATTAAGCCTATTTAATACGCCTATTTAATAAGTCTATTTAATAAGCCTATTTAATAAGCCTATTTAATAAGCCTATTTAATAAGCCTATTTATTGAGCCTATTTAATAAGTCTATTTAATAAGCCTATTTAATAAGTATTTAATGAGCCTATTTAATCAGTCTATTTAATAAGCCTATTTAATAGGCCTATTTAATAAGTCTAAGTTGCTGAAATATGCCTATTTAATAAGCCTAAGTTGCTGAAAAGCCTATTTCATAGGCCTAAGTTGCTGAAATAAGTCTTTTTAATAAGTTTAAGTTGCTGAAATAAGCCTATTTAATAAGCCTAAGTTGCTAAAATAAGCCTATTTAATGAGGCTGTTTAATAAGTCTATTTAATAAGCCTATTTAATAAGCCTATTTAATGAGCCTATTTAAAAAGCCTATTTAATAAGTCTATTTAATACGTCTATTTAATACGCCTATTTAATAAGTATTTAACGAGCCTATTTAATAAGCCTATTTATTGAACCTATTTAATAAGCCTATTTATTAAGCCAATTAAATAAGCCTATTTAATAAGCCTATTTAATAAGTCTATTTAATAAGCCTATTTAATAAGGCTATTTAATAAGCCTATTAATTAAGCCTATTTATTGAGCCTATTTAATAAGCCTATTTATTAAGTCTATTTAATACGCCTATTTAATAAGTCTATTTAATAAGCCTATTTAATAAGCCTATTTAATGAGCCTATTTAATAAGCCTATTTATTGAGCCTATTTAATAAGTCTATTTAATAAGCCTATTTAATAAGCCTATTTAATAAGCTTATTTAATAGGCCTATTTAATAAGTCAAAGTTGCTGAAATAAGCCTATTTAATAAGCCTAATTTGCTGAATAAACCAATTTAATAAGTCTAAGTTGCTGAAATAAGGCTATTTATTAAGCCTAAGTTGCTGAAATGAGCCTATTTAATAAGCCTAAGTTGCTGAAATAAGGCTATTCAATAAGTCTAAGTTGCTGAAATAAGCCTATTTAATAAGCCTAAGTTGCTAAAATAAGCCTATTTAATGAGGCTATTTAATAAGTCTATTTAATAAGCCTATTTAATAAGCCTATTTAATAAGCCTATTTAATAAGCCTATTTAACAAGTCAATTTAATAAGTCTATTTAATAAGCCTATTTAAAGAGTATTCAATGAGCCTATTTATTAAGCCTATTTATTGAGCCTATTTAATAAGCCTATTTATTAAGCCTATTTATTAAGCCAATTTATTGAGCCTATTTAATAAGCCTATTTATTAAGCCTATTTAATACGCCTATTTAATAAGTCTATTTAATAAGCCTATTTAATAAGCCTATTTAATAAGCCTATTTAATAAGCCTATTTATTGAGCCTATTTAATAAGTCTATTTAATAAGCCTATTTAATAAGTATTTAATGAGCCTATTTAATCAGTCTATTTAATAAGCCTATTTAATAGGCCTATTTAATAAGTCTAAGTTGCTGAAATATGCCTATTTAATAAGCCTAAGTTGCTGAAAAGCCTATTTCATAGGCCTAAGTTGCTGAAATAAGTCTTTTTAATAAGTCTAAGTTGCTGAAATAAGCCTATTTAATAAGCCTAAGTTGCTAAAATAAGCCTATTTAATGAGGCTGTTTAATAAGTCTATTTAATAAGCCTATTTAATACGCCTATTTAATGAGCCTATTTAAAAAGCCTATTTAATAAGTCTATTTAATACGTCTATTTAATACGCCTATTTAATAAGTATTTAACGAGCCTATTTAATAAGCCTATTTATTGAACCTATTTAATAAGCCTATTTATTAAGACAATTAAATAAGCCTATTTAATAAGCCTATTTAATAAGTCTATTTAATAAGCCTATTTAATAAGGCTATTTAATAAGCCTATTAATTAAGCCTATTTAATGAGCCTATTTAATAAGCCTATTTATTAAACCTATTTAATAAGTCTATTTAATAAGCCTGTTTAATAAGCCAAATTTTATAAGTATTTAATGAGCCTATTTAATAAGCCCAAGTTGCTGAATAAGCCTATTTAATAAGCCTAAGTTGCTGAAATAAGCCTATTTAATAAGCCTATTTAATAAGCCTAAGTTGCTGAATAAGCCTATTTAATAAGCCTAAGTTGCTGAAATAAGCCTATTTAATAAGTCTAAGTTTCTGAAATAAGGCAATTTAATAAGCCTAAGTTGCTTAAATAAGCCTATTTAATAAGCCTAAGTTGCTGAATAAGCCTATTTAATAAGCCAAAGTTGCTGAAATAAGCCTATTTAATAAGTCTAAGTTGCTGAAATAAGGCTATTTAATAAGCCTAAGTTGCTGAAATAAGCTTATTTAATAAGCCTAAGTTGCTGAAATAAGGCTATTTAATAAGTCTAAGTTGCTGAAATAAGCCTATTTAATAAGTCTAAGTTGCTGAAATAAGCCTATTTAGTAAGTCTAAGTTGCTGAAATAAGGCTATTTAATAAGTCTAAGTTACTGAAATAAGCCTATTTAATCAGCGTAAGTTGCTAAAATAAGCCTATTTAATAAGCCCAAGTTGCTGAAATAAGCCTATTTAATAAGGCTATTTAATAAGCCTAAGTTGCTGAAAGAAGCCTATTTAATAAGCGTAAGTTGATGAAATAAGGCAATTTAATAAGTCTAAGTTGCTGAAATAGGCCTATTTAGTAAGCCTAAGTTGCTGAAATAAGCCTATTTAATAAGCCTAAGTTGCTGAAATAAGCCTATTTAATAGGCCTATCTAATAAGTCTAAGTTGCAGAAATAAGCATATTTCATAAGCCTATTTAATGAGCCTAAGTTGCTGAAATGTCTATTTAATAAGTCGATTTAATAAGTCAAAGTTGCTAAAATAAGCCTATTTAATAAGGCTATTTAATAAGCCTAAGTTGCTGAAATAAGCCTATTTAATGAGGCTATTTAATGAGCCTAAGTTGCTGAAATAAGCCGATTTAATAAGCCTAAGTTTCTGAACTAAGCCTATTTAAAAAGGTCTATTTAATAAGTCTAAGTTGCTGAAATAAACCTATTTAAAAATGGTATTTAATAGGCCCAAGTTACTGAAATAAACCTGATTAATAAGGCTATTTAATAACCGTAAGTTGCTGAAATAAGCCTATTTAATAAGCCTAAGTTGCTAAAATAAGCCTATTTAATGAGGCTATTTAATAAGTCCATTTAATAAGCCTATTTAATAAGCCTATTTAATACGCCTATTTAATAAACCTATTTAATACGCCTATTTAATAAACCTATTTAATAAGTATTTAATGAGCCTATTTATTAAGTCTATTTAATACGCCTTTTTAATAAGCCTATTTAATAAAGTCTATTTAATAAGCCTATTTAATAAGTCTATTTAATAAGTCTATTTAATAAGTATTTAATGAGCCTATTTAATCAGTCTATTTAATAAGCCTATTTAATAGGCCTATTTAATAAGTCTAAGTTGCTGAAATATGCCTATTTAATAAGCCTAAGTTGCTGAAAAGCCTATTTCATAGGCCTAAGTTGCTGAAATAAGTCTTTTTAATAAGTCTAAGTTGCTGAAATAAGCCTATTTAATAAGCCTAAGTTGCTAAAATAAGCCTATTTAATGAGGCTGTTTAATAAGTCTATTTAATAAGCCTATTTAATACGCCTATTTAATGAGCCTATTTAAAAAGCCTATTTAATAAGTCTATTTAATACGTCTATTTAATACGCCTATTTAATAAGTATTTAACGAGCCTATTTAATAAGCCTATTTATTGAACCTATTTAATAAGCCTATTTATTAAGACAATTAAATAAGCCTATTTAATAAGCCTATTTAATAAGTCTATTTAATAAGCCTATTTAATAAGGCTATTTAATAAGCCTATTAATTAAGCCTATTTAATGAGCCTATTTAATAAGCCTATTTATTAAACCTATTTAATAAGTCTATTTAATAAGCCTGTTTAATAAGCCAAATTTTATAAGTATTTAATGAGCCTATTTAATAAGCCCAAGTTGCTGAATAAGCCTATTTAATAAGCCTAAGTTGCTGAAATAAGCCTATTTAATAAGCCTATTTAATAAGCCTAAGTTGCTGAATAAGCCTATTTAATAAGCCTAAGTTGCTGAAATAAGCCTATTTAATAAGTCTAAGTTTCTGAAATAAGGCAATTTAATAAGCCTAAGTTGCTTAAATAAGCCTATTTAATAAGCCTAAGTTGCTGAATAAGCCTATTTAATAAGCCAAAGTTGCTGAAATAAGCCTATTTAATAAGTCTAAGTTGCTGAAATAAGGCTATTTAATAAGCCTAAGTTGCTGAAATAAGCTTATTTAATAAGCCTAAGTTGCTGAAATAAGGCTATTTAATAAGTCTAAGTTGCTGAAATAAGCCTATTTAATAAGTCTAAGTTGCTGAAATAAGCCTATTTAGTAAGTCTAAGTTGCTGAAATAAGGCTATTTAATAAGTCTAAGTTACTGAAATAAGCCTATTTAATCAGCGTAAGTTGCTAAAATAAGCCTATTTAATAAGCCCAAGTTGCTGAAATAAGCCTATTTAATAAGGCTATTTAATAAGCCTAAGTTGCTGAAAGAAGCCTATTTAATAAGCGTAAGTTGATGAAATAAGGCAATTTAATAAGTCTAAGTTGCTGAAATAGGCCTATTTAGTAAGCCTAAGTTGCTGAAATAAGCCTATTTAATAAGCCTAAGTTGCTGAAATAAGCCTATTTAATAGGCCTATCTAATAAGTCTAAGTTGCAGAAATAAGCATATTTCATAAGCCTATTTAATGAGCCTAAGTTGCTGAAATGTCTATTTAATAAGTCGATTTAATAAGTCAAAGTTGCTAAAATAAGCCTATTTAATAAGGCTATTTAATAAGCCTAAGTTGCTGAAATAAGCCTATTTAATGAGGCTATTTAATGAGCCTAAGTTGCTGAAATAAGCCGATTTAATAAGCCTAAGTTTCTGAACTAAGCCTATTTAAAAAGGTCTATTTAATAAGTCTAAGTTGCTGAAATAAACCTATTTAAAAATGGTATTTAATAGGCCCAAGTTACTGAAATAAACCTGATTAATAAGGCTATTTAATAACCGTAAGTTGCTGAAATAAGCCTATTTAATAAGCCTAAGTTGCTAAAATAAGCCTATTTAATGAGGCTATTTAATAAGTCCATTTAATAAGCCTATTTAATAAGCCTATTTAATACGCCTATTTAATAAACCTATTTAATACGCCTATTTAATAAACCTATTTAATAAGTATTAATGAGCCTATTTATTAAGTCTATTTAATAAGCCTTTTTAATAAGCCTATTTAATAAGTCTATTTAATAAGCCTATTTAATAGGCCTATTTAATAAGTCTAAGTTGCTGAAATAATCCTATTTAATAAGCCTAAGTTGCTGAATAAACCAATTTAATAAGTCTAAGTTGCTGAAATAAGGCTATTTAATAAGCCTAAGTTGCTGAAATGAGCCTATTTAATAAGCCTAAGTTGCTGAAATAAGGCTATTCAATAAGTCTAAGTTGCTGAAATAAGCCTATTTAATAAGCCTAAGTTGCTAAAATAAGCCTATTTAATGAGGCTATTTAATAAGTCTATTTAATAAGCCTATTTAAAATAAGCCTATTTAATAAGCCTATTTAATAAGCCTATTTAATAAGCCTATTTAACAAGTCTATTTAATAAGTCTATTTAATAAGCCTATTTAAAGAGTATTCAATGAGCCTATTTATTAAGCGTATTTATTGAGCCTATTTAATAAGCCTATTTATTAAGCCTATTTATTAAGCCTATTTATTGAGCCTATTTAATAAGCCTGTTTATTAAGCCTATTTAATACGCCTATTTAATAAGTCTATTTAATAAGCCTATTTAATAAGCCTATTTAATAAGCCTATTTAATAAGCCTATTTATTGAGCCTATTTAATAAGTCTATTTAATACGCCTATTTAATAAGCCTATTTAATAAGTATTTAATGAGCCTATTTAATCAGTCTATTTAATAAGCCTATTTAATAGGCCTATTTAATAAGTTTAAGTTGCTGAAATAAGCCTATTTAATAAGCCTAAGTTGCTGAAAAGCCTATTTCATAGGCCTAAGTTGCTGAAATAAGCCTTTTTAATAAGTCTAAGTTGCTGAAATAAGCCTATTTAATAAGCCTAAGTTGCTGAAATAAGCCTATTTAGTAAGTCTAAGTTGCTGAAATAAGGCTATTTAATAAGTCTAAGTTACTGAAATAAGCCTATTTAATCAGCGTAAGTTGCTAAAATAAGCCTATTTAATAAGCCCAAGTTGCTGAAATAAGCCTATTTAATAAGGCTATTTAATAAGCCTAAGTTGCTGAAAGAAGCCTATTTAATAAGCGTAAGTTGATGAAATAAGGCAATTTAATAAGTCTAAGTTGCTGAAATAGGCCTATTTAGTAAGCCTAAGTTGCTGAAATAAGCCTATTTAATTGGCCTATCTAATAAGTCTAAGTTGCAGAAATAAGCATATTTCATAAGCCTATTTAATGAGCCTAAGTTGCTGAAATGTCTATTTAATAAGTCGATTTAATAAGTCAAAGTTGCTAAAATAAGCCTATTTAATAAGGCTATTTAATAAGCCTAAGTTGCTGAAATAAGCCTATTTAATGAGGCTATTTAATGAGCCTAAGTTGCTGAAATAAGCCGATTTAATAAGCCTAAGTTTCTGAACTAAGCCTATTTAAAAAGGTCTATTTAATAAGTCTAAGTTGCTGAAATAAACCTATTTAAAAATGGTATTTAATAGGCCCAAGTTACTGAAATAAACCTGATTAATAAGGCTATTTAATAACCGTAAGTTGCTGAAATAAGCCTATTTAATAAGCCTAAGTTGCTGAAATAAGCCTATTTAATAAGGCTATTTAATAAGTCTAAGTTGCTGACATAAACCTATTTAATAAGCCTAAGTTGCTAAAATAAGCCTATTTAATGAGGCTATTTAATAAGTCCATTTAATAAGCCTATTTAATAAGCCTATTTAATACGCCTATTTAATAAACCTATTTAATACGCCTATTTAATAAACCTATTTAATAAGTATTAATGAGCCTATTTATTAAGTCTATTTAATAAGCCTTTTTAATAAGCCTATTTAATAAGTCTATTTAATAAGCCTATTTAATAGGCCTATTTAATAAGTCTAAGTTGCTGAAATAATCCTATTTAATAAGCCTAAGTTGCTGAATAAACCAATTTAATAAGTCTAAGTTGCTGAAATAAGGCTATTTAATAAGCCTAAGTTGCTGAAATGAGCCTATTTAATAAGCCTAAGTTGCTGAAATAAGGCTATTCAATAAGTCTAAGTTGCTGAAATAAGCCTATTTAATAAGCCTAAGTTGCTAAAATAAGCCTATTTAATGAGGCTATTTAATAAGTCTATTTAATAAGCCTATTTAATAAGCCTATTTAATAAGCCTATTTAATAAGCCTATTTAATAAGCCTATTTAACAAGTCTATTTAATAAGTCTATTTAATAAGCCTATTTAAAGAGTATTCAATGAGCCTATTTATTAAGCCTATTTATTGAGCCTATTTAATAAGCCTATTTATTAAGCCTATTTATTAAGCCTATTTATTGAGCCTATTTAATAAGCCTGTTTATTAAGCCTATTTAATACGCCTATTTAATAAGTCTATTTAATAAGCCTATTTAATAAGCCTATTTAATAAGCCTATTTAATAAGCCTATTTATTGAGCCTATTTAATAAGTCTATTTAATATGCCTATTTAATAAGCCTATTTAATAAGTATTTAATGAGCCTATTTAATCAGTCTATTTAATAAGCCTATTTAATAGGCCTATTTAATAAGTTTAAGTTGCTGAAATAAGCCTATTTAATAAGCCTAAGTTGCTGAAAAGCCTATTTCATAGGCCTAAGTTGCTGAAATAAGCCTTTTTAATAAGTCTAAGTTGCTGAAATAAGCCTATTTAATAAGCCTAAGTTGCTAAAATAAGCCTATTTAATGAGGCTGTTTAATAAGTCTATTTAATAAGCCTATTTAATAAGCCTATTTAATGAGCCTATTTAAAAAGCCTATTTAATAAGTCTATTTAATAAGTCTATTTAATACGCCTATTTAATGAGTATTTAACGAGCCTATTTAATAAGCCTATTTATTGAGCCTATTTAATAAGCCTATTTATTAAGCCAATTAAATAAGCCTATTTAATAAGCCTATTTAATAAGCCTATTTAATAAGCCTATTAATTAAGCCTATTTAATGAGCCTATTTAATAAGCCTATTTATTGAACCTATTTAATAAGTCTATTTAATAAGCCTGTTTAATAAGCCTATTTAATAAGTATTTAATGAGCCTATTTAATAAGCCCAAGTTGCTGAATAAGCCTATTTAATAAGCCTAAGTTGCTGAAATAAGCCTATTTAATAAGCCTATTTAATAAGCCTAAGTTGATGAATAAGCCTATTTAATAAGCCTAAGTTGCTGAAATAAGCCTATTTAATAAGTCTAAGTTTCTGAAATAAGGCAATTTAATAAGCCTAAGTTGTTTAAATAAGCCTGTTTAATAAGCCTAAGTTGCTGAATAAGCCTATTTAATAAGCCTAAGTTGCTGAAATAAGCCTATTTAATAAGTCTAAGTTGCTGAAATAAGGCTATTTAATAAGCCTAAGTTGCTGAAATAAGCCTAATTAATAAGCCTAAGTTGCTGAAATAAGGCTATTTAATAAGTCTAAGTTGCTGAAATAAGCCTATTTAATAAGTCTAAGTTGCTGAAATAAGCCTATTTAGTAAGTGTAAGTTGCTGAAATAAGGCTATTTAATAAGTCTAAGTTACTGAAATAAGCCTATTTAATCAGCGTAAGTTGCTAAAATAAGCCTATTTAATAAGCCTGTTTATTAAGCCTATTTAATACGCCTATTTAATAAGTCTATTTAATAAGCCTATTTAATAAGCCTATTTAATAAGCCTATTTAATACGCCTATTTATTGAGCCTATTTAATAAGTCTATTTAATAAGCCTATTTAATAAGCCTATTTAATAAGTATTTAATGAGCCTATTTAATCAGTCTATTTAATAAGCCTATTTAATAGGCCTATTTAATAAGTCTAAGTTGCTGAAATAAGCCTATTTAATAAGCCTAAGTTGCTGAAAAGCCTATTTCATAGGCCTAAGTTGCTGAAATAAGCCTTTTTAATAAGTCTAAGTTGCTGAAATAAGCCTATTTAATAAGCCTAAGTTGCTAAAATAAGCCTATTTAATGAGGCTGTTTAATAAGTCTATTTAATAAGCCTATTTAATAAGCCTATTTAATGAGCCTATTTAAAAAGCCTATTTAATAAGTCTATTTAATAAGTCTATTTAATACGCCTATTTAATAAGTATTTAACGAGCCTATTTAATAAGCCTATTTATTGAGCCTATTTAATAAGCCTATTTATTAAGCCAATTAAATAAGCCTATTTAATAAGTCTATTTAATAAGCCTATTTAATAAGGCTATTTAATAAGCCTATTAATTAAGCCTATTTAATGAGCCTATTTAATAAGCCTATTTATTGAACCTATTTAATAAGTCTATTTAATAAGCCTGTTTAATAAGCCTATTTAATAAGTATTTAATGAGCCTATTTAATAAGCCCAAGTTGCTGAATAAGCCTATTTAATAAGCCTAAGTTGCTGAAATAAGCCTATTTAATAAGCCTATTTAATAAGCCTAAGTTGCTGAATATGCCTATTTAATAAGCCTAAGTTGCTGAAATAAGCCTTTTTATTAAGTCTAAGTTGCTGAAATAAGGCTATTTATTAAGCCTAAGTTGCTGAAATATGCCTATTTAATAAGCCTAAGTTGCTGAAATAAGGCTATTTAATAAGTCTAAGTTGTTGAAATAAGCCTATTTAATAAGTCTAAGTTGCTGAAATAAGCCTATTTAATAAGTCTAAGTTGCTGAAATAAGGCTATTTAATCAATCTAAGTTGCTGAAAAAAGCCTATTTAATCAGCATAAGTTGCTGAATTAAGCCTATTTAATAAGCCCAAGTTGCTGAAATAAGCCTATTTAATAAGGCTATTTAATAAGCCTAAGTTGCTGAAAGAAGCCTATTTAATAAGCGTAAGTTGCTAAAATAAGGCTATTTAATAAGTCTAAGTGGCTGAAATAAGCCTATTTAATAAGCCTAAGTTGCTGAAATAAGCCTATTTAATAAGCCTAAGTTGCTGAAATAAGCCTATTTAATAGGCCTATCTAATAAGTCTAAGTTGAAGAAATAAGCATATTTCATAAGCCTATTTAATGAGCCTAAGTTGCTGAAATAAGCCGATTTAATAAGCCTAAGTTTCTGAACAAAGCCTATTTTAAAAGGTCTATTTAATAAGTCTCAGTTGCTGAAATAAGCCGATTTAATACGCCCAAGTTGCTGAAATAATCCTGATTAATAAGGCTATTTAATAAGCGTAAGTTGCTGAAATAAGCCTATTTAATAAGCCTAAGTTGCTGAAATAAGCCTATTTAATAAGGCTAAGTTGCTAAAATAAGCCTATTTAATGAGGCTATTTAATAAGTCCATTTAATGAGGCTATTTAATAAGCCTATTTAATACGCCTATTTAATAAGCCTATTTAATACGCCTATTTAATAAACCTATTTAATAAGTATTTAATGAGCCTATTTATTAAGTCTATTTAATAAGCCTTTTTAATAAGCCTATTTAATAAGTCTATTTAATAAGCCTATTTAATAGGCCTATTTAATAAGTCTAAGTTGCTTAAATAAGCCTATTTAATAAGCCTAAGTTGCTGAATAAACCAATTTAATAAGTCTAAGTTGCTGAAATAAGGCTATTTAATAGGCCTAAGTTGCTGAAATGAGCCTATTTAATAAGCCTAAGTTGCTGAAATAAGGCTATTCAATAAGTCTAAGTTGCTGAAATAAGCCTATTTAATAAACCTAAGTTGCTAAAATAAGCCTATTTAATGAGGCTATTTAATAAGTCTATTTAATAAACCTATTTAATAAGCCTATTTAATAAGCCTATTTAATAAGCCTATTTAATAAGTCTATTTAATAAGTCTATTTAATCAGCCTATTTAATAAGTATTTAATGAGCCTATTTAATAAGCCAATTTATTGAGCCTATTTAATAAGCCAATTTATTGAGCCTATTTAATTATCCTATTTAAAAAGCCTATTTAATGAGTCTATTTTATAAGCCTATTTAATACGCCTATTTAATAAGCCTATTTAATACGTATTTAATGAGCCTATTTAATAAGCCTAAGTTGTTGAATAAGCCTATTTAATAAGCCTAAGTTGCTGAAATAAGCCTATTTAATAAGCCTATTTAATAAGCCTAAGTTGCTGAATAAGCCTATTTAATAAGCCTAAGTTGCTGAAATAAGCCTATTTAATAAGTCTAAGTTGCTGAAATAAGGCTATTTATAAGCCTAAGTTGCTGAAATAAGCCTATTTAATAAGCCTAAGTTGCTGAAATAAGGCTATTTAATAAGTCTAAGTTGCTGAAAAAAGCCTATTTAATAAGTCTAAGTTGCTGAAATACGCCTATTTAATAAGTCTAAGTTGCTGAAATAAGGCCATTTAATAAGTCTAAGTTGCTGAAATAAGCCTATTTAATCAGCGTAAGTTGCTGAAATAAGCCTATTTAATAAGCCCAAGTTGCTGAAATAAGCCTATTTAATAAGGCTATTTAATAAGCCTAAGTTGCTGAAAGAAGCCTATTTAATAAGCGTAAGTTGCTGAAATAAGGCTATTTAATAAGTCTAAGTTGCTGAAATAAGCCTATTTAATAAGCCTAAGTTGCTGAAATAAGCCTATTTAATAAGCCTAAGTTGCTGAAATAAGCCTATTTAATAGGCCTATCTAATAAGTCTAAGTTGCAGAAATAAGCATATTTCATAAGCCTATTTAATGAGCCTAAGTTGCTGAAATGTCTATTTAATAAGTCGATTTAATAAGTCAAAGTTGCTAAAATAAGCCTATTTAATAAGGCTATTTAATAAGCCTAAGTTGCTGAAATAAGCCTATTTAATGAGGCTATTTAATGAGCCTAAGTTGCTGAAATAAGCCGATTTAATAAGCCTAAGTTTCTGAACTAAGCCTATTTAAAAAGGTCTATTTAATAAGTCTAAGTTGCTGAAATAAACCTATTTAAAAATGCTATTTAATACGCCCAAGTTGCTGAAATAAACCTGATTAATAAGGCTATTTAATAAGCGTAAGTTGCTGAAATAAGCCTATTTAATAAGCCTAAGTTGCTGAAATAAGCCTATTTAATGAGGCTATTTAATAAGTCCATTTAATGAGGCTATTTAATAAGCCTATTTAATACGCCTATTTAATAAGCCTATTTAATACGCCTATTTAATAAACCTATTTAATAAGTATTTAATGAGCCTATTTATTAAGTCTATTTAATAAGCCTTTTTAATAAGCCTATTTAATAAGTCTATTTAATAAGCCTATTTAATAGGCCTATTTAATAAGTCTAAGTTGCTTAAATAAGCCTATTTAATAAGCCTAAGTTGCTGAATAAACCAATTTAATAAGTCTAAGTTGCTGAAATAAGGCTATTTAATAGGCCTAAGTTGCTGAAATGAGCCTATTTAATAAGCCTAAGTTGCTGAAATAAGGCTATTCAATAAGTCTAAGTTGCTGAAATAAGCCTATTTAATAAACCTAAGTTGCTAAAATAAGCCTATTTAATGAGGCTATTTAATAAGTCTATTTAATAAACCTATTTAATAAGCCTATTTAATAAGCCTATTTAATAAGCCTATTTAATAAGTCTATTTAATAAGTCTATTTAATCAGCCTATTTAATAAGTATTTAATGAGCCTATTTAATAAGCCAATTTATTGAGCCTATTTAATAAGCCAATTTATTGAGCCTATTTAATTATCCTATTTAAAAAGCCTATTTAATGAGTCTATTTTATAAGCCTATTTAATACGCCTATTTAATAAGCCTATTTAATACGTATTTAATGAGCCTATTTAATAAGCCTAAGTTGTTGAATAAGCCTATTTAATAAGCCTAAGTTGCTGAAATAAGCCTATTTAATAAGCCTATTTAATAAGCCTAAGTTGCTGAATAAGCCTATTTAATAAGCCTAAGTTGCTGAAATAAGCCTATTTAATAAGTCTAAGTTGCTGAAATAAGGCTATTTATAAGCCTAAGTTGCTGAAATAAGCCTATTTAATAAGCCTAAGTTGCTGAAATAAGGCTATTTAATAAGTCTAAGTTGCTGAAAAAAGCCTATTTAATAAGTCTAAGTTGCTGAAATACGCCTATTTAATAAGTCTAAGTTGCTGAAATAAGGCCATTTAATAAGTCTAAGTTGCTGAAATAAGCCTATTTAATCAGCGTAAGTTGCTGAAATAAGCCTATTTAATAAGCCCAAGTTGCTGAAATAAGCCTATTTAATAAGGCTATTTAATAAGCCTAAGTTGCTGAAAGAAGCCTATTTAATAAGCGTAAGTTGCTGAAATAAGGCTATTTAATAAGTCTAAGTTGCTGAAATAAGCCTATTTAATAAGCCTAAGTTGCTGAAATAAGCCTATTTAATAAGCCTAAGTTGCTGAAATAAGCCTATTTAATAGGCCTATCTAATAAGTCTAAGTTGCAGAAATAAGCATATTTCATAAGCCTATTTAATGAGCCTAAGTTGCTGAAATGTCTATTTAATAAGTCGATTTAATAAGTCAAAGTTGCTAAAATAAGCCTATTTAATAAGGCTATTTAATAAGCCTAAGTTGCTGAAATAAGCCTATTTAATGAGGCTATTTAATGAGCCTAAGTTGCTGAAATAAGCCGATTTAATAAGCCTAAGTTTCTGAACTAAGCCTATTTAAAAAGGTCTATTTAATAAGTCTAAGTTGCTGAAATAAACCTATTTAAAAATGCTATTTAATACGCCCAAGTTGCTGAAATAAACCTGATTAATAAGGCTATTTAATAAGCGTAAGTTGCTGAAATAAGCCTATTTAATAAGCCTAAGTTGCTGAAATAAGCCTATTTAATAGGCCTATCTAATAAGTCTAAGTTGAAGAAATAAGCATATTTCATAAGCCTATTTAATGAGCCTAAGTTGCTGAAATGTCTATTTAATAAGTCGATTTAATAAGTCAAAGTTGCTAAAATAAGCCTATTTAATAAGGCTATTTAATAAGCCTAAGATGCTGAAATAAGCCTATTTAATGAGGCTATTTAATGAGCCTAAGTTGCTGAAATAAGCCGATTTAATAAGCCTAAGTTTCTGAACAAAGCCTATTTTAAAAGGTCTATTTAATAAGTCTAAGTTGCTGAAATAAGCCGATTTAATACGCCCAAGTTGCTGAAATAATCCTGATTAATAAGGCTATTTAATAAGCGTAAGTTGCTGAAATAAGCCTATTTAATAAGCCTAAGTTGCTGAAATAAGCCTATTTAATAAGGCTAAGTTGCTAAAATAAGCCTATTTAATGAGGCTATTTAATAAGTCCATTTAATGAGGCTATTTAATAAGCCTATTTAATACGCCTATTTAATAAGCCTATTTAATACGCCTATTTAATAAACCTATTTAATAAGTATTTAATGAGCCTATTTATTAAGTCTATTTAATAAGCCTTTTTAATAAGCCTATTTAATAAGTCTATTTAATAAGCCTATTTAATAGGCCTATTTAATAAGTCTAAGTTGCTTAAATAAGCCTATTTAATAAGCCTAAGTTGCTGAATAAACCAATTCAATAAGTCTAAGTTGCTGAAATAAGGCTATTTAATAGGCCTAAGTTGCTGAAATGAGCCTATTTAATAAGCCTAAGTTGCTGAAATAAGGCTATTCAATAAGTCTAAGTTGCTGAAATAAGCCTATTTAATAAACCTAAGTTGCTAAAATAAGCCTATTTAATGAGGCTATTTAATAAGTCTATTTAATAAACCTATTTAATAAGCCTATTTAATAAGCCTATTTAATAAGCCTATTTAATAAGTCTAATTAATAAGTCTATTTAATAAGCCTATTTAATAAGTATTTAATGAGCCTATTTAATAAGCCAATTTATTGAGGTTATTTAATAAGCCAATTTATTGAGCCTATTTTATTATCCTATTTAAAAAGCCTATTTAATGAGTCTATTTTATAAGCCTATTTAATACGCCTATTTAATAAGCCTATTTAATACGTATTTAATGAGCCTATTTAATAAGCCTAAGTTGCTGAATAAGCCTATTTAATAAGCCTAAGTTGCTGAAATAAGCCTATTTAATAAGCCTATTTAATAAGCCTAAGTTGCTGAATAAGCCTATTTAATAAGCCTAAGTTGCTGAAATAAGCCTATTTAATAAGTCTAAGTTGCTGAAATAAGGCTATTTAATAAGCCTAAGTTGCTGAAATAAGCCTATTTAAAAATGCTATTTAATACGCCCAAGTTGCTGAAATAAACCTGATTAATAAGGCTATTTAATAAGCGTAAGTTGCTGAAATAAGCCTATTTAATAAGCCTAAGTTGCTGAAATAAGCCTATTTAATAAGCCTAAGTTGCTGAAATAAGGCTATTTAATAAGTCTAAGTTGCTGAAATTAGGCTATTTAATAAGTCTAAGTTGCTGAAATAAGCCTATTTAATCAGCGTAAGTTGCTAAAATAAGCCTATTTAATAAGCCCAAGTTGCTGAAATAAGCCCATTTAATAAGGCTATTTAATAAGCCTAAGTTGCTGAAAGAAGCCTATTTAATAAGCGTAAGTTGCTAAAATAAGGCAATTTAATAAGTCTAAGTTGCTGAAATAGGCCTATTTAATAAGCCTAAGTTGCTGAAATAAGCCTATTTAATAAGCCTAAGTTGCTGAAATAAGCCTATTTAATAGGCCTATCTAATAAGTCTAAGTTGCAGAAATAAGCATATTTCATAAGCCTATTTAATGAGCCTAAGTTGCTGAAATGTCTATTTAATAAGTCGATTTAATAAGTCAAAGTTGCTAAAATAAGCCTATTTATTAAGGCTATTTAATAAGCCTAAGTTGCTGAAATAAGCCTATTTAATGAGGCTATTTAATGAGCCTAAGTTGCTGAAATAAGCCGATTTAATAAGCCTAAGTTTCTGAACTAAGCCTATTTAAAAAGGTCTATTTAATAAGTCTAAGTTGCTGAAATAAACCTATTTAATAAGCCTAAGTTGCTAAAATAAGCCTATTTAATGAGGCTATTTAATAAGTCCATTTAATAAGCCTATTTAATAAGCCTATTTAATACGCCTATTTAATAAGCCTATTTAATACGCCTATTTAATAAACCTATTTAATAAGTATTTAATGAGCCTATTTATTAAGTCTATTTAATAAGCCTTTTTAATAAGCCTATTTAATAAGTCTATTTAATAAGCCTATTTAATAGGCCTATTTAATAAGTCTAAGTTGCTGAAATAAGCCTATTTAATAAGCCTAAGTTGCTGAATAAACCAATTTAATAAGTCTAAGTTGCTGAAATAAGGCTATTTAATAAGCCTAAGTTGCTGAAATGAGCCTATTTAATAAGCCTAAGTTGCTGAAATAAGGCTATTCAATAAGTCTAAGTTGCTGAAATAAGCCTATTTAATAAGCCTAAGTTGCTAAAATAAGCCTATTTAATGAGGCTATTTAATAAGTCTATTTAATAAGCCTATTTAATACGCCTATTTAATAAGCCTATTTAATAAGCCTATTTAACAAGTCTATTTAATAAGTCTATTTAATGAGCCTATTTAAAGAGTATTCAATGAGCCTATTTATTAAGCCTATTTATTGAGCCTATTTAATAAGCCTATTTATTAAGCCTATTTATTAAGCCTATTTATTGAGCCTATTTAATAAGCCTATTTATTAAGCCTATTTAATACGCCTATTTAATAGTCTATTTAATAAGCCTATTTAATAAGCCTATTTAATAAGCATATTTAATAAGCCTATTTATTGAGCCTATTTAATAAGTCTATTTAATAAGCCTATTTAATAAGCCTATTTAATAAGTATTTAATGAGCCTATTTAATGAGTCTATTTAATAAGCCTATTTAATAGGCCTATTTAATAAGTCTAAGTTGCTGAAATAAGCCTATTTAATGAGCCTAAGTTGCTGAAAAGCCTATTTTATAGGCCTTAAGTTGCTGAAATAAGCCTTTTTAATAAGTCTAAGTAGCTGAAATAAGCCTATTTAATAAGCCTAAGTTGCTAAAATAAGCCTATTTAATGAGGCTGTTTAATAAGTCTATTTAATAAGCCTATTTAATATGCCTATTTAATGAGCCTATTTAAAAAGCCTATTTAATAAGTCTATTTAATAAGTCTAATTAATACGCCTATTTAATAAGTATTTAACGAGCCTATTTAATAAGCCTATTTATTGAGCCTATTTAATAAGCCTATTTATTAAGCCAATTAAATACGCCTATTTAATAAGCCTATTTAATAAGCCTATTTAATAAGCCTATTAATTAATCCTATTTAATGAGCCTATTTAATAAGCCTATTTATTGAACCTATTTAATAAGTCTATTTAATAAGCCTGTTTAATAAGCCTATTTAATAAGTATTTAATGAACCTATTTAATAAACCCAAGTTGCTGAATAAACCTATTTAATAAGCCTAAGTTGCTGAAATAAGCCTTTTTAATAAGCCTATTTATTAAGCCTAAGTTGCTGAATAAGCCTATTTAATGAGGCTATTTAATGAGCCTAAGTTGCTGAAATAAGCCGATTTAATAAGCCTAAGTTTCTGAACTAAGCCTATTTAAAAAGGTCTATTTAATAAGTCTAAGTTGCTGAAATAAACCTATTTAAAAATGCTATTTAATACGCCCAAGTTGCTGAAATAAACCTGATTAATAAGGCTATTTAATAAGCGTAAGTTGCTGAAATAAGCCTATTTAATAAGCCTAAGTTGCTGAAATAAGCCTATTTAATAGGCCTATCTAATAAGTCTAAGTTGAAGAAATAAGCATATTTCATAAGCCTATTTAATGAGCCTAAGTTGCTGAAATGTCTATTTAATAAGTCGATTTAGTAAGTCAAAGTTGCTAAAATAAGCCTATTTAATAAGGCTATTTAATAAGCCTAAGTTGCTGAAATAAGCCTATTTAATGAGGCTATTTAATGAGCCTAAGTTGCTGAAATAAGCCGATTTAATAAGCCTAAGTTTCTGAACAAAGCCTATTTTAAAAGGTCTATTTAATAAGTCTAAGTTGCTGAAATAAGCCGATTTAATACGCCCAAGTTGCTGAAATAATCCTGATTAATAAGGCTATTTAATAAGCGTAAGTTGCTGAAATAAGCCTATTTAATAAGCCTAAGTTGCTGAAATAAGCCTATTTAATAAGGCTAAGTTGCTAAAATAAGCCTATTTAATGAGGCTATTTAATAAGTCCATTTAATGAGGCTATTTAATAAGCCTATTTAATAAGCCTATTTAATACGCCTATTTAATAAACCTATTTAATAAGTATTTAATGAGCCTATTTATTAAGTCTATTTAATAAGCCTTTTTAATAAGCCTATTTAATAAGTCTATTTAATAAGCCTATTTAATAGGCCTATTTAATAAGTCTAAGTTGCTTAAATAAGCCTATTTAATAAGCCTAAGTTGCTGAATAAACCAATTTAATAAGTCTAAGTTGCTGAAATAAGGCTATTTAATAGGCCTAAGTTGCTGAAATGAGCCTATTTAATAAGCCTAAGTTGCTGAAATAAGGCTATTCAATAAGTCTAAGTTGCTGAAATAAGCCTATTTAATAAACCTAAGTTGCTAAAATAAGCCTATTTAATGAGGCTATTTAATAAGTCTATTTAATAAACCTATTTAATAAGCCTATTTAATAAGCCTATTTAATAAGCCTATTTAATAAGTCTATTTAATAAGTCTATTTAATAAGCCTATTTAATAAGTATTTAATGAGCCTATTTAATAAGCCAATTTATTGAGCCTATTTAATAAGCCAATTTATTGAGCCTATTTAATTATCCTATTTAAAAAGCCTATTTAATGAGTCTATTTTATAAGCCTATTTAATATGCCTATTTAATAAGCCTATTTAATACGTATTTAATGAGCCTATTTAATAAGCCTAAGTTGCTGAATAAGCCTATTTAATAAGCCTAAGTTGCTGAAATAAGCCTATTTAATAAGCCTATTTAATAAGCCTAAGTTGCTGAATAAGCCTATTTAATAAGCCTAAGTTGCTGAAATAAGCCTATTTAATAAGTCTAAGTTGCTGAAATAAGGCTATTTAATAAGCCTAAGTTGCTGAAATAAGCCTATTTAATAAGCCTAAGTTGCTGAAATAAGGCTATTTAATAAGTCTAAGTTGCTGAAAAAAGCCTATTTAATAAGTCTAAGTTGCTGAAATACGCCTATTTAATAAGTCTAAGTTGCTGAAATAAGCCTATTTAATAAGTCTAAGTTGCTGAAATAAGGCTATTTAATAAGTCTAAGTTGCTGAAATAAGCCTATTTAATCAGCGTAAGTTGCTGAAATAAGCCTATTTAATAAGCCCAAGTTGCTGAAATAAGCCTATTTAATAAGGCTATTTAATAAGCCTAAGTTGCTGAAAGAAGCCTATTTAATAAGCGTAAGTTGCTGAAATAAGGCTATTTAATAAGTCAAAGTTGCTGAAATAAGCCTATTTAATAAGCCTAAGTTGCTGAAATAAGCCTATTTAATAAGCCTAAGTTGCTGAAATAAGCCTATTTAATAGGCCTATCTAATAAGTCTAAGTTGCAGAAATAAGCATATTTCATAAGCCTATTTAATGAGCCAAAGTTGCTGAAATGTCTATTTAATAAGTCGATTTAATAAGTCAAAGTTGCTAAAATAAGCCTATTTAATAAGGCTATTTAATAAGCCTAAGTTGCTGAAATAAGCCTATTTAATGAGGCTATTTAATGAGCCTAAGTTGCTGAAATAAGCCGATTTAATAAGCCTAAGTTTCTGAACTAAGCCTATTTAAAAAGGTCTATTTAATAAGTCTAAGTTGCTGAAATAAACCTATTTAAAAATGCTATTTAATACGCCCAAGTTGCTGAAATAAACCTGATTAATAAGGCTATTTAATAAGCGTAAGTTGCTGAAATAAGCCTATTTAATAAGCCTAAGTTGCTGAAATAAGCCTATTTAATAAGCCTAAGTTGCTGAAATAAGGCTATTTAATAAGTCTAAGTTGCTGAAATTAGGCTATTTAATAAGTCTAAGTTGCTGAAATAAGCCTATTTAATCAGCGTAAGTTGCTAAAATAAGCCTATTTAATAAGCCCAAGTTGCTGAAATAAGCCCATTTAATAAGGCTATTTAATAAGCCTAAGTTGCTGAAAGAAGCCTATTTAATAAGCGTAAGTTGCTAAAATAAGGCAATTTAATAAGTCTAAGTTGCTGAAATAGGCCTATTTAATAAGCCTAAGTTGCTGAAATAAGCCTATTTAATAAGCCTAAGTTGCTGAAATAAGCCTATTTAATAGGCCTATCTAATAAGTCTAAGTTGCAGAAATAAGCATATTTCATAAGCCTATTTAATGAGCCTAAGTTGCTGAAATGTCTATTTAATAAGTCGATTTAATAAGTCAAAGTTGCTAAAATAAGCCTATTTAATAAGGCTATTTAATAAGCCTAAGTTGCTGAAATAAGCCTATTTAATGAGGCTATTTAATGAGCCTAAGTTGCTGAAATAAGCCGATTTAATAAGCCTAAGTTTCTGAACTAAGCCTATTTAAAAAGGTCTATTTAATAAGTCTAAGTTGCTGAAATAAACCTATTTAATAAGCCTAAGTTGCTAAAATAAGCCTATTTAATGAGGCTATTTAATAAGTCCATTTAATAAGCCTATTTAATAAGCCTATTTAATACGCGTATTTAATAAGCCTATTTAATACGCCTATTTAATAAACCTATTTAATAAGTATTTAATGAGCCTATTTATTAAGTCTATTTAATAAGCCTTTTTAATAAGCCTATTTAATAAGTCTATTTAATAAGCCTATTTAATAGGCCTATTTAATAAGTCTAAGTTGCTGAAATAAGCCTATTTAATAAGCCTAAGTTGCTGAATAAACCAATTTAATAAGTCTAAGTTGCTGAAATAAGGCTATTTAATAAGCCTAAGTTGCTGAAATGAGCCTATTTAATAAGCCTAAGTTGCTGAAATAAGGCTATTCAATAAGTCTAAGTTGCTGAAATAAGCCTATTTAATAAGCCTAAGTTGCTAAAATAAGCCTATTTAATGAGGCTATTTAATAAGTCTATTTAATAAGCCTATTTAATACGCCTATTTAATAAGCCTATTTAATAAGCCTATTTAACAAGTCTATTTAATAAGTCTATTTAATAAGCCTATTTAAAGAGTATTCAATGAGCCTATTTATTAAGCCTATTTATTGAGCCTATTTAATAAGCCTATTTATTAAGCCTATTTATTAAGCCTATTTATTGAGCCTATTTAATAAGCCTATTTATTAAGCCTATTTAATACGCCTATTTAATAGTCTATTTAATAAGCCTATTTAATAAGCCTATTTAATAAGCCTATTTAATAAGCCTATTTATTGAGCCTATTTAATAAGTCTATTTAATAAGCCTATTTAATAAGCCTATTTAATAAGTATTTAATGAGCCTATTTAATGAGTCTATTTAATAAGCCTATTTAATAGGCCTATTTAATAAGTCTAAGTTGCTGAAATAAGCCTATTTAATGAGCCTAAGTTGCTGAAAAGCCTATTTCATAGGCCTTAAGTTGCTGAAATAAGCCTTTTTAATAAGTCTATGTAGCTGAAATAAGCCTATTTAATAAGCCTAAGTTGCTAAAATAAGCCTATTTAATGAGGCTGTTTAATAAGTATATTTAATAAGCCTATTTAATATGCCTATTTAATGAGCCTATTTAAAAAGCCTATTTAATAAGTCTATTTAATAAGTCTAATTAATACGCCTATTTAATAAGTATTTAACGAGCCTATTTAATAAGCCTATTTATTGAGCCTATTTAATAAGCCTATTTATTAAGCCAATTAAATACGCCTATTTAATAAGCCTATTTAATAAGCCTATTTAATAAGCCTATTAATTAATCCTATTTAATGAGCCTATTTAATAAGCCTATTTATTGAACCTATTTAATAAGTCTATTTAATAAGCCTGTTTAATAAGCCTATTTAATAAGTATTTAATGAACCTATTTAATAAACCCAAGTTGCTGAATAAACCTATTTAATAAGCCTAAGTTGCTGAAATAAGCCTTTTTAATAAGCCTATTTATTAAGCCTAAGTTGCTGAATAAGCCTATTTAATAAGCCTAAGTTGCTGAAATAAGCCTATTTAATAAGTATAAGTTGCTGAAATAAGGCTATTTAATAAGCCTAAGTTGCTGAAATAAGCCTATTTAATAAGCCTAAGTTGCTGAAATAAGGCTATTTAATAAGTCTAAGTTGCTGAAATAAGCCTATTTAATAAGTCTAAGTTGCTGAAATAAACCTATTTAATAAGTCTAAGTTGCTGAAATAAGGCTATTTAATAAATCTAAGTTGCTGAAATAAGCCTATTTAATCAGCATAAGTTGCTGAAATAAGCCTATTTAATAAGCCCAAGTTGCTGAAATAAGCCTATTTAATAAGGCTATTGAATAAGCCTAAGTTGCTGAAAGAAGCCTATTTAATAAGGCTATTTAATAAGCCTAAGTTGCTGAAATAAGCCTATTTAATGAGGCTATTTAATGAGCCTAAGTTGCTGAAATAAGCCGATTTAATAATCCTAAGTTTCTGAACTAAGCCTATTTAAAAAGGTCTATTTAATAAGTCTAAGTTGCTGAAATAAACCTATTTAAAAATGGTATTTAATAAGCGTAAGTTGCTGAAATAAGCCTATTTAATAAGCCTAAGTTGCTGAAATAAGCCTATTTAATAAGGCTATTTAATAAGTCTAAGTTGCTGAAATAAACCTATTTAATAAGCCTAAATTGCTAAAATTAGCCTATTTAATGAGGCTATTTAATAAGTCCATTTAATAAGCCTATTTAATAAGCCTATTTAATACGCCTATTTAATAAGCCTATTTAATACGCCTATTTAATAAACCTATTTAATAAGTATTTAATGAGCCTATTTATTAAGTCTATTTATAAGCCTTTTTAATAAGCCTATTTAATAAGTCTATTTAATAAGCCTATTTAATAGGCCTATTTAATAAGCCTAAGTTGCTGAAATAAGCCAATTTAATAAGCCTAAGTTGCTGAATAAAGGCTATTGAATAAGTCTAAGTTGATGAAATAAGCCAATGTAATAAGCCTAAGTTGCTAAAATAAGGCTATTTAATGAGGCTATTTAATAAGTCTATTTAATAAGCCTATTTAATAAGCCTATTTAATAAAGCCTATTTAATAAGCCTATTTAACAAGTCTATTTAATAAGTCTATTTAATAAGCCTATTTAAAGAGTATTCAATGAGACTATTTATTAAGCCTATTTATTGAGCCTATTTAATAAGCCTATTTATTGAGCCTATTTAATAAGTCTATTTAATAAGCCTATTTAATAAGCCTATTTAATAAGTATTTAATGAGCCTATTTAATCAGTCTATTTAATAAGCCTATTTAATAGGCCTATTTAATAAGTCTAAGTTGCTGAAATAAGCCTATTTAATAAGCCTAAGTTGCTGAAAAGCCTATTTCATAGACCTAAGTTGCTGAAATAAGCCTTTTTAATAAGTCTAAGTTGCTGAAATAAGCCTATTTAATAAGCCTAAGTTGCTAAAATAAGCCTATTTAATGAGGCTGTTTAATAAGCCTATTTATTGAGCCTATTTAATAAGCCTATTTATTGAGCCTATTTAATAAGCCTATTTATTGAGCCTATTTAATAAGCCTATTTATTGAGCCTATTTAATAAGCCTATTTAATAAGTCTATTTAATAAGTCTATTTAATAAGCCTACTTAATAAGTATTTAATGAGCCTATTTAATAAGCCTATTTATTGAGCCTATTTAATAAGCCTATTTATTGAGCCTATTTAATGAGCCTATTTATTGAGCCTCTTTAATACGCCTATTTCTTGAGCCTATTTAATAAGTCTATTTAATACGCCTATTTAATAAGCCTATTTAATAAGCCTATTTAATAAGCCTATTTAATAAGCCTATTTAATAAGCCTATTTAGTAAGCCTATTTATTGAGCCTATTTAATAAGTCTATTTCATAAGCCTATTTAATAAGCCTATTTAATAAGTATGTAATGAGCCTATTTAATAAGTCTATTTAATAAGCCTATTTAATAGGCCTATTTAATAAGTCTAAGTTGCTGAAATAAGCCTATTTAATAAGCCTATGTTGCTGAAATAAGCCTATTTAATAAGGCTATTTAATAAGCATAAGTTGCTGAAATAAGCCTATTTAACAAGCCTAAGTTGCTGAAATAAGCCTATTTAGTAAGGCTATTTAATAAGTCTAAGTTGCTGAAATAAACCTATTTAATAAGCCTAAGTTTCTGAACTAAGCCTATTTAAAAAGGTCTATTTAATAAGTCTAAGTTGCTGAAATAAACCTATTTAAAAATGCTATTTAATACGCCCAAGTTGCTGAAATAAACCTGATTAATAAGGCTATTTAATAAGCGTAAGTTGCTGAAATAAGCCTATTTAATAAGCCTAAGTTGCTGAAATAAGCCTATTTAATAAGCCTAAGTTGCTGAAATAAGGCTATTTAATAAGTCTAAGTTGCTGAAATTAGGCTATTTAATAAGTCTAAGTTGCTGAAATAAGCCTATTTAATCAGCGTAAGTTGCTAAAATAAGCCTATTTAATAAGCCCAAGTTGCTGAAATAAGCCCATTTAATAAGGCTATTTAATAAGCCTAAGTTGCTGAAAGAAGCCTATTTAATAAGCGTAAGTTGCTAAAATAAGGCAATTTAATAAGTCTAAGTTGCTGAAATAGGCCTATTTAATAAGCCTAAGTTGCTGAAATAAGCCTATTTAATAAGCCTAAGTTGCTGAAATAAGCCTATTTAATAGGCCTATCTAATAGTCTAAGTTGCAGAAATAAGCATATTTTATAAGCCTATTTAATGAGCCTAAGTTGCTGAAATGTCTATTTAATAAGTCGATTTAATAAGTCAAAGTTGCTAAAATAAGCCTATTTAATAAGGCTATTTAATAAGCCTAAGTTGCTGAAATAAGCCTATTTAATGAGGCTATTTAATGAGCCTAAGTTGCTGAAATAAGCCGATTTAATAAGCCTAAGTTTCTGAACTAAGCCTATTTAAAAAGGTCTATTTAATAAGTCTAAGTTGCTGAAATAAACCTATTTAATAAGCCTAAGTTGCTAAAATAAGCCTATTTAATGAGGCTATTTAATAAGTCCATTTAATAAGCCTATTTAATAAGCCTATTTAATACGCCTATTTAATAAGCCTATTTAATACGCCTATTTAATAAACCTATTTAATAAGCATTTAATGAGCCTATTTATTAAGTCTATTTAATAAGCCTTTTTAATAAGCCTATTTAATAAGTCTATTTAATAAGCCTATTTAATAGGCCTATTTAATAAGTCTAAGTTGCTGAAATAAGCCTATTTAATAAGCATAAGTTGCTGAATAAACCAATTTAATAAGTCTAAGTTGCTGAAATAAGGCTATTTAATAAGCCTAAGTTGCTGAAATGAGCCTATTTAATAAGCCTAAGTTGCTGAAATAAGGCTATTCAATAAGTCTAAGTTGCTGAAATAAGCCTATTTAATAAGCCTAAGTTGCTAAAATAAGCCTATTTAATGAGGCTATTTAATAAGTCTATTTAATAAGCCTATTTAATACGCCTATTTAATAAGCCTATTTAATAAGCCTATTTAACAAGTCTATTTAATAAGTCTATTTAATAAGCCTATTTAAAGAGTATTCAATGAGCCTATTTATTAAGCCTATTTATTGAGCCTATTTAATAAGCCTATTTATTAAGCCTATTTATTAAGCCTATTTATTGAGCCTATTTAATAAGCCTATTTATTAAGCCTATTTAATAAGCCTATTTAATAAGCCTATTTAATAAGCCTATTTATTGAGCCTATTTAATAAGTCTATTTAATCAGCCTATTTAATAAGCCTATTTAATAAGTATTTAATGAGCCTATTTAATGAGTCTATTTAATAAGCCTATTTAATAGGGCTATTTAATAAGTCTAAGTTGCTGAAATAAGCCTATTTAATGAGCCTAAGTTGCTGAAAAACCTATTTCATAGGCCTTAAGTTGCTGAAATAAGCCTTTTTAATAAGTCTATGTAGCTGAAATAAGCCTATTTAATAAGCCTAAGTTGCTAAAATAAGCCTATTTAATGAGGCTGTTTAATAAGTCTATTTAATAAGCCTATTTAATATGCCTATTTAATGAGCCTATTTAAAAAGCCTATTTAATAAGTCTATTTAATAAGTCTAATTAATACGCCTATTTAATAAGTATTTAACGAGCCTATTTAATAAGCCTATTTATTGAGCCTATTTAATAAGCCTATTTATTAAGCCAATTAAATACGCCTATTTAATAAGCCTCTTTAATAAGCCTATTAATTAATCCTATTTAATGAGCCTATTTAATAAGCCTATTTATTGAACCTATTTAATAAGTCTATTTAATAAGCCTGTTTAATAAGCCTATTTAATAAGTATTTAATGAACCTATTTAATAAACCCAAGTTGCTGAATAAACCTATTTAATAAGCCTAAGTTGCTGAAATAAGCCTTTTTAATAAGCCTATTTATTAAGCCTAAGTTGCTGAATAAGCCTATTTAATAAGCCTAAGTTGCTGAAATAAGCCTATTTAATAAGTCTAAGTTGCTGAAATAAGGCTATTTAATAAGCCTAAGTTGCTGAAATAAGCCTATTTAATAAGCCTAAGTTGCTGAAATAAGGCTATTTAATAAGTCTAAGTTGCTGAAATAAGCCTATTTAATAAGTCTAAGTTGCTGAAATAAACCTATTTAATAAGTCTAAGTTGCTGAAATAAGGCTATTTAATAAATCTAAGTTGCTGAAATAAGCCTATTTAATCAGCATAAGTTGCTGAAATAAGCCTATTTAATAAGCCCAAGTTGCTGAAATAAGCCTATTTAATAAGGCTATTGAATAAGCCTAAGTTACTGAAAGAAGCCTATTTAATAAGGCTATTTAATAAGCCTAAGTTGCTGAAATAAGCCTATTTAATGAGGCTATTTAATGAGCCTAAGTTGCTGAAATAAGCCGATTTAATAATCCTAAGTTTCTGAACTAAGCCTATTTAAAAAGGTCTATTTAATAAGTCTAAGTTGCTGAAATAAACCTATTTAAAAATGGTATTTAATAAGCGTAAGTTGCTGAAATAAGCCTATTTAATAAGCCTAAGTTGCTGAAATAAGCCTATTTAATAAGG
Source organism: Petromyzon marinus (assembly GCF_048934315.1). NCBI lineage: Eukaryota > Metazoa > Chordata > Hyperoartia > Petromyzontiformes > Petromyzontidae > Petromyzon > Petromyzon marinus. The sequence goes on along the minus strand of NW_027422995.1, from coordinate 165,842 downwards.
CTATTTAATAAGTCTAAGTTGCTGAAATAAACCTATTTAATAAGCCTAAATTGCTAAAATTAGCCTATTTAATGAGGCTATTTAATAAGTCCATTTAATAAGCCTATTTAATAAGCCTATTTAATACGCCTATTTAATAAGCCTATTTAATACGCCTATTTAATAAACCTATTTAATAAGTATTTAATGAGCCTATTTATTAAGTCTATTTATAAGCCTTTTTAATAAGCCTATTTAATAAGTCTATTTAATAAGCCTATTTAATAGGCCTATTTAATAAGCCTAAGTTGCTGAAATAAGCCAATTTAATAAGCCTAAGTTGCTGAATAAAGGCTATTGAATAAGTCTAAGTTGATGAAATAAGCCAATGTAATAAGCCTAAGTTGCTAAAATAAGGCTATTTAATGAGGCTATTTAATAAGTCTATTTAATAAGCCTATTTAATAAGCCTATTTAATAAAGCCTATTTAATAAGCCTATTTAACAAGTCTATTTAATAAGTCTATTTAATAAGCCTATTTAAAGAGTATTCAATGAGACTATTTATTAAGCCTATTTATTGAGCCTATTTAATAAGCCTATTTATTAAGCCTATTTATTGAGTTTATTTAATAAGCTTATTTATTAAGCCTATTTAATACGCCTTTTTAATAAGTCTATTTAATAAGCCTATTTAATAAGCCTATTTATTGAGCCTATTTAATAAGCCTATTTATTGAGCCTATTTAATAAGTCTATTTAATAAGCCTATTTAATAAGCCTATTTAATAAGTATTTAATGAGCCTATTTAATCAGTCTATTTAATAAGCCTATTTAATAGGCCTATTTAATAAGTCTAAGTTGCTGAAATAAGCCTATTTAATAAGCCTAAGTTGCTGAATAAGCCTATTTCATAAGCCTAAGTTGCAGAAATAAGTCTTTTTAATAAGTCTAAGTTGCTGAAATAAGCCTATTTAATAAGCCTAAGTTGCTGAAATAAGCCTATTTAATAAGGCTATTTAATAAGCCTAAGTTGCTGAATAAGCCTATTTAATAAGCCTAAGTTGCTGAAATAAGCCTATTTAATAAGCCTAAGTTGCTGTAATAAGGCTATTTAATAAGTCTAAGTTGCTGAAAAAAGCCTAATTAATAAGCCTGAGTTGCTAAAATAAGCCTATTTAATGAGGCTATTTAATAAGTCTATTTAAAAAGCCTATTTAATAAGCCTATTTAATAAGCCGATTTAATAAGCATATTTAATACGTCTATTTAATAAGTCTATTTAATAAGCCTATTTAATAAGTATATAATGAGCCTATTTAATAAGCCTATTTATTGAGCCTATTTAATAAGCCTAATTATTGAGCCTATTTAATTAGCCTATTTATTGAGCCTATTTAATGAGCCTATTTATTGAGCCTATTTAATAAGCCTATTTAATGAGTCTATTTAATAAGCCTATTTAATACGCCTATTTAATAAGCCTATTTATTAAGCCTATTTAATGAGCCTATTTAATAAGCCCATTTAATAAGCCTATTTATTGAGCCTATTTAATAAGCCTATTTAATACGCCTATTTAATAAACCTATTTAATAAGTATTTAATGAGCCTGTTTAATAAGTCTATTTAATAAGCCTTTTTAATAAGCCTATTTAATAAGTCTATTTAATAAGCCTATTTAATAAGGCTATTTAATAAGCCTAAGTTGCTGAAATAAGCCTATTTAATAAGGCTATTTAATGAGCCTAAGTTGCTGAAATAAGCCGATTTAATAATTTAATAAGCATAAGTTGCTGAAATAAGCCTATTTAATAAGCCTAAGTTGCTGAAATAAGCCTATTTAGTAAGGCTATTTAATAAGCATAAGTTGCTGAAATAAGCCTATTTAATAAGCCTAAGTTGCTGAAATAAGCCTATTTAATGAGGCTATTTAATAAGTCTAAGTTGCTGAAATAAACCTATTTAATAAGCCTAAGTTGCTAAAATAAGCCAATTTAATGAGGCTATTTAATAAGTCTATTTAATAAGCCTATTTAATAAGCCTATTTAATAAGCCTATTTAATAAGCCTATTTAATAAGCCTATTTAATAAACCTATTTAATAAGTATTTAATGAGCCTATGTATTAAGTATATTTAATACGCTTTTTTAATAAGCCTATTTAATAAGTATTTAATGAGCCTATTTAATAAGCCTATTTATTGAGCCTATTTAATAAGCCTATTTATTGAGCCTATTTAATCAGCCTATTTAATAAGCCTATTTAATAAGCCTCTCTATTGAGCCTATTTAATAAGTCTATTTAATAAGCCTATTTAATAAGTATTTAATTAGCCTATTTAATCAGTCTATTTAATAAGCCTATTTAATAGGCCTATTTAATAAGTCTAAGTTGCTGAAATAAGCCTATTTAATAGGCCTAAGTTGCTGAATAAGCCTATTTCATAAGCCTAAGTTGCAGAAATAAGTCTTTTTAATAAGTCGAAGTTGCTGAAATAAGCCTATTTAATAAGCCTAAGTTGCTGAAATAAGCCTATTTAATAAGGCTATTTAATAAGTCTAAGTTGCTGAAATAAACCTATTTAATAAGCCTATTTAATAAGCCTAAGTTGCTGAAATAAGCCTATTTAATAAGCCTAAGTTGCTGTAATAAGGCTATTTAATAAGTCTAAGTTGCTGAAAAAAGCATAATTAATAAGCCTAAGTTGCTAAAATAAGCCTATTTAAAGAGGCTATTTAATAAGTCTATTTAATAAGCCTATTTAATAAGCCTATTTAATAAGCCGATTTAATAAGCATATTTAATACGTCTATTTAATAAGTCTATTTAATAAGCCTATTTAATAAGTATATAATGAGCTTATTTAATAAGCCTATTTATTGAGCCTATTTAATAAGCCTAATTATTGAGCCTATTTAATAAGCCTATTTAATGAGTCTATTTAATAAGCCTATTTAATACGCCTATTTAATAAGCCTATTTATTAATCCTATTTAATGAGCCTATTTAATAAGCCCATTTAATAAGCCTATTTATTGAGCCTATTTAATAAGCCTATTTAATACGCCTATTTAATAAACCTATTTAATAAGTATTTAATGAGCCTGTTTAATAAGTCTATTTAATAAGCCTTTTTAATAAGCGTATTTAATAAGTCTATTTAATAAGCCTATTTAATAAGGCTATTTAATAAGCCTAAGTTGCTGAAATAAGCCTATTTAATAAGGCTATTTAATGAGCCTAAGTTGCTGAAATAAGCCTATTTAATAAGCCTAAGTTTCTGAACTAAGCCTATTTAAAAGGTATATTTAATAAGTCTAAGTTGCTGAAATAAACCTATTTAAAAATGCTATTTAATAAGCCTAAGTTGCTGAAATAAACCTGTTTAATAAGGCTATTTAATAAGCATAAGTTGCTGAAATAAGCCTATTTAATAAGCCTAAGTTGCTGCATAAGCCTATTTCATAAGCCTAAGTTGCTGAAATAAGCCTTTTTAATATGTCTAAGTTGCTGAAATAAGCCTATTTAATAAGCCTAAGTTGCTGAAATAAGCCTATTTAATAAGGCTATTTAATAAGCCTAAGTTGCTGAATAAGCCTATTTAATAAGTCTAAGTTGCTGAAATAAGGCTATTTAATAAGCCTAAGTTGCTGAAATAAGCCTATTTAATAAGCTTACGTTGGTGAACTAAGCCTATATAAAAAGGTCTATTTAATAAGTCTAAGTTGCTGAAAAAAACCTATTTAAAAATGCTATTTAATAAGCCTAAATTGCTAGAAATAAACCTGTTTAATAAGGCTATTTAATAAGCATAAGTTGCTGAAATAAGCATATTTAATAAGCCTAAGTTGCTAAAATAAGCATATTTAAAAAGGCTATTTAATAAGTCTAAGTTGCAGAAATAAACCTATTTAATAATGCTATTTAATACGCCTATTTAATAAGCCTATTTAATAAGCCTATTTAATAAGCCTATTTAATAAGCCTATTTAATACGCCTATTTAATAAGCCTATTTATTAAGCCTATTTAATGAGCCTATTTAATAAGCCCATTTAATAAGCCTATTTATTGAGCCTATTTAACAAGTCTATTTAATAAGCCTATTTAATAAGTCTATTTAATAAGTATTTAATGAGCCTGTTTAATAAATCTATTTAATAAGCCTTTTTAATAAGCCTATTTAATAAGTCTATTTAATAAGCCTATTTAATAAGCCTATTTATTGAGCCTATTTAATAAGCCTATTTATTGAGCCTATTTAATAAGCCTCTTTATTGAGCCTATTTAATAAGCCTATTTATTGAGCCTATTTAATACGCCTATTTAATAAGATTATTTAATAAGCCTATTTAATAAGCCTATTTAATAAGCCTATTTAATAAGCCTATCTAATAAGCCTATTTATTGAGCCTATTTAATAAGTCTATTTAATAAGCCTATTTAATACACCTATTTAATAAGTATTTAATGAGCCTATTTAATAAGTCTATTTAATAAGCCTATTTAATAGGCCTATTTAATAAATCTAAGTTGCTGAAATAAGCCTATTTAATAAGCCTGAGTTGCTGAAATAAGCCTATTTAATAAGCCTAAGTTGCTGAAATAAGCCTATTTAATAAGGCTACTTAATAAGTCTAAGTTGCTGAAATAAACCTATTTAATAAGCCTAAGTTGCTAAAATAAGCCTATTTAATGAGGCTATTTAATAAGTCTATTTAATAAGCCTATTTAATAAACCTATTTAATAAGTCTATTTAATAAGCCTATTTAATAAGTATTTAATGAGCCTATTTAATCAGTCTATTTAATAAGCCTATTTAATAGGCCTATTTAATAAGTGTAAGTTGCTGAAATAAGCCTATTTAATAAGCCTAAGTTGCTGAATAAGCCTATTTCATAAGCCTAAGTTGCAGAAATAAGTCTTTTTAATAAGTCTAAGTTGCTGAAATAAGCCTATTTAATAAGCCTAAGTTGCTGAAATAAGCCTATTTAAAAAGGCTATTTAATAAGCCTAAGTTGCTGAATAAGCCTATTTAATAAGCTTAAGTTGCTGAAATAAGCCTATTTAATAAGCCTAAGTTGCTGTAATTAGGCTATTTAATAAGTCTAAGTTGCTGAAAAAAGCCTAATTAATAAGCCTAAGTTGCTAAAATAAGCCTATTTAATGAGGCTATTTAATAAGTCTATTTAATAAGCCTATTTAATAAGCCTATTTAATAAGTATATAATGAGCCTATTTAATAAGCCTATTTATTGAGCCTATTTAATAAGCCTAATTATTGAGCCTATTTAATAAGCCTATTTATTGAGCCTATTTAATGAGCCTATTTATTGAGCCTATTTAATAAGCCTATTTAATGAGTCTATTTAATAAGCCTATTTAATACGCCTATTTAATAAGCCTATTTATTAAGCCTATTTAATGAGCCTATTTATTAAGCCCATTTAATAAGCCTATTTATTGAGCCTATTTAATAAGCCTATTTAATACGCCTATTTAATAAACCTATTTAATAAGTATTTAATGAGCCTGTTTAATAAGTCTATTTAATAAGCCTTTTTAATAAGCCTATTTAATAAGTCTATTTAATAAGCCTATTTAATAAGGCTATTTAATAAGCCTAAGTTGCTGAAATAAGCCTATTTAATAAGGCTATTTAATGAGCCTAAGTTGCTGAAATAAGCCTATTTAATAAGCCTAAGTTTCTGAACTAAGCCTATTTAAAAAAGTATATTTAATAAGTCTAAGTTGCTGAAATAAGCCTATTTAATAAGCCTAAGTTGCTGAATAAGCCTATTTCATAAGCCTAAGTTGCTGAAATAAGCCTTTTTAATATGTCTATGTTGCTGAAATAAGCCTATTTAATAAGCCTAAGTTGCTGAAATAAGCCTATTTAATAAGGCTATTTAATAAGCCTAAGTTGCTGAATAAGCCTATTTAATAAGTCTAAGTTGCTGAAATAAGGCTATTTAATAAGCCTAAGTTGCTGAAATAAGCCTATTTAATAAGCCTACGTTGGTGAACTAAGCCTATATAAAAAGGTCTATTTAATAAGTCTAAGTTGCTGAAAAAAACCTATTTAAAAATGCTATTTAATAAGCCTAAATTGCTAGAAATAAACCTGTATAATAAGGCTATTTAATAAGCATAAGTTGCTGAAATAAGCCTATTTAATAAGCCTAAGTTGCTGAAATAAACCTATTTAATAAGGCTATTTAATAAGTCTAAGTTGCAGAAATAAACCTATTTAATAATGCTATTTAATACGCCTAATTTGCTTAAATAAGCATATTTCATAAGCATATTTAATGAGCCTAAGTTGCTGAAATGTCTGTTTAATAAGTCGATTTAATAAGTCTAAGTTGCTAAAATAAGCCTATTTAATAAGGCTATTTAATAAGCCTAAGTTTCTGAAATAAGCCTATTTAATAAGGCTATTTAATGAGCCTAAGTTGCTGAAAAAAGCCTATTTAATAAGGCTATTTAATGAGCCTAAGTTGCTGAAATAAGCCTATTTAATAAGCCTAAGTTGCTGAAATAAGCCTATTTAATAATTTAATAAGCATAAGTTGCTGAAATAAGCCTATTTAATAAGCCTAAGTTGCTGAAATGAGCCTATTTAATGAGCCTAAGTTGCTGAAATAAGCCTATTTAATAAGCCTAAGTTTCTGAACTAAGCCTATTTAAAAAAGTATATTTAATAAGTCTAAGTTGCTGAAATAAGCCTATTTAATAAGCCTAAGTTGCTGAATAAGCCTATTTCATAAGCCTAAGTTGCTGAAATAAGCCTTTTTAATATGTCTAAGTTGCTGAAATAAGCCTATTTAATAAGCCTAAGTTGCTGAAATAAGCCTATTTAATAAGGCTATTTAATAAGCCTAAGTTGCTGAATAAGCCTATTTAATAAGTCTAAGTTGCTGAAATAAGGCTATTTAATAAGCCTAAGTTGCTGAAATAAGCCTATTTAATAAGCCTACGTTGGTGAACTAAGCCTATATAAAAAGGTCTATTTAATAAGTCTAAGTTGCTGAAAAAAACCTATTTAAAAATGCTATTTAATAAGCCTAAATTGCTAGAAATAAACCTGTATAATAAGGCTATTTAATAAGCATAAGTTGCTGAAATAAGCCTATTTAATAAGCCTAAGTTGCTGAAATAAACCTATTTAATAAGGCTATTTAATAAGTCTAAGTTGCAGAAATAAACCTATTTAATAATGCTATTTAATACGCCTAATTTGCTTAAATAAGCATATTTCATAAGCATATTTAATGAGCCTAAGTTGCTGAAATGTCTGTTTAATAAGTCGATTTAATAAGTCTAAGTTGCTAAAATAAGCCTATTTAATAAGGCTATTTAATAAGCCTAAGTTTCTGAAATAAGCCTATTTAATAAGGCTATTTAATGAGCCTAAGTTGCTGAAAAAAGCCTATTTAATAAGGCTATTTAATGAGCCTAAGTTGCTGAAATAAGCCTATTTAATAAGCCTAAGTTGCTGAAATAAGCCTATTTAATAATTTAATAAGCATAAGTTGCTGAAATAAGCCTATTTAATAAGCCTAAGTTGCTGAAATAAACCTGTTTAATAAGGCTATTTAATAAGCATAAGTTGCTGAAATAAGCCTATTTAATAAGCCTAAGTTGCTGAAATAAGCCTATTTAATAAGGCTATTTAATAAGTCTAAGTTGCTGAAATAAACCTATTTAATAAGCCTAAGTTGCTAAAATAAGCCTATTTAATGAGGCTATTTAATAAGTCTATTTAATAAGCCTATTTAATACGCCTATTTAATAAGCCTATTTATTAAGCCTATTAAATGAGCCTATTTAATAAGCCTATTTAATAAGCCTATTTATTGAGCCTATTTAACAAGTCTATTTAATAAGCCTATTTAATAAGTCTATTTAATAAGTATTTAATGAGCCTGTTTAATAAGTCTATTTAATAAGCCTTTTTAATAAGCCTATTTAATAAGTCTATTTAATAAGCCTATTTAATAAGCCTATTTATTGAGCCTATTTAATAAGCCTATTTATTGAGCCTATTTAATAAGCCTATTTATTGAGCCTATTTTATAAGCCTATTTATTGAGCCTATTTAATAAGCCTATTTAATGAGATTATTTAATAAGCCTATTTAATAAGCCTATTTAATAAGCCTATTTAATAAGCCTATTTAATAAGCCTATCTAATAAGCCTATTTATTGAGCCTATTTAATAAGTCTATTTAATAAGCCTATTTAATACGCCTATTTAATAAGTATTTAATGAGCCTATTTAATAAGTCTATTTAATAAGCCTATTTAATAGGCATATTTAATAAGTCTAAGTTGCTGAAATAAGCCTATTTAATAAGCCTGAGTTGCTGAAATAAGCCTATTTAATAAGCCTAAGTTGCTGAAATAAGCCTATTTAATAAGGCTACTTAATAAGTCTAAGTTGCTGAAATAAACCTATTTAATAAGCCTAAGTTGCTAAAATAAGCCTATTTAATGAGGCTATTTAATAAGTCTATTTAATACGCCTATTTAATAAACCTATTTAATAAGTCTATTTAATAAGCCTATTTAATGAGTCTATTTAATAAGTCTATTTAATAAGCCTATTTAATAAGTATTTAATGAGCCTATTTAATAAGCCTATTTATTGAGCCTATTTAATAAGCCTATTTATTGAGCCTATTTAATAAGCCTATTTATTGAGCCTATTTAATAAGCCTATTTATTGAGCCTATTTCATTTGCCTATTTAATTAGTCTATTTAATAAGCCTATTTAATAAGCCAATTTAATAAGCCTATTTAATACGCCTATTTAATAAGCCTATTTAATACGCCTATTTAATCAACCTATTTAATAAGTATTTAATGAGCCTATGTATTAAGTCTATTTAATAAGCTTTTTAATAAGCCTATTTAATAAGTCTATTTAATAAGCCTATTTAATAAGCCTATTTAATAAGCCTATTTAATGAGCCAATTTAATAAGCCTATTTAATAAGCCTATTTAATAAGCCTATTTAATACGCCTATTTAATAAACCTATTTAATAAGTATTTAATGAGCCTATGTATTAAGTCTATTTAATACGCCCTTTTAATAAGCCTATTTAATAAGTCTATTTAATAAGCCTATTTAATAAGCCTATTTATTGAGCCTATTTAATAAGCCTATTTATTGAGCCTATTTAATGAGCCTATTTATTGAGCCTATTTAATAAGCCTATTTAATGAGTCTATTTAATAAGCCTATTTAATACGCCTATTTAATAAGCCTATTTATTAAGCCTGTTTAATGAGCCTATTTAATAAGCCCATTTAATAAGCCTATTTATTGAGCCTATTTAATAAGCCTATTTAATACGCCTATTTAATAAACCTATTTAATAAGTATTTAATGAGCCTGTTTAATAAGTCTATTTAATAAGCCTTTTTAATAAGCCTATTTAATAAGTCTATTTAATAAGCCTATTTAATAAGGATATTTAATAAGCCTAAGTTGCTGAAATAAGCCTATTTAATAAGGCTATTTAATGAGCCTAAGTTGCTGAAATAAGCCTATTTAATAAGCCTAAGTTGCTGAAATAAGCCTATTTAATAAGGCTACTTAATAAGTCTAAGTTGCTGAAATAAACCTATTTAATAAGCCTAAGTTGCTAAAATAAGCCTATTTAATGAGGCTATTTAATAAGTCTATTTAATACGCCTATTTAATAAACCTATTTAATAAGTCTATTTAATAAGCCTATTTAATGAGTCTATTTAATAAGTCTATTTAATAAGCCTATTTAATAAGTATTTAATGAGCCTATTTAATAAGCCTATTTATTGAGCCTATTTAATAAGCCTATTTATTGAGCCTATTTAATAAGCCTATTTATTGAGCCTATTTAATAAGCCTATTTATTGAGCCTATTTCATATGCCTATTTAATTAGTCTATTTAATAAGCCTATTTAATAAGCCAATTTAATAAGCCTATTTAATACGCCTATTTAATAAGCCTATTTAATACGCCTATTTAATCAACCTATTTAATAAGTATTTAATGAGCCTATGTATTAAGTCTATTTAATAAGCTTTTTAATAAGCCTATTTAATAAGTCTATTTAATAAGCCTATTTAATAAGTCTATTTAATAAGCCTATTTAATAAGCCTATTTATTGAGCCTATTTAATAAGCCTATTTATTGAGCCTATTTAATGAGCCTATTTATTGAGCCTATTTAATAAGCCTATTTAATGAGTCTATTTAATAAGCCTATTTAATACGCCTATTTAATAAGCCTATTTATTAAGCCTGTTTAATGAGCCTATTTAATAAGCCCATTTAATAAGCCTATTTATTGAGCCTATTTAATAAGCCTATTTAATACGCCTATTTAATAAACCTATTTAATAAGTATTTAATGAACCTGTTTAATAAGTCTATTTAATAAGCCTTTTTAATAAGCCTATTTAATAAGTCTATTTAATAAGCCTATTTAATAAGGATATTTAATAAGCCTAAGTTGCTGAAATAAGCCTATTTAATAAGGCTATTTAATGAGCCTAAGTTGCTGAAATAAGCCTATTTAATAAGCCTAAGTTTCTGAACTAAGCCTATTTAAAAAGGTATATTTAATAAGTCTAAGTTGCTGAAATAAACCTATTTAAAAATGCTATTTAATAAGCCTAAGTTGCTGAAATAAACCTGTTTAATAAGGCTATTTAATTAGCATAAGTTGCTGAAATAAGCCTATTTAATAAGCCTAAGTTGCTGAATAAGCCTATTTCATAAGCCTAAGTTGCTGAAATAAGCCTTTTTAATATGTCTAAGTTGCTGAAATAAGCCTATTTAATAAGCCTAAGTTGCTGAAATAAGCCTATTTAATAAGGCTATTTAATAAGCCTAAGTTGCTGAATAAGCCTATTTAATAAGTCTAAGTTGCTGAAATAAGGCTATTTAATAAGCCTAAGTTGCTGAAATAAGCCTATTTAATAAGCCTACGTTGGTGAACTAAGCCTATATAAAAAGGTCTATTTAATAAGTCTAAGTTGCTGAAAAAAACCTATTTAAAAATGCTATTTAATAAGCCTAAATTGCTAGAAATAAACCTGTATAATAAGGCTATTTAATAAGCATAAGTTGCTGAATAAGCCTATTTAATAAGCCTAAGTTGCTGAAATAAACCTATTTAATAAGGCTATTTAATAAGTCTAAGTTGCAGAAATAAACCTATTTTATAATGCTATTTAATACGCCTAATTTGCTTAAATAAGCATATTTCATAAGCATATTTAATGAGCCTAAGTTGCTGAAATGTCTGTTTAATAAGTCGATTTAATAAGTCTAAGTTGCTAAAATAAGCCTATTTAATAAGGCTATTTAATAAGCCTAAGTTTCTGAAATAAGCCTATTTAATAAGGCTATTTAATGAGCCTATTTAATGAGTCTATTTAATAAGTCTATTTAATAAGCCTATTTAATAAGTATTTAATGAGCCTATTTAATAAGCCTATTTATTGAGCCTATTTAATAAGCCTATTTATTGAGCCTATTTAATAAGCCTATTTATTGAGCCTATTTAATAAGCCTATTTATTGAGCCTATTTCATATGCCTATTTAATTAGTCTATTTAATAAGCCTATTTAATAAGCCAATTTAATAAGCCTATTTAATACGCCTATTTAATAAGCCTATTTAATACGCCTATTTAATCAACCTATTTAATAAGTATTTAATGAGCCTATGTATTAAGTCTATTTAATAAGCTTTTTAATAAGCCTATTTAATAAGTCTATTTAATAAGCCTATTTAATAAGTCTATTTAATAAGCCTATTTAATAAGCCTATTTATTGAGCCTATTTAATAAGCCTATTTATTGAGCCTATTTAATGAGCCTATTTATTGAGCCTATTTAATAAGCCTATTTAATGAGTCTATTTAATAAGCCTATTTAATACGCCTATTTAATAAGCCTATTTATTAAGCCTGTTTAATGAGCCTATTTAATAAGCCCATTTAATAAGCCTATTTATTGAGCCTATTTAATAAGCCTATTTAATACGCCTATTTAATAAACCTATTTAATAAGTATTTAATGAACCTGTTTAATAAGTCTATTTAATAAGCCTTTTTAATAAGCCTATTTAATAAGTCTATTTAATAAGCCTATTTAATAAGGATATTTAATAAGCCTAAGTTGCTGAAATAAGCCTATTTAATAAGGCTATTTAATGAGCCTAAGTTGCTGAAATAAGCCTATTTAATAAGCCTAAGTTTCTGAACTAAGCCTATTTAAAAAGGTATATTTAATAAGTCTAAGTTGCTGAAATAAACCTATTTAAAAATGCTATTTAATAAGCCTAAGTTGCTGAAATAAACCTGTTTAATAAGGCTATTTAATTAGCATAAGTTGCTGAAATAAGCCTATTTAATAAGCCTAAGTTGCTGAATAAGCCTATTTCATAAGCCTAAGTTGCTGAAATAAGCCTTTTTAATATGTCTAAGTTGCTGAAATAAGCCTATTTAATAAGCCTAAGTTGCTGAAATAAGCCTATTTAATAAGGCTATTTAATAAGCCTAAGTTGCTGAATAAGCCTATTTAATAAGTCTAAGTTGCTGAAATAAGGCTATTTAATAAGCCTAAGTTGCTGAAATAAGCCTATTTAATAAGCCTACGTTGGTGAACTAAGCCTATATAAAAAGGTCTATTTAATAAGTCTAAGTTGCTGAAAAAAACCTATTTAAAAATGCTATTTAATAAGCCTAAATTGCTAGAAATAAACCTGTATAATAAGGCTATTTAATAAGCATAAGTTGCTGAATAAGCCTATTTAATAAGCCTAAGTTGCTGAAATAAACCTATTTAATAAGGCTATTTAATAAGTCTAAGTTGCAGAAATAAACCTATTTTATAATGCTATTTAATACGCCTAATTTGCTTAAATAAGCATATTTCATAAGCATATTTAATGAGCCTAAGTTGCTGAAATGTCTGTTTAATAAGTCGATTTAATAAGTCTAAGTTGCTAAAATAAGCCTATTTAATAAGGCTATTTAATAAGCCTAAGTTTCTGAAATAAGCCTATTTAATAAGGCTATTTAATGAGCCTAAGTTGCTGAAAAAAGCCTATTTAATAAGGCTATTTAATGAGCCTAAGTTGCTGAAATAAGCCTATTTAATAAGCCTAAGTTCATGAACTAAGCCTATTTAAAAATGCTATTTAATAAGCCTAAGTTGCTGAAATAAACCTGTTTAATAAGGCTATTTAATAAGCATAAGTTGCTGAAATAAGCCTATTTAATAAGCCTAAGTTGCTGAAATAAGCCTATTTAATAAGGCTATTTAATAAGTCTAAGTTGCTGAAATAAACCTATTTAATAAGCCTAAGTTGCTAAAATAAGCCTATTTAATGAGGCTATTTAATAAGTCTATTTAATAAGCCTATTTAATAAGCCTATTTAATAAGCCTATTTTATACGCCTATTTAATAAGCCTATTTAATAAGTATTTAATGAGCCTATGTATTAAGTCTATTTAATACGCCTTTTTAATAAGCCTATTTAACAAGTCTATTTAATAAGCCTATTTAATAAGTCTATTTAATAAGTCTATTAAATAAGTATTTAATGAGCCTATTTAATAAGCCTATTTATTGAGCCTATTTAATAAGCCTATTTATTGAGCCTATTTAATAAGCCTATTTATTGAGCCTATTTAATAAGCCTATTTATTGAGCCTATTTAATAAGCCTATTTAATAAGCCTATTTAATAACCCTATCTAATAAGCCTATTTATTGAGCCTATTTAATAAGTCTATTTAATAAGCCTATTTAATATGCCTATTTAATAAGTATTTAATGAGCCTATTAATAATAAGTATATTTAATAAGCCTATTTAATAGGCCTATTTAATAAGTCTAAGTTGCTGAAATAAGCCTATTTAATAAGCCTGAGTTGCTGAAATAAGCCTATTTAATAAGCCTAAGTTGCTGAAATAAGCCTATTTAATAAGGCTATTTAATAAGTCTAAGTTGCTGAAATAAACCTATTTAATACGCCTAAGTTGGTAAAATAAGCCTATTTAATGAGGCTATTTAATAAGTATATTTAATAAGCCTATTTAATAAGCCTATTTAAAAAGCCTTTTTAAAAGCCTATTTAATACGCCTATTTAATAAACCTATTTAATAAGTATTTAATGAGCCTATGTATTAAGTCTATTTAATACGCCTTTTTAATAAGCCTATTTAACAAGTCTATTTAATAAGCCTATTTAATAAGTCTATTTAATAAGTCTATTTAATAAGTATTTAATGAGCCTATTTAATAAGCCTATTTATTGAGCCTATTAAATAAGCCTATTTATTGAGCCTATTTAATAAACCTATTTATTGAGCCTATTTAATAAACCTATTTATTGAGCCTATTTAATAAGCCTATTTATTGAGCCTATTTAATAAGCCTATTTATTGAGCCTATTTAATAAGCCTATTTAATAAGCCTATTTAATAAGCCTATTTAATAAGCCTATTTAATAAGCCTATTTCATAAGCCTATCTAATAAGCCTATTTATTGAGCCTATTTAATAAGCCTATTTAATAAGCCTATTTAATAAGCCTATTTCATAAGCCTATCTAATAAGCCTATTTAATGAGCCTATTTAATAAGTCTATTTAATAAGCCTATTTAATAAAGCTATTTAATAAGTCTATTTAATAAGCCTATTTAATGAGTCTATTTAATACGTCTATTTAATAAGCCTATTTAATAAGCCAATTTTATAAGCCTATTTAATACGCCTATTTCATACGCCTATTTAATACGCCTATTTAATAAACCTATTTAATAAGTATTTAATGAGCCTACGTATTAAGTCTATTTAATAAGCTTTTTAATAAGCCTATTTAATAAGTCTATTTAATAAGCCTATTTAATAAGCCTATTTAATAAGCCTATTTAATAAGCCAATTTAATTAGCCTTTTTAATAAGCCTATTTAATAAGCCTATTTAATATGCCTATTTAATAAACCTATTTAATAAGTATTTAATGAGCCTATGTATTAAGTCTATTTAATAAGCCTTTTTAATAAGTCTATTTAATAAGCCTATTTAATAAGCCTATTTAATAAGCCTATTTAATAAGCCTATTTAATAAGCCTATTTAATGAGTCTATTTAATACGTCTATTTAATAAGCCTATTTAATAAGTATTTAATGAGCCTATTTAATAAGCCTATTTATTGAGCCTATTTAATAAGCCTATTTATTGAGCCTATTTAATAAGCCTATTTATTGAGCCTATTTAATAAGCCTATTTATTGAGCCTATTTCATACGCCTATTTAATTAGTCTATTTAATAAGCCTATTTAATAAGCCAATTTAATAAGCCTATTTAATACGCCTATTTAATAAGCCTATTTAATACGCCTATTTAATAAACCTATTTAATAAGTATTTAATGAGCCTATGTATTAAGTCTATTTAATAAGCTTTTTAATAAGCCTATTTAATAAGTCTATTTAATAAGCCTATTTAATAAGCCTATTTAATAAGCCTATTTAATAAACCAATTTAATAAGCCTATTTAATAAGCCTATTTATTGAGCCTATTTAATAAGCCTATTTATTGAGCCTATTTCATACGCCTATTTAATTAGTCTATTTAATAAGCCTATTTAATAAGCCAATTTTATAAGCCTATTTAATACGCCTATTTAATACGCCTATTTAATAAACCTATTTAATAAGTATTTAATGAGCCTACATATTAAGTCTATTTAATAAGCTTTTTAATAAGCCTATTTAATAAGTCTATTTAATAAGCCTATTTAATAAGCCTATTTAATAAGCCTATTTAATAAGCCAATTTAATAAGCCTATTTAATAAGCCTATTTAATAAGCCTATTTAATATGCCTATTTAATAAACCTATTTAATAAGTATTTAATGAGCCTATGTATTAAGTCTATTTAATAAGCCTTTTTAATAAGTCTATTTAATAAGCCTATTTAATAAGCCTATTTAATAAGCCTATTTAATAAGCCTATTTAATAAGCCTATTTAATAAGCCTATTTAATGAGTCTATTTAATACGTCTATTTAATAAGCCTATTTAATAAGTATTTAATGAGCCTATTTAATAAGCCTATTTATTGAGCCTATTTAATAAGCCTATTTATTGAGCCTATTTAATAAGCCTATTTATTGAGCCTATTTAATACGCCTATTTAATAAGCCTATTTAATACGCCTATTTAATAAACCTATTTAATAAGTATTTAATGAGCCTATGTATTAAGTCTATTTAATAAGCTTTTTAATAAGCCTATTTAATAAGTCTATTTAATAAGCCTATTTAATAAGCCTATTTTATAAGCCTATTTAATAAGCCATTTTAATAAGCCTATTTAATACGCCTATTTGATAAGCCTATTTAATACGCCTATTTAATAAACCTATTTAATAAGTATTTAATGAGCCTATGTATTAAGTCTATTTAATACGCCTTTTTAATAAGTCTATTTAATAAGCCTATTTAATAAGCCTATTTAATAAGCCTATTTAATAAGCCTATTTAATAAGCCTATTTAATAAGCCTATTTTATAAGTATTTAATGAGCCTATTCAATACGTCTATTTAATAAGCCTATTTAATAGGGCTATTTAATAAGTCTAAGTTGCTGAAATAAACCTATTTAATAAGCCTAAGTTGCTAAAATAAGCCTATTTAATGAGGCTATTTAATAAGTCTATTTAATAAGCCTATTTAATAAACCTATGTAATAAGCATATTTAATAAGCCTATTTAATAAGCCTATTTAATAAGCCTATTTAATAAGCCTATTTTATAAGTATTTAATGAGCCTATTCAATAAGTCTATTTAATAAGCCTATTTAATAGGGCTATTTAATAAGTCTAAGTTGCTGAAATAAACCTATTTAATAAGCCTAAGTTGCTAAAATAAGCCTATTTAATGAGGCTATTTAATAAGTCTATTTAATAAGCCTATTTAATAAACCTATTTAATAAGTCTATTTAATAAGCCTATTTAATGAGTCTATTTAATAATTCTATTTAATAAGCCTATTTAATAAGTATTTAATGAGCCTATTTAATAAGCCTATTTATTGAGCCTATTTAATAAGCCTATTTATTGAGCCTATTTAATAAACCTATTTATTGAACCTATTTAATGAACCTATTTATTGAGCCTATTTAATAAGCCTATTTATTGAGCCTATTTAATAAGCCTATTTATTGAGCCTATTTAATAAGCCTATTTAATAAGCTTATTTAATAAGCCTATTTAATAAGCCTATTTAATAAGCCTATTTAATAAGCCTATTTAATAAGCCTATCTAATAAGCCTATTTATTGAGCCTATTTAATAAGCCTATTTAATACGCCTATTTAATAAGTATTTAATGAGCCTATTTAATAAGTCTATTTAATAAGCCTATTTAATAAACCTATTTAATAAGTCTATTTAATAAGCCTATTTAATGAGTCTATTTAATACGTCTATTTAATAAGCCTATTTAATAAGTATTTAATGAGCCTATTTAATAAGCATATTTATTGAGCCTATTTAATAAGCCTATTTATTGAGCCTATTTAATAAGCCTATTTATTGAGCCTATTTAATAAGCCTATTTAATGAGCCTATTTCATACGCCTATTTAATTAGTCTATTTAATAAGCCTATTTAATAAGCCAATTTTATAAGCCTATTTAATACGCCTATTTAATACGCCTATTTAATACGCCTATTTAATAAACCTATTTAATAAGTATTTAATGAGCCTACGTATTAAGTCTATTTAATAAGCTTTTTAATAAGCCTATTTAATAAGTCTATTTAATAAGCCTATTTAATAAGCCTATTTAATAAGCCTATTTAATAAGCCTATTTAATAAGCCTATTTAATAAGCCTATTTAATACGCCTATTTAATAAGCCTATTTAATGAGTCTATTTAATACGTCTATTTAATAAGCCTATTTAATAAGTATTTAATGAGCCTATTTAATAAGCCTATTTATTGAGCCTATTTAATAAGCCTATTTATTGAGCCTATTTAATAAGCCTATTTATTGAGCCTATTTAATAAGCCTATTTATTGAGCCTATTTCATACGCCTATTTAATAAGTCTATTTAATAAGCCTATTTAATAAGCCTATTTAATAAGCCTATTTAATAAGCCAATTTAATAAGCCTATTTAATAAGCCTATTTAATAAGCCTATTTAATATGCCTATTTAATAAACCTATTTAATAAGTATTTAATGAGCCTATGTATTAAGTCTATTTAATAAGCCTTTTTAATGAGTCTATTTAATAAGCCTATTTAATAAGCCTATTTAATAAGCCTATTTAATAAGCCTATTTAATAAGCCTATTTAATAAGCCTATTTTATAAGTATTTAATGAGCCTATTCAATAAGTCTATTTAATAAGCCTATTTAATAGGGCTATTTAATAAGTCTAAGTTGCTGAAATAAACCTATTTAATAAGCCTAAGTTGCTAAAATAAGCCTATTTAATGAGGCTATTTAATAAGCCTTTTTAATAAGTCTATTTAATAAGCCTATTTAATAAGCCTATTTAATAAGCCTATTTAATAAGCCTATTTAATAAGCCTATTTAATAAGCCTATTTTATAAGTATTTAATGAGCCTATTCAATAAGTCTATTTAATAAGCCTATTTAATAGGGCTATTTAATAAGTCTAAGTTGCTGAAATAAACCTATTTAATAAGCCTAAGTTGCTAAAATAAGCCTATTTAATGAGGCTATTTAATAAGTCTATTTAATAAGCCTATTTAATAAACCTATTTAATAAGCCTATTTAATAAGCCTATTTAATAAGCCTATTTAATAAGCCTATTTAATAAGCCTATTTTATAAGTATTTAATGAGCCTATTCAATAAGTCTATTTAATAAGCCTATTTAAAAGGGCTATTTAATAAGTCTAAGTTGCTGAAATAAACCTATTTAATAAGCCTAAGTTGCTAAAATAAGCCTATTTAATGAGGCTATTTAATAAGTCTATTTAATAAGCCTATTTAATAAACCTATTTAATAAGTCTATTTAATAAGCCTATTTAATGAGTCTATTTAATAAGTCTATTTAATAAGCCTATTTAATATGCCTATTTAATAAACCTATTTAATAAGTATTTAATGAGCCTATGTATTAAGTCTATTTAATAAGCCTTTTTAATAAGTCTATTTAATAAGCCTATTTAATAAGCCTATTTAATAAGCCTATTTAATAAGCCTATTTAATAAGCCTATTTAATGAGTCTATTTAATACGTCTATTTAATAAGCCTATTTAATAAGTATTTAATGAGCCTATTTAATAAGCCTATTTATTGAGCCTATTTAATAAGCCTATTTATTGAGCCTATTTAATAAGCCTATTTATTGAGCCTATTTAATACGCCTATTTAATAAGCCTATTTAATACGCCTATTTAATAAACCTATTTAATAAGTATTTAATGAGCCTATGTATTAAGTCTATTTAATAAGCTTTTTAATAAGCCTATTTAATAAGTCTATTTAATAAGCCTATTTAATAAGCCTATTTTATAAGCCTATTTAATAAGCCATTTTAATAAGCCTATTTAATACGCCTATTTGATAAGCCTATTTAATACGCCTATTTAATAAACCTATTTAATAAGTATTTAATGAGCCTATGTATTAAGTCTATTTAATACGCCTTTTTAATAAGTCTATTTAATAAGCCTATTTAATAAGCCTATTTAATAAGCCTATTTAATAAGCCTATTTAATAAGCCTATTTAATAAGCCTATTTTATAAGTATTTAATGAGCCTATTCAATACGTCTATTTAATAAGCCTATTTAATAGGGCTATTTAATAAGTCTAAGTTGCTGAAATAAACCTATTTAATAAGCCTAAGTTGCTAAAATAAGCCTATTTAATGAGGCTATTTAATAAGTCTATTTAATAAGCCTATTTAATAAACCTATGTAATAAGCATATTTAATAAGCCTATTTAATAAGCCTATTTAATAAGCCTATTTAATAAGCCTATTTTATAAGTATTTAATGAGCCTATTCAATAAGTCTATTTAATAAGCCTATTTAATAGGGCTATTTAATAAGTCTAAGTTGCTGAAATAAACCTATTTAATAAGCCTAAGTTGCTAAAATAAGCCTATTTAATGAGGCTATTTAATAAGTCTATTTAATAAGCCTATTTAATAAACCTATTTAATAAGTCTATTTAATAAGCCTATTTAATGAGTCTATTTAATAATTCTATTTAATAAGCCTATTTAATAAGTATTTAATGAGCCTATTTAATAAGCCTATTTATTGAGCCTATTTAATAAGCCTATTTATTGAGCCTATTTAATAAACCTATTTATTGAACCTATTTAATGAACCTATTTATTGAGCCTATTTAATAAGCCTATTTATTGAGCCTATTTAATAAGCCTATTTATTGAGCCTATTTAATAAGCCTATTTAATAAGCTTATTTAATAAGCCTATTTAATAAGCCTATTTAATAAGCCTATTTAATAAGCCTATTTAATAAGCCTATCTAATAAGCCTATTTATTGAGCCTATTTAATAAGCCTATTTAATACGCCTATTTAATAAGTATTTAATGAGCCTATTTAATAAGTCTATTTAATAAGCCTATTTAATAAACCTATTTAATAAGTCTATTTAATAAGCCTATTTAATGAGTCTATTTAATACGTCTATTTAATAAGCCTATTTAATAAGTATTTAATGAGCCTATTTAATAAGCATATTTATTGAGCCTATTTAATAAGCCTATTTATTGAGCCTATTTAATAAGCCTATTTATTGAGCCTATTTAATAAGCCTATTTAATGAGCCTATTTCATACGCCTATTTAATTAGTCTATTTAATAAGCCTATTTAATAAGCCAATTTTATAAGCCTATTTAATACGCCTATTTAATACGCCTATTTAATACGCCTATTTAATAAACCTATTTAATAAGTATTTAATGAGCCTACGTATTAAGTCTATTTAATAAGCTTTTTAATAAGCCTATTTAATAAGTCTATTTAATAAGCCTATTTAATAAGCCTATTTAATAAGCCTATTTAATAAGCCTATTTAATAAGCCTATTTAATAAGCCTATTTAATACGCCTATTTAATAAGCCTATTTAATGAGTCTATTTAATACGTCTATTTAATAAGCCTATTTAATAAGTATTTAATGAGCCTATTTAATAAGCCTATTTATTGAGCCTATTTAATAAGCCTATTTATTGAGCCTATTTAATAAGCCTATTTATTGAGCCTATTTAATAAGCCTATTTATTGAGCCTATTTCATACGCCTATTTAATAAGTCTATTTAATAAGCCTATTTAATAAGCCTATTTAATAAGCCTATTTAATAAGCCAATTTAATAAGCCTATTTAATAAGCCTATTTAATAAGCCTATTTAATATGCCTATTTAATAAACCTATTTAATAAGTATTTAATGAGCCTATGTATTAAGTCTATTTAATAAGCCTTTTTAATGAGTCTATTTAATAAGCCTATTTAATAAGCCTATTTAATAAGCCTATTTAATAAGCCTATTTAATAAGCCTATTTAATAAGCCTATTTTATAAGTATTTAATGAGCCTATTCAATAAGTCTATTTAATAAGCCTATTTAATAGGGCTATTTAATAAGTCTAAGTTGCTGAAATAAACCTATTTAATAAGCCTAAGTTGCTAAAATAAGCCTATTTAATGAGGCTATTTAATAAGCCTTTTTAATAAGTCTATTTAATAAGCCTATTTAATAAGCCTATTTAATAAGCCTATTTAATAAGCCTATTTAATAAGCCTATTTAATAAGCCTATTTTATAAGTATTTAATGAGCCTATTCAATAAGTCTATTTAATAAGCCTATTTAATAGGGCTATTTAATAAGTCTAAGTTGCTGAAATAAACCTATTTAATAAGCCTAAGTTGCTAAAATAAGCCTATTTAATGAGGCTATTTAATAAGTCTATTTAATAAGCCTATTTAATAAACCTATTTAATAAGCCTATTTAATAAGCCTATTTAATAAGCCTATTTAATAAGCCTATTTAATAAGCCTATTTTATAAGTATTTAATGAGCCTATTCAATAAGTCTATTTAATAAGCCTATTTAAAAGGGCTATTTAATAAGTCTAAGTTGCTGAAATAAACCTATTTAATAAGCCTAAGTTGCTAAAATAAGCCTATTTAATGAGGCTATTTAATAAGTCTATTTAATAAGCCTATTTAATAAACCTATTTAATAAGTCTATTTAATAAGCCTATTTAATGAGTCTATTTAATAAGTCTATTTAATAAGCCTATTTAATAAGTATTTAATGAGCCTATTTAATAAGCCTATTTATTGAGCCTATTTAATAAGCCTATTTATTGAGCCTATTTAATAAGCCTATTTATTGAGCCTATTTAATAAGCCTATTTATTGAGCCTATTTCATACGCCTATTTAATTAGTCTATTTAATAAGCCTATTTAATAAGCCAATTTAATAAGCCTATTTAATACGCCTATTTAATAAGCCTATTTAATACGCCTATTTAATCAACCTATTTAATAAGTATTTAATGAGCCTATGTATTAAGTCTATTTAATAAGCTTTTTAATAAGCCTATTTAATAAGTCTATTTAATAAGCCTATTTAATAAGCCTATTTAATAAGCCAATTTAATAAGCCTATTTAATAAGCCTATTTAATAAGCCTATTTAATACGCCTATTTAATAAACCTATTTAATAAGTATTTAATGAGCCTATGTATTAAGTCTATTTAATAAGCCTTTTTAATAAGCCTATTTAATAAGTCTATTTAATAAGCCTATTTAATAAGCCTATTTATTGAGCCTATTTAATAAGCCTATTTATTGAGCCTATTTAATAAGCCTATTTAATAAGCCTATTTAATAAGCCTATTTATTGAGCCTATTTAATGAGTCTATTTAATAAGCCTATTTAATAAACCTATTTAATAAGCCTATTTAATAAGCATATTTATTGAGCCTATTTAATAAGCCTATTTAATAAGCCTATTTAATAAGCCTCTTTATTGAGCCTATTTAATAAGTCTATTTAATAAGCCTATTTAATAAACCTATTTAATAAGCCTATTTAATAAGCCTAATTAATAAGCCTATTTAATAAGCCTATTTAATAAGCCTATTTTATAAGTATTTAATGAGCCTATTCAATAAGTCTATTTAATAAGCCTATTTAATAGGGCTATTTAATAAGTCTAAGTTGCTGAAATAAACCTATTTAATAAGCCTAAGTTGCTAAAATAAGCCTATTTAATGAGGCTATTTAATAAGTCTATTTAATAAGCCTATTTAATAAACCTATTTAATAAGTCTATTTAATAAGCCTATTTAATGAGTCTATTTAATAAGTCTATTTAATAAGCCTATTTAATAAGTATTTAATTAGCCTATTTAATAAGCCTATTTATTGAGCCTATTTAATAAGCCTATTTATTGAGCCTATTTAATAAGCCTATTTATTGAGCCTATTTAATAAGCCTATTTATTGAGCCTATTTCATACGCCTATTTAATTAGTCTATTTAATAAGCCTATTTAATAAGCCAATTTAATAAGCCTATTTAATACGCCTATTTAATAAGCCTATTTAATCCGCCTATTTAATCAACCTATTTAATAAGTATTTAATGAGCCTATGTATTAAGTCTATTTAATAAGCTTTTTAATAAGCCTATTTAATAAGTCTATTTAATAAGCCTATTTAATAAGCCTATTTAATAAGCCTATTTAATAAGCCAATTTAATAAGCCTATTTAATAAGCCTATTTAATAAGCCTATTTAATACGCCTATTTAATAAACCTATTTAATAAGTATTTAATGAGCCTATGTATTAAGTCTATTTAATAAGCCTTTTTAATAAGCCTATTTAATAAGTCTATTTAATAAGCCTATTTAATAAGCCTATTTATTGAGCCTATTTAATAAGCCTATTTATTGAGCCTATTTAATAAGCCTATTTAATAAGCCTATTTAATAAGCCTATTTATTGAGCCTATTTAATGAGTCTATTTAATAAGCCTATTTAATAAACCTATTTAATAAGCCTATTTAATAAGCCTATTTATTGAGCCTATTTAATAAGCCTATTTAATAAGCCTATTTAATAAGCCTCTTTATTGAGCCTATTTAATAAGTCTATTTAATAAGCCTATTTAATAAGTATTTAATGAGCCTATTTAATCAGTCTATTTAATAAGCCTATTTAATAGGCCTATTTAATAAGTCTAAGTTGCTGAAATAAGCCTATTTAATAAGCCTAAGTTGCTGAATAAGCCTATTTCATAAGCCTAAGTTGCAGAAATAAGTCTTTTTAATAAGTCTAAGTTGCTGAAATAAGCCTATTTAATAAGCCTAAGTTGCTGAAATATGCCTATTTAATAAGGCTATTTAATAAGCCTAAGTTGCTGAATAAGCCTATTTAAAAAGCCTAAGTTGCTGAAATAAGCCTATTTAATAAGCCTAAGTTGCTGAAATAAGCCTATTTAATAAGCCTAAGTTGCTGAAATAAGCCTATTTAATAAGCCTAAGTTGCTGTAATAAGGCTATTTAATAAGTCTAAGTTGCTGAAAAAAGCCTGATTAATAAGCCTAAGTTGCTAAAATAAGCCTATTTAATGAGGCTATTTAATAAGTCTATTTAATAAGCCTATTTAATAAGCTTATTTAATAAGCCTATTTAATAAGCATATTTAATACGTCTATTTAATAAGTATATTTAATAAGCCTATTTAATAATTATATAATGAGCCTATTTAATAAGCCTATTTATTGAGCCTATTTAATAAGCCTAATTATTGAGCCTATTTAATAAGCCTATTTATTGAGCCTATTTAATGAGCCTATTTATTGAGCCTATTTAATAAGCATATTTAATGAGTCTATTTAATAAGCCTATTTAATACACGTATTTAATAAGCCTATTTATTAAGCATATTTAATGAGCCTATTTAATAAGCCCATTTAATAAGCCTATTTATTGAGCCTATTTAATAAGCCTATTTAATACACCTATTTAATAAACCTATTTAATAAGTATTTAATGAGCCTGTTTAATAAGTCTATTTAATAAGCCTTTTTAATAAGCCTATTTAATAAATCTATTTAATAAGCCTATTTAATAAGGCTATTTAATAAGCCTAAGTTGCTGAAATAAGCCTATTTAATAAGGCTATTTAATGAGCCTAAGTTGCTGAAATAAGCCTATTTAATAAGCCTAAGTTTCTGAACTAATCCTATTTAAAAAGGTATATTTAATAAGTCTAAGTTGCTGAAATAAACCTATTTAAAAATGGTATTTAAAAAGCCTAAGTTGCTGAAATAAAGCTGTTTAATAAGGCTATTTAATAAGCATAAGTTGCTGAAATAAGCCTATTTAATAAGCCTAAGTTGCTGAAATAAGCCTATTTAATAAGGCTATTTAATAAGCCTAAGTTGCTGAATAAGCCTATTTAATAAGTCTAAGTTGCTGAAATAAGGCTATTTAATAAGCCTAAGTTGCTGAAATAAGACTATTTAATAAGCCTACGTTGATGAACTAAGCCTATATAAAAAGGTCTATTTAATAAGTCTAAGTTGCTGAAAAAAACCTATTTAAAAATGCTATTTAATAAGCCTAAATTGCTAGAAATAAACCTGTTTAATAAGGCTATTTAATAATCATAAGTTGCTGAAATTTCCTATTTAATATGCCTAAGTTGCTGAAATAAACCTATTTAATAAGGCTATTTAATAAGTCTAAGTTGCAGAAATAAACCTATTTAATAATGCTATTTAATACGCCTAATTTGCTTAAATAAGCATATTTAATAAGCATATTTAATGAGCCTAAGTTGCTGAAATGTCAATTTAATAAGTCGATTTAATAAGTCTAAGTTACTAAAATAAGCCTATTTAATAAGGCTATTTAATAAGCCTAAGTTGCTGAAATAAGCCTATTTAATAAGGCTATTTAATGAGCGTAAGTTGCTGAAAAAAGCCTATTTAATAAGGCTATTTAATGAGCCTAAGTTGCTGAAATAAGCCTATTTAATAAGCCTAAGTTTATGAACTAAGCCTATTTAAAAATGCTATTTAATAAGCCTAAGTTGCTGAAATAAACCTGTTTAATAAGGCTATTTAATAAGCATAAGTTGCTGAAATAAGCCTATTTAATAAGCCTAAGTTGCTGAAATAAGCCTATTTAATAAGGCTATTTAATAAGTCTAAGTTGCTGAAATAAACCTATTTAATAAGCCTAAGTTGCTAAAATAAGCCTATTTAATGAGGCTATTTAATAAGTCTATTTAATAAGCCTATTTAATAAGCCTATTTAATAAGCCTATTTAATAAGCCTATTTAATACGCCTATTTAATAAACCTATTTAATAAGTATTTAATGAGCCTATGTATTAAGTCTATTTAATACGCCTTTTTAATAAGCCTATTTAACAAGTCTATTTAATAAGCCTATTTAATAAGTCTATTTAATAAGTCTATTTAATAAGTATTTAATGAGCCTATTTAATAACCCTATTTATTGAGCCTATTTAATAAGCCTATTTATTGAGCCTATTTAATAAGCCTATTTATTGAGCCTATTTAATAAGCCTATTTATTGAGCCTATTTAATAAGCCTATTTATTGAGCCTATTTAATAAGCCTATTTATTGAGCCTATTTAATAAGCCTATTTAATAAGTCTATTTAATAAGTCTAAGTTGCTGAAATAAGCCTATTTAATAAGCCTGAGTTGCTGAAATAAGCCTATTTAATAAGCCTAAGTTGCAGAAATAAGCCTATTTAATAAGGCTATTTATTAGTCTAAGTTGCTGAAATAAACCTATTTAATAAGCCTAAGTTGCTAAAATAAGCCTATTTAATGAGGCTATTTAATAAGTCTATTTAATAAGCCTATTTAATAAGCCTATTTAATAAGCCTATTTAATAAGCCTATTTAATACGCCTATTTATTGAGCCTATTTAATAAGCCTATTTAATAAGCTTATTTAATACGCCTATTTAATAAGCCTATTTAATAAGCCTATTTAATAAGCATATTTAATAAGCCTATCTAATAAGCCTATTTATTGAGCCTATTTAATAAGTCTATTTAATAAGCCTATTTAATACGCCTATTTAATAAGTATTTAATGAGCCTATTTAATAAGTCTATTTAATAAGCCTATTTAATAGGCCTATTTAATAAGTCTAAGTTGCTGAAATAAGCCTATTTAATAAGCCTGAGTTGCTGAAATAAGCCTATTTAATGAGGCTATTTAATAAGTCTATTTAATAAGCCTATTTAATAAGCCTATTTAAAAAGCCTATTTAAAAGCCTATTTAATACGCCTATTTAATAAACCTATTTAATAAGTATTTAATGAGCCTATGTATTAAGTCTATTTAATACGCCTTTTTAATAAGCCTATTTAACAAGTCTATTTAATAAGCCTATTTAATAAGTCTATTTAATAAGTCTATTTAATAAGTATTTAATGAGCCTATTTAATAAGCCTATTTATTGAGCCTATTTAATAAGCCTATTTATTGAGCCTATTTAATAAGCCTATTCATTGAGCCTATTTAATAAGCCTATTTATTGAGCCTATTTAATAAGCCTATTTATTGAGCCTATTTAATAAGCCTATTTATTGAGCCTATTTAATAAGCCTATTTAATAAGTCTATTTAATAAGTCTAAGTTGCTGAAATAAGCCTATTTAATAAGCCTGAGTTGCTGAAATAAGCCTATTTAATAAGCCTAAGTTGCAGAAATAAGCCTATTTAATAAGGCTATTTATTAGTCTAAGTTGCTGAAATAAACCTATTTAATAAGCCTAAGTTGCTAAAATAAGCCTATTTAATGAGGCTATTTAATAAGTCTATTTAATAAGCCTATTTAATAAGCCTATTTAATAAGCCTATTTAATAAGCCTATTTAATACGCCTATTTATTGAGCCTATTTAATAAGCCTATTTAATAAGCTTATTTAATAAGCCTATTTAATAAGCCTATTTAATAAGCCTATTTAATAAGCCTATTTAATAAGCCTATCTAATAAGCCTATTTATTGAGCCTATTTAATAAGTCTATTTAATAAGCCTATTTAATACGCCTATTTAATAAGTATTTAATGAGCCTATTTAATAAGTCTATTTAATAAGCCTATTTAATAGGCCTATTTAATAAGTCTAAGTTGCTGAAATAAGCCTATTTAATAAGCCTGAGTTGCTGAAATAAGCCTATTTAATGAGGCTATTTAATAAGTCTATTTAATAAGCCTATTTAATAAGCCTATTTAAAAAGCCTATTTAAAAGCCTATTTAATACGCCTATTTAATAAACCTATTTAATAAGTATTTAATGAGCCTATGTATTAAGTCTATTTAATACGCCTTTTTAATAAGCTTATTTAACAAGTCTATTTAATAAGCCTATTTAATAAGTCTATTTAATAAGTCTATTTAATAAGTATTTAATGAGCCTATTTAATAAGCCTATTTATTGAGCCTATTTAATAAGCCTATTTATTGAGCCTATTTAATAAGCCTATTTATTGAGCCTATTTAATAAGCCTATTTATTGAGCCTATTTAATAAGCCTATTTATTGAGCCTATTTAATGAGCCTATTTATTGAGCCTATTTAATAAGCCTATTTAATAAGCTTATTTAATAAGCCTATTTAATACGCCTATTTAATAAGCCTATTTAATAAGCCTATTTAATAAGCCTATCTAATAAGCCTATTTATTGAGCCTATTTAATAAGTCTATTTAATAAGCCTATTTAATACACCTATTTAATAAGTATTTAATGAGCCTATTTAATAAGCCTATCTAATAAGCCTATTTATTGAGCCTATTTAATAAGTCTATTTAATAAGCCTATTTAATAGGCCTATTTAATAAGTCTAAGTTGCTGAAATAAGCCTATTTAATAAGCCTGAGTTGCTGAAATAAGCCTATTTAATAAGCCTAAGTTGCTGAAATAAGTCTATTTAATAAGGCTATTTAATAAGTCTAAGTTGCTGAAATAAACCTATTTAATAAGCCTAAGTTGCTAAAATAAGCCTATTTAATGAGGCTATTTAATAAGTCTATTTAATAAGCCTATTTAATAAACCTATTTAATAAGTCTATTTAATAAGCCTATTTAATGAGTCTATTTAATACGTCTATTTAATAAGCCTATTTAATAAGTATTTAATGAGCCTATTTAATAAGCCTATTTATTGAGCCTATTTCATACGCCTATTTAATTAGTCTATTTAATAAGCCTATTTAATAAGCCAATTTAATAAGCCTATTTAATACGCCTATTTAATAAGCCTATTTAATACGTCTATTTAATAAACCTATTTAATAAGTATTTAATGAGCCTATGTATTAAGTCTATTTAATAAGCTTTTTAATAAGCCTATTTAATAAGTCTATTTAATAAGCCTATTTAATAAGCCTATTTAATAAGCCTATTTAATAAGCCAATTTAATAAGCCTATTTAATAAGCCTATTTAATAAGCCTATTTAATACGCCTATTTAATAAACCTATTTAATAAGTATTTAATGAGCCTATGTATTAAGTCTATTTAATAAGCCTTTTTAATAAGTCTATTTAATAAGCCTATTTAATAAGCCTATTTAATAAGCCTATTTAATAAGCCTATTTAATAAGCCTATTTAATAAGCCTATTTAATGAGTCTATTTAATACGTCTATTTAATAAGCCTATTTAATAAATATTTAATGAGCCTATTTAATAAGCCTATTTATTGAGCCTATTTAATAAGCCTATTTATTGAGCCTATTTAATAAGCCTATTTATTGAGCCTATTTAATAAGCCTATTTATTGAGCCTATTTCATATGCCTATTTAATTAGTCTATTTAATAAGCCTATTTAATAAGCCAATTTAATAAGCCTATTTAACACACATATTTAATAAGCCTATTTAATACGCCTATTTAATAAACCTATTTAATAAGTATTTAATGAGCCTATGTATTAAGTCTATTTAATAAGCTTTTTAATAAGCCTATTTAATAAGTCTATTTAATAAGCCTATTTAATAAGCCTATTTAATAAGCCTATTTAATAAGCCAATTTAATAAGCCTATTTAATAAGCCTATTTAATAAGCCTATTTAATACGCCTATTTAATAAACCTATTTAATAAGTATTTAATGAGACTATGTATTAAGTCTATTTAATAAGCCTTTTTAATAAGTTTATTTAATGAGCCTATTCAATAAGTCTATTTAATAAGCCTATTTAATAGGGCTATTTAATAAGTCTAAGTTGCTGAAATAAACCTATTTAATAAGACTAAGTTGCTAAAATAAGCCTATTTAATAATTTAATAAGCATAAGTTGCTGAAATAAGCCTATTTAATAAGCCTAAGTTGCTGAAATAAGCCAATTTAGTAAGGCTATTTAATAAGCATAAGTTGCTGAAATAAGCCTATTTAATAAGCCTAAGTTGCTGAAATAAGCCTATTTAATAAGGCTATTTAATAAGTCTAAGTTGCTGAAATAAACCTATTTAATAAGCCTAAGTTGCTAAAATAAGCCTATTTAATGAGGCTATTTAATAAGTCTATTTAATAAGCCTATTTAATAAGCCTATTTAATAAGCCTATTTAATAAGCCTATTTAATACGCCTATTTAATAAACCTATTTAATAAGTATTTAATGAGCCTATGTATTAAGTCTATTTAATACGCCTTTTTAATAAGCCTATTTAACAAGTCTATTTAATAAGCCTATTTAATAAGTCTATTTAATAAGTCTATTTAATAAGTATTTAATGAGCCTATTTAATAAGCCTATTTATTGAGCCTATTTAATAAGCCTATTTATTGAGCCTATTTAATAAGCCTATTTATTGAGCCTATTTAATAAGCCTATTTATTGAGCCTATTTAATAAGCTTATTTATTGAGCCTATTTAATGAGCCTATTTAATAAGCCTATTTATTGAGCCTATTTAATAAGCCTATTTATTGAGCCTATTTAATAAGCCTATTTATTGAGCCTATTTAATAAGCCTATTTATTGAGCCTATTTCATACGCCTATTTAATTAGTCTATTTAATAAGCCTATTTAATAAGCCAATTTAATAAGCCTATTTAATACACCTATTTAATAAGCCTATTTAATACGCCTATTTAATAAACCTATTTAATAAGTATTTAATGAGCCTATGTATTAAGTCTATTTAATAAGCTTTTTAATAAGCCTATTTAATAAGTCTATTTAATAAGCCTATTTAATAAGCCTATTTAATACGCCTATTTAATAAGCCAATTTAATAAGCCTATTTAATAAGCCTATTAAATAAGCCTATTTAATACGCCTATTTAATAAACCTATTTAATAAGTATTTAATGAGACTATGTATTAAGTCTATTTAATAAGGCTTTTTAATAAGTCTATTTAATAAGCCTATTTAATAAGCCTATTTAATAAGCCTATTTAATAAGCCTATTTAATAAGCCTATTTAATAAGCCTATTTTATAAGTATTTAATGAGCCTATTCAATAAGTCTATTTAATAAGCCTATTTAATAGGGCTATTTAATAAGTCTAAGTTGCTGAAATAAACCTATTTAATAAGACTAAGTTGCTAAAATAAGCCTATTTAATAATTTAATAAGCATAAGTTGCTGAAATAAGCCTATTTAATAAGCCTAAGTTGCTGAAATAAGCCAATTTAGTAAGGCTATTTAATAAGCATAAGTTGCTGAAATAAGCCTATTTAATAAGCCTAAGTTGCTGAAATAAGCCTATTTAATAAGGCTATTTAATAAGTCTAAGTTGCTGAAATAAACCTATTTAATAAGCCTAAGTTGCTAAAATAAGCCTATTTAATGAGGCTATTTAATAAGTCTATTTAATAAGCCTATTTAATAAGCCTATTTAATAAGCCTATTTAATAAGCCTATTTAATACGCCTATTTAATAAACCTATTTAATAAGTATTTAATGACCCTATGTATTAAGTCTATTTAATACACCTTTTTAATAAGCCTATTTAACAAGTCTATTTAATAAGCCTATTTAATAAGTCTATTTAATAAGTCTATTTAATAAGTATTTAATGAGCCTATTTAATAAGCCTATTTATTGAGCCTATTTAATAAGCCTATTTATTGAGCCTATTTAATAAGCCTATTTATTGAGCCTATTTAATAAGCCTATTTATTGAGCCTATTTAATAAGCCTATTTATTGAGCCTATTTAATAAGCCTATTTATTGAGCCTATTTAATAAGCCTATTTAATAAGCTTATTTAATAAGCCTATTTAATAAGCCTATTTAATAAGCCTATTTAATAAGCCTATTTAATAAGCCTATCTAATAAGCCTATTTATTGAGCCTATTTAATAAGTCTAT
This sequence comes from Petromyzon marinus, assembly GCF_048934315.1. Lineage (NCBI taxonomy): Eukaryota > Metazoa > Chordata > Hyperoartia > Petromyzontiformes > Petromyzontidae > Petromyzon > Petromyzon marinus. The sequence goes on along the minus strand of NW_027422995.1, from coordinate 133,393 downwards.
TTAATAAGTCTAAGTTGCTGAAATAAGCCTATTTAATAAGCCTGAGTTGCTGAAATAAGCCTATTTAATAAGCCTAAGTTGCAGAAATAAGCCTATTTAATAAGGCTATTTATTAGTCTAAGTTGCTGAAATAAACCTATTTAATAAGCCTAAGTTGCTAAAATAAGCCTATTTAATGAGGCTATTTAATAAGTCTATTTAATAAGCCTATTTAATAAGCCTATTTAATAAGCCTATTTAATAAGCCTATTTAATACGCCTATTTATTGAGCCTATTTAATAAGCCTATTTAATAAGCTTATTTAATAAGCCTATTTAATAAGCCTATTTAATAAGCCTATTTAATAAGCCTATTTATTGAGCCTATTTAATAAGCCTATTTATTGAGCCTATTTAATAAGCCTATTTATTGAGCCTATTTAATAAGCCTATTTATTGAGCCTATTTAATAAGCCTATTTAATACGCCTATTTAATAAACCTATTTAATAAGTATTTAATGAGCCTATGTATTAAGTCTATTTAATACGCCTTTTTAATAAGCCTATTTAATAAGTATTTAATGAGCCTATTTAATAAGCCTATTTATTGAGCCTATTTAATAAGCCTATTTATTGAGCCTATTTAATAAGCCTATTTAATAAGCCTATTTAATAAGCCTATTTATTGAGCCTATTTAATAAGTCTATTTAATAAGCCTATTTAATAAGCCTATTTAATAAGCCTATTTAATAAGCCTATTTATTGAGCCTATTTAATAAGCCTATTTAATAAGCCTATTTATTGAGCCTATTTAATAAGTCTATTTAATAAGCCTATTTAATAAGTATTTAATGAGCCTATTTAATCAGTCTATTTAATAAGCCTATTTAATAGGCCTATTTAATAAGTCTATTTTGCTGAAATAAGCCTATTTAATAAGCCTAAGTTGCTGAATAAGCCTATTTCATAAGCCTAAGTTGCAGAAATAAGTCTTTTTAATAAGTCTAAGTTGCTGAAATAAGCCTATTTAATAAGCCTAAGTTGCTGAAATAAGCCTATTTAATAAGGCTATTTAATAAGCCTAAGTTGCTGAATAAGCCTATTTAATAAGCCTAAGTTGCTGAAATAAGCCTATTTAAAAAGCCTAAGTTGCTGAAATAAGCCTATTTAATAAGCCTAAGTTGCTGTAATAAGGCTATTTAATAAGTCTAAGTTGCTGAAAAAAGCCTAATTAATAAGCCTAAGTTGCTAAAATAAGCCTATTTAATGAGGCTATTTAATAAGTCTATTTAATAAGCCTATTTAATAAGCCTATTTAATAAGCCTATTTAATAAGCATATTTAATACGTCTATTTAATAAGTCTATTTAATAAGCCTATTTAATAAGTATATAATGAGCCTATTTAATAAGCCTATTTATTGAGCCTATTTCATACGCCTATTTAATTAGTCTATTTAATAAGCCTATTTAATAAGCCAATTTAATAATCCTATTTAATACGCCTATTTAATAAGCCTATTTAATACGTCTATTTAATAAACCTATTTAATAAGTATTTAATGAGCCTATGTATTAAGTCTATTTAATAAGCTTTTTAATAAGCCTATTTAATAAGTCTATTTAATAAGCCTATTTAATAAGCCTATTTAATAAGCCTATTTAATAAGCCAATTTAATAAGCCTATTTAATAAGCCTATTTAATAAGCCTATTTAATACGCCTATTTAATAAACCTATTTAATAAGTATTTAATGAGCCTATGTATTAAGTCTATTTAATAAGCCTTTTTAATAAGTCTATTTAATAAGCCTATTTAATAAGCCTATTTAATAAGCCTATTTAATAAGCCTATTTAATAAGCCTATTTAATGAGTCTATTTAATACGTCTATTTAATAAGCCTATTTAATAAATATTTAATGAGCCTATTTAATAAGCCTTTTTATTGAGCCTATTTAATAAGCCTATTTATTGAGCCTATTTAATAAGCCTATTTATTGAGCCTATTTAATAAGCCTATTTATTGAGCCTATTTCATACGCCTATTTAATTAGTCTATTTAATAAGCCTATTTAATAAGCCAATTTAATAAGCCTATTTAATACACCTATTTAATAAGCCTATTTAATACGCCTATTTAATAAACCTATTTAATAAGTATTTAATGAGCCTATGTATTAAGTCTATTTAATAAGCTTTTTAATAAGCCTATTTAATAAGTCTATTAAATAAGCCTATTTAATAAGCCTATTTAATAAGCCTATTTAATAAGCCAATTTAATAAGCCTATTTAATAAGCCTATTTAATAAGCCTATTTAATACGCCTATTTAATAAACCTATTTAATAAGTATTTAATGAGCCTATGTATTAGGTCTATTTAATAAGCCTTTTTAATAAGTCTATTTAATAAGCCTATTTAATAAGCCTATTTAATAAGCCTATTTAATAAGCCTATTTAATAAGCCTATTTAATAAGCCTATTTTATAGGTATTTAATGAGCCTATTCAATAAGTCTATTTAATAAGCCTATTTAATAGGGCTATTTAATAAGTCTAAGTTGCTGAAATAAACCTATTTAATAAGACTAAGTTGCTAAAATAAGCCTATTTAATAATTTAATAAGCATAAGTTGCTGAAATAAGCCTATTTAATAAGCCTAAGTTGCTGAAATAAGCCAATTTAGTAAGGCTATTTAATAAGCATAAGTTGCTGAAATAAGCCTATTTAATAAGCCTAAGTTGCTGAAATAAGCCTATTTAATAAGGCTATTTAATAAGTCTAAGTTGCTGAAATAAACCTATTTAATAAGCGTAAGTTGCTAAAATAAGCCTATTTAATGAGGCTATTTAATAAGTCTATTTAATAAGCCTATTTAATAATCCTATTTAATAAGCCTATTTAATAAGCCTATTTAATACGCCTATTTAATAAACCTATTTAATAAGTATTTAATGAGCCTATGTATTAAGTCTATTTAATATGCCTTCTTAATAAGCCTATTTAATAAGTATTTAATGAGCCTATTTAATAAGCCTATTTATTGAGCCTATTTAATAAGCCTATTTATTGAGCCTATTTAATAAGCCTATTTAATAAGCCTATTTAATAAGCCTATTTATTGAGCCTATTTAATAAGTCTATTTAATAAGCTTATTTAATAAGCCTATTTAATAAGCCTATTTAATAAGCCTATTTATTGAGCCTATTTAATAAGCCTATTTAATAAGCCTATTTATTGAGCCTATTTAATAAGTCTATTTAATAAGCCTATTTAATAAGTATTTAATGAGCCTATTAAATCAGTCTATTTAATAAGCCTATTTAATAGGCCTATTTAATAAGTCTATTTTGCTGAAATAAGCCTATTTAATAAGCCTAAGTTGCTGAATAAGCCTATTTCATAAGCCTAAGTTGCAGAAATAAGTCTTTTTAATAAGTCTAAGTTGCTGAAATAAGCCTATTTAATAAGCCTAAGTTGCTGAAATAAGCCTATTTAATAAGGCTATTTAATAAGCCTAAGTTGCTGAATAAGCCTATTTAATAAGCCTAAGTTGCTGAAATAAGCCTATTTAAAAGCCTAAGTTGCTGAAATAAGCCTATTTAATAAGCCTAAGTTGCTGTAATAAGGCTATTTAATAAGTCTAAGTTGCTGAAAAAAGCCTAATTAATAAGCCTAAGTTACTAAAATAAGCCTATTTAATGAGGCTATTTAATAAGTCTATTTAATAAGCCTATTTAATAAGCCTATTTAATAAGCCTATTTAATAAGCATATTTAATACGTCTATTTAATAAGTCTATTTAATAAGCCTATTTAATAAGTATATAATGAGCCTATTTAATAAGCCTATTTATTGAGCCTATTTAATAAGCCTAATTATTGAGCCTATTTAATAAGCCTATTTTTTGAGCCTATTTAATGAGCCTATTTATTGAGCCTATTTAATAAGCCTATTTAATGAGTCTATTTAATAAGCCTATTTAATACGCCTATTTAATAAGCCTATTTAATAAGCCTATTTAATGAGCCTATTTAATAAGCCCATTTAATGAGCCTATTTATTGAGCCTATTTAATAAGCCTATTTAATACGCCTATTTAATAAACCTATTTAATAAGTATTTAATGAGCGTGTTTAATAAGTCTATTTAATAAGCCTTTTTAATAAGCCTATTTAATAAGTCTATTTAATAAGCCTATTTAATAAGGCTATTTAATGAGCCTAAGTTGCTGAAATAAGCCTATTTAATAAGCCTAAGTTTCTGAACTAAGCCTTTTTAAAAAGGTATATTTAATAAGTCTAAGTTGCTGCAATAAACCTATTTAAAAATGCTATTTAATAAGCCTAAGTTGCTGAAATAAACCTGTTTAATAAGGCTATTTAATAAGCATAAGTTGCTGAAATAAGCCTATTTAATAAGCCTAAGTTGCTGAATAAGCCTATTTCATAAGCCTAAGTTGCTGAAATAAGCCTTTTTAATGTCTAAGTTGCTGAAATAAGCCTATTTAATAAGCCTAAGTTGCTGAAATAAGCCTATTTAATAAGGCTATTTAATAAGCCTAAGTTGCTGAATAAGCCTATTTAATAAGTCTAAGTTGCTGAAATAAGGCTATTTAATAAGCCTAAGTTGCTGAAATACGCCTATTTAATAAGCCTACGTTGGTGAACTAAGCCTATATAAAAAGGTCTATTTAATAAGTCTAAGTTGCTGAAAAAAACCTATTTAAAAATGCTATTTAATAAGCCTAAATTGCTAGAAATAAACCTGTTTAATAAGGCTATTTAATAAGCATAAGTTGCTGAAATAAGCCTATTTAATAAGCCTAAGTTGCTGAAATAAACCTATTTAATAAGGCTATTTAATAAGTCTAAGTTGCAGAAATAAACCTATTTAATAATGCTATTTAATACGCCTAATTTGCTTAAATAAGCATATTTCATAAGCATATTTAATGAGCCTAAGTTGCTGAAATGTCTATTTAATAAGTTGATTTAATAAGTCTAAGTTGCTAAAATAAGCCTATTTAATAAGGCTATTTAATAAGCCTAAGTTGCTGAAATAAGCCTATTTAATAAGGCTTTTTAATGAGCATAAGTTGCTGAAAAAAGCCTATTTAATAAGGCTATTTAATGAGCCTAAGTTGCTGAAAAAAGCCTATTTAATAAGCCTAAGTTTATGAACTAAGCCTATTTAAAAATGCTATTTAATAAGCCTAAGTTGCTGAAATAAACCTGTTTAATAAGGCTTATTTAATAAGCATAAGTTGCTGAAATAAGCCTATTTAATAAGCCTAAGTTGCTGAAATAAACCTCTTTATTGAGCCTATTTAATAAGCCTATTTAATAAGCCTATTTAATAAGCCTATTTATTGAGCCTATTTAATAAGTCTATTTAATAAGCCTATTTAATAAGCCTATTTAATAAGCCTATTTAATAAGCCTCTTTATTGAGCCTATTTGATACGTCTATTTAATATGCCAATTTAATAAGTATTTAATGAGCCTATTTAATCAGTCTATTTAATAAGCCTATTTAATAGGCCTATTTAATAAGTCTAAGTTGCTGAAAAAAGCCTATTTAATAAGCCTAAGTTGCTGAATAAGCCTATTTCATAAGCCTAAGTTGCAGAAATATGTCTTTTTAATAAGTCTAAGTTGCTGAAATAAGCCTATTTAATAAGCCTAAGTTGCTGAAATAAGCCTATTTAATAAGGCTATTTAATAAGCCTAAGTTGCTGAATAAGCCTATTTAATAAGCCTATTTAATAAGCCTAAGTTGCTGAAATAAGCCTATTTAATAAGCCTAAGTTGCTGTAATAAGGCTATTTAATAAGTCTAAGTTGCTGAAAAAAGCCTAATTAATAAGCCTAAGTTGCTAAAATAAGCCTATTTAATGAGGCTCTTTAATACGCCTATTTAATAAGCCTATTTAATAAGCCTATTTAATAAGCATATTTAATACGTCTATTTAATAAGTCTATTTAATAAGCCTATTTAATAAGTATATAATGCGCCTATTTAATAAGCCTATTTATTGAGCCTATTCAATAAGCCTAATTATTGAGCCTATTTAATAAGCCTATTTATTGAGCCTATTTAATGAGCCTATTTATTGAGCCTATTTAATAAGCCTATTTAATGAGTCTATTTAATAAGCCTATTTAATACGCCTATTTAATAAGCCTATTTATTAAGCCTATTTAATGAGCCTATTTAATAAGCCCATTTAATAAGCCTATTTATTGAGCCTATTTAATAAGCCTATTTAATACGCCTATTTAATAAACCTATTTAATAAGTATTTAATGAGCGTGTTTAATAAGTCTATTTAATAAGCCTTTTTAATAAGCCTATTTAATAAGTCTATTTAATAAGCCTATTTAATAAGGCTATTTAATTAGCCTAAGTTGCTGAAATAAGCCTATTTAATAAGCCTAAGTTTCTGAACTAAGCCTATTTAAAAAGGTATATTTAAGAAGTCTAAGTTGCTGCAATAAACCTATTTAAAAATGCTATTTAATAAGCCTAAGTTGCTGAAATAAACCTGTTTAATAAGGCTATTTAATAAGCATAAGTTGCTGAAATAAGCCTATTTAATAAGCCTAAGTTGCTGAATAAGCCTATTTCATAAGCCTAAGTTGCTGAAATAAGCCTTTTTAATATGTCTAAGTTGCTGAAATAAGCCTATTTAATAAGCCTAAGTTGCTGAAATAAGCCTATTTAATAAGGCTATTTAATAAGCCTAAGTTGCTGAATAAGCCTATTTAATAAGTCTAAGTTGCTGAAATAAGGCTATTTAATAAGCCTAAGTTGCTGAAATAAGCCTATTTAATAAGCCTACGTTGGTGAACTAAGCCTATATAAAAAGGTCTATTTAATAAGTCTAAGTTGCTGAAAAAAACCTATTTAAAAATGCTATTTAATAAGCCTAAATTGCTAGAAATAAACCTGTTTAATAAGGCTATTTAATAAGCATAAGTTGCTGAAATAAGCCTATTTAATAAGCCTAAGTTGCTGAAATAAACCTATTTAATAAGGCTATTAAATAAGTCTAAGTTGCAGAAATAAACCTATTTAATAATGCTATTTAATACGCCTAATTTGCTTAAATAAGCATATTTCATAAGCATATTTAATGAGCCTAAGTTGCTGAAATGTCTATTTAATAAGTCGATTTAATAAGTCTAAGTTGCTAAAATAAGCCTATTTAATAAGGCTATTTAATAAGCCTAAGTTGCTGAAATAAGCCTATTTAATAAGGCTATTTAATGAGACTAAGTTGCTGAAAAAAGCCTATTTAATAAGGCTATTTAATGAGCCTAAGTTGCTGAAATAAGCCTATTTAATAAGCCTAAGTTTATGAACTAAGCCTATTTAAAAATGCTATTTAATAAGCCTAAGTTGCTGAAATAAACCTGTTTAATAAGGCTATTTAATAAGCATAAGTTGCTGAAATAAGCCTATTTAATAATGCTATTTAATAAGCCTAAGTTGCTAAAATAATCCGATTTAATGAGGCTATTTAATAAGTCTATTTAATAAGCCTATTTAATAAGCCTATTTAATAAGCCTATTTAATACGCATATTTAATAAACCTATTTAATAAGTATTTAATGAGCCTATGTATTAAGTCTATTTAATACGCATTATTAATAAGCCTATTTAACAAGTCTATTTAATAAGCCTATTTAATAAGTCTATTTAATAAGTCTATTTAATAAGTATTTAATGAGCCTATTTAATAAGCCTATTTATTGAGCCTATTTAATAAGCCTATTTATTGAGCCTATTTAATAAGCCTATTTATTGAGCCTATTTAATAAGCCTATTTATTGAGCCTATTTAATAAGCCTATTTATTGAGCCTATTTAATAAGCCTATTTATTGAGCCTATTTAATAAGCCTATTTAATAAGATTATTTAATAAGCCTATTTAATAAGCCTATTTAATAAGCCTATTTAATAAGCCTATTTAATAAGCCTATCTAATAAGCCTATTTATTGAGCCTATTTAATAAGTCTATTTAATAAGCCTATTTAATACGCCTATTCAATAAGTATTTAATGAGCCTATTTAATAAGTCTATTTAATAAGCCTATTTAATAGGCCTATTTAATAAGTCTAAGTTGCTGAAATAAGCCTATTTAATAAGCCTGAGTTGCTGAAATAAGCCTATTTAATAAGCCTAAGTTGCTGAAATAAGCCTATTTAATAAGGCTATTTAATAAGTCTAAGTTGCTGAAATAAACCTATTTAATAAGCCTAAGTTGCTAAAATAAGCCTATTTAATGAGGCTATTTAATAAGTCTATTTAATAAGCCTATTTAATAAGTATTTAATGAGCCTATTTAATAAGCCTATTTATTGAGCCTATTTAATAAGCCTATTTAATAAGCCAATTTAATAAGCCTATTTAAAACGCCTATTTAATAAGCCTATTTAATATGCCTATTTAATCAACCTATTTAATAAGTATTTAATGAGCCTATGTATTAAGTCTATTTAATAAGCCTTTTTAATAAGCCTATTTAATAAGTCTATTTAATAAGCCTATTTAATAAGCCTATTTAATAAGCCTATTTAATAAGCCTATTTAATAAGCCTATTTAATAAGCCTATTTTATAAGTATTTAATGAGCCTATTCAAAAAGTCTATTTAATAAGCCTATTTAATAGGGCTATTTAATAAGTCTAAGTTGCTGAAATAAACCTATTTAATAAGCCTAAGTTGCTAAAATAAGCCTATTTAATAATTTAATCAGCATAAGTTGCTAAAATAAGCCTATTTAATAAGCCTAAGTTGCTGAAATACGTCTATATAGTAAGGCTATTTAATAAGTCTAAGTTGCTGAAATAAACCTATTTAATAAGCCTAAGTTGCTAAAATAAGCCTATTTAATGAGGCTATTAAATAAGTCTATTTAATAAGCCTATTTAATAGGCCTATTTAATAAGTCTAAGTTGCTGAAATAAGCCTATTTAATAAGCCTAAGTTGCTGAATAAACAAATTTAATAAGTCTAAGTTGCTGAAATAAGGCTATTTAATAAGCCTAAGTTGCTGAAATGAGCCTATTTAATAAGCCTAAGTTGCTGAAATAAGGCTATTCAATAAGTCTAAGTTGCTGAAATAAGCCTATTTAATAAGCCTAAGTTGCTAAAATAAGCCTATTTAATGAGGCTATTTAATAAGTCTATTTAATAAGCCTATTTAATACGCCTATTTAATAAGCCTATTTAATAAGCCTATTTAAGAAGTCTATTTAATAAGTCTATTTAATAAGCCTATTTAAAGAGTATTCAATGAGCCTATTTATTAAGCCTATTTATTGAGCCTATTTAATAAGACTATTTATTAAGCCTATTTATTAAGCCTATTTATTGAGCCTATTTAATAAGCCTATTTATTAAGCCTATTTAATACGCCTATTTAATAGTCTATTTAATAAGCCTATTTAATAAGCCTATTTAATAAGCCTATTTAATAAGCCTATTTATTGAGCCTATTTAATAAGTCTATTTAATAAGCCTATTTAATAAGCCTATTTAATAAGTATTTAATGAGCCTATTTAATGAGTCTATTTAATAAGCCTATTTAATAGGCCTATTTAATAAGTCTAAGTTGCTGAAATAAGCCTATTTAATAAGCCTAAGTTGCTGAATAAACCAATTTAATAAGTCTAAGTTGCTGAAATAAGGCTATTTAATAAGCCTAAGTTGCTGAAATGAGCCTATTTAATAAGCCTAAGTTGCTGAAATAAGGCTATTCAATAAGTCTAAGTTGCTGAAATAAGCCTATTTAATAAGCCTAAGTTGCTAAAATAAGCCTATTTAATGAGGCTATTTAATAAGTCTATTTAATAAGCCTATTTAATACGCCTATTTAATAAGCCTATTTAATAAGCCTATTTAACAAGTCTATTTAATAAGTCTATTTAATAAGCCTATTTAAAGAGTATTCAATGAGCCTATTTATTAAGCCTATTTATTGAGCCTATTTAATAAGCCTATTTATTAAGCCTATTTATTAAGCCTATTTATTGAGCCTATTTAATAAGCCTATTTATTAAGCCTATTTAATACGCCTATTTAATAGTCTATTTAATAAGCCTATTTAATAAGCCTATTTAATAAGCCTATTTAATAAGCCTATTTATTGAGCCTATTTAATAAGTCTATTTAATAAGCCTATTTAATACGCCTATTTAATAAACCTATTTAACAAGTATTTATTGAGCCTATTTAATAAGCCTATTTATTGAGCCTATTTAATAAGCCTATTTATTGAGCCTATTTCATACGCCTATTTAATTAGTCTATTTAATAAGCCTATTTAATAAGCCTATTTAATACGCCTATTTAATACACCTATTTATTGAGCCTATTTAATGAGCCTATTTAATAAGTCTATTTAATAAGCCTATTTAATAAGCCTATTTATTGAGCCTATTTCATACGCCTATTTAATTAGTCTATTTAATAAGCCTATTTAATAAGCCTATTTAATACGCCTATTTAATACACCTATTTATTGAGCCTATTTAATGAGCCTATTTAATAAGTCTATTTAATAAGCCTATTTAATAAGCCTATTTATTGATCCTATTTCATACGCCTATTTAATAAGCCTATTGAATAAGCCTATTTCATAAGCCTATTTAATAAGCCTATTTAATAAGCCTATTTAATAAGCCTATTTAATACGCCTATTTAATAAACCTATTTAATAAGTATTTAATGAGCCCATGTATTAAGTCTATTTAATAAGCCTTTTTAATAAGCCTATTTAATAAGTCTATTTAATAAGCCTATTTAATAAGTCTATTTAATAAGTCTATTTAATAAGCCTACTTAATAAGTATTTAATGAGCCTATTTAATAAGCCTATTTATTGAGCCTATTTAATAAGCCTATTTATTGAGCCTATTTAATAAGCCTATTTATTGAGCCTATTTAATACGCCTATTTCTTGAGCCTATTTAATAAGTCTATTTAATACGCCTATTTAATAAGCCTATTTAATAAGCCTATTTAATAAGCCTATTTAATAGGTCTATTTAATAAACCTATTTAATAAGTATTTAATGAGCCCATGTATTAAGTCTATTTAATAAGCCTTTTTAATAAGCCTATTTAATAAGTCTATTTAATAAGCCTATTTAATAGGCCTATTTAATAAGTCTAAGTTGCTGAAATAAGCCTATTTAATAAGCCTAAGTTGCTGAAATAAGCCTATTTAATAAGGCTATTTAATAAGCATAAGTTGCTGAAATAAGCCTATTTAATAAGCCTAAGTTGCTGAAATAAGCCTATTTAGTAAGGCTATTTAATAAGTCTAAGTTGCTGAAATAAACCTATTTAATAAGCCTAAGTTGCTAAAATAAGCCTATTTAATGAGGCTATTTAATGTCTATTTAATAAGCCTATTTAATAAGCCTATTAAATAAGCCTATTTAATAAGCCTATTTAATACGCCTATTTAATAAACCTATTTAATAAGTATTTAATGGGCCTATTTAATAAGCCTATTTATTGAGCCTATTTAATAAGCCTATTTATTGAGCCTATTTAATACGCCTATTTATTGAGCCTATTTAATAAGTCTATTTATTGAGCCTATTTCATACGCCTATTTAATTAGTCTATTTAATAAGCCTATTTAATAACCCTATTTAATATGCCTATTTAATAAGCCTATTTAATAAGCCTATTTATTGAGCCTATTTAATGAGCCTATTTAATAAGTCTATTTAATAAGGCTATTTAATAAGCCTATTTAAAAAGCCTATTTAATAAGCCTATTTAGTGAGCCTATTTAATATGTCTATTTAATAAGCCTATTTAATAGCCTATTTAATAAGTATTGAATGAGCCTATTTAATAAGTCTATTTAATAAGCCTATTTAATAGGCCTATTTAATAAACCTATTTAATAAGTATTTAATGAGCCCATGTATTAAGTCTATTTAATAAGCCTTTTTAATAAGCCTATTTAATAAGTCTATTTAATAAGCCTATTTAATAAGTCTATTTAATAAGTCTATTTAATAAGCCTACTTAATAAGTATTTAATGAGCCTATTTAATAAGCCTATTTATTGAGCCTATTTAATAAGCCTATTTATTGAGCCTATTTAATACGCCTATTTCTTGAGCCTATTTAATAAGTCTATTTAATACGCCTATTTAATAAGCCTATTTAATAAGCCTATTTAATAAGCCTATTTAATAAGCCTATTTAATAAGCCTATTTATTGAGCCTATTTAATAAGTCTATTTAATAAGCCTATTTAATAAGCCTATTTAATAAGTATTTAATGAGCCTATATAATAAGTCTATTTAATGAGCCTATTTAATAAGCCTATTTATTGAGCCTATTTAATAAGCCTATTTATTGAGCCTATTTAATAAGCCTATTTATTGAGCCTATTTCATACGCCTATTTAATTAGTCTATTTAATAAGCCTATTTAATAAGCCTATTTAATACGCCTATTTAATACACCTATTTATTGAACCTATTTAATGAGCCTATTTAATAAGTGTATTTAATAAGCCTATTTAATAAGCCTATTTATTGATCCTATTTCATACGCCTATTTAATAAGCCTATTTAATAAGCCTATTTCATAAGCCTATTTAATAAGCCTACTTAATAAGCCTATTTAATAAGCCTATTTAATACGCCTATTTAATAAACCTGTTTAATAAGTATTTAATGAGCCCATGTATTAAGTCTATTTAATAAGCCTTTTTAATAAGCCTATTTAATAAGTCTATTTAATAAGCCTATTTAATAAGTCTATTTAATAAGTCTATTTAATAAGCCTACTTAATAAGTATTTAATGAGCCTATTTAATAAGCCTATTTATTGAGCCTATTTAATAAGCCTATTTATTGAGCCTTTTTAATAAGCCTATTTATTGAGCCTATTTAATACGCCTATTTCTTGAGCCTATTTAATAAGTCTATTTAATACGCCTATTTAATAAGTCTATTTAATAAGCCTATTCAATACGCCTATTTAATAAGCCTATTTAATAAGCCTATTTATTGAGCCTATTTAATAAGTCTATTTAATAAGCCTATTTAATAAGCCTATTTAATAAGTATTTAATGAGCCTATTTAATAAGTCTATTTAATAAGCCTATTTAATAGGCCTATTTAATAAGTCTAAGTTGCTGAAATAAGCCTATTTAATAAGCCTAAGTTGCTGAAATAAGCCTATTTAATAAGGCTATTTAATAAGCATAAGTTGCTGAAATAAGCCTATTTAATAAGCCTAAGTTGCTGAAATAAGCCTATTTAGTAAGGCTATTTAATAAGTCTAAGTTGCTGAAATAAACCTATTTAATAAGCCTAAGTTGCTAAAAAAAGCCTATTTAATGAGGCTATTTAATGTCTATTTAATAAGCCTATTTAATAAGCCTATTAAATAAGCCTATTTAATAAGCCTATTTAATACGCCTATTTAATAAACCTATTTAATAAGTATTTAATGGGCCTATTTAATAAGCCTATTTATTGAGCCTATTTAATAAGCCTATTTATTGAGCCTATTTAATAAGCCTATTTATTGAGCCTATTTAATAAGTCTATTTATTGAGCCTATTTCATACGACTATTTAATTAGTCTATTTAATAAGCCTATTTAATAAGCCTATTTAATATGCCTATTTAATAAGCCTATTTAATAAACCTATTTATTGAGCCTATTTAATGAGCCTATTTAATAAGTCTATTTAATAAGCCTATTTAATAAGCCTATTTAATAAGCCTATTTAATAAGCCTATTTATTGAGCCTATTTAATATGTCTATTTAATAAGCCTATTTAATAGCCTATTTAATAAGTATTGAATGAGCCTATTTAATAAGTCTATTTAATAAGCCTATTTAATAGGCCTATTTAATAAACCTATTTAATAAGTATTTAATGAGCCCATGTATTAAGTCTATTTAATAAGCCTTTTTAATAAGCCTATTTAATAAGTCTATTTAATAAGCCTATTTAATAAGTCTATTTAATAAGTCTATTTAATAAGCCTACTTAATAAGTATTTAATGAGCCTATTTAATAAGCCTATTTATTGAGCATATTTAATAAGCCTATTTATTGAGCCTATTTAATACGCCTATTTCTTGAGCCTATTTAATAAGTCTATTTAATACGCCTATTTAATAAGCCTATTTAATAAGCCTATTTAATAAGCCTATTTATTGAGCCTATTTAATAAGTCTATTTAATAAGCCTATTTAATAAGCCTATTTAATAAGTATTTAATGAGCCTATTTAATAAGTCTATTTAATGAGCCTATTTAATAAGCCTATTTATTGAGCCTATTTAATAAGCCTATTTATTGAGCCTATTTAATCAGCCTATTTATTGAGCCTATTTCATATGCCTATTTAATTAGTCTATTTAATAAGCCTATTTAATAAGCCTATTTAATACGCCTATTTAATACACCTATTTATTGAGCCTATTTAATGAGCCTATTTAATAAGTCTATTTAATAAGCCTATTTAATAAGCCTATTTATTGATCCTATTTCATACGCCTATTTAATAAGCCTATTTAATAAGCCTATTTCATAAGCCTATTTAATAAGCCTATTTAATAAGCCTATTTAATACACCTATTTAATAAACCTATTTAATAAGTATTTAATGAGCCCATGTATTAAGTCTATTTAATAAGCCTTTTTAATAAGCCTATTTAATAAGTCTATTTAATAGTCTATTTAATAAGCCTATTTAATAAGTCTATTTAATAAGTCTATTTAATAAGTATTTAATGAGCCTATTTAATAAGCCTATTTATTGAGCCTATTTAATAAGCCTATTTATTGAGCCTATTTAATAAGCCTATTTATTGAGCCTATTTAATACGCCTATTTCTTGAGCCTATTTAATAAGTCTATTTAATACGCCTATTTAATAAGCCTATTTAATAAGCCTATTCAATAAGCCTATTTAATAAGCCTATTTAATAAGCCTATTTATTGAGCCTATTTAATAAGTCTATTTAATAAGCCTATTTAATAAGCCTATTTAATAAGTATTTAATGAGCCTATTTAATAAGTCTATTTAATAAGCCTATTTAATAGGCCTATTTAATAAGTCTAAGTTGCTGAAATAAGCCTATTTAATAAGCCTAAGTTGCTGAAATAAGCCTATTTAATAAGGCTATTTAAATAGCATAAGTTGCTGAAATAAGCCTATTTAATAAGCCTAAGTTGCTGAAATAAGCCTATTTAGTAAGGCTATTTAATAAGTCTAAGTTGCTGAAATAAACCTATTTAATAAGCCTAAGTTGCTAAAATAAGCCTATTTAATGAGGCTATTTAATGTCTATTTAATAAGCCTATTAAATTTAATAAGCCTATTAAATATTAAATAACCCTATTTAATAAGCTTATTTAATACACCTATTTAATAAACCTATTTAATAAGTATTTAATGGGCCTATTTAATAAGCCTATTTATTGAGCCTATTTAATAAGCCTATTTATTGAGCCTATTTAATGAGCCTATTTAATAAGTCTATTTAATAAGGCTATTTAATAAGCCTATTTAATAAGCCTATTTTAAAAACCTATTTATTGAGCCTATTTAATGTCTATTTAATAAGCCTATTTAATAGCCTATTTAATAAGTATTGAATGAGCCTATTTAATAAGTCTATTTAATAAGCCTGTTTAATAGGCCTATTTAATAAACCTATTTAATAAGTATTTAATGAGCCCATGTATTAAGTCTATTTAATAAGCCTTTTTAATAAGCCTATTTAATAAGTCTATTTAATAAGCCTATTTAATAAGTCTATTTAATAAGTCTATTTAATAAGCCTACTTAATAAGTATTTAATGAGCCTATTTAATAAGCCTATTTATTGAGCCTATTTAATAAGCCTATTTATTGAGCCTATTTAATACGCCTATTTCTTGAGCCTATTTAATAAGTCTATTTAATACGCCTATTTAATAAGCCTATTTATTGAGCCTATTTAATAAGTCTATTTAATAAGCCTATTTAATAAGCCTATTTAATAAGTATTTAATGAGCCTATTTAATAAGTCTATTTAATGAGCCTATTTAATAAGCCTATTTATTGAGCCTATTTAATAAGCCTATTTATTGAGCCTATTTAATAAGCCTATTTATTGAGACTATTTCATACGCCTATTTAATTAGTCTATTTAATAAGCCTATTTAATAAGCCTATTTAATACGCCTATTTAATACACCTATTTATTGAGCCTATTTAATGAGCCTATTTAATAAGTCTATTTAATAAGCCTATTTAATAAGCCTATTTATTGATCCTATTTCATACGCCTATTTAATAAGCCTATTTAATAAGCCTATTTCATAAGCCTATTTAATAAGCCTATTTAATAAGCCTATTTAATACGCCTATTTAATGAACCTATTTAATAAGTATTTAATGAGCCCATGTATTAAGTCTATTTAATAAGCCTTTTTAATAAGCCTATTTAATAAGTCTATTTAATAAGCCTATTTAATAAGTCTATTTAATAAGTCTATTTGATAAGCCTACTTAATAAGTATTTAATGAGCCTATTTAAGAAGCCTATTTATTGAGCCTATTTAATAAGCCTATTTATTGAGCCTATTTAATAAGCCTATTTATTGAGCCTATTTAATACGCCTATTTCTTGAGCCTATTTAATAAGTCTATTTAATACGCCTATTTAATAAGCCTATTTAATAAGCCTATTCAATAAGCCTATTTAATAAGCCTATTTAATAAGCCTATTTATTGAGCCTATTTAATAAGTCTATTTAATAAGCCTATTTAATAAGCCTATTTAATAAGTATTTAATGAGCCTATTTAATAAGTCTATTTAATAAGCCTATTTAATAGGCCTATTTAATAAGTCTAAGTTGCTGAAATAAGCCTATTTAATAAGCCTAAGTTGCTGAAATAAGCTTATTTAATAAGGCTATTTAATAAGCATAAGTTGCTGAAATAAGTCTATTTAATAAGCCTAAGTTGCTGAAATAAGCCTATTTAGTAAGGCTATTTAATAAGTCTAAGTTTCTGAAATAAACCTATTTAATAAGCCTAAGTTGCTAAAATAAGCCTATTTAATGAGGCTATTTAATGTCTATTTAATAAGCCTATTTAATAAGCCTATTAAATAAGCCTATTTAATAAGCCTATTTAATACGCCTATTTAATAAACCTATTTAATAAGTATTTAATGGGCTTATTTAATAAGCCGATTTATTGAGCCTATTTAATAAGCCTATTTATTGAGCCTATTTAATAAGCCTATTTTTTGAGCCTATTTAATAAGTCTATTTATTGAGCCTATTTCATACGCCTATTTAATTAGTCTATTTAATAAGCCTATTTAATAAGCCTATTTAATATGCCTATTTAATAAGCCTATTTAATAAACCTATTTATTGAGCCTATTTAATGAGCATATTTAATAAGTCTATTTAATAAGCCTATTTAATAAGCCTATTTAATAAGCCTATTTAATAAGCCTATTTATTGAGCCTATTTAATATGTCTATTTAATAAGCCTATTTAATAGCCTATTTAATAAGTATTGAATGAGCCTATTTAATAAGTCTATTTAATAAGCCTATTTAATAGGTCTATTTAATAAACCTATTTAATAAGTATTTAATGAGCCCATGTATTAAGTCTATTTAATAAGCCTTTTTAATAAGCCTATTTAATAAGTCTATTTAATAAGTCTATTTAATAAGCCTACTTAATAAGTATTTAATGAGCCTATTTAATAAGCCTATTTATTGAGCCTATTTAATAAGCCTATTTATTGAGCCTATTTAATACGCCTATTTCTTGAGCCTATTTAATAAGTCTATTTAATACGCCTATTTAATAAGCCTATTTAATAAGCCTATTCAATAAGCCTATTTAATAAGCCTATTTAATAAGCCTATTTATTGAGCCTATTTAATAAGTCTATTTAATAAGCCTATTTAATGAGCCTATTTAATAAGTATTTAATGAGCCTATTTAATAAGTCTATTTAATACGCCTATTTAATAGGCCTATTTAATAAGTCTAAGTTGCTGAAATAAGCCTATTTAATAAGCCTAAGTTGCTGAAATAAGCCTATTTAATAAGGCTATTTAATAAGCATAAGTTGCTGAAATAAGCCTATTTAATAAGCCTAAGTTGCTGAAATAAGCCTATTTAGTAAGGCTATTTAATAAGTCTAAGTTGCTGAAATAAACCTATTTAATAAGCCTAAGTTGCTAAAATAAGCCTATTTAATGAGGCTATTTAATGTCTATTTAATAAGCCTATTTAATAAGCCTATTAAATAAGCCTATTTAATAAGCTTATTTAATACGCCTATTTAATAAACCTATTTAATAAGTATTTAATGGGCCTATTTAATAAGCCTATTTATTGAGCCTATTTAATAAGCCTATTTATTGAGCCTATTTAATAAGTCTATTTAATAAGGCTATTTAATAAGCCTATTTAATAAGCCTATTTAATAAGTATTGAATGAGCCTATTTAATAAGTCTATTTAATAAGCCTATTTAATAGGCCTATTTAATAAACCTATTTAATAAGTATTTAATGATCCCATGTATTAAGTCTATTTAATAAGCCTTTTTAATAAGCCTATTTAATAAGTCTATTTAATAAGCCTATTTAATAAGTCTATTTAATAAGTCTATTTAATAAGCCTACTTAATAAGTATTTAATGAGCCTATTTAATAAGCCTATTTATTGAGCCTATTTAATAAGCCTATTTATTGAGCCTATTTAATACGCCTATTTCTTGAGCCTATTTAATAAGTCTATTTAATACGCCTATTTAATAAGCCTATTTAATAAGCCTATTTAATAAGCCTATTTAATAAGCCTATTTAATAAGCCTATTTATTGAGCCTATTTAATAAGTCTATTTAATAAGCCTATTTAATAAGCCTATTTAATAAGTATTTAATGAGCCTATTTAAAAAGTCTATTTAATGAGCCTATTTAATAAGCCAATTTATTGAGCCTATTTAATAAGCCTATTTATTGAGCCTATTTAATAAGCCTATTTATTGAGACTATTTCATACGCCTATTTAATTAGTCTATTTAATAAGCCTATTTAATAAGCCTATTTAATACGCCTATTTAATACACCTATTTATTGAGCCTATTTAATGAGCCTATTTAATAAGTCTATTTAATAAGCCTATTTAATAAGCCTATTTATTGATCCTATTTCATACGCCTATTTAATAAGCCTATTTAATAAGCCTATTTCATAAGCGTATTTAATACGCCTATTTAATAAGCCTATTTAATAAGCCTATTTAATATGCCTATTTAATCAACCTATTTAATAAGTATTTAATGAGCCCATGTATTAAGTCTATTTAATATGCCTTTTTAATAAGCCTATTTAATAAGTCTATTTAATAAGCCTATTTAATAAGTCTATTTAATAAGTCTATTTAATAAGCCTACTTAATAAGTATTTAATGAGCCTATTTAATAAGCCTATTTATTGAGCCTATTTAATAAGCCTATTTATTGAGCCTATTTAATACGCCTATTTCTTGAGCCTATTTAATAAGTCTATTTAATACGCCTATTTAATAAGCCTATTTAATAAGCCTATTTAATAAGCCTATTTAATAAGCCTATTTAATAAGCCTATTTATTGAGCCTATTTAATAAGTCTATTTAATAAGCCTATTTAATAAGCCTATTTAATAAGTATTTAATGAGCCTATTTAATAAGTCTATTTAATGAGCCTATTTAATAAGCCTATTTATTGAGCCTATTTAATAAGCCTATTTATTGAGCCTATTTAATAAGCCTATTTATTGAGACTATTTCATATGCCTATTTAATTAGTCTATTTAATAAGCCTATTTAATAAGCCTATTTAATACGCCTATTTAATACACCTATTTATTGAGCCTATTTAATGAGCCTATTTAATAAGTCTATTTGATAAGCCTATTTAATAAGCCTATTTATTGATCCTATTTCATACGCCTATTTAATAAGCCTATTTCATAAGCCTATTTAATAAGCCTATTTAATAAGCCTATTTAATAAGCCTATTTAATACGCCTATTTAATAAACCTATTTAATAAGTATTTAATGAGCCCATGTATTAAGTCTATTTAATAAGCCTTTTTAATAAGCCTATTTAATAAGTCTATTTAATAAGCCTATTTAATAAGTCTATTTAATAAGTCTATTTAATAAGCTTACTTAATAAGTATTTAATGAGCCTATTTAATAAGCCTATTTATTGAGCCTATTTAATAAGCCTATTTATTGAGCCTATTTAATAAGCCTATTTATTGAGCCTATTTAATACGCCTATTTTTGAGCCTATTTAATAAGTCTATTTAATACGCCTATTTAATAAGCCTATCCAATAAGCCTATTTAATAAGCCTATTTAATAAGCCTATTTATTGAGCCTATTTAATAAGTCTATTTAATAAGCCTATTTAATAAGCCTATTTAATAAGTATTTAATGAGCCTATTTAATAAGTCTATTTAATAAGCCTATTTAATAGGCCTATTTAATAAGTCTAAGTTGCTGAAATAATCCTATTTAATAAGCCTAAGTTGCTGAAATAAGCCTATTTAATAAGGCTATTTAATAAGCATAAGTTGCTGAAATAAGCCTATTTAATAAGCCTAAGTTGCTGAAATAAGACTATTTAGTAAGGCTATTTAATAAGTCTAAGTTGCTGAAATAAACCTATTTAATAAGCCTAAGTTGCTAAAATAAGCCTATTTAATGAGGCTATTTAATGTCTATTTAATAAGCCTATTTAATAAGCCTATTAAATAAGCCTATTTAATAAGCCTATTTAATACGCCTATTTAATAAACCTATTTAATAAGTATTTAATGGGCCTATTTAATAAGCCTATTTATTGAGCCTATTTAATAAGCCTATTTATTGAGCCTATTTAATAAGCCTATTTATTGAGCCTATTTAATAAGTCTATTTATTGAGCCTATTTCATACGCCTATTTAATTAGTATATTTAATAAGCCTATTTAATAACCCTATTTAATATGCCTATTTAATAAGCCTATTTAATAAGCCTATTTATTGAGCCTATTTAATTAGCCTATTTAATAAGTCTATTTAAGAAGCCTATTTAATAAGCCTATTTAATAAGCCTATTTAATAAGCCTATTTATTGAGCCTATTTAATATGTCTATTTAATAAGCCTATTTAATAGCCTATTTAATAAGTATTGAATGAGCCTATTTAATAAGTCTATTTAATAAGCCTATTTAATAGGCCTATTTAATAAACCTATTTAATAAGTATTTAATGAGCCCATGTATTAAGTCTATTTAATAAGCCTTTTTAATAAGCCTATTTAATAAGTCTATTTAATAAGCCTATTTAATAAGTCTATTTAATAAGTCTATTTAATAAGCCTACTTAATAAGTATTTAATGAGCCTATTTAATAAGCCTATTTATTGAGCCTATTTAATAAGCCTAGTTATTGAGCCTATTTAATACGCCTATTTCTTGAGCCTATTTAATAAGTCTATTTAATACGCCTATTTAATAAGCCTATTTAATAAGCCTATTTAATAAGCCTATTTAATAAGCCTATTTAATAAGCCTATTTATTGAGCCTATTTAATAAGTCTATGCAATAAGCCTATTTAATAAGCCTATTTAATAAGTATTTAATGAGCCTATTTAATAAGTCTATTTAATGAGCCTATTTAATAAGCCTATTTATTGAGCCTATTTAATAAGTCTATTTAATACGCCTATTTAATAAGCCTATTTAATAAGCCTATTCAATAAGCCTATTTAATAAGCCTATTTAATAAGCCTATTTATTGAGCCTATTTAATAAGTCTATTTAATAAGCCTATTTAATGAGCCTATTTAATAAGTATTTAATGAGCCTATTTAATAAGTCTATTTAATAAGCCTATTTATTGATCCTATTTCATACGCCTATTTAATAAGCCTATTTAATAAGCCTATTTCATAAGCCTATTTAATAAGCCTATTTAATACGCCTATTTCTTGAGCCTATTTAATAAGTCTATTTAATACGCCTATTTAATAAGCCTATTTAATAAGCCTATTTAACAAGCCTATTTAATAAGCCTATTTAATAAGCCTATTTATTGAGCCTATTTAATAAGTCTATGCAATAAGCCTATTTAATAAGCCTATTTAATAAGTATTTAATGAGCCTATTTAATAAGTCTATTTAATGAGCCTATTTAATAAGCCTATTTATTGAGCCTATTTAATAAGTCTATTTAAAAAGCCTATTTAATAAGTCTATTTAATAAGTCTATTTAATAAGCTTACTTAATAAGTATTTAATTAGCCTATTTAATAAGCCTATTTATTGAGCCTATTTAATAAGCCTATTTATTGAGCCTATTTAATAAGCCTATTTATTGACCCTATTTAATACGCCTATTTTTGAGCCTATTTAATAAGTCTATTTAATACGCCTATTTAATAAGCCTATTCAATAAGCCTATTTAATAAGCCTATTTAATAAGCCTATTTATTGAGCCTATTTAATAAGTCTATTTAATAAGCCTATTTAATAAGCCTATTTAATAAGTATTTAATGAGCCTATTTAATAAGTCTATTTAATAAGCCTATTTAATAGGCCTATTTAATAAGTCTAAGTTGCTGAAATAATCCTATTTAATAAGCCTAAGTTGCTGAAATAAGCCTATTTAATAAGGCTATTTAATAAGCATAAGTTGCTGAAATAAGCCTATTTAATAAGCCTAAGTTGCTGAAATAAGACTATTTAGTAAGGCTATTTAATAAGTCTAAGTTGCTGAAATAAACCTATTTAATAAGCCTAAGTTGCTAAAATAAGCCTATTTAATGAGGCTATTTAATGTCTATTTAATAAGCCTATTTAATAAGCCTATTAAATAAGCCTATTTAATAAGCCTATTTAATACGCCTATTTAATAAACCTATTTAATAAGTATTTAATGGCCTATTTAATAAGCCTATTTATTGAGCCTATTTAATAAGCCTATTTATTGAGCCTATTTAATAAGCCTATTTATTGAGCCTATTTAATAAGTCTATTTATTGAGCCTATTTCATACGCCTATTTAATTAGTATATTTAATTAGCCTATTTAATAACCCTATTTAATATGCCTATTTAATAAGCCTATTTGATAAGCCTATTTATTGAGCCTATTTAATGAGCCTATTTAATAAGTCTATTTAAGAAGCCTATTTAATAAGCCTATTTAATAAGCCTATTTAATAAGCCTATTTATTGAGCCTATTTAATATGTCTATTTAATAAGCCTATTTAATAGCCTATTTAATAAGTATTGAATGAGCCTATTTAATAAGTCTATTTAATAAGCCTATTTAATAGGCCTATTTAATAAACCTATTTAATAAGTATTTAATGAGCCCATGTATTAAGTCTATTTAATAAGCCTTTTTAATAAGCCTATTTAATAAGTCTATTTAATAAGCCTATTTAATAAGTCTATTTAATAAGTCTATTTAATAAGCCTACTTAATAAGTATTTAATGAGCCTATTTAATAAGCCTATTTATTGAGCCTATTTAATAAGCCTATTTATTGAGCCTATTTAATACGCCTATTTCTTGAGCCTATTTAATAAGTCTATTTAATACGCCTATTTAATAAGCCTATTTAATAAGCCTATTTAATAAGCCTATTTAATAAGCCTATTTAATAAGCCTATTTATTGAGCCTATTTAATGAGGCTATTTAATAAGCCTATCTATTGAGCCTATTTAATAAGTCTATTTAATACGCCTATTTAATAAGCCTATTTAATAAGCCTATTCAATATGCCTATTTAATAAGCCTATTTAATAAGCCTATTTATTGAGCCTATTTAATAAGTCTATTTAATACGCCTATTTAATAAGCCTATTTAATAAGCCTATTTAATAAGCCTATTTAATAAGCCTATTTAATAAGCCTATTTATTGAGCCTATTTAATAAGTCTATGCAATAAGCCTATTTAATAAGCCTATTTAATAAGTATTTAATGAGCCTATTTAATAAATCTATTTAATGAGCCTATTTAATAAGCCTATTTATTGAGCCTATTTAATAAGTCTATTTAATACGCCTATTTAATAAGCCTATTTAATAAGCCTATTCAATAAGCCTATTTAATAAGCCTATTTAATAAGCCTATTTATTGAGCCTATTTAATAAGTCTATTTAATAAGCCTATTTAATGAGCCTATTTAATAAGTCTATTTAATGAGCCTATTTAATAAGCCTATTTATTGAGCCTATTTAATAAGTCTATTTAATACGCCTATTTAATAAGCCTATTTAATAAGCCTATTCAATAAGCCTATTTAATAAGCCTATTTAATAAGCCTATTTATTGAGCCTATTTAATAAGTCTATTTAATAAGCCTATTTAATGAGCCTATTTAATAAGTATTTAATGAGCCTATTTAATAAGTCTATTTAATAAGCCTATTTATTGATCCTATTTCATACGCCTATTTAATAAGCCTATTTAATAAGCCTATTTCATAAGCCTATTTAATAAGCCTATTTAATAAGCCTATTTAATAAGCCTATTTAATACGCCTATTTAATAAACCTATTTAATAAGTATTTAATGAGCCCATGTATTAAGTCTATTTAATAAGCCTTTTTAATAAGCCTATTTAATAAGTCTATTTAATAAGCCTATTTAATGAGTCTATTTAATAAGTCTATTTAATAAGCCTACTTAATAAGTATTTAATGAGCCTATTTAATAAGTCTATTTAATGAGCCTATTTAATAAGCCTATTTATTGAGCCTATTTAATAAGTCTATTTAATACGCCTATTTAATAAGCCTATTTAATAAGCCTATTCAATAAGCCTATTTAATAAGCCTATTTAATAAGCCTATTTATTGAGCCTATTTAATAAGTCTATTTAATAAGCCTATTTAATAAGCCTATTTAATAAGTATTTAATGAGCCTATTTAATAAGTCTATTTAATGAGCCTATTTAATAAGCCTATTTATTGAGCCTATTTAATAAGTCTATTTAATACGCCTATTTAATACGCCTATTTAATAAGCCTATTCAATAAGCCTATTTAATAAGCCTATTTAATAAGCCTATTTATTGAGCCTATTTAATAAGTCTATTTAATAAGCCTATTTAATGAGCCTATTTAATAAGTATTTAATGAGCCTATTTAATAAGTCTATTTAATAAGCCTATTTATTGATCCTATTTCATACGCCTATTTAATAAGCCTATTTAATAAGCCTATTTCATAAGCCTATTTAATAAGCCTATTTAATACGCCTATTTCTTGAGCCTATTTAATAAGTCTATTTAATACGCCTATTTAATAAGCCTATTTAATAAGCCTATTTAATAAGCCTATTTAATAAGCCTATTTATTGAGCCTATTTAATAAGTCTATGCAATAAGCCTATTTAATAAGCCTATTTAATAAGTATTTAATGAGCCTATTTAATAAGTCTATTTAATGAGCCTATTTAATAAGCCTATTTATTGAGCCTATTTAATAAGTCTATTTAATACGCCTATTTAATAAGCCTATTTAATAAGCCTATTCAATAAGCCTATTTAATAAGCCTATTTAATAAGCCTATTTATTGAGCCTATTTAATATGTCTATTTAATAAGCCTATTTAATAGCCTATTTAATAAGTATTGAATGAGCCTATTTAATAAGTCTATTTAATAAGCCTATTTAATAGGCCTATTTAATAAACCTATTTAATAAGTATTTAATGAGCCCATGTATTAAGTCTATTTAATAAGCCTTTTTAATAAGCCTATTTAATAAGTCTATTTAATAAGCCTATTTAATAAGTCTATTTAATAAGTCTATTTAATAAGCCTACTTAATAAGTATTTAATGAGCCTATTTAATAAGCCTATTTATTGAGCCTATTTAATAAGCCTATTTATTGGGCCTATTTAATACGCCTATTTCTTGAGCCTATTTAATAAGTCTATTTAATACG
Source organism: Petromyzon marinus (assembly GCF_048934315.1). Lineage (NCBI taxonomy): Eukaryota > Metazoa > Chordata > Hyperoartia > Petromyzontiformes > Petromyzontidae > Petromyzon > Petromyzon marinus. The sequence goes on along the minus strand of NW_027422995.1, from coordinate 107,361 downwards.
CCTATTTAATGAGCCTATTTAATAAGCCTATTTAATAAGCCTATTTAATAAGCCTATTTAATAAGCCTATTTATTGAGCCTATTTAATAAGTCTATGCAATAAGCCTATTTAATAAGCCTATTTAATAAGTATTTAATGAGCCTATTTAATAAGTCTATTTAATGAGCCTATTTAATAAGCCTATTTATTGAGCCTATTTAATAAGTCTATTTAATACGCCTATTTAATAAGCCTATTTAATAAGCCTATTCAATAAGCCTATTTAATAAGCCTATTTAATAAGCCTATTTATTGAGCCTATTTAATAAGTCTATTTAATAAGCCTATTTAATGAGCCTATTTAATAAGTATTTAATGAGCCTATTTAATAAGTCTATTTAATAAGCCTATTTATTGATCCTATTTCATACGCCTATTTAATAAGCCTATTTAATAAGCCTATTTCATAAGCCTATTTAATAAACCTATTTAATACGCCTATTTCTTGAGCCTATTTAATAAGTCTATTTAATACGCCTATTTAATAAGCCTATTTAATAAGCCTATTTAATAAGCCTATTTAATAAGCCTATTTAATAAGCCTATTTATTGAGCCTATTTAATAAGTCTATTTAATAGGCCTATTTAATGAGCCTATTTAATAAGTATTTAATGAGCCTATTTAATAAGTCTATTTAATAAGCCTATTTATTGATCCTATTTCATACGCCTATTTAATAAGCCTATTTAATAAGCCTATTTCATAAGCCTATTTAATAAGCCTATTTAATACGCCTATTTCTTGAGCCTATTTAATAAGTCTATTTAATACGCCTATTTAATAAGCCTATTTAATAAGCCTATTTAATAAGCCTATTTAATAAGCCTATTTAATAAGCCTATTTATTGAGCCTATTTAATAAGTCTATGCAATAAGCCTATTTAATAAGCCTATTTAATAAGTATTTAATGAGCCTATTTAATAAATCTATTTAATGAGCCTATTTAATAAGCCTATTTATTGAGCCTATTTAATAAGTCTATTTAATACGCCTATTTAATAAGCCTATTTAATAAGCCTATTCAATAAGCCTATTTAATAAGCCTATTTAATAAGCCTATTTATTGAGCCTATTTAATAAGTCTATTTAATAAGCCTATTTAATGAGCCTATTTAATAAGTATTTAATGAGCCTATTTAATAAGTCTATTTAATGAGCCTATTCATTGATCCTATTTCATACGCCTATTTAATAAGCCTATTTAATAAGCCTATTTCATAAGCCTATTTAATAAGCCTATTTAATAAGCCTATTTAATAAGCCTATTTAATACGCCTATTTAATAAACCTATTTAATAAGTATTTAATGAGCCCATGTATTAAGTCTATTTAATAAGCCTTTTTAATAAGCCTATTTAATAAGTCTATTTAATAAGCCTATTTAATAAGTCTATTTAATAAGTCTATTTAATAAGCCTACTTAATAAGTATTTAATGAGCCTATTTAATAAGTCTATTTAATGAGCCTATTTAATAAGCCTATTTATTGAGCCTATTTAATAAGTCTATTTAATACGCCTATTTAATAAGCCTATTTAATAAGCCTATTCAATAAGCCTATTTAATCAGCCTATTTAATAAGCCTATTTATTGAGCCTATTTAATAAGTCTATTTAATAAGCCTATTTAATAAGCCTATTTAATAAGTATTTAATGAGCCTATTTAATAAGTCTATTTAATGAGCCTATTTAATAAGCCTATTTATTGAGCCTATTTAATAAGTCTATTTAATACGCCTATTTAATAAGCCTATTTAATAAGCCTATTCAATAAGCCTATTTAATACGCCTATTTAATAAGCCTATTTATTGAGCCTATTTAATAAGTCTATTTAATAAGCCTATTTAATGAGCCTATTTAATAAGTATTTAATGAGCCTATTTAATAAGTCTATTTAATAAGCCTATTTATTGATCCTATTTCATACGCCTATTTAATAAGCCTATTTAATAAGCCTATTTCATAAGCGTATTTAATAAGCCTATTTAATACGCCTATTTAATAAGTATTTAATGAGCCTATTTAATAAGTCTATTTAATAAGCCTATTTAATAGGCCTATTTAATAAGTATTTAATGAGCCTATTTAATAAGTCTATTTAATAAGCCTATTTAATAAGCCTATTTAATAAGTATTTAATGAGCCTATTTAATAAGTCTATTTAATAAGCCTATTTAATAGGCCTATTTAATAAGTCTAAGTTGCTGAAATAATCATATTTAATAAGCCTAAGTTGCTGAAATAAGCCTATTTAATAAGGCTATTTAATAAGCATAAGTTGCTGAAATAAGCCTATTTAATAAGCCTAAGTTGCTGAAATAAGACTATTTAGTAAGGCTATTTAATAAGTCTAAGTTGCTGAAATAAACCTATTTAATAAGCCTAAGTTGCTAAAATAAGCCTATTTAATGAGGCTATTTAATGTCTATTTAATAAGCCTATTTAATAAGCCTATTAAATAAGCCTATTTAATAAGCCTATTTAATACGCCTATTTAATAAACCTATTTAATAAGTATTTAATGGGCCTATTTAATAAGCCTATTTATTGAGCCTATTTAATAAGCCTATTTATTGAGCCTATTTAATAAGCCTATTTATTGAGCCTATTTAATAAGTCTATTTATTGAGCCTATTTCATACGCCTATTTAATTAGTATATTTAATAAGCCTATTTAATAACCCTATTTAATATGCCTATTTAATAAGCCTATTTGATAAGCCTATTTATTGAGCCTATTTAATGAGCCTATTTAATAAGTCTATTTAAGAAGCCTATTTAATAAGCCTATTTAATAAGCCTATTTAATAAGCCTATTTATTGAGCCTATTTAATATGTCTATTTAATAAGCCTATTTAATAGCCTATTTAATAAGTATTGAATGAGCCTATTTAATAAGTCTATTTAATAAGCCTATTTAATAGGCCTATTTAATAAACCTATTTAATAAGTATTTAATGAGCCCATGTATTAAGTCTATTTAATAAGCCTTTTTAATACGCCTATTTAATAAGTCTATTTAATAAGCCTATTTAATAAGTCTATTTAATAAGTCTATTTAATAAGCCTACTTAATAAGTATTTAATGAGCCTATTTAATAAGCCTATTTATTGAGCCTATTTAATAAGCCTATTTATTGAGCCTATTTAATACGCCTATTTCTTGAGCCTATTTAATAAGTCTATTTAATACGCCTATTTAATAAGCCTATTTAATAAGCCTATTTAATAAGCCTATTTAATAAGCCTATTTAATAAGCCTATTTATTGAGCCTATTTAATGAGGCTATTTAATAAGCCTATCTATTGAGCCTATTTAATAAGTCTATTTAATACGCCTATTTAATAAGCCTATTTAATAAGCCTATTCAATATGCCTATTTAATAAGCCTATTTAATAAGCCTATTTATTGAGCCTATTTAATAAGTCTATTTAATACGCCTATTTAATAAGCCTATTTAATAAGCCTATTTAATAAGCCTATTTAATAAGCCTATTTAATAAGCCTATTTATTGAGCCTATTTAATAAGTCTATGCAATAAGCCTATTTAATAAGCCTATTTAATAAGTATTTAATGAGCCTATTTAATAAATCTATTTAATGAGCCTATTTAATAAGCCTATTTATTGAGCCTATTTAATAAGTCTATTTAATACGCCTATTTAATAAGCCTATTTAATAAGCCTATTCAATAAGCCTATTTAATAAGCCTATTTAATAAGCCTATTTATTGAGCCTATTTAATAAGTCTATTTAATAAGCCTATTTAATGAGCCTATTTAATAAGTCTATTTAATGAGCCTATTTAATAAGCCTATTTATTGAGCCTATTTAATAAGTCTATTTAATACGCCTATTTAATAAGCCTATTTAATAAGCCTATTCAATAAGCCTATTTAATAAGCCTATTTAATAAGCCTATTTATTGAGCCTATTTAATAAGTCTATTTAATAAGCCTATTTAATGAGCCTATTTAATAAGTATTTAATGAGCCTATTTAATAAGTCTATTTAATAAGCCTATTTATTGATCCTATTTCATACGCCTATTTAATAAGCCTATTTAATAAGCCTATTTCATAAGCCTATTTAATAAGCCTATTTAATAAGCCTATTTAATAAGCCTATTTAATACGCCTATTTAATAAACCTATTTAATAAGTATTTAATGAGCCCATGTATTAAGTCTATTTAATAAGCCTTTTTAATAAGCCTATTTAATAAGTCTATTTAATAAGCCTATTTAATAAGTCTATTTAATAAGTCTATTTAATAAGCCTACTTAATAAGTATTTAATGAGCCTATTTAATAAGTCTATTTAATGAGCCTATTTAATAAGCCTATTTATTGAGCCTATTTAATAAGTCTATTTAATACGCCTATTTAATAAGCCTATTTAATAAGCCTATTCAATAAGCCTATTTAATAAGCCTATTTAATAAGCCTATTTATTGAGCCTATTTAATAAGTCTATTTAATAAGCCTATTTAATAAGCCTATTTAATAAGTATTTAATGAGCCTATTTAATAAGTCTATTTAATGAGCCTATTTAATAAGCCTATTTATTGAGCCTATTTAATAAGTCTATTTAATACGCCTATTTAATACGCCTATTTAATAAGCCTATTTAATAAGCCTATTTAATAAGCCTATTTAATAAGCCTATTTATTGAGCCTATTTAATAAGTCTATTTAATAAGCCTATTTAATGAGCCTATTTAATAAGTATTTAATGAGCCTATTTAATAAGTCTATTTAATAAGCCTATTTATTGATCCTATTTCATACGCCTATTTAATAAGCCTATTTAATAAGCCTATTTCATAAGCCTATTTAATAAGCCTATTTAATACGCCTATTTCTTGAGCCTATTTAATAAGTCTATTTAATAAGCCTATTTAATGAGCCTATTTAATAAGCCTATTTAATAAGTCTATTTAATACGCCTATTTAATAAGCCTATTTAATAAGCCTATTCAATAAGCCTATTTAATAAGCCTATTTAATAAGCCTATTTAATAAGCCTATTTATTGAGCCTATTTAATATGTCTATTTAATAAGCCTATTTAATAGCCTATTTAATAAGTATTGAATGAGCCTATTTAATAAGTCTATTTAATAAGCCTATTTAATAGGCCTATTTAATAAACCTATTTAATAAGTATTTAATGAGCCCATGTATTAAGTCTATTTAATAAGCCTTTTTAATAAGCCTATTTAATAAGTCTATTTAATAAGCCTATTTAATAAGTCTATTTAATAAGTCTATTTAATAAGCCTACTTAATAAGTATTTAATGAGCCTATTTAATAAGCCTATTTATTGAGCCTATTTAATAAGCCTATTTATTGGGCCTATTTAATACGCCTATTTCTTGAGCCTATTTAATAAGTCTATTTAATACGCCTATTTAATGAGCCTATTTAATAAGCCTATTTAATAAGCCTATTTAATAAGCCTATTTAATAAGCCTATTTATTGAGCCTATTTAATAAGTCTATGCAATAAGCCTATTTAATAAGCCTATTTAATAAGTATTTAATGAGCCTATTTAATAAGTCTATTTAATGAGCCTATTTAATAAGCCTATTTATTGAGCCTATTTAATAAGTCTATTTAATACGCCTATTTAATAAGCCTATTTAATAAGCCTATTCAATAAGCCTATTTAATAAGCCTATTTAATAAGCCTATTTATTGAGCCTATTTAATAAGTCTATTTAATAAGCCTATTTAATGAGCCTATTTAATAAGTATTTAATGAGCCTATTTAATAAGTCTATTTAATAAGCCTATTTATTGATCCTATTTCATACGCCTATTTAATAAGCCTATTTAATAAGCCTATTTCATAAGCCTATTTAATAAACCTATTTAATACGCCTATTTCTTGAGCCTATTTAATAAGTCTATTTAATACGCCTATTTAATAAGCCTATTTAATAAGCCTATTTAATAAGCCTATTTAATAAGCCTATTTAATAAGCCTATTTATTGAGCCTATTTAATAAGTCTATTTAATAGGCCTATTTAATGAGCCTATTTAATAAGTATTTAATGAGCCTATTTAATAAGTCTATTTAATAAGCCTATTTATTGATCCTATTTCATACGCCTATTTAATAAGCCTATTTAATAAGCCTATTTCATAAGCCTATTTAATAAGCCTATTTAATACGCCTATTTCTTGAGCCTATTTAATAAGTCTATTTAATACGCCTATTTAATAAGCCTATTTAATAAGCCTATTTAATAAGCCTATTTAATAAGCCTATTTAATAAGCCTATTTATTGAGCCTATTTAATAAGTCTATGCAATAAGCCTATTTAATAAGCCTATTTAATAAGTATTTAATGAGCCTATTTAATAAATCTATTTAATGAGCCTATTTAATAAGCCTATTTATTGAGCCTATTTAATAAGTCTATTTAATACGCCTATTTAATAAGCCTATTTAATAAGCCTATTCAATAAGCCTATTTAATAAGCCTATTTAATAAGCCTATTTATTGAGCCTATTTAATAAGTCTATTTAATAAGCCTATTTAATGAGCCTATTTAATAAGTATTTAATGAGCCTATTTAATAAGTCTATTTAATGAGCCTATTCATTGATCCTATTTCATACGCCTATTTAATAAGCCTATTTAATAAGCCTATTTCATAAGCCTATTTAATAAGCCTATTTAATAAGCCTATTTAATAAGCCTATTTAATACGCCTATTTAATAAACCTATTTAATAAGTATTTAATGAGCCCATGTATTAAGTCTATTTAATAAGCCTTTTTAATAAGCCTATTTAATAAGTCTATTTAATAAGCCTATTTAATAAGTCTATTTAATAAGTCTATTTAATAAGCCTACTTAATAAGTATTTAATGAGCCTATTTAATAAGTCTATTTAATGAGCCTATTTAATAAGCCTATTTATTGAGCCTATTTAATAAGTCTATTTAATACGCCTATTTAATAAGCCTATTTAATAAGCCTATTCAATAAGCCTATTTAATCAGCCTATTTAATAAGCCTATTTATTGAGCCTATTTAATAAGTCTATTTAATAAGCCTATTTAATAAGCCTATTTAATAAGTATTTAATGAGCCTATTTAATAAGTCTATTTAATGAGCCTATTTAATAAGCCTATTTATTGAGCCTATTTAATAAGTCTATTTAATACGCCTATTTAATAAGCCTATTTAATAAGCCTATTCAATAAGCCTATTTAATACGCCTATTTAATAAGCCTATTTATTGAGCCTATTTAATAAGTCTATTTAATAAGCCTATTTAATGAGCCTATTTAATAAGTATTTAATGAGCCTATTTAATAAGTCTATTTAATAAGCCTATTTATTGATCCTATTTCATACGCCTATTTAATAAGCCTATTTAATAAGCCTATTTCATAAGCGTATTTAATAAGCCTATTTAATACGCCTATTTCTTGAGCCTATTTAATAAGTCTATTTAATACGCCTATTTAATAAGCCTATTTAATAAGCCTATTTAATAAGCCTATTTAATATGCCTATTTAATAAGCCTATTAAATAAGCCTATTTAATAAGCCTATTTAATACGCCTATTTAATAAACATATTTAATAAGTATTTAATGGGCCTATTTAATAAGCCGATTTATTGAGCCTATTTAATAAGCCTATTTATTGAGCCTATTTAATAAGCCTATTTTTTGAGCCTATTTAATAAGTCTATTTATTGAGCCTATTTCATATGCCTATTTAATTAGTCTATTTAATAAGCCTATTTAATAAGCCTATTTAATATGCCTATTTAATAAGCCTATTTAATAAACCTATTTATTGAGCCTATTTAATGAGCATATTTAATAAGTCTATTTAATAAGCCTATTTAATAAGCCTATTTAATAAGCCTATTTAATAAGCCTATTTATTGAGCCTATTTAATATGTCTATTTAATAAGCCTATTTAATAGCCTATTTAATAAGTATTGAATGAGCCTATTTAATAAGTCTATTTAATAAGCCTATTTAATAGGTCTATTTAATAAACCTATTTAATAAGTATTTAATGAGCCCATGTATTAAGTCTATTTAATAAGCCTTTTTAATAAGCCTATTTAATAAGTCTATTTAATAAGCCTATTTAATAGGCCTATTTAATAAGTCTAAGTTGCTGAAATAATCCTATTTAATAAGCCTAAGTTGCTGAAATAAGCCTATTTAATAAGGCTATTTAATAAGCATACGTTGCTGAAATAAGCCTATTTAATAAGCCTAAGTTGCTGAAATAAGACTATTTAGTAAGGCTATTTAATAAGTCTAAGTTGCTGAAATAAACCTATTTAATAAGCCTAAGTTGCTAAAATAAGCCTATTTAATGAGGCTATTTAATGTCTATTTAATAAGCCTATTTAATAAGCCTATTAAATAAGGCTATTTAATAAGCCTATTTAATACGCCTATTTAATAAACCTATTTAATAAGTATTTAATGGGCCTATTTAATAAGCCTATTTATTGAGCCTATTTAATAAGCCTATTTATTGAGCCTATTTAATAAGCCTATTTATTGAGCCTATTTAATAAGTCTATTTATTGAGCCTATTTCATACGCCTATTTAATTAGTCTATTTAATAAGCCTATTTAATAACCCTATTTAATATGCCTATTTAATAAGCCTATTTAATGAGCCTATTTATTGAGCCTATTTAATGAGCCTATTTAATAAGTCTATTTAATAAGCCTATTTAATAAGCCTATTTAATAAGCCTATTTAATAAGCCTATTTATTGAGCCTATTTAATATGTCTATTTAATAAGCCTATTTAATAGCCTATTTAATAAGTATTGAATGAGCCTATTTAATAAGTCTATTTAATACGCCTATTTAATAGGCCTATTTAATAAACCTATTTAATAAGTATTTAATGAGCCCATGTATTAAGTCTATTTAATAAGCCTTTTTAATAAGCCTATTTAATAAGTCTATTTAATAAGTCTATTTAATAAGCCTACTTAATGAGTATTTAATGAGCCTATTTAATAAGCCTATTTATTGAGCCTATTTAATAAGCCTATTTATTGAGCCTATTTAATACGCCTATTTATTGAGCCTATTTAATACGCCTATTTCTTGAGCCTATTTAATAAGTCTATTTAATACGCCTATTTAATAAGCCTATTTAATAAGCCTATTCAATAAGCCTATTTAATAAGCCTATTTAATAAGCCTATTTATTGAGCCTATTTAATAAGTCTATTTAATAAGCCTATTTAATGAGCCTATTTAATAAGTATTTAATGAGCCTATTTAATAAGTCTATTTAATACGCCTATTTAATAGGCCTATTTAATAAGTCTAAGTTGCTGAAATAAGCCTATTTAATAAGCCTAAGTTGCTGAAATAAGCCTATTTAATAAGGCTATTTAATAAGCATAAGTTGCTGAAATAAGCCTATTTAATGAGCCTAAGTTGCTGAAATAAGCCTATTTAGTAAGGCTATTTAATAAGTCTAAGTTGCTGAAATAAATCTATTTAATAAGCCTAAGTTGCTAAAATAAGCCTATTTAATGAGGCTATTTAATGTCTATTTAATAAGCCTATTTAAAAAGCCTATTAAATAAGCCTATTTAATAAGCCTATTTAATACGCCTATTTAATAAACCTATTTAATAAGTATTTAATGGGCCTATTTAATAAGCCTATTTATTGAGCCTATTTAATAAGCCTATTTATTGAGCCTATTTAATGAGCCTATTTAATAAGTCTATTTAATAAGGCTATTTAATAAGCCTATTTAATAAGCCTATTTAATAAGTATTGAATGAGCCTATTTAATAAGTCTATTTAATACGCCTATTTAATAGGCCTATTTAATAAACCTATTTAATAAGTATTTAATGAGCCCATGTATTAAGTCTATTTAATAAGCCTTTTTAATAAGCCTATTTAATAAGTCTATTTAATAAGCCTATTTAATAAGTCTATTTAATAAGTCTATTTAATAAGCCTACTTAATAAGTATTTAATGAGCCTATTTAATAAGGCTATTTATTGAGCCTATTTAATAAGCCTATTTATTGAGCCTATTTAATACGCCTATTTCTTGAGCCTATTTAATAAGTCTATTTAATACGCCTATTTAATAAGCCTATTTAATAAGCCTATTTAATAAGCCTATTTAATAAGCCTATTTAATAAGCCTATTTATTGAGCCTATTTAATAAGTCTATTGAATAAGCCTATTTAATAAGCCTATTTAATAAGTATTTAATGAGCCTATTTAAAAAGTCTATTTAATGAGCCTATTTAATAAGCCTATTTATTGAGCCTATTTAATAAGCCTATTTATTGAGCCTATTTAATAAGCCTATTTATTGAGACTATTTCATACGCCTATTTAATTAGTCTATTTAATAAGCCTATTTAATAAGCCTATTTAATACGCCTATTTAATACACCTATTTATTGAGCCTATTTAATGAGCCTATTTAATAAGTCTATTTAATAAGCCTATTTAATAAGCCTATTTATTGATCCTTTTTCATACGCCTATTTAATAAGCCTATTTAATAAGCCTATTTCATAAGCGTATTTAATACGCCTATTTAATAAGCCTATTTAATAAGCCTATTTAATACGCCTATTTAATAAACCTATTTAATAAGTATTTAATGAGCCCATGTATTAAGTCTATTTAATAAGCCTTTTTAATAAGCCTATTTAATAAGTCTATTTAATAAGCCTATTTAATAAGTCTATTTAATAAGTCTATTTAATAAGCCTACTTAATAAGTATTTAATGAGCCTATTTAATAAGCCTATTTATTGAGCCTATTTAATAAGCCTATTTAATAAGCCTATTTAATAAGCCTATTTAATAAGCCTATTTAATAAGCCTATTTATTGAGCCTATTTAATAAGTCTATTTAATAAGCCTATTTAATAAGCCTATTTAATAAGTATTTAATGAGCCTATTTAATAAGTCTATTTAATACGCCTATTTAATAGGCCTATTTAATAAGTCTAAGTTGCTGAAATAAGCCTATTTAATAAGCCTAAGTTGCTGAAATAAGCCTATTTAATAAGGCTATTTAATAAGCATAAGTTGCTGAAATAAGCCTATTTAATAAGCCTAAGTTGCTGAAATAAGCCTATTTAGTAAGGCTATTTAATAAGTCTAAGTTGCTGAAATAAACCTATTTAATAAGCCTAAGTTGCTAAAATAAGCCTATTTAATGAGGCTATTTAATGTCTATTTAATAAGCCTATTTAATAAGCCTATTAAATAAGCCTATTTAATAAGCCTATTTAATACGCCTATTTAATAAACCTATTTAATAAGTATTTAATGGGCCTATTTAATAAGCCTATTTATTGAGCCTATTTAATAAGCCTATTTATTGAGCCTATTTAATGAGCCTATTTAATAAGTCTATTTAATAAGGCTATTTAATAAGCCTATTTAATAAGCCTATTTAATTAAGTATTGAATGAGCCTATTTAATAAGTCTATTTAATAAGCCTATTTAATAGGCCTATTTAATAAACCTATTTAATAAGTATTTAATGAGCCCATGTATTAAGTCTATTTAATAAGCCTTTTTAATAAGCCTATTTAATAAGTCTATTTAATAAGCCTATTTAATAAGTCTATTTAATAAGTCTATTTAATAAGCCTACTTAATAAGTATTTAATGAGCCTATTTAATAAGCCTATTTATTGAGCCTATTTAATAAGCCTATTTATTGAGCCTATTTAATACGCCTATTTCTTGAGCCTATTTAATAAGTCTATTTAATACGCCTATTTAATAAGCCTATTTAATAAGCCTATTTAATAAGCCTATTTAATAAGCCTATTTAATAAGCCTATTTATTGAGCCTATTTAATAAGTCTATTTATTGAGCCTATTTAATAAGCCTATTTATTGAGACTATTTCATACGCCTATTTAATTAGTCTATTTAATAAGCCTATTTAATAAGCCTATTTAATACGCCTATTTAATACACCTATTTATTGAGCCTATTTAATGAGCCTATTTAATAAGTCTATTTAATAAGCCTATTTAATAAGCCTATTTATTGATCCTTTTTCATACGCCTATTTAATAAGCCTATTTAATAAGCCTATTTCATAAGCGTATTTAATACGCCTATTTAATAAGCCTATTTAATAAGCCTATTTAATACGCCTATTTAATAAACCTATTTAATAAGTATTTAATGAGCCCATGTATTAAGTCTATTTAATAAGCCTTTTTAATAAGCCTATTTAATAAGTCTATTTAATAAGCCTATTTAATAAGTCTATTTAATAAGTCTATTTAATAAGCCTACTTAATAAGTATTTAATGAGCCTATTTAATAAGCCTATTTATTGAGCCTATTTAATAAGCCTATTTAATAAGCCTATTTAATAAGCCTATTTAATAAGCCTATTTAATAAGCCTATTTATTGAGCCTATTTAATAAGTCTATTTAATAAGCCTATTTAATAAGCCTATTTAATAAGTATTTAATGAGCCTATTTAATAAGTCTATTTAATACGCCTATTTAATAGGCCTATTTAATAAGTCTAAGTTGCTGAAATAAGCCTATTTAATAAGCCTAAGTTGCTGAAATAAGCCTATTTAATAAGGCTATTTAATAAGCATAAGTTGCTGAAATAAGCCTATTTAATAAGCCTAAGTTGCTGAAATAAGCCTATTTAGTAAGGCTATTTAATAAGTCTAAGTTGCTGAAATAAACCTATTTAATAAGCCTAAGTTGCTAAAATAAGCCTATTTAATGAGGCTATTTAATGTCTATTTAATAAGCCTATTTAATAAGCCTATTAAATAAGCCTATTTAATAAGCCTATTTAATACGCCTATTTAATAAACCTATTTAATAAGTATTTAATGGGCCTATTTAATAAGCCTATTTATTGAGCCTATTTAATAAGCCTATTTATTGAGCCTATTTAATGAGCCTATTTAATAAGTCTATTTAATAAGGCTATTTAATAAGCCTATTTAATAAGCCTATTTAATTAAGTATTGAATGAGCCTATTTAATAAGTCTATTTAATAAGCCTATTTAATAGGCCTATTTAATAAACCTATTTAATAAGTATTTAATGAGCCCATGTATTAAGTCTATTTAATAAGCCTTTTTAATAAGCCTATTTAATAAGTCTATTTAATAAGCCTATTTAATAAGTCTATTTAATAAGTCTATTTAATAAGCCTACTTAATAAGTATTTAATGAGCCTATTTAATAAGCCTATTTATTGAGCCTATTTAATAAGCCTATTTATTGAGCCTATTTAATACGCCTATTTCTTGAGCCTATTTAATAAGTCTATTTAATACGCCTATTTAATAAGCCTATTTAATAAGCCTATTTAATAAGCCTATTTAATAAGTATTTAATGAGCCTATTTAATAAGTCTATTTAATGAGCCTATTTAATAAGCCTATTTATTGAGCCTATTTAATAAGCCTATTTATTGAGCCTATTTAATAAGCCGATTTATTGAGACTATTTCATACGCCTATTTAATTAGTCTATTTAATAAGCCTATTTAATAAGCCTATTTAATACACCTATTTAATACACCTATTTATTGAGCCTATTTAATGAGCCTATTTAATAAGTCTATTTAATAAGCCTATTTAATAAGCCTATTTATTGATCCTATTTCATACGCCTATTTAATAAGCCTATTTTATAAGCCTATTTCATAAGCCTATTTAATAAGCCTATTTAATAAGCCTATTTAATAAGCCTATTTAATACGCCTATTTAATAAACCTATTTAATAAGTATTTAATGAGCCCATTTATTAAGTCTATTTAATAAGCCTTTTTAATAAGCCTATTTAATAAGTCTATTTAATAAGCCTATTTAATAAGTCTATTTAATAAGTCTATTTAATAAGCTTACTTAATAAGTATTTAATGAGCCTATTTAATAAGCCTATTTATTGAGCCTATTTAATAAGCCTATTTATTGAGCCTATTTAATAAGCCTATTTATTGAGCCTATTTAATACGCCTATTTCTTGAGCCTATTTAATAAGTCTATTTAATACGCCTATTTAATAAGCCTATTCAATAAACCTATTTAATAAGCCTATTTAATAAGCCTATTTATTGAGCCTATTTAATAAGTCTATTTAATAAGCCTATTTAATAAGCCTATTTAATAAGTATTTAATGAGCCTATTTAATAAGTCTATTTAATAAGCCTATTTAATAGGCCTATTTAATAAGTCTAAGTTGCTGAAATAATCCTATTTAATAAGCCTAAGTTGCTGAAATAAGCCTATTTAATAAGGCTATTTAATAAGCATAAGTTGCTGAAATAAGCCTATTTAATAAGCCTAAGTTGCTGAAATAAGCCTATTTAGTAAGGCTATTTAATAAGTCTAAGTTGCTGAAATAAACCTATTTAATAAGCCTAAGTTGCTAAAATAAGCCTATTTAATGAGGCTATTTAATGTCTATTTAATAAGCCTATTTAATAAGCCTATTAAATAAGCCTATTTAATAAGCCTATTTAATACGCCTATTTAATAAACCTATTTAATAAGTATTTAATGGGCCTATTTAATAAGCCTATTTATTGAGCCTATTTAATAAGCCTATTTATTGAGCCTATTTAATAAGCCTATTTATTGAGCCTATTTAATAAGTCTATTTATTGAGCCTATTTCATACGCCTATTTAATTAGTATATTTAATAAGCCTATTTAATAACCCTATTTAATATGCCTATTTAATAAGCCTATTTAATAAGCCTATTTATTGAGCCTATTTAATGAGCCTATTTAATAAGTCTATTTAAGAAGCCTATTTAATAAGCCTATTTAATAAGCCTATTTAATAAGCCTATTTATTGAGCCTATTTAATATGTCTATTTAATAAGCCTATTTAATAGCCTATTTAATAAGTATTGAATGAGCCTATTTAATAAGTCTATTTAATAAGCCTATTTAATAGGCCTATTTAATAAACCTATTTAATAAGTATTTAATGAGCCCATGTATTAAGTCTATTTAATAAGCCTTTATAATAAGCCTATTTAATAAGTCTATTTAATAAGCCGATTTAATAAGTCTATTTAATAAGTCTATTTAATAAGCCTACTTAATAAGTATTTAATGAGCCTATTTTATAAGCCTATTTATTGAGCCTATTTAATAAGCCTATTTATTGAGCCTATTTAATACGCCTATTTCTTGAGCCTATTTAATAAGTCTATTTAATACGCCTATTTAATAAGCCTATTTAATAAGCCTATTTAATAAGCCTATTTAATAAGCCTATTTAATAAGCCTATTTATTGAGCCTATTTAATAAGTCTATGCAATAAGCCTATTTAATAAGCCTTTTTAATAAGTATTTAATGAGCCTATTTAATAAGTCTATTTAATGAGCCTATTTAATAAGCCTATTTATTGAGCCTATTTAATAAGTCTATTTAATACGCCTATTTAATAAGCCTATTTAATAAGCCTATTCAATAAGCCTATTTAATAAGCCTATTTAATAAGCCTATTTATTGAGCCTAATTAATAAGTCTATTTAATAGGCCTATTTAATGAGCCTATTTAATAAGTATTTAATGAGCCTATTTAATAAGTCTATTTAATAAGCCTATTTATTGATCCTATTTCATACGCCTATTTAATAAGCCTATTTAATAAGCCTATTTCATAAGCCTATTTAATAAGCCTATTTAATAAGCCTATTTAATAAGCCTATTTAATACGCCTATTTAATAAACCTATTTAATAAGTATTTAATGAGCCCATGTATTAAGTCTATTTAATAAGCCTTTTTAATAAGCCTATTTAATAAGTCTATTTAATAAGCCTATTTAATAAGTCTATTTAATAAGTCTATTTAATAAGCTTACTTAATAAGTATTTAATGAGCCTATTTAATAAGCCTATTTATTGAGCCTATTTAATAAGTCTATTTAATACGCCTATTTAATAAGCCTATTTAATAAGCCTATTCAATAAGCCTATTTAATAAGCCTATTTAATAAGCCTATTTATTGAGCCTATTTAATAAGTCTATTTAATAAGCCTATTTAATGAGCCTATTTAATAAGTATTTAATGAGCCTATTTAATAAATCTATTTATTAAGCCTATTTATTGATCCTATTTCATACGCCTATTTAATAAGCCTATTTAATAAGCCTATTTCATAAGCCTATTTAATAAGCCTATTTAATACGCCTATTTAATAAGCCTATTTAATAAGCCTATTTAATAAGCCTATTTAATAAGGCTATTTAATAAGCCTATTTATTGAGCCTATTTAATAAGTCTATGCAATAAGCCTATTTAATAAGCCTATTTAATAAGTATTTAATGAGCCTATTTAATAAGTCTATTTAATTAGCCTATTTAATAAGCCTATTTATTGAGCCTATTTAATAAGTCTATTTAATACGCCTATTTAATAAGCCTATTTAATAAGCCTATTCAATAAGCCTATTTAATAAGCCTATTTAATAAGCCTATTTATTGAGCCTATTTAATATGTCTATTTAATAAGCCTATTTAATAGCCTATTTAATAAGTATTGAATGAGCCTATTTAATAAGTCTATTTAATAAGCCTATTTAATAGGCCTATTTAATAAACCTATTTAATAAGTATTTAATGAGCCCATGTATTAAGTCTATTTAATAAGCCTTTTTAATAAGCCTATTTAATAAGTCTATTTAATAAGCCTATTTAATAAGTCTATTTAATAAGTCTATTTAATAAGCCTACTTAATAAGTATTTAATGAGCCTATTTAATAAGCCTATTTATTGAGCCTATTTAATAAGCCTATTTATTGAGCCTATTTAATAAGCCTATTTAATACGCCTATTTCTTGAGCCTATTTAATAAGTCTATTTAATACGCCTATTTAATAAGCCTATTTAATAAGCCTATTTAATAAGCCTATTTAATAAGCCTATTTAATAAGCCTATTTATTGAGCCTATTTAATAAGTCTATGCAATAAGCCTATTTCTTGAGCCTATTTAATAAGCCTATTTAATAAGCCTATTTAATAAGCCTATTTATTGAGCCTATTTAATAAGTCTATGCAATAAGCCTATTTAATAAGCCTATTTAATAAGTATTTAATGAGCCTATTTAATAAATCTATTTAATGAGCCTATTTAATAAGCCTATTTATTGAGCCTATTTAATAAGTCTATTTAATACGCCTATTTAATAAGCCTATTTAATAAGCCTATTCAATAAGCCTATTTAATAAGCCTATTTAATAAGCCTATTTATTGAGCCTATTTAATAAGTCTATTTAATAAGCCTATTTAATGAGCCTATTTAATAAGTATTTAATGAGCCTATTTAATAAGTCTATTTAATAAGCCTATTTATTGATCCTATTTCATATGCCTATTTAATAAGCCTATTTAATAAGCCTATTTCAAAAGCCTATTTAAAAAGCCTATTTAATAAGCCTATTTAATAAGCCTATTTAATACGCCTATTTAATAAACCTATTTAATAAGTATTTAATGAGCCCATGTATTAAGTCTATTTAATAAGCCTTTTTAATAAGCCTATTTAATAAGTCTATTTAATAAGCCTATTTAATAAGTCTATTTAATAAGTCTATTTAATAAGCCTACTTAATAAGTATTTAATGAGCCTATTTAATAAGCCTATTTAATGAGCCTATTTAATAAGCCTATTTATTGAGCCTATTTAATAAGTCTATTTAATACGCCTATTTAATAAGCCTATTTAATAAGCCTATTCAATAAGCCTATTTAATAAGCCGATTTAATAAGCCTATTTATTGAGCCTATTTAATAAGTCTATTTAATAAGCCTATTTAATAAGCCTATTTAATAAGTATTTAATGAGCCTATTTAATAAGTCTATTTAATGAGCCTATTTAATAAGCCTATTTATTGAGCCTATTTAATAAGTCTATTTAATACGCCTATTTAATAAGCCTATTTAATAAGCCTATTCAATAAGCCTATTTAATAAGCCTATTTAATAAGCCTATTTACTGAGCCTATTTAATAAGTCTATTTAATAAGCCTATTTAATGAGCCTATTTAATAAGTATTTAATGAGCCTATTTAATAAGTCTATTTAATAAGCCTATTTATTGATCCTATTTCATACGCCTATTTAATAAGCCTATTTAATAAGCCTATTTCATAAGCCTATTTAATAAGCCTATTTAATACGCCTATTTCTTGAGCCTATTTAATAAGTCTATTTAATACGCCTATTTAATAAGCCTATTTAATAAGCCTATTTAATAAGCCTATTTAATAAGCCTATTTAATAAGCCTATTTATTGAGCCTATTTAATAAGTCTATGCAATAAGCCTATTTAATAAGCCTATTTAATAAGTATTTAATGAGCCTATTTAATAAATCTATTTAATGAGCCTATTTAATAAGCCTATTTATTGAGCCTATTTAATAAGTCTATTTAATACGCCTATTTAATAAGCCTATTTAATAAGCCTATTCAATAAGCCTATTTAATAAGCCTATTTAATAAGCCTATTTATTGAGCCTATTTAATAAGTCTATTTAATAAGCCTATTTAATGAGCCTATTTAATAAGTATTTAATGAGCCTATTTAATAAGTCTATTTAATAAGCCTATTTATTGATCCTATTTCATACGCCTATTTAATAAGCCTATTTAATAAGCCTATTTCATAAGCCTATTTAATAAGCCTATTTAATAAGCCTATTTAATAAGCCTATTTAATACGCCTATTTAATAAACCTATTTAATAAGTATTTAATGAGCCCATGTATTAAGTCTATTTAATAAGCCTTTTTAATAAGCCTATTTAATAAGTCTATTTAATAAGCCTATTTAATAAGTCTATTTAATAAGTCTATTTAATAAGCCTACTTAATAAGTATTTAATGAGCCTATTTAATAAGTCTATTTAAAGAGCCTATTTAATAAGCCTATTTATTGAGCCTATTTAATAAGTCTATTTAATACGCTTATTTAATAAGCCTATTTAATAAGCCTATTCAATAAGCCTATTTAATAAGCCTATTTAATAAGCCTATTTATTGAGCCTATTTAATAAGTCTATTTAATAAGCCTATTTAATGAGCCTATTTAATAAGTATTTAATGAGCCTATTTAATAAGTCTATTTAATAAGCCTATTTATTGATCCTATTTCATACGCCTATTTAATAAGCCTATTTAATAAGCCTATTTCATAAGCCTATTTAATAAGCCTATTTAATAAGCCTATTTAATAAGCCTATTTAATACGCCTATTTAATAAACCTATTTAATAAGTATTTAATGAGCCCATGTATTAAGTCTATTTAATAAGCCTTTTTAATAAGCCTATTTAATAAGTCTATTTAATAAGCCTATTTAATAAGTCTATTTAATAAGTCTATTTAATAAGCCTACTTAATAAGTATTTAATGAGCCTATTTAATAAGCCTATTTATTGAGCCTATTTAATAAGCCTATTTATTGAGCCTATTTAATAAGCCTATTTATTGAGCCTATTTAATACGCCTATTTCTTGAGCCTATTTAATAAGTCTATTTAATACGCCTATTTAATGAGCCTATTTAATAAGCCTATTCAATAAGCCTATTTAATAAGCCTATTTAATAAGCCTATTTATTGAGCCTATTTAATAAGTCTATTTAATAGGCCTATTTAATAAGTCTAAGTTGCTGAAATAAGCCTATTTAATAAGCCTAAGTTGCTGAAATAAGCCTATTTAATGAGGCTATTTAATAAGCATAAGTTGCTGAAATAAGCCTATTTAATAAGCCTAAGTTGCTGAAATAAGCCTATTTAGTAAGGCTATTTAATAAGTCTAAGTTGCTGAAATAAACCTATTTAATAAGCCTAAGTTGCTAAAATAAGCCTATTTAATGAGGCTATTTAATGTCTATTTAATAAGCCTATTTAATAAGCCTATTAAATAAGCCTATTTAATAAGCCTATTTAATACGCCTATTTAATAATCCTATTTAATAATTATTTTATGGGCCTATTTAATAAGCCTATTTAATAAGCCTATTTAATAAGCCTATTTATTGAGCCTATTTCATACGCCTATTTCATACGCCTATTTAATTAGTCTATTTAATAAGCCTATTTAATAAGCCTATTTAATATGCCTATTTAATAAGCCTATTTAATAAACCTATTTATTGAGCCTATTTAATGAGCCTATTTAATAAGTCTATTTAATAAGCTTATTTAATAAGCCTATTTAATAAGCCTATTTAATAAGCCTATTTATTGAGCCTATTTAATATGTCTATTTAATAAGCCTATTTAATAGCCTATTTAATAAGTATTGAATGAGCCTATTTAATAAGTCTATTTAATAAGCCTATTTAATAGGTCTATTTAATAAACCTATTTAATACGTATTTAATGAGCCCATGTATTAAGTCTATTTAATAAGCCTTTTTAATAAGCCTATTTAATAAGTCTATTTAATAAGTCTATTTAATCAGCCTATTTAATAGGCCTATTTAATAAGTCTAAGTTGCTGAAATAATCCTATTTAATAAGCCTAAGTTGCTGAAATAAGCCTATTTAATAAGGCTATTTAATAAGCATAAGTTGCTGAAATAAGCCTATTTAATAAGCCTAAGTTGCTGAAATAAGACTATTTAGTAAGGCTATTTAATAAGTCTAAGTTGCTGAAATAAACCTATTTAATAAGCTTAAGTTGCTAAAATGAGCCTATTTAATGAGGCTATTTAATGTCTATTTAATAAGTCTATTTAATAAGCCTATTAAATAAGCCTATTTAATAAGCCTATTTAATACGCCTATTTAATAAACCTATTTAATAAGTATTTAATGGGCCTATTTAATAAGCCTATTTATTGAGCCTATTTAATAAGCCTATTTATTGAGCCTATTTAATAAGCCTATTTATTGAGCCTATTTAATAAGTCTATTTATTGAGCCTATTTCATACGCCTATTTAATTAGTCTATTTAATAAGCCTATTTAATAACCCTATTTAATATGCCTATTTAATAAGCCTATTTATTGAGCCTATTTAATGAGCCTATTTAATAAGTCTATTTAATAAGCCTATTTAATAAGCCTATTTAATAAGCCTATTTAATAAGCCTATTTATTGAGCCTATTTAATATGTCTATTTAATAAGCCTATTTAATAGCCTATTTAATAAGTATTGAATGAGCCTATTTAATAAGTCTATTTAATAAGCCTATTTAATAGGCCTATTTAATAAACCTATTTAATAAGTATTTAATGAGCCCATGTATTAAGTCTATTTAATAAGCTTTTTTAATAAGCCTATTTAATAAGTCTATTTAATAAGCCTATTTAATAAGTCTATTTAATAAGTCTATTTAATAAGCCTACTTAATAAGTATTTAATGAGCCTATTTAATAAGCCTATTTATTGAGCCTATTTAATAAGCCTATTTATTGAGCCTATTTAATACGCCTATTTCTTGAGCCTATTTAATAAGTCTATTTAATACGCCTATTTAATAAGCCTATTTAATAAGCCTATTTAATAAGCCTATTTAATAAGCCTATTTAATAAGCCTATTTATTGAGCCTATTTAATAAGTCTATTTAATAAGCCTATTTAATAAGCCTATTTAATAAGTATTTAATGAGCCTATTTAATAAGTCTATTTAATAAACCTATTTAATAGGCCTATTTAATAAGTCTAAGTTGCTGAAATAAGCCTATTTAATAAGCCTAAGTTGCTGAAATAAGCCTATTTAATAAGGCTATTTAATAAGCATAAGTTGCTGAAATAAGCCTATTTAATAAGCCTAAGTTGCTGAAATAAGCCTATTTAGTAAGGCTATTTAATAAGTCTAAGTTGCTGAAATAAACCTATTTAATAAGCCTAAGTTGCTAAAATAAGCCTATTTAATGAGGCTATTTAATGTCTATTTAATAAGCCTATTTAATAAGCCTTTTAAATAAGCCTATTTAATAAGCCTATTTAATACGCCTATTTAATAAACCTATTTAATAAGTATTTAATGTGCCTATTTAATAAGCCTATTTATTGAGCCTATTTAATAAGCCTATTTATTGTGCCTATTTAATAAGCCTATTTATTGAGCCTATTTAATAAGTCTATTTATTGAGCCTATTTCATACGCCTATTTAATTAGTCTATTTAATAAGCCTATTTAATAAGCCTATTTAATATGCCTATTTAATAAGCCTATTTAATAAGCCTATTTATTGAGCCTATTTAATGAGCCTATTTAATAAGTCTATTTAATAAGCCTATTTAATAAGCCTATTTAATAAGCCTATTTAATAAGCCTATTTATTGAGCCTATTTAATATGTCTATTTAATAAGCCTTTTTAATAGCCTATTTAATAAGTATTGAATGAGCCTATTTAATAAGTCTATTTAATAAGCCTATTTAATAGGCCTATTTAATAAACCTATTTAATAAGTATTTAATGAGCCCATGTATTAAGTCTATTTAATAAGCCTTTTTAATAAGCCTATTTAATAAGTCTATTTAATAAGCCTATTTAATAAGTCTATTTAATAAGTCTATTTAATAAGCCTACTTAATAAGTATTTAATGAGCCTATTTAATAAGCCTATTTATTGAGCCTATTTAATAAGCCTATTTATTGAGCCTATTTAATAAGCCTATTTATTGAGCCTATTTAATACGCCTATTTATTGAGCCTATTTAATATGTCTATTTAATAAGCCTTTTTAATAGCCTATTTAATAAGTATTGAATGAGCCTATTTAATAAGTCTATTTAAGAAGCCTATTTAATATGCCTATTTAATAAGCCTATTTAATAAGCCTATTTATTGAGCCTATTTAATGAGCCTATTTAATAAGTCTATTTAATAAGCCTATTTAATAAGCCTATTTATTGAGCCTATTTAATATGTCTATTTAATAAGCCTTTTTAATAGCCTATTTAATAAGTATTGAATGAGCCTATTTAATAAGTCTATTTAATAAGCCTATTTAATAGGCCTATTTAATAAACCTATTTAATAAGTATTTAATGAGCCCATGTATTAAGTCTATTTAATAAGCCTTTTTATAAGCCTATTTAATAAGTCTATTTAATAAGCCTATTTAATAAGTCTATTTAATAAGTCTATTTAATAAGCCTACTTAATAAGTATTTAATGAGCCTATTTAATAAGACTATTTATTGAGCATAATTAATAAGCCTATTTATTGAGCCTATTTAATAAGCCTATTTAATAAGCCTATTTAATATGCCTATTTAATAAACCTATTTAATAAGAATTTAATGAGCCTATGTATTAAGTCTATTTAATAAGCCTTTTTAATAAGCCTATTTAATAAGTCTATTTAATAAGCCTATCTAATAAGTCTATTTAATAAGTCTATTTAATAAGCCTACTTAATAAGTATTTAATGAGCCTATTTAATAAGCCTATTTATTGAGCCTATTTAATAAGCCTATTTATTGAGCCTATTTAATAAGCCTATTTATTGAGCCTATTTAATAAGCCTATTTATTGAGCCTATTCAATAAGTCTATTTAATAAGCCTATTTAATAAGCCTATTTAATAAGCCTATTTAATAAGCCTATTTAATAAGCCTATCTAATAAGCCTATTTATTGAGCCTATTTAATAAGTCTATTTAATAAGCCTATTTAATACACCTATTTAATAAGTATTTAATGAGCCTATTTAATAAGTCTATTTAATAAGTCTATTTAATAGGCCTATTTAATAAGCCTAAGTTGCTGAAATAAGCCTATTTAATAAGGCTATTTAATGAGCATAAGTTGCTGAAATAAGCCTATTTAATAAGCCTAAGTTGGTGAAATAAGCCTATTTAATAATGCTATTTAATAAGTCTAAGTTGCTGAAATAAACCTATTTAATAAGCCTTAGTTGCTAAAATAAGCCTATTTAATGAGGGTATTTAATAAGTCTATTTAATAAGCCTATTTAATAAACCTATTTAATAAGCCTATTTAATACACCTAATTAATAAACCTATTTAATAAGTATTTAATAATCCTATTTAATAAGTCTATTTAATAAGCCTTTTTAATAAGCCTATTTAATAAGTCTATTTAATAAGCCTATTTAATGAGTCTATTTAATACGTCTATTTAATAAGCCTATTTAATAAGTATTTAATGAGCCTATTTAATAAGCATATTTATTGAGCCTATTTAATAAGCCTATTTATTGAGCTTATTTAATACGCCTATTTATTGAGCCTATTTAATAAGCCTATTTATTGAGCCTATTTCATACGCCTATTTAATTAGTCTATTTAATAAGCCTATTTAATAAGCCTATTTAATAAGCCTATTTAATAAGCCTATTTAATAAGCCTATTTAATAAGCCTATTTAATACGCCTCTTTAATAAACCTATTTAATAAATATTTAATGAGCCTATGTATTAAGTCTATTTAATAAGCCTTTTTAATAAGCCTATTTAATAAGTCTATTTAATAAGCCTATTTAATAAGTCTATTTAATAAGTCTATTTATTGAGCCTATTTAATAAGCCTATTTATTGAGCCTATTTAATATGCCTATTTATTGAGCCATTTAATAAGCCTATTTATTGAGCCTATTTAATACGCCTATTTATTGAGCCTATTTAATAAGCCTATTTATTGAGCCTATTTAATAAGTCTATTTAATAATCCAATTTAATAAGCCTTTTTAATAAGCCTATTTAATCAGCCTATTTAATAAACCTATTTAATAAGCCTATTTATTGAGCCTATTTAATAAGTCTATTTAATAAGCCTATTTAATAAGCCTATTTAATACGTATTTAATGAGCCTATTTAATAAGTCCATTTAATAAGCCTATTTAATAGGCCTATTTAATAAGTCTAAGTTGCTGAAATAAGCCTATTTAATAAGCCTAAGTTGCTGAAATAAGCCTATTTAATAATTTAATAAGCATAAGTTGCTGAAATAAGCCTATTTAATAAGCCTAAGTTGCTGAAATAGGCCTATTTAGTAAGGCTATTTAATAAGTCTAAGTTGCTGAAATAAACCTAATTAATAAGCCTAAGTTGCTAAAATAAGCCTATTTAATGAGGCTATTTAATAAGTCTATTTAATAAACCTATTTAATGAGCCTATTTAATAAGCCTATTTAATACGCCTACTTAATAAACCTATTAAATAAGTATTTAATGAGCCTATTTAATAAGCCTATTTATTGAGCCTATTTAATAAGCTTATTTATTGAGCCTATTTAATAAGCCTATTTATTGAGCCTATTTCATACGCCTATTTAATTAGTCTATTTAATAAGCCTATTTAATAAGCCTATTTAATAAGCCTATTTATTGAGCCATTTTAATGAGCCTATTTAATACGTCTATTTAATAAGCCTATTTAATAAGCCTATTTAATAAGCCTATTTAATAAGCCTATTTAATAAACCTATTTATTGAGCCTATTTAATAAGTCTATTTAATAAGCCTATTTAATAGGCCTATTTAATAAGTCTAAGTTGTTGAAATAAGCCTATATAATATGCCTATGTTGCTGAATAAGCCTATTTAATAAGCCTAAGTTGCTAAAATAAGCCTATTTAATACGCCTATTTAATAAACCTATTAAATAAGTATTTAATAAGCCATTTTAATAAGCCTATTTAATACGCCTATTTAATAAGCCTATTTAATACGCATATTTAATAAACCTATTTAATAAGTATTTAATGAGCCTATGTATTAAGTCTATTTAATACGCCTTTTTAATAAGCCTATTTAACAAGTCTATTTAATAAGCCTATTTAATAAGTATATTTAATAAGTCTATTTAATAAGTATTTAATGAGCCTATTTAATAAGCCTATTTATTGAGCCTATTTAATAATCCTATTTATTGAGCCTATTTAATAAGCCTATTTATTGAGCCTATTTAATAAGCCAATTTATTGAGCCTTTTTAATAAGCCTATTTATTGAGCCTATTTAATAAGCCTATTTATTGAGCCTATTTAATAAGCCTATTTAATAAGATTATTTAATAAGCCTATTTAATAAGCCTATTTAATAAGCCTATTTAATAAGCTTATTTAATAAGCCTATCTAATAAGCCTATTTATTGAGCCTATTTAATAAGTCTATTTAATAAGCCTATTTAATACGCCTATTTAATAAGTATTTAATGAGCCTATTTAATAAGTCTATTTAATAAGCCTATTTAATAGGCCTATTTAATAAGTCTAAGTTGCTGAAATAAGCCTATTTAATAAGCCTGAGTTGCTGAAATAAGCCTATTTAATAAGCCTAAGTTGCTGAAATAAGCCTATTTAATAAGGCTATTTAATAAGTCTAAGTTGCTGAAATAAACCTATTTAATAAGCCTAAGTTGCTAAAATAAGCCTATTTAATGAGGCTATTTAATAAGTCTATTTAATAAGCCTATTTAATAAGCCTATTAAATAAGCCTATTTAATAAGCCTATTTAATACGCCTATTTAATAAACCTATTTAATAAGTATTTAATGGGCCTATTTAATAAGCCTATTTATTGAGCCTATTTAATAAGCCTATTTATTGAGCCTATTTAATAAGCCTATTTATTGAGCCTATTTAATAAGCCTATTTATTGAGCCTATTTCATACGCCTATTTAATAAACCTATTTAATAAGACTATTTATTGAGCCTATTTCTTACACCTATTTAATTAGTCTATTTAATAAGCCTATTTAATAAGCCTATTTAATATGCCTATTTAATACACCTATTTATTGAGCCTATTTAATGAGCCTATTTAATAAGTCTATTTAATAAGCCTATTTAATAAGCCTATTTATTGATCCTATTTCATACGCCTATTTAATACGCCTACTTAATAAGCCTATTTCATAAGCCTATTTAATGAGCCTATTTAATAAGCCTATTTAATAAGCCTATTTAATACGCCTATTTAATAAACCTATTTAATAAGTATTTAATGTGCCCATGTATTAAGTCTATTTAATAAGCCTTTTTAATAAGCCTATTTAATAAGTCTATTTAATAAGCCTATTTAATAAGTCTATTTAATAAGCCTATTTAATACACCTATTTAATAAGTATTTAATGAGCCTATTTAATAAGTCTATTTAATAAGTCTATTTAATAGGCCTATTTAATAAGCCTAAGTTGCTGAAATAAGCCTATTTAATAAGGCTATTTAATGAGCATAAGTTGCTGAAATAAGCCTATTTAATAAGCCTAAGTTGCTGAAATAAGCCTATTTAATAATGCTATTTAATAAGTCTAAGTTGCTGAAATAAACCTATTTAATAAGCCTTAGTTGCTAAAATAAGCCTATTTAATGAGGGTATTTAATAAGTCTATTTAATAAGCCTATTTAATAAACCTATTTAATAAGCCTATTTAATAAGCCTATTTAATACACCTAATTAATAAACCTATTTAATAAGTATTTAATGATCCTATTTAATAAGTCTATTTAATAAGCCTTTTTAATAAGCCTATTTAATAAGTCTATTTAATAAGCCTATTTAATGAGTCTATTTAATACGTCTATTTAATAAGCCTATTTAATAAGTATTTAATGAGCCTATTTAATAAGCATATTTATTGAGCCTATTTAATAAGCCTATTTATTGAGCTTATTTAATACGCCTATTTATTGAGCCTATTTAATAAGCCTATTTATTGAGCCTATTTCATACGCCTATTTAATTAGTCTATTTAATAAGCCTATTTAATAAGCCTATTTAATAAGCCTATTTAATAAGCCTATTTAATAAGCCTATTTAATAAGCCTATTTAATACGCCTCTTTAATAAACCTATTTAATAAATATTTAATGAGCCTATGTATTAAGTCTATTTAATAAGCCTTTTTAATAAGCCTATTTAATAAGTCTATTTAATAAGCCTATTTAATAAGTCTATTTAATAAGTCTATTTATTGAGCCTATTTAATAAGCCTATTTATTGAGCCTATTTAATATGCCTATTTATTGAGCCTATTTAATAAGCCTATTTATTGAGCCTATTTAATACGCCTATTTATTGAGCCTATTTAATAAGCCTATTTATTGAGCCTATTTAATAAGCCGATTTAATAAGCCTTTTTAATAAGCCTATTTAATCAGCCTATTTAATAAGCCTATTTAATAAGCCTATTTATTGAGCCTATTTAATAAGTCTATTTAATAAGCCTATTTAATAAGCCTATTTAATAAGTATTTAATGAGCCTATTTAATAAGTCCATTTAATAAGCCTATTTAATAGGCCTATTTAATAAGTCTAAGTTGCTGAAATAAGCCTATTTAATAAGCCTAAGTTGCTGAAATAAGCCTATTTAATAATTTAATAAGCATAAGTTGCTGAAATAAGCCTATTTAATAAGCCTAAGTTGCTGAAATAAGCCTATTTAGTAAGGCTATTTAATAAGTATAAGTTGCTGAAATAAACCTAATTAATAAGCCTAAGTTGCTAAAATAAGCCTATTTAATGAGGCTATTTAATAAGTCTATTTAATAAACCTATTTAATGAGCCTATTTAATAAGCCTATTTAATACGCCTACTTAATAAACCTATTAAATAAGTATTTAATGAGCCTATTTAATAAGCCTATTTATTGAGCCTATTTAATAAGTCTATTTAATAAGCCTATTTAATGAGCCTATTTAATAAGTATTTAATGAGCCTATTTAATAAGTCTATTTAATAAGCCTATTTATTGATCCTATTTCATACGCCTATTTAATAAGCCTATTTAATAAGCCTATTTCATAAGCCTATTTAATAAGCCTATTTAATAAGCCTATTTAATAAGCCTATTTAATACGCCTATTTAATAAACCTATTTAATAAGTATTTAATGAGCCCATGTATTAAGTCTATTTAATAAGCCTTTTTAATAAGCCTATTTAATAAGTCTATTTAATAAGCCTATTTAATAAGTCTATTTAATAAGTCTATTTAATAAGCCTACTTAATAAGTATTTAATGAGCCTATTTAATAAGTCTATTTAATGAGCCTATTTAATAAGCCTATTTATTGAGCCTATTTAATAAGTCTATTTAATACGCTTATTTAATAAGCCTATTTAATAAGCCTATTCAATAAGCCTATTTAATAAGCCTATTTAATAAGCCTATTTATTGAGCCTATTTAATAAGTCTATTTAATAAGCCTATTTAATGAGCCTATTTAATAAGTATTTAATGAGCCTATTTAATAAGTCTATTTAATAAGCCTATTTATTGATCCTATTTCATACGCCTATTTAATAAGCCTATTTAATAAGCCTATTTCATAAGCCTATTTAATAAGCCTATTTAATAATCCTATTTATTGAGCCTATTTAATAAGCCTATTTATTGAGCCTATTTAATAAGCCAATTTATTGAGCCTTTTTAATAAGCCTATTTATTGAGCCTATTTAATAAGCCTATTTATTGAGCCTATTTAATAAGCCTATTTAATAAGATTATTTAATAAGCCTATTTAATAAGCCTATTTAATAAGCCTATTTAATAAGCTTATTTAATAAGCCTATCTAATAAGCCTATTTATTGAGCCTATTTAATAAGTCTATTTAATAAGCCTATTTAATACGCCTATTTAATAAGTATTTAATGAGCCTATTTAATAAGTCTATTTAATAAGCCTATTTAATAGGCCTATTTAATAAGTCTAAGTTGCTGAAATAAGCCTATTTAATAAGCCTGAGTTGCTGAAATAAGCCTATTTAATAAGCCTAAGTTGCTGAAATAAGCCTATTTAATAAGGCTATTTAATAAGTCTAAGTTGCTGAAATAAACCTATTTAATAAGCCTAAGTTGCTAAAATAAGCCTATTTAATGAGGCTATTTAATAAGTCTATTTAATAAGCCTATTTAATAAGCCTATTAAATAAGCCTATTTAATAAGCCTATTTAATACGCCTATTTAATAAGCCTACTTAATAAGTATTTAATGAGCCTATTTAATAAGTCTATTTAATGAGCCTATTTAATAAGCCTATTTATTGAGCCTATTTAATACGCCTATTTCTTGAGCCTATTTAATAAGTCTATTTAATACGCCTATTTAATAAGCCTATTTAATAAGCCTATTTAATAAGCCTATTTAATAAGCCTATTTAATAAGCCTATTTATTGAGCCTATTTAATAAGTCTATTGAATAAGCCTATTTAATAAGCGTATTTAATAAGTCTATTTAATAAGCCTATTTAATAAGGCTATTTAATAAGCCTATTTAATAAGCCTACTTAATAAGTATTTAATGAGCCTATTTAATAAGTCTATTTAATGAGCCTATTTAATAAGCCTATTTATTGAGCCTATTTAATACGCCTATTTCTTGAGCCTATTTAATAAGTCTATTTAATACGCCTATTTAATAAGCCTATTTAATAAGCCTATTTAATAAGCCTATTTAATAAGCCTATTTAATAAGCCTATTTATTGAGCCTATTTAATAAGTCTATTGAATAAGCCTATTTAATAAGCCTATTTAATAAGTATTTAATGAGCCTATTTAAAAAGTCTATTTAATGAGCCTATTTAATAAGCCTATTTATTGAGCCTATTTAATAAGCCTATTTATTGACCCTATTTAATAAGCCTATTTATTGAGACTATTTCATACGCCTATTTAATTAGTCTATTTAATAAGCCTATTTAATAAGCCTATTTAATACGCCTATTTAATACACCTATTTATTGAGCCTATTTAATGAGCCTATTTAATAAGTCTATTTAATAAGCCTATTTAATAAGCCTATTTATTGATCCTTTTTCATACGCCTATTTAATAAGCCTATTTAATAAGCCTATTTCATAAGCGTATTTAATACGCCTATTTAATAAGCCTATTTAATAAGCCTATTTAATACGCCTATTTAATAAACCTATTTAATAAGTATTTAATGAGCCCATGTATTAAGTCTATTTAATAAGCCTTTTTAATAAGCCTATTTAATAAGTCTATTTAATAAGCCTATTTAATAAGTCTATTTAATAAGTCTATTTAATAAGCCTACTTAATAAGTATTTAATGAGCCTATTTAATAAGCCTATTTATTGAGCCTATTTAATAAGCCTATTTAATAAGCCTATTTAATAAGCCTATTTAATAAGCCTATTTAATAAGCCTATTTATTGAGCCTATTTAATAAGTCTATTTAATAAGCCTATTTAATAAGCCTATTTAATAAGTATTTAATGAGCCTATTTAATAAGTCTATTTAATACGCCTATTTAATAGGCCTATTTAATAAGTCTAAGTTGCTGAAATAAGCCTATTTAATAAGCCTAAGTTGCTGAAATAAGCCTATTTAATAAGGCTATTTAATAAGCATAAGTTGCTGAAATAAGCCTATTTAATAAGCCTAAGTTGCTGAAATAAGCCTATTTAGTAAGGCTATTTAATAAGTCTAAGTTGCTGAAATAAACCTATTTAATAAGCCTAAGTTGCTAAAATAAGCCTATTTAATGAGGCTATTTAATGTCTATTTAATAAGCCTATTTAATAAGCCTATTAAATAAGCCTATTTAATAAGCCTATTTAATACGCCTATTTAATAAACCTATTTAATAAGTATTTAATGGGCCTATTTAATAAGCCTATTTATTGAGCCTATTTAATAAGCCTATTTATTGAGCCTATTTAATGAGCCTATTTAATAAGTCTATTTAATAAGGCTATTTAATAAGCCTATTTAATAAGCCTATTTAATAAGTATTGAATGAGCCTATTTAATAAGTCTATTTAATAAGCCTATTTAATAGGCCTATTTAATAAACCTATTTAATAAGTATTTAATGAGCCCATGTATTAAGTCTATTTAATAAGCCTTTTTAATAAGCCTATTTAATAAGTCTATTTAATAAGCCTATTTAATAAGTCTATTTAATAAGTCTATTTAATAAGCCTACTTAATAAGTATTTAATGAGCCTATTTAATAAGCATATTTATTGAGCCTATTTAATAAGCCTATTTATTGAGCCTATTTAATACGCCTATTTCTTGAGCCTATTTAATAAGTCTATTTAATACGCCTATTTAATAAGCCTATTTAATAAGCCTATTTAATAAGCCTATTTAATAAGCCTATTTAATAAGCCTATTTATTGAGCCTATTTAATAAGTCTATTGAATAAGCCTATTTAATAAGCCTATTTAATAAGTATTTAATGAGCCTATTTAAAAAGTCTATTTAATGAGCCTATTTAATAAGCCTATTTATTGAGCCTATTTAATAAGCCTATTTATTGAGCCTATTTAATAAGCCTATTTATTGAGACTATTTCATACGCCTATTTAATTAGTCTATTTAATAAGCCTATTTAATAAGCCTATTTAATACGCCTATTTAATACACCTATTTATTGAGCCTATTTAATGAGCCTATTTAATAAGTCTATTTAATAAGCCTATTTAATAAGCCTATTTATTGATCCTATTTCATACGCCTATTTAATAAGCCTATTTAATAAGCCTATTTCATAAGCGTATTTAATACGCCTATTTAATAAGCCTATTTAATAAGCCTATTTAATACGCCTATTTAATAAACCTATTTAATAAGTATTTAATGAGCCCATGTATTAAGTCTATTTAATAAGCCTTTTTAATAAGCCTATTTAATAAGTCTATTTAATAAGCCTATTTAATAAGTCTATTTAATAAGTCTATTTAATAAGCCTACTTAATAAGTATTTAATGAGCCTATTTAATAAGCCTATTTATTGAGCCTATTTAATAAGCCTATTTATTGAGCCTATTTAATACGCCTATTTCTTGAGCCTATTTAATAAGTCTATTTAATACGCCTATTTAATAAGCCTATTTAATAAGCCTATTTAATAAGCCTATTTAATAAGCCTATTTAATAAGCCTATTTATTGAGCCTATTTAATAAGTCTATTTAATAAGCCTATTTAATAAGCCTATTTAATAAGTATTTAATGAGCCTATTTAATAAGTCTATTTAATGAGCCTATTTAATAAGCCTATTTATTGAGCCTATTTAATAAGCCTATTTATTGAGCCTATTTAATAAGCCTATTTATTGAGACTATTTCATACGCCTATTTAATTAGTCTATTTAATAAGCCTATTTAATAAGCCTATTTAATACACCTATTTAATACACCTATTTATTGAGCCTATTTAATGAGCCTATTTAATAAGTCTATTTAATAAGCCTATTTAATAAGCCTATTTATTGATCCTATTTCATACGCCTATTTAATAAGCCTATTTAATAAGCCTATTTCATAAGCCTATTTAATAAGCCTATTTAATAAGCCTATTTAATAAGCCTATTTAATACGCCTATTTAATAAACCTATTTAATAAGTATTTAATGAGCCCATTTATTAAGTCTATTTAATAAGCCTTTTTAATAAGCCTATTTAATAAGTCTATTTAATAAGCCTATTTAATAAGTCTATTTAATAAGTCTATTTAATAAGCTTACTTAATAAGTATTTAATGAGCCTATTTAATAAGCCTATTTATTGAGCCTATTTAATAAGCCTATTTATTGAGCCTATTTAATAAGCCTATTTATTGAGCCTATTTAATACGCCTATTTCTTGAGCCTATTTAATAAGTCTATTTAATACGCCTATTTAATAAGCCTATTCAATAAGCCTATTTAATAAGCCTATTTAATAAGCCTATTTATTGAGCCTATTTAATAAGTCTATTTAATAAGCCTATTTAATAAGCCTATTTAATAAGTATTTAATGAGCCTATTTAATAAGTCTATTTAATAAGCCTATTTAATAGGCCTATTTAATAAGTCTAAGTTGCTGAAATAATCCTATTTAATAAGCCTAAGTTGCTGAAATAAGCCTATTTAATAAGGCTATTTAATAAGCATAAGTTGCTGAAATAAGCCTATTTAATAAGCCTAAGTTGCTGAAATAAGCCTATTTAGTAAGGCTATTTAATAAGTCTAAGTTGCTGAAATAAACCTATTTAATAAGCCTAAGTTGCTAAAATAAGCCTATTTAATGAGGCTATTTAATGTCTATTTAATAAGCCTATTTAATAAGCCTATTAAATAAGCCTATTTAATAAGCCTATTTAATACGCCTATTTAATAAACCTATTTAATAAGTATTTAATGGGCCTATTTAATAAGCCTATTTATTGAGCCTATTTAATAAGCCTATTTATTGAGCCTATTTAATAAGCCTATTTATTGAGCCTATTTAATAAGTCTATTTATTGAGCCTATTTCATACGCCTATTTAATTAGTATATTTAATAAGCCTATTTAATAACCCTATTTAATATGCCTATTTAATAAGCCTATTTAATAAGCCTATTTATTGAGCCTATTTAATGAGCCTATTTAATAAGTCTATTTAAGAAGCCTATTTAATAAGCCTATTTAATAAGCCTATTTAATAAGCCTATTTATTGAGCCTATTTAATATGTCTATTTAATACGCCTATTTAATAGCCTATTTAATAAGTATTGAATGAGCCTATTTAATAAGTCTATTTAATAAGCCTATTTAATAGGCCTATTTAATAAACCTATTTAATAAGTATTTAATGAGCCCATGTATTAAGTCTATTTAATAAGCCTTTATAATAAGCCTATTTAATAAGTCTATTTAATAAGCCTATTTAATAAGTCTATTTAATAAGTCTATTTAATAAGCCTACTTAATAAGTATTTAATGAGCCTATTTTATAAGCCTATTTATTGAGCCTATTTAATAAGCCTATTTATTGAGCCTATTTAATACGCCTATTTCTTGAGCCTATTTAATAAGTCTATTTAATACGCCTATTTAATAAGCCTATTTAATAAGCCTATTTAATAAGCCTATTTAATAAGCCTATTTAATAAGCCTATTTAATAAGCTTATTTAATAAGCCTATCTAATAAGCCTATTTATTGAGCCTATTTAATAAGTCTATTTAATAAGCCTATTTAATACGCCTATTTAATAAGTATTTAATGAGCCTATTTAATAAGTCTATTTAATAAGCCTATTTAATAGGCCTATTTAATAAGTCTAAGTTGCTGAAATAAGCCTATTTAATAAGCCTGAGTTGCTGAAATAAGCCTATTTAATAAGCCTAAGTTGCTGAAATAAGCCTATTTAATAAGGCTATTTAATAAGTCTAAGTTGCTGAAATAAACCTATTTAATAAGCCTAAGTTGCTAAAATAAGCCTATTTAATGAGGCTATTTAATAAGTCTATTTAATAAGCCTATTTAATAAGCCTATTAAATAAGCCTATTTAATAAGCCTATTTAATACGCCTATTTAATAAACCTATTTAATAAGTATTTAATGAGCCTGTTTAATAAGTCTATTTAATAAGCCTTTTTAATAAGCGTATTTAATAAGTCTATTTAATAAGCCTATTTAATAAGGCTATTTAATAAGCCTATTTAATAAGCCTACTTAATAAGTATTTAATGAGCCTATTTAATAAGTCTATTTAATGAGCCTATTTAATAAGCCTATTTATTGAGCCTATTTAATACGCCTATTTCTTGAGCCTATTTAATAAGTCTATTTAATACGCCTATTTAATAAGCCTATTTAATAAGCCTATTTAATAAGCCTATTTAATAAGCCTATTTAATAAGCCTATTTAATAAGCCTATTTATTGAGCCTATTTAATAAGTCTATTGAATAAGCCTATTTAATAAGCCTATTTAATAAGTATTTAATGAGCCTATTTAAAAAGTCTATTTAATGAGCCTATTTAATAAGCCTATTTATTGAGCCTATTTAATAAGCCTATTTATTGAGCCTATTTAATAAGCCTATTTATTGAGACTATTTCATACGCCTATTTAATTAGTCTATTTAATAAGCCTATTTAATAAGCCTATTTAATACGCCTATTTAATACACCTATTTATTGAGCCTATTTAATGAGCCTATTTAATAAGTCTATTTAATAAGCCTATTTAATACGCCTATTTAATAAACCTATTTAATAAGTATTTAATGGGCCTATTTAATAAGCCTATTTATTGAGCCTATTTAATAAGCCTATTTATTGAGCCTATTTAATGAGCCTATTTAATAAGTCTATTTAATAAGGCTATTTAATAAGCCTATTTAATAAGCCTATTTAATAAGTATTGAATGAGCCTATTTAATAAGTCTATTTAATAAGCCTATTTAATAGGCCTATTTAATAAACCTATTTAATAAGTATTTAATGAGCCCATGTATTAAGTCTATTTAATAAGCCTTTTTAATAAGCCTATTTAATAAGTCTATTTAATAAGCCTATTTAATAAGTCTATTTAATAAGTCTATTTAATAAGCCTACTTAATAAGTATTTAATGAGCCTATTTAATAAGCATATTTATTGAGCCTATTTAATAAGCCTATTTATTGAGCCTATTTAATACGCCTATTTCTTGAGCCTATTTAATAAGTCTATTTAATACGCCTATTTAATAAGCCTATTTAATAAGCCTATTTAATAAGCCTATTTAATAAGCCTATTTAATAAGCCTATTTATTGAGCCTATTTAATAAGTCTATTGAATAAGCCTATTTAATAAGCCTATTTAATAAGTATTTAATGAGCCTATTTAAAAAGTCTATTTAATGAGCCTATTTAATAAGCCTATTTATTGAGCCTATTTAATAAGCCTATTTATTGAGCCTATTTAATAAGCCTATTTATTGAGACTATTTCATACGCCTATTTAATTAGTCTATTTAATAAGCCTATTTAATAAGCCTATTTAATACGCCTATTTAATACACCTATTTATTGAGCCTATTTAATGAGCCTATTTAATAAGTCTATTTAATAAGCCTATTTAATAAGCCTATTTATTGATCCTATTTCATACGCCTATTTAATAAGCCTATTTAATAAGCCTATTTCATAAGCGTATTTAATACGCCTATTTAATAAGCCTATTTAATAAGCCTATTTAATACGCCTATTTAATAAACCTATTTAATAAGTATTTAATGAGCCCATGTATTAAGTCTATTTAATAAGCCTTTTTAATAAGCCTATTTAATAAGTCTATTTAATAAGCCTATTTAATAAGTCTATTTAATAAGTCTATTTAATAAGCCTACTTAATAAGTATTTAATGAGCCTATTTAATAAGCCTATTTATTGAGCCTATTTAATAAGCCTATTTATTGAGCCTATTTAATAC
Source organism: Petromyzon marinus (assembly GCF_048934315.1). Taxonomy (NCBI): domain Eukaryota; kingdom Metazoa; phylum Chordata; class Hyperoartia; order Petromyzontiformes; family Petromyzontidae; genus Petromyzon; species Petromyzon marinus. The sequence goes on along the minus strand of NW_027422995.1, from coordinate 70,127 downwards.
GCCTATTTCTTGAGCCTATTTAATAAGTCTATTTAATACGCCTATTTAATAAGCCTATTTAATAAGCCTATTTAATAAGCCTATTTAATAAGCCTATTTAATAAGCCTATTTATTGAGCCTATTTAATAAGTCTATTTAATAAGCCTATTTAATAAGCCTATTTAATAAGTATTTAATGAGCCTATTTAATAAGTCTATTTAATGAGCCTATTTAATAAGCCTATTTATTGAGCCTATTTAATAAGCCTATTTATTGAGCCTATTTAATAAGCCTATTTATTGAGACTATTTCATACGCCTATTTAATTAGTCTATTTAATAAGCCTATTTAATAAGCCTATTTAATACACCTATTTAATACACCTATTTATTGAGCCTATTTAATGAGCCTATTTAATAAGTCTATTTAATAAGCCTATTTAATAAGCCTATTTATTGATCCTATTTCATACGCCTATTTAATAAGCCTATTTAATAAGCCTATTTCATAAGCCTATTTAATAAGCCTATTTAATAAGCCTATTTAATAAGCCTATTTAATACGCCTATTTAATAAACCTATTTAATAAGTATTTAATGAGCCCATTTATTAAGTCTATTTAATAAGCCTTTTTAATAAGCCTATTTAATAAGTCTATTTAATAAGCCTATTTAATAAGTCTATTTAATAAGTCTATTTAATAAGCTTACTTAATAAGTATTTAATGAGCCTATTTAATAAGCCTATTTATTGAGCCTATTTAATAAGCCTATTTATTGAGCCTATTTAATAAGCCTATTTATTGAGCCTATTTAATACGCCTATTTCTTGAGCCTATTTAATAAGTCTATTTAATACGCCTATTTAATAAGCCTATTCAATAAGCCTATTTAATAAGCCTATTTAATAAGCCTATTTATTGAGCCTATTTAATAAGTCTATTTAATAAGCCTATTTAATAAGCCTATTTAATAAGTATTTAATGAGCCTATTTAATAAGTCTATTTAATAAGCCTATTTAATAGGCCTATTTAATAAGTCTAAGTTGCTGAAATAATCCTATTTAATAAGCCTAAGTTGCTGAAATAAGCCTATTTAATAAGGCTATTTAATAAGCATAAGTTGCTGAAATAAGCCTATTTAATAAGCCTAAGTTGCTGAAATAAGCCTATTTAGTAAGGCTATTTAATAAGTCTAAGTTGCTGAAATAAACCTATTTAATAAGCCTAAGTTGCTAAAATAAGCCTATTTAATGAGGCTATTTAATGTCTATTTAATAAGCCTATTTAATAAGCCTATTAAATAAGCCTATTTAATAAGCCTATTTAATACGCCTATTTAATAAACCTATTTAATAAGTATTTAATGGGCCTATTTAATAAGCCTATTTATTGAGCCTATTTAATAAGCCTATTTATTGAGCCTATTTAATAAGCCTATTTATTGAGCCTATTTAATAAGTCTATTTATTGAGCCTATTTCATACGCCTATTTAATTAGTATATTTAATAAGCCTATTTAATAACCCTATTTAATATGCCTATTTAATAAGCCTATTTAATAAGCCTATTTATTGAGCCTATTTAATGAGCCTATTTAATAAGTCTATTTAAGAAGCCTATTTAATAAGCCTATTTAATAAGCCTATTTAATAAGCCTATTTATTGAGCCTATTTAATATGTCTATTTAATACGCCTATTTAATAGCCTATTTAATAAGTATTGAATGAGCCTATTTAATAAGTCTATTTAATAAGCCTATTTAATAGGCCTATTTAATAAACCTATTTAATAAGTATTTAATGAGCCCATGTATTAAGTCTATTTAATAAGCCTTTATAATAAGCCTATTTAATAAGTCTATTTAATAAGCCTATTTAATAAGTCTATTTAATAAGTCTATTTAATAAGCCTACTTAATAAGTATTTAATGAGCCTATTTTATAAGCCTATTTATTGAGCCTATTTAATAAGCCTATTTATTGAGCCTATTTAATACGCCTATTTCTTGAGCCTATTTAATAAGTCTATTTAATACGCCTATTTAATAAGCCTATTTAATAAGCCTATTTAATAAGCCTATTTAATAAGCCTATTTAATAAGCCTATTTAATAAGCTTATTTAATAAGCCTATCTAATAAGCCTATTTATTGAGCCTATTTAATAAGTCTATTTAATAAGCCTATTTAATACGCCTATTTAATAAGTATTTAATGAGCCTATTTAATAAGTCTATTTAATAAGCCTATTTAATAGGCCTATTTAATAAGTCTAAGTTGCTGAAATAAGCCTATTTAATAAGCCTGAGTTGCTGAAATAAGCCTATTTAATAAGCCTAAGTTGCTGAAATAAGCCTATTTAATAAGGCTATTTAATAAGTCTAAGTTGCTGAAATAAACCTATTTAATAAGCCTAAGTTGCTAAAATAAGCCTATTTAATGAGGCTATTTAATAAGTCTATTTAATAAGCCTATTTAATAAGCCTATTAAATAAGCCTATTTAATAAGCCTATTTAATACGCCTATTTAATAAACCTATTTAATAAGTATTTAATGAGCCTGTTTAATAAGTCTATTTAATAAGCCTTTTTAATAAGCGTATTTAATAAGTCTATTTAATAAGCCTATTTAATAAGGCTATTTAATAAGCCTATTTAATAAGCCTACTTAATAAGTATTTAATGAGCCTATTTAATAAGTCTATTTAATGAGCCTATTTAATAAGCCTATTTATTGAGCCTATTTAATACGCCTATTTCTTGAGCCTATTTAATAAGTCTATTTAATACGCCTATTTAATAAGCCTATTTAATAAGCCTATTTAATAAGCCTATTTAATAAGCCTATTTAATAAGCCTATTTAATAAGCCTATTTATTGAGCCTATTTAATAAGTCTATTGAATAAGCCTATTTAATAAGCCTATTTAATAAGTATTTAATGAGCCTATTTAAAAAGTCTATTTAATGAGCCTATTTAATAAGCCTATTTATTGAGCCTATTTAATAAGCCTATTTATTGAGCCTATTTAATAAGCCTATTTATTGAGACTATTTCATACGCCTATTTAATTAGTCTATTTAATAAGCCTATTTAATAAGCCTATTTAATACGCCTATTTAATACACCTATTTATTGAGCCTATTTAATGAGCCTATTTAATAAGTCTATTTAATAAGCCTATTTAATAAGCCTATTTATTGATCCTTTTTCATACGCCTATTTAATAAGCCTATTTAATAAGCCTATTTCATAAGCGTATTTAATACGCCTATTTAATAAGCCAATTTAATAAGCCTATTTAATACGCCTATTTAATAAACCTATTTAATAAGTATTTAATGAGCCCATGTATTAAGTCTATTTAATAAGCCTTTTTAATAAGCCTATTTAATAAGTCTATTTAATAATCCTATTTAATAAGTCTATTTAATAAGTCTATTTAATAAGCCTACTTAATAAGTATTTAATGAGCCTATTTAATAAGCCTATTTATTGAGCCTATTTAATAAGCCTATTTAATAAGCCTATTTAATAAGCCTATTTAATAAGCCTATTTAATAAGCCTATTTATTGAGCCTATTTAATAAGTCTATTTAATAAGCCTATTTAATAAGCCTATTTAATAAGTATTTAATGAGCCTATTTAATAAGTCTATTTAATACGCCTATTTAATAGGCCTATTTAATAAGTCTAAGTTGCTGAAATAAGCCTATTTAATAAGCCTAAGTTGCTGAAATAAGCCTATTTAATGAGGCTATTTAATAAGCATAAGTTGCTGAAATAAGCCTATTTAATAAGCCTAAGTTGCTGAAATAAGCCTATTTAGTAAGGCTATTTAATAAGTCTAAGTTGCTGAAATAAACCTATTTAATAAGCCTAAGTTGCTAAAATAAGCCTATTTAATGAGGCTATTTAATGTCTATTTAATAAGCCTATTTAATAAGCCTATTAAATAAGCCTATTTAATAAGCCTATTTAATACGCCTATTTAATAAACCTATTTAATAAGTATTTAATGGGCCTATTTAATAAGCCTATTTATTGAGCCTATTTAAAAAGCCTATTTATTGAGCCTATTTAATGAGCCTATTTAATAAGTCTATTTAATAAGGCTATTTAATAAGCCTATTTAATAAGCCTATTTAATAAGTATTGAATGAGCCTATTTAATAAGTCTATTTAATAAGCCTATTTAATAGGCCTATTTAATAAACCTATTTAATAAGTATTTAATGAGCCCATGTATTAAGTCTATTTAATAAGCCTTTTTAATAAGCCTATTTAATAAGTCTATTTAATAAGCCTATTTAATAAGTCTATTTAATAAGTCTATTTAATAAGCCTACTTAATAAGTATTTAATGAGCCTATTTAATAAGCATATTTATTGAGCCTATTTAATAAGCCTATTTATTGAGCCTATTTAATACGCCTATTTCTTGAGCCTATTTAATAAGTCTATTTAATACGCCTATTTAATAAGCCTATTTAATAAGCCTATTTAATAAGCCTATTTAATAAGCCTATTTAATAAGCCTATTTATTGAGCCTATTTAATAAGTCTATTGAATAAGCCTATTTAATAAGCCTATTTAATAAGTATTTAATGAGCCTATTTAAAAAGTCTATTTAATGAGCCTATTTAATAAGCCTATTTATTGAGCCTATTTAATAAGCCTATTTATTGAGCCTATTTAATAAGCCTATTTATTGAGACTATTTCATACGCCTATTTAATTAGTCTATTTAATAAGCCTATTTAATAAGCCTATTTAATACGCCTATTTAATACACCTATTTATTGAGCCTATTTAATGAGCCTATTTAATAAGTCTATTTAATAAGCCTATTTAATAAGCCTATTTATTGATCCTATTTCATACGCCTATTTAATAAGCCTATTTAATAAGCCTATTTCATAAGCGTATTTAATACGCCTATTTAATAAGCCTATTTAATAAGCCTATTTAATACGCCTATTTAATAAACCTATTTAATAAGTATTTAATGAGCCCATGTATTAAGTCTATTTAATAAGCCTTTTTAATAAGCCTATTTAATAAGTCTATTTAATAAGCCTATTTAATAAGTCTATTTAATAAGTCTATTTAATAAGCCTACTTAATAAGTATTTAATGAGCCTATTTAATAAGCCTATTTATTGAGCCTATTTAATAAGCCTATTTATTGAGCCTATTTAATACGCCTATTTCTTGAGCCTATTTAATAAGTCTATTTAATACGCCTATTTAATAAGCCTATTTAATAAGCCTATTTAATAAGCCTATTTAATAAGCCTATTTAATAAGCCTATTTATTGAGCCTATTTAATAAGTCTATTTAATAAGCCTATTTAATAAGCCTATTTAATAAGTATTTAATGAGCCTATTTAATAAGTCTATTTAATGAGCCTATTTAATAAGCCTATTTATTGAGCCTATTTAATAAGCCTATTTATTGAGCCTATTTAATAAGCCTATTTATTGAGACTATTTCATACGCCTATTTAATTAGTCTATTTAATAAGCCTATTTAATAAGCCTATTTAATACACCTATTTAATACACCTATTTATTGAGCCTATTTAATGAGCCTATTTAATAAGTCTATTTAATAAGCCTATTTAATAAGCCTATTTATTGATCCTATTTCATACGCCTATTTAATAAGCCTATTTAATAAGCCTATTTCATAAGCCTATTTAATAAGCCTATTTAATAAGCCTATTTAATAAGCCTATTTAATACGCCTATTTAATAAACCTATTTAATAAGTATTTAATGAGCCCATTTATTAAGTCTATTTAATAAGCCTTTTTAATAAGCCTATTTAATAAGTCTATTTAATAAGCCTATTTAATAAGTCTATTTAATAAGTCTATTTAATAAGCTTACTTAATAAGTATTTAATGAGCCTATTTAATAAGCCTATTTATTGAGCCTATTTAATAAGCCTATTTATTGAGCCTATTTAATAAGCCTATTTATTGAGCCTATTTAATACGCCTATTTCTTGAGCCTATTTAATAAGTCTATTTAATACGCCTATTTAATAAGCCTATTCAATAAGCCTATTTAATAAGCCTATTTAATAAGCCTATTTATTGAGCCTATTTAATAAGTCTATTTAATAAGCCTATTTAATAAGCCTATTTAATAAGTATTTAATGAGCCTATTTAATAAGTCTATTTAATAAGCCTATTTAATAGGCCTATTTAATAAGTCTAAGTTGCTGAAATAATCCTATTTAATAAGCCTAAGTTGCTGAAATAAGCCTATTTAATAAGGCTATTTAATAAGCATAAGTTGCTGAAATAAGCCTATTTAATAAGCCTAAGTTGCTGAAATAAGCCTATTTAGTAAGGCTATTTAATAAGTCTAAGTTGCTGAAATAAACCTATTTAATAAGCCTAAGTTGCTAAAATAAGCCTATTTAATGAGGCTATTTAATGTCTATTTAATAAGCCTATTTAATAAGCCTATTAAATAAGCCTATTTAATAAGCCTATTTAATACGCCTATTTAATAAACCTATTTAATAAGTATTTAATGGGCCTATTTAATAAGCCTATTTATTGAGCCTATTTAATAAGCCTATTTATTGAGCCTATTTAATAAGCCTATTTATTGAGCCTATTTAATAAGTCTATTTATTGAGCCTATTTCATACGCCTATTTAATTAGTATATTTAATAAGCCTATTTAATAACCCTATTTAATATGCCTATTTAATAAGCCTATTTAATAAGCCTATTTATTGAGCCTATTTAATGAGCCTATTTAATAAGTCTATTTAAGAAGCCTATTTAATAAGCCTATTTAATAAGCCTATTTAATAAGCCTATTTATTGAGCCTATTTAATATGTCTATTTAATAAGCCTATTTAATAGCCTATTTAATAAGTATTGAATGAGCCTATTTAATAAGTCTATTTAATAAGCCTATTTAATAGGCCTATTTAATAAACCTATTTAATAAGTATTTAATGAGCCCATGTATTAAGTCTATTTAATAAGCCTTTATAATAAGCCTATTTAATAAGTCTATTTAATAAGCCTATTTAATAAGTCTATTTAATAAGTATATTTAATAAGCCTACTTAATAAGTATTTAATGAGCCTATTTTATAAGCCTATTTATTGAGCCTATTTAATAAGCCTATTTATTGAGCCTATTTAATACGCCTATTTCTTGAGCCTATTTAATAAGTCTATTTAATACGCCTATTTAATAAGCCTATTTAATAAGCCTATTTAATAAGCCTATTTAATAAGCCTATTTAATAAGCCTATTTATTGAGCCTATTTAATAAGTCTATGCAATAAGCCTATTTAATAAGCCTTTTTAATAAGTATTTAATGAGCCTATTTAATAAGTCTATTTAATGAGCCTATTTAATAAGCCTATTTATTGAGCCTATTTAATAAGTCTATTTAATACGCCTATTTAATAAGCCTATTTAATAAGCCTATTCAATAAGCCTATTTAATAAGCCTATTTAATAAGCCTATTTATTGAGCCTATTTAATAAGTCTATTTAATAGGCCTATTTAATGAGCCTATTTAATAAGTATTTAATGAGCCTATTTAATAAGTCTATTTAATAAGCCTATTTATTGATCCTATTTCATACGCCTATTTAATAAGCCTATTTAATAAGCCTATTTCATAAGCCTATTTAATAAGCCTATTTAATAAGCCTATTTAATAAGCCTATTTAATACGCCTATTTAATAAACCTATTTAATAAGTATTTAATGAGCCCATGTATTAAGTCTATTTAATAAGCCTTTTTAATAAGCCTATTTAATAAGTCTATTTAATAAGCCTATTTAATAAGTCTATTTAATAAGTCTATTTAATAAGCTTACTTAATAAGTATTTAATGAGCCTATTTAATAAGCCTATTTATTGAGCCTATTTAATAAGTCTATTTAATACGCCTATTTAATAAGCCTATTTAATAAGCCTATTCAATAAGCCTATTTAATAAGCCTATTTAATAAGCCTATTTATTGAGCCTATTTAATAAGTCTATTTAAAAAGCCTATTTAATGAGCCTATTTAATAAGTATTTAATGAGCCTATTTAATAAATCTATTTATTAAGCCTATTTATTGATCCTATTTCATACGCCTATTTAATAAGCCTATTTAATAAGCCTATTTCATAAGCCTATTTAATAAGCCTATTTAATACGCCTATTTAATAAGCCTATTTAATAAGCCTATTTAATAAGCCTATTTAATAAGGCTATTTAATAAGCCTATTTATTGAGCCTATTTAATAAGTCTATGCAATAAGCCTATTTAATAAGCCTATTTAATAAGTATTTAATGAGCCTATTTAATAAGTCTATTTAATTAGCCTATTTAATAAGCCTATTTATTGAGCCTATTTAATAAGTCTATTTAATACGCCTATTTAATAAGCCTATTTAATAAGCCTATTCAATAAGCCTATTTAATAAGCCTATTTAATAAGCCTATTTATTGAGCCTATTTAATATGTCTATTTAATAAGCCTATTTAATAGCCTATTTAATAAGTATTGAATGAGCCTATTTAATAAGTCTATTTAATAAGCCTATTTAATAGGCCTATTTAATAAACCTATTTAATAAGTATTTAATGAGCCCATGTATTAAGTCTATTTAATAAGCCTTTTTAATAAGCCTATTTAATAAGTCTATTTAATAAGCCTATTTAATAAGTCTATTTAATAAGTCTATTTAATAAGCCTACTTAATAAGTATTTAATGAGCCTATTTAATAAGCCTATTTATTGAGCCTATTTAATAAGCCTATTTATTGAGCCTATTTAATAAGCCTATTTAATACGCCTATTTCTTGAGCCTATTTAATAAGTCTATTTAATAAGCCTATTTAATAAGCCTATTTATTGAGCCTATTTAATAAGTCTATTTAATACGCCTATTTAATAAGCCTATTTAATAAGCCTATTCAATAAGCCTATTTAATAAGCCTATTTAATAAGCCTATTTATTGAGCCTATTTAATAAGTCTATTTAATAGGCCTATTTAATGAGCCTATTTAATAAGTATTTAATGAGCCTATTTAATAAGTCTATTTAATAAGCCTATTTATTGATCCTATTTCATACGCCTATTTAATAAGCCTATTTAATAAGCCTATTTCATAAGCCTATTTAATAAGCCTATTTAATAAGCCTATTTAATAAGCCTATTTAATACGCCTATTTAATAAACCTATTTAATAAGTATTTAATGAGCCCATGTATTAAGTCTATTTAATAAGCCTTTTTAATAAGCCTATTTAATAAGTCTATTTAATAAGCCTATTTAATAAGTCTATTTAATAAGTCTATTTAATAAGCTTACTTAATAAGTATTTAATGAGCCTATTTAATAAGCCTATTTATTGAGCCTATTTAATAAGTCTATTTAATACGCCTATTTAATAAGCCTATTTAATAAGCCTATTCAATAAGCCTATTTAATAAGCCTATTTAATAAGCCTATTTATTGAGCCTATTTAATAAGTCTATTTAATAAGCCTATTTAATGAGCCTATTTAATAAGTATTTAATGAGCCTATTTAATAAATCTATTTATTAAGCCTATTTATTGATCCTATTTCATACGCCTATTTAATAAGCCTATTTAATAAGCCTATTTCATAAGCCTATTTAATAAGCCTATTTAATACGCCTATTTAATAAGCCTATTTAATAAGCCTATTTAATAAGCCTATTTAATAAGGCTATTTAATAAGCCTATTTATTGAGCCTATTTAATAAGTCTATGCAATAAGCCTATTTAATAAGCCTATTTAATAAGTATTTAATGAGCCTATTTAATAAGTCTATTTAATTAGCCTATTTAATAAGCCTATTTATTGAGCCTATTTAATAAGTCTATTTAATACGCCTATTTAATAAGCCTATTTAATAAGCCTATTCAATAAGCCTATTTAATAAGCCTATTTAATAAGCCTATTTATTGAGCCTATTTAATATGTCTATTTAATAAGCCTATTTAATAGCCTATTTAATAAGTATTGAATGAGCCTATTTAATAAGTCTATTTAATAAGCCTATTTAATAGGCCTATTTAATAAACCTATTTAATAAGTATTTAATGAGCCCATGTATTAAGTCTATTTAATAAGCCTTTTTAATAAGCCTATTTAATAAGTCTATTTAATAAGCCTATTTAATAAGTCTATTTAATAAGTCTATTTAATAAGCCTACTTAATAAGTATTTAATGAGCCTATTTAATAAGCCTATTTATTGAGCCTATTTAATAAGCCTATTTATTGAGCCTATTTAATAAGCCTATTTAATACGCCTATTTCTTGAGCCTATTTAATAAGTCTATTTAATACGCCTATTTAATAAGCCTATTTAATAAGCCTGTTTAATAAGCCTATTTAATAAGCCTATTTAATAAGCCTATTTATTGAGCCTATTTAATAAGTCTATGCAATAAGCCTATTTCTTGAGCCTATTTAATAAGCCTATTTAATAAGCCTATTTAATAAGCCTATTTATTGAGCCTATTTAATAAGTCTATGCAATAAGCCTATTTAATAAGCCTATTTAATAAGTATTTAATGAGCCTATTTAATAAATCTATTTAATGAGCCTATTTAATAAGCCTATTTATTGAGCCTATTTAATAAGTCTATTTAATACGCCTATTTAATAAGCCTATTTAATAAGCCTATTCAATAAGCCTATTTAATAAGCCTATTTAATAAGCCTATTTATTGAGCCTATTTAATAAGTCTATTTAATAAGCCTATTTAATGAGCCTATTTAATAAGTATTTAATGAGCCTATTTAATAAGTCTATTTAATAAGCCTATTTATTGATCCTATTTCATATGCCTATTTAATAAGCCTATTTAATAAGCCTATTTCATAAGCCTATTTAATAAGCCTATTTAATAAGCCTATTTAATAAGCCTATTTAATACGCCTATTTAATAAACCTATTTAATAAGTATTTAATGAGCCCATGTATTAAGTCTATTTAATAAGCCTTTTTAATAAGCCTATTTAATAAGTCTATTTAATAAGCCTATTTAATAAGTCTATTTAATAAGTCTATTTAATAAGCCTACTTAATAAGTATTTAATGAGCCTATTTAATAAGTCTATTTAATGAGCCTATTTAATAAGCCTATTTATTGAGCCTATTTAATAAGTCTATTTAATACGCCTATTTAATAAGCCTATTTAATAAGCCTATTCAATAAGCCTATTTAATAAGCCGATTTAATAAGCCTATTTATTGAGCCTATTTAATAAGTCTATTTAATAAGCCTATTTAATAAGCCTATTTAATAAGTATTTAATGAGCCTATTTAATAAGTCTATTTAATGAGCCTATTTAATAAGCCTATTTATTGAGCCTATTTAATAAGTCTATTTAATACGCCTATTTAATAAGCCTATTCAATAAGCCTATTTAATAAGCCTATTTAATAAGCCTATTTATTGAGCCTATTTAATATGTCTATTTAATAAGCCTATTTAATAGCCTATTTAATAAGTATTGAATGAGCCTATTTAATAAGTCTATTTAATAAGCCTATTTAATAGGCCTATTTAATAAACCTATTTAATAAGTATTTAATGAGCCCATGTATTAAGTCTATTTAATAAGCCTTTTTAATAAGCCTATTTAATAAGTCTATTTAATAAGCCTATTTAATAAGTCTATTTAATAAGTCTATTTAATAAGCCTACTTAATAAGTATTTAATGAGCCTATTTAATAAGCCTATTTATTGAGCCTATTTAATAAGCCTATTTATTGAGCCTATTTAATAAGCCTATTTAATACGCCTATTTCTTGAGCCTATTTAATAAGTCTATTTAATACGCCTATTTAATAAGCCTATTTAATAAGCCTGTTTAATAAGCCTATTTAATAAGCCTATTTAATAAGCCTATTTATTGAGCCTATTTAATAAGTCTATGCAATAAGCCTATTTCTTGAGCCTATTTAATAAGCCTATTTAATAAGCCTATTTAATAAGCCTATTTATTGAGCCTATTTAATAAGTCTATGCAATAAGCCTATTTAATAAGCCTATTTAATAAGTATTTAATGAGCCTATTTAATAAATCTATTTAATGAGCCTATTTAATAAGCCTATTTATTGAGCCTATTTAATAAGTCTATTTAATACGCCTATTTAATAAGCCTATTTAATAAGCCTATTCAATAAGCCTATTTAATAAGCCTATTTAATAAGCCTATTTATTGAGCCTATTTAAAAAGTCTATTTAATAAGCCTATTTAATGAGCCTATTTAATAAGTATTTAATGAGCCTATTTAATAAGTCTATTTAATAAGCCTATTTATTGATCCTATTTCATATGCCTATTTAATAAGCCTATTTAATAAGCCTATTTCATAAGCCTATTTAATAAGCCTATTTAATAAGCCTATTTAATAAGCCTATTTAATACGCCTATTTAATAAACCTATTTAATAAGTATTTAATGAGCCCATGTATTAAGTCTATTTAATAAGCCTTTTTAATAAGCCTATTTAATAAGTCTATTTAATAAGCCTATTTAATAAGTCTATTTAATAAGTCTATTTAATAAGCCTACTTAATAAGTATTTAATGAGCCTATTTAATAAGTCTATTTAATGAGCCTATTTAATAAGCCTATTTATTGAGCCTATTTAATAAGTCTATTTAATACGCCTATTTAATAAGCCTATTTAATAAGCCTATTCAATAAGCCTATTTAATAAGCCGATTTAATAAGCCTATTTATTGAGCCTATTTAATAAGTCTATTTAATAAGCCTATTTAATAAGCCTATTTAATAAGTATTTAATGAGCCTATTTAATAAGTCTATTTAATGAGCCTATTTAATAAGCCTATTTATTGAGCCTATTTAATAAGTCTATTTAATACGCCTATTTAATAAGCCTATTTAATAAGCCTATTCAATAAGCCTATTTAATAAGCCTATTTAATAAGCCTATTTACTGAGCCTATTTAATAAGTCTATTTAATAAGCCTATTTAATGAGCCTATTTAATAAGTATTTAATGAGCCTATTTAATAAGTCTATTTAATAAGCCTATTTATTGATCCTATTTCATACGCCTATTTAATAAGCCTATTTAATAAGCCTATTTCATAAGCCTATTTAATAAGCCTATTTAATACGCCTATTTCTTGAGCCTATTTAATAAGTCTATTTAATACGCCTATTTAATAAGCCTATTTAATAAGCCTATTTAATAAGCCTATTTAATAAGCCTATTTAATAAGCCTATTTATTGAGCCTATTTAATAAGTCTATGCAATAAGCCTATTTAATAAGCCTATTTAATAAGTATTTAATGAGCCTATTTAATAAATCTATTTAATGAGCCTATTTAATAAGCCTATTTATTGAGCCTATTTAATAAGTCTATTTAATACGCCTATTTAATAAGCCTATTTAATAAGCCTATTCAATAAGCCTATTTAATAAGCCTATTTAATAAGCCTATTTATTGAGCCTATTTAATAAGTCTATTTAATAAGCCTATTTAATGAGCCTATTTAATAAGTATTTAATGAGCCTATTTAATAAGTCTATTTAATAAGCCTATTTATTGATCCTATTTCATACGCCTATTTAATAAGCCTATTTAATAAGCCTATTTCATAAGCCTATTTAATAAGCCTATTTAATAAGCCTATTTAATAAGCCTATTTAATACGCCTATTTAATAAACCTATTTAATAAGTATTTAATGAGCCCATGTATTAAGTCTATTTAATAAGCCTTTTTAATAAGCCTATTTAATAAGTCTATTTAATAAGCCTATTTAATAAGTCTATTTAATAAGTCTATTTAATAAGCCTACTTAATAAGTATTTAATGAGCCTATTTAATAAGTCTATTTAATGAGCCTATTTAATAAGCCTATTTATTGAGCCTATTTAATAAGTCTATTTAATACGCTTATTTAATAAGCCTATTTAATAAGCCTATTCAATAAGCCTATTTAATAAGCCTATTTAATAAGCCTATTTATTGAGCCTATTTAATAAGTCTATTTAATACGCCTATTTAATGAGCCTATTTAATAAGTATTTAATGAGCCTATTTAATAAGTCTATTTAATAAGCCTATTTATTGATCCTATTTCATACGCCTATTTAATAAGCCTATTTAATAAGCCTATTTCATAAGCCTATTTAATAAGCCTATTTAATAAGCCTATTTAATAAGCCTATTTAATACGCCTATTTAATAAACCTATTTAATAAGTATTTAATGAGCCCATGTATTAAGTCTATTTAATAAGCCTTTTTAATAAGCCTATTTAATAAGTCTATTTAATAAGCCTATTTAATAAGTCTATTTAATAAGTCTATTTAATAAGCCTACTTAATAAGTATTTAATGAGCCTATTTAATAAGCCTATTTATTGAGCCTATTTAATAAGCCTATTTATTGAGCCTATTTAATAAGCCTATTTATTGAGCCTATTTAATACGCCTATTTCTTGAGCCTATTTAATAAGTCTATTTAATACGCCTATTTAATGAGCCTATTTAATAAGTATTTAATGAGCCTATTTAATAAGTCTATTTAATAAGCCTATTTAATAGGCCTATTTAATAAGTCTAAGTTGCTGAAATAAGCCTATTTAATAAGCCTAAGTTGCTGAAATAAGCCTATTTAATGAGGCTATTTAATAAGCATAAGTTGCTGAAATAAGCCTATTTAATAAGCCTAAGTTGCTGAAATAAGCCTATTTAGTAAGGCTATTTAATAAGTCTAAGTTGCTGAAATAAACCTATTTAATAAGCCTAAGTTGCTAAAATAAGCCTATTTAATGAGGCTATTTAATGTCTATTTAATAAGCCTATTTAATAAGCCTATTAAATAAGCCTATTTAATAAGCCTATTTAATACGCCTATTTAATAATCCTATTTAATAATTATTTTATGGGCCTATTTAATAAGCCTATTTAATAAGCCTATTTAATAAGCCTATTTATTGAGCCTATTTCATACGCCTATTTCATACGCCTATTTAATTAGTCTATTTAATAAGCCTATTTAATAAGCCTATTTAATATGCCTATTTAATAAGCCTATTTAATAAACCTATTTATTGAGCCTATTTAATGAGCCTATTTAATAAGTCTATTTAATAAGCTTATTTAATAAGCCTATTTAATAAGCCTATTTAATAAGCCTATTTATTGAGCCTATTTAATATGTCTATTTAATAAGCCTATTTAATAGCCTATTTAATAAGTATTGAATGAGCCTATTTAATAAGTCTATTTAATAAGCCTATTTAATAGGTCTATTTAATAAACCTATTTAATACGTATTTAATGAGCCCATGTATTAAGTCTATTTAATAAGCCTTTTTAATAAGCCTATTTAATAAGTCTATTTAATAAGTCTATTTAATCAGCCTATTTAATAGGCCTATTTAATAAGTCTAAGTTGCTGAAATAATCCTATTTAATAAGCCTAAGTTGCTGAAATAAGCCTATTTAATAAGGCTATTTAATAAGCATAAGTTGCTGAAATAAGCCTATTTAATAAGCCTAAGTTGCTGAAATAAGACTATTTAGTAAGGCTATTTAATAAGTCTAAGTTGCTGAAATAAACCTATTTAATAAGCTTAAGTTGCTAAAATAAGCCTATTTAATGAGGCTATTTAATGTCTATTTAATAAGTCTATTTAATAAGCCTATTAAATAAGCCTATTTAATAAGCCTATTTAATACGCCTATTTAATAAACCTATTTAATAAGTATTTAATGGGCCTATTTAATAAGCCTATTTATTGAGCCTATTTAATAAGCCTATTTATTGAGCCTATTTAATAAGCCTATTTATTGAGCCTATTTAATAAGTCTATTTATTGAGCCTATTTCATACGCCTATTTAATTAGTCTATTTAATAAGCCTATTTAATAACCCTATTTAATATGCCTATTTAATAAGCCTATTTATTGAGCCTATTTAATGAGCCTATTTAATAAGTCTATTTAATAAGCCTATTTAATAAGCCTATTTAATAAGCCTATTTAATAAGCCTATTTATTGAGCCTATTTAATATGTCTATTTAATAAGCCTATTTAATAGCCTATTTAATAAGTATTGAATGAGCCTATTTAATAAGTCTATTTAATAAGCCTATTTAATAGGCCTATTTAATAAACCTATTTAATAAGTATTTAATGAGCCCATGTATTAAGTCTATTTAATAAGCTTTTTTAATAAGCCTATTTAATAAGTCTATTTAATAAGCCTATTTAATAAGTCTATTTAATAAGTCTATTTAATAAGCCTACTTAATAAGTATTTAATGAGCCTATTTAATAAGCCTATTTATTGAGCCTATTTAATAAGCCTATTTATTGAGCCTATTTAATACGCCTATTTCTTGAGCCTATTTAATAAGTCTATTTAATACGCCTATTTAATAAGCCTATTTAATAAGCCTATTTAATAAGCCTATTTAATAAGCCTATTTAATAAGCCTATTTATTGAGCCTATTTAATAAGTCTATTTAATAAGCCTATTTAATAAGCCTATTTAATAAGTATTTAATGAGCCTATTTAATAAGTCTATTTAATAAACCTATTTAATAGGCCTATTTAATAAGTCTAAGTTGCTGAAATAAGCCTATTTAATAAGCCTAAGTTGCTGAAATAAGCCTATTTAGTAAGGCTATTTAATAAGTGTAAGTTGCTGAAATAAACCTATTTAATAAGCCTAAGTTGCTAAAATAAGCCTATTTAATGAGGCTATTTAATGTCTATTTAATAAGCCTATTTAATAAGCCTTTTAAATAAGCCTATTTAATAAGCCTATTTAATACGCCTATTTAATAAACCTATTTAATAAGTATTTAATGTGCCTATTTAATAAGCCTATTTATTGAGCCTATTTAATAAGCCTATTTATTGTGCCTATTTAATAAGCCTATTTATTGAGCCTATTTAATAAGTCTATTTATTGAGCCTATTTCATACGCCTATTTAATTAGTCTATTTAATAAGCCTATTTAATAAGCCTATTTAATATGCCTATTTAATAAGCCTATTTAATAAGCCTATTTATTGAGCCTATTTAATGAGCCTATTTAATAAGTCTATTTAATAAGCCTATTTAATAAGCCTATTTAATAAGCCTATTTAATAAGCCTATTTATTGAGCCTATTTAATATGTCTATTTAATAAGCCTTTTTAATAGCCTATTTAATAAGTATTGAATGAGCCTATTTAATAAGTCTATTTAATAAGCCTATTTAATAGGCCTATTTAATAAACCTATTTAATAAGTATTTAATGAGCCCATGTATTAAGTCTATTTAATAAGCCTTTTTAATAAGCCTATTTAATAAGTCTATTTAATAAGCCTATTTAATAAGTCTATTTAATAAGTCTATTTAATAAGCCTACTTAATAAGTATTTAATGAGCCTATTTAATAAGCCTATTTATTGAGCCTATTTAATAAGCCTATTTATTGAGCCTATTTAATAAGCCTATTTATTGAGCCTATTTAATACGCCTATTTATTGAGCCTATTTAATATGTCTATTTAATAAGCCTTTTTAATAGCCTATTTAATAAGTATTGAATGAGCCTATTTAATAAGTCTATTTAAGAAGCCTATTTAATATGCTATTTAATAAGCCTATTTAATAAGCCTATTTATTGAGCCTATTTAATGAGCCTATTTAATAAGTCTATTTAATAAGCCTATTTAATAAGCCTATTTATTGAGCCTATTTAATATGTCTATTTAATAAGCCTTTTTAATAGCCTATTTAATAAGTATTGAATGAGCCTATTTAATAAGTCTATTTAATAAGCCTATTTAATAGGCCTATTTAATAAACCTATTTAATAAGTATTTAATGAGCCCATGTATTAAGTCTATTTAATAAGCCTTTTTATAAGCCTATTTAATAAGTCTATTTAATAAGCCTATTTAATAAGTCTATTTAATAAGTCTATTTAATAAGCCTACTTAATAAGTATTTAATGAGCCTATTTAATAAGACTATTTATTGAGCCTAATTAATAAGCCTATTTATTGAGCCTATTTAATAAGCCTATTTAATAAGCCTATTTAATATGCCTATTTAATAAACCTATTTAATAAGAATTTAATGAGCCTATGTATTAAGTCTATTTAATAAGCCTTTTTAATAAGCCTATTTAATAAGTCTATTTAATAAGCCTATTTAATAAGTCTATTTAATAAGTCTATTTAATAAGCCTACTTAATAAGTATTTAATGAGCCTATTTAATAAGCCTATTTATTGAGCCTATTTAATAAGCCTATTTATTGAGCCTATTTAATAAGCCTATTTATTGAGCCTATTTAATAAGCCTATTTATTGAGCCTATTCAATAAGTCTATTTAATAAGCCTATTTAATAAGCCTATTTAATAAGCCTATTTAATAAGCCTATTTAATAAGCCTATCTAATAAGCCTATTTATTGAGCCTATTTAATAAGTCTATTTAATAAGCCTATTTAATACACCTATTTAATAAGTATTTAATGAGCCTATTTAATAAGTCTATTTAATAAGTCTATTTAATAGGCCTATTTAATAAGCCTAAGTTGCTGAAATAAGCCTATTTAATAAGGCTATTTAATGAGCATAAGTTGCTGAAATAAGCCTATTTAATAAGCCTAAGTTGGTGAAATAAGCCTATTTAATAATGCTATTTAATAAGTCTAAGTTGCTGAAATAAACCTATTTAATAAGCCTTAGTTGCTAAAATAAGCCTATTTAATGAGGGTATTTAATACGTCTATTTAATAAGCCTATTTAATAAACCTATTTAATAAGCCTATTTAATACACCTAATTAATAAACCTATTTAATAAGTATTTAATAATCCTATTTAATAAGTCTATTTAATAAGCCTTTTTAATAAGCCTATTTAATAAGTCTATTTAATAAGCCTATTTAATGAGTCTATTTAATACGTCTATTTAATAAGCCTATTTAATAAGTATTTAATGAGCCTATTTAATAAGCATATTTATTGAGCCTATTTAATAAGCCTATTTATTGAGCTTATTTAATACGCCTATTTATTGAGCCTATTTAATTAGCCTATTTATTGAGCCTATTTCATACGCCTATTTAATTAGTCTATTTAATAAGCCTATTTAATAAGCCTATTTAATAAGCCTATTTAATAAGCCTATTTAATAAGCCTATTTAATAAGCCTATTTAATACGCCTCTTTAATAAACCTATTTAATAAATATTTAATGAGCCTATGTATTAAGTCTATTTAATAAGCCTTTTTAATAAGCCTATTTAATAAGTCTATTTAATAAGCCTATTTAATAAGTCTATTTAATAAGTCTATTTATTGAGCCTATTTAATAAGCCTATTTATTGAGCCTATTTAATATGCCTATTTATTGAGCCTATTTAATAAGCCTATTTATTGAGCCTATTTAATACGCCTATTTATTGAGCCTATTTAATAAGCCTATTTATTGAGCCTATTTAATAAGTCTATTTAATAATCCAATTTAATAAGCCTTTTTAATAAGCCTATTTAATCAGCCTATTTAATAAACCTATTTAATAAGCCTATTTATTGAGCCTATTTAATAAGTCTATTTAATAAGCCTATTTAATAAGCCTATTTAATACGTATTTAATGAGCCTATTTAATAAGTCCATTTAATAAGCCTATTTAATAGGCCTATTTAATAAGTCTAAGTTGCTGAAATAAGCCTATTTAATAAGCCTAAGTTGCTGAAATAAGCCTATTTAATAATTTAATAAGCATAAGTTGCTGAAATAAGCCTATTTAATAAGCCTAAGTTGCTGAAATAGGCCTATTTAGTAAGGCTATTTAATAAGTCTAAGTTGCTGAAATAAACCTAATTAATAAGCCTAAGTTGCTAAAATAAGCCTATTTAATGAGGCTATTTAATAAGTCTATTTAATAAACCTATTTAATGAGCCTATTTAATAAGCCTATTTAATACGCCTACTTAATAAACCTATTAAATAAGTATTTAATGAGCCTATTTAATAAGCCTATTTATTGAGCCTATTTAATAAGCTTATTTATTGAGCCTATTTAATAAGCCTATTTATTGAGCCTATTTCATACGCCTATTTAATTAGTCTATTTAATAAGCCTATTTAATAAGCCTATTTAATAAGCCTATTTATTGAGCCATTTTAATGAGCCTATTTAATACGTCTATTTAATAAGCCTATTTAATAAGCCTATTTAATAAGCCTATTTAATAAGCCTATTTAATAAACCTATTTATTGAGCCTATTTAATAAGTCTATTTAATAAGCCTATTTAATAGGCCTATTTAATAAGTCTAAGTTGTTGAAATAAGCCTATATAATATGCCTATGTTGCTGAATAAGCCTATTTAATAAGCCTAAGTTGCTAAAATAAGCCTATTTAATACGCCTATTTAATAAACCTATTAAATAAGTATTTAATAAGCCATTTTAATAAGCCTATTTAATACGCCTATTTAATAAGCCTATTTAATACGCATATTTAATAAACCTATTTAATAAGTATTTAATGAGCCTATGTATTAAGTCTATTTAATACGCCTTTTTAATAAGCCTATTTAACAAGTCTATTTAATAAGCCTATTTAATAAGTATATTTAATAAGTCTATTTAATAAGTATTTAATGAGCCTATTTAATAAGCCTATTTATTGAGCCTATTTAATAATCCTATTTATTGAGCCTATTTAATAAGCCTATTTATTGAGCCTATTTAATAAGCCAATTTATTGAGCCTTTTTAATAAGCCTATTTATTGAGCCTATTTAATAAGCCTATTTATTGAGCCTATTTAATAAGCCTATTTAATAAGATTATTTAATAAGCCTATTTAATAAGCCTATTTAATAAGCCTATTTAATAAGCTTATTTAATAAGCCTATCTAATAAGCCTATTTATTGAGCCTATTTAATAAGTCTATTTAATAAGCCTATTTAATACGCCTATTTAATAAGTATTTAATGAGCCTATTTAATAAGTCTATTTAATAAGCCTATTTAATAGGCCTATTTAATAAGTCTAAGTTGCTGAAATAAGCCTATTTAATAAGCCTGAGTTGCTGAAATAAGCCTATTTAATAAGCCTAACTTGCTGAAATAAGCCTATTTAATAAGGCTATTTAATAAGTCTAAGTTGCTGAAATAAACCTATTTAATAAGCCTAAGTTGCTAAAATAAGCCTATTTAATGAGGCTATTTAATAAGTCTATTTAATAAGCCTATTTAATAAGCCTATTAAATAAGTCTATTTAATAAGCCTATTTAATACGCCTATTTAATAAACCTATTTAATAAGTATTTAATGGGCCTATTTAATAAGCCTATTTATTGAGCCTATTTAATAAGCCTATTTATTGAGCCTATTTAATAAGCCTATTTATTGAGCCTATTTAATAAGCCTATTTATTGAGCCTATTTCATACGCCTATTTAATAAACCTATTTAATAAGACTATTTATTGAGCCTATTTCTTACACCTATTTAATTAGTCTATTTAATAAGCCTATTTAATAAGCCTATTTAATATGCCTATTTAATACACCTATTTATTGAGCCTATTTAATGAGCCTATTTAATAAGTCTATTTAATAAGCCTATTTAATAAGCCTATTTATTGATCCTATTTCATACGCCTATTTAATAAGCCTACTTAATAAGCCTATTTCATAAGCCTATTTAATGAGCCTATTTAATAAGCCTATTTAATAAGCCTATTTAATACGCCTATTTAATAAACCTATTTAATAAGTATTTAATGTGCCCATGTATTAAGTCTATTTAATAAGCCTTTTTAATAAGCCTATTTAATAAGTCTATTTAATAAGCCTATTTAATAAGTCTATTTAATAAGCCTATTTAATACACCTATTTAATAAGTATTTAATGAGCCTATTTAATAAGTCTATTTAATAAGTCTATTTAATAGGCCTATTTAATAAGCCTAAGTTGCTGAAATAAGCCTATTTAATAAGGCTATTTAATGAGCATAAGTTGCTGAAATAAGCCTATTTAATAAGCCTAAGTTGCTGAAATAAGCCTATTTAATAATGCTATTTAATAAGTCTAAGTTGCTGAAATAAACCTATTTAATAAGCCTTAGTTGCTAAAATAAGCCTATTTAATGAGGGTATTTAATAAGTCTATTTAATAAGCCTATTTAATAAACCTATTTAATAAGCCTATTTAATAAGCCTATTTAATACACCTAATTAATAAACCTATTTAATAAGTATTTAATGATCCTATTTAATAAGTCTATTTAATAAGCCTTTTTAATAAGCCTATTTAATAAGTCTATTTAATAAGCCTATTTAATGAGTCTATTTAATACGTCTATTTAATAAGCCTATTTAATAAGTATTTAATGAGCCTATTTAATAAGCATATTTATTGAGCCTATTTAATAAGCCTATTTATTGAGCTTATTTAATACGCCTATTTATTGAGCCTATTTAATAAGCCTATTTATTGAGCCTATTTCATACGCCTATTTAATTAGTCTATTTAATAAGCCTATTTAATAAGCCTATTTAATAAGCCTATTTAATAAGCCTATTTAATAAGCCTATTTAATAAGCCTATTTAATACGCCTCTTTAATAAACCTATTTAATAAATATTTAATGAGCCTATGTATTAAGTCTATTTAATAAGCCTTTTTAATAAGCCTATTTAATAAGTCTATTTAATAAGCCTATTTAATAAGTCTATTTAATAAGTCTATTTATTGAGCCTATTTAATAAGCCTATTTATTGAGCCTATTTAATATGCCTATTTATTGAGCCTATTTAATAAGCCTATTTATTGAGCCTATTTAATACGCCTATTTATTGAGCCTATTTAATAAGCCTATTTATTGAGCCTATTTAATAAGTCTATTTAATAAGCCGATTTAATAAGCCTTTTTAATAAGCCTATTTAATCAGCCTATTTAATAAGCCTATTTAATAAGCCTATTTATTGAGCCTATTTAATAAGTCTATTTAATAAGCCTATTTAATAAGCCTATTTAATAAGTATTTAATGAGCCTATTTAATAAGTCCATTTAATAAGCCTATTTAATAGGCCTATTTAATAAGTCTAAGTTGCTGAAATAAGCCTATTTAATAAGCCTAAATTGCTGAAATAAGCCTATTTAATAATTTAATAAGCATAAGTTGCTGAAATAAGCCTATTTAATAAGCCTAAGTTGCTGAAATAAGCCTATTTAGTAAGGCTATTTAATAAGTATACGTTGCTGAAATAAACCTAATTAATAAGCCTAAGTTGCTAAAATAAGCCTATTTAATGAGGCTATTTAATAAGTCTATTTAATAAACCTATTTAATGAGCCTATTTAATAAGCCTATTTAATACGCCTACTTAATAAACCTATTAAATAAGTATTTAATGAGCCTATTTAATAAGCCTATTTATTGAGCCTATTTAATAAGTCTATTTAATAAGCCTATTTAATGAGCCTATTTAATAAGTATTTAATGAGCCTATTTAATAAGTCTATTTAATAAGCCTATTTATTGATCCTATTTCATACGCCTATTTAATAAGCCTATTGAATAAGCCTATTTCATAAGCCTATTTAATAAGCCTATTTAATAAGCCTATTTAATAAGCCTATTTAATACGCCTATTTAATAAACCTATTTAATAAGTATTTAATGAGCCCATGTATTAAGTCTATTTAATAAGCCTTTTTAATAAGCCTATTTAATAAGTCTATTTAATAAGCCTATTTAATAAGTCTATTTAATAAGTCTATTTAATAAGCCTACTTAATAAGTATTTAATGAGCCTATTTAATAAGTCTATTTAATGAGCCTATTTAATAAGCCTATTTATTGAGCCTATTTAATAACTCTATTTAATAAGCCTATTTAATGAGCCTATTTAATAAGTATTTAATGAGCCTATTTAATAAGTCTATTTAATAAGCCTATTTATTGATCCTATTTCATACGCCTATTTAATAAGCCTATTTAATAAGCCTATTTCATAAGCCTATTTAATAAGCCTATTTAATAAGTCTATTTAATAAGTCTATTTAATAAGCCTACTTAATAAGTATTTAATGAGCCTATTTAATAAGTCTATTTAATGAGCCTATTTAATAAGCCTATTTATTGAGCCTATTTAATAAGTCTATTTAATACGCTTATTTAATAAGCCTATTTAATAAGCCTATTCAATAAGCCTATTTAATAAGCCTATTTAATAAGCCTATTTATTGAGCCTATTTAATAAGTCTATTTAATAAGCCTATTTAATGAGCCTATTTAATAAGTATTTAATGAGCCTATTTAATAAGTCTATTTAATAAGCCTATTTATTGATCCTATTTCATACGCCTATTTAATAAGCCTATTTAATAAGCCTATTTCATAAGCCTATTTAATAAGCCTATTTAATAAGCCTATTTAATAAGCCTATTTAATACGCCTATTTAATAAACCTATTTAATAAGTATTTAATGAGCCCATGTATTAAGTCTATTTAATAAGCCTTTTTAATAAGCCTATTTAATAAGTCTATTTAATAAGCCTATTTAATAAGTCTATTTAATAAGTCTATTTAATAAGCCTACTTAATAAGTATTTAATGAGCCTATTTAATAAGCCTATTTATTGAGCCTATTTAATAAGCCTATTTATTGAGCCTATTTAATAAGCCTATTTATTGAGCCTATTTAATACGCCTATTTCTTGAGCCTATTTAATAAGTCTATTTAATACACCTATTTAATGAGCCTATTTAATAAGCCTATTCAATAAGCCTATTTAATAAGCCTATTTAATAAGCCTATTTATTGAGCCTATTTAATAAGTCTATTTAATAAGCCTATTTAATAAGCCTATTTAATAAGTATTTAATGAGCCTATTTAATAAGTCTATTTAATAAGCCTATTTAATAGGCCTATTTAATAAGTCTAAGTTGCTGAAATAAGCCTATTTAATAAGCCTAAGTTGCTGAAATAAGCCTATTTAATGAGGCTATTTAATAAGCATAAGTTGCTGAAATAAGCCTATTTAATAAGCCTAAGTTGCTGAAATAAGCCTATTTAGTAAGGCTATTTAATAAGTCTAAGTTGCTGAAATAAACCTATTTAATAAGCCTAAGTTGCTAAAATAAGCCTATTTAATGAGGCTATTTAATGTCTATTTAATAAGCCTATTTAATAAGCCTATTAAATAAGCCTATTTAATAAGCCTATTTAATACGCCTATTTAATAATCCTATTTAATAATTATTTTATGGGCCTATTTAATAAGCCTATTTAATAAGCCTATTTAATAAGCCTATTTATTGAGCCTATTTCATACGCCTATTTCATACGCCTATTTAATTAGTCTATTTAATAAGCCTATTTAATAAGCCTATTTAATATGCCTATTTAATAAGCCTATTTAATAAACCTATTTATTGAGCCTATTTAATGAGCCTATTTAATAAGTCTATTTAATAAGCTTATTTAATAAGCCTATTTAATAAGCCTATTTAATAAGCCTATTTATTGAGCCTATTTAATATGTCTATTTAATAAGCCTATTTAATAGCCTATTTAATAAGTATTGAATGAGCCTATTTAATAAGTCTATTTAATAAGCCTATTTAATAGGTCTATTTAATAAACCTATTTAATACGTATTTAATGAGCCCATGTATTAAGTCTATTTAATAAGCCTTTTTAATAAGCCTATTTAATAAGTCTATTTAATAAGTCTATTTAATCAGCCTATTTAATAGGCCTATTTAATAAGTCTAAGTTGCTGAAATAATCCTATTTAATAAGCCTAAGTTGCTGAAATAAGCCTATTTAATAAGGCTATTTAATAAGCATAAGTTGCTGAAATAAGCCTATTTAATAAGCCTAAGTTGCTGAAATAAGACTATTTAGTAAGGCTATTTAATAAGTCTAAGTTGCTGAAATAAACCTATTTAATAAGCTTAAGTTGCTAAAATAAGCCTATTTAATGAGGCTATTTAATGTCTATTTAATAAGCCTATTTAATAAGC
This sequence comes from Petromyzon marinus, assembly GCF_048934315.1. Taxonomy (NCBI): domain Eukaryota; kingdom Metazoa; phylum Chordata; class Hyperoartia; order Petromyzontiformes; family Petromyzontidae; genus Petromyzon; species Petromyzon marinus. The sequence continues at coordinate 44,043 of NW_027422995.1, read as the reverse complement.
CTATTAAATAAGCCTATTTAATAAGCCTATTTAATACGCCTATTTAATAAACCTATTTAATAAGTATTTAATGGGCCTATTTAATAAGCCTATTTATTGAGCCTATTTAATAAGCCTATTTATTGAGCCTATTTAATAAGCCTATTTATTGAGCCTATTTAATAAGTCTATTTATTGAGCCTATTTCATACGCCTATTTAATTAGTCTATTTAATAAGCCTATTTAATAACCCTATTTAATATGCCTATTTAATAAGCCTATTTATTGAGCCTATTTAATGAGCCTATTTAATAAGTCTATTTAATAAGCCTATTTAATAAGCCTATTTAATAAGCCTATTTAATAAGCCTATTTATTGAGCCTATTTAATATGTCTATTTAATAAGCCTATTTAATAGCCTATTTAATAAGTATTGAATGAGCCTATTTAATAAGTCTATTTAATAAGCCTATTTAATAGGCCTATTTAATAAACCTATTTAATAAGTATTTAATGAGCCCATGTATTAAGTCTATTTAATAAGCTTTTTTAATAAGCCTATTTAATAAGTCTATTTAATAAGCCTATTTAATAAGTCTATTTAATAAGTCTATTTAATAAGCCTACTTAATAAGTATTTAATGAGCCTATTTAATAAGCCTATTTATTGAGCCTATTTAATAAGCCTATTTATTGAGCCTATTTAATACGCCTATTTCTTGAGCCTATTTAATAAGTCTATTTAATACGCCTATTTAATAAGCCTATTTAATAAGCCTATTTAATAAGCCTATTTAATAAGCCTATTTAATAAGCCTATTTATTGAGCCTATTTAATAAGTCTATTTAATAAGCCTATTTAATAAGCCTATTTAATAAGTATTTAATGAGCCTATTTAATAAGTCTATTTAATAAACCTATTTAATAGGCCTATTTAATAAGTCTAAGTTGCTGAAATAAGCCTATTTAATAAGCCTAAGTTGCTGAAATAAGCCTATTTAATAAGGCTATTTAATAAGCATAAGTTGCTGAAATAAGCCTATTTAATAAGCCTAAGTTGCTGAAATAAGCCTATTTAGTAAGGCTATTTAATAAGTCTAAGTTGCTGAAATAAACCTATTTAATAAGCCTAAGTTGCTAAAATAAGCCTATTTAATGAGGCTATTTAATGTCTATTTAATAAGCCTATTTAATAAGCCTTTTAAATAAGCCTATTTAATAAGCCTATTTAATACGCCTATTTAATAAACCTATTTAATAAGTATTTAATGTGCCTATTTAATAAGCCTATTTATTGAGCCTATTTAATAAGCCTATTTATTGTGCCTATTTAATAAGCCTATTTATTGAGCCTATTTAATAAGTCTATTTATTGAGCCTATTTCATACGCCTATTTAATTAGTCTATTTAATAAGCCTATTTAATAAGCCTATTTAATATGCCTATTTAATAAGCCTATTTAATAAGCCTATTTATTGAGCCTATTTAATGAGCCTATTTAATAAGTCTATTTAATAAGCCTATTTAATAAGCCTATTTAATAAGCCTATTTAATAAGCCTATTTATTGAGCCTATTTAATATGTCTATTTAATAAGCCTTTTTAATAGCCTATTTAATAAGTATTGAATGAGCCTATTTAATAAGTCTATTTAATAAGCCTATTTAATAGGCCTATTTAATAAACCTATTTAATAAGTATTTAATGAGCCCATGTATTAAGTCTATTTAATAAGCCTTTTAATAAGCCTATTTAATAAGTCTATTTAATAAGCCTATTTAATAAGTCTATTTAATAAGTCTATTTAATAAGCCTACTTAATAAGTATTTAATGAGCCTATTTAATAAGCCTATTTATTGAGCCTATTTAATAAGCCTATTTATTGAGCCTATTTAATAAGCCTATTTATTGAGCCTATTTAATACGCCTATTTATTGAGCCTATTTAATATGTCTATTTAATAAGCCTTTTTAATAGCCTATTTAATAAGTATTGAATGAGCCTATTTAATAAGTCTATTTAAGAAGCCTATTTAATATGCCTATTTAATAAGCCTATTTAATAAGCCTATTTATTGAGCCTATTTAATGAGCCTATTTAATAAGTCTATTTAATAAGCCTATTTAATAAGCCTATTTATTGAGCCTATTTAATATGTCTATTTAATAAGCCTTTTTAATAGCCTATTTAATAAGTATTGAATGAGCCTATTTAATAAGTCTATTTAATAAGCCTATTTAATAGGCCTATTTAATAAACCTATTTAATACGTATTTAATGAGCCCATGTATTAAGTCTATTTAATAAGCCTTTTTATAAGCCTATTTAATAAGTCTATTTAATAAGCCTATTTAATAAGTCTATTTAATAAGTCTTTTAATAAGCCTACTTAATAAGTATTTAATGAGCCTATTTAATAAGACTATTTATTGAGCCTAATTAATAAGCCTATTTATTGAGCCTATTTAATAAGCCTATTTAATAAGCCTATTTAATATGCCTATTTAATAAACCTATTTAATAAGAATTTAATGAGCCTATGTATTAAGTCTATTTAATAAGCCTTTTTAATAAGCCTATTTAATAAGTCTATTTAATAAGCCTATTTAATAAGTCTATTTAATAAGTCTATTTAATAAGCCTACTTAATAAGTATTTAATGAGCCTATTTAATAAGCCTATTTATTGAGCCTATTTAATAAGCCTATTTATTGAGCCTATTTAATAAGCCTATTTATTGAGCCTATTTAATAAGCCTATTTATTGAGCCTATTCAATAAGTCTATTTAATAAGCCTATTTAATAAGCCTATTTAATAAGCCTATTTAATAAGCCTATTTAATAAGCCTATCTAATAAGCCTATTTATTGAGCCTATTTAATAAGTCTATTTAATAAGCCTATTTAATACACCTATTTAATAAGTATTTAATGAGCCTATTTAATAAGTCTATTTAATAAGTCTATTTAATAGGCCTATTTAATAAGCCTAAGTTGCTGAAATAAGCCTATTTAATAAGGCTATTTAATGAGCATAAGTTGCTGAAATAAGCCTATTTAATAAGCCTAAGTTGGTGAAATAAGCCTATTTAATAATGCTATTTAATAAGTCTAAGTTGCTGAAATAAACCTATTTAATAAGCCTTAGTTGCTAAAATAAGCCTATTTAATGAGGGTATTTAATAAGTCTATTTAATAAGCCTATTTAATAAACCTATTTAATAAGCCTATTTAATACACCTAATTAATAAACCTATTTAATAAGTATTTAATAATCCTATTTAATAAGTCTATTTAATAAGCCTTTTTAATAAGCCTATTTAATAAGTCTATTTAATAAGCCTATTTAATGAGTCTATTTAATACGTCTATTTAATAAGCCTATTTAATAAGTATTTAATGAGCCTATTTAATAAGCATATTTATTGAGCCTATTTAATAAGCCTATTTATTGAGCTTATTTAATACGCCTATTTATTGAGCCTATTTAATAAGCCTATTTATTGAGCCTATTTCATACGCCTATTTAATTAGTCTATTTAATAAGCCTATTTAATAAGCCTATTTAATAAGCCTATTTAATAAGCCTATTTAATAAGCCTATTTAATAAGCCTATTTAATACGCCTCTTTAATAAACCTATTTAATAAATATTTAATGAGCCTATGTATTAAGTCTATTTAATAAGCCTTTTTAATAAGCCTATTTAATAAGTCTATTTAATAAGCCTATTTAATAAGTCTATTTAATAAGTCTATTTATTGAGCCTATTTAATAAGCCTATTTATTGAGCCTATTTAATATGCCTATTTATTGAGCCTATTTAATAAGCCTATTTATTGAGCCTATTTAATACGCCTATTTATTGAGCCTATTTAATAAGCCTATTTATTGAGCCTATTTAATAAGTCTATTTAATAATCCAATTTAATAAGCCTTTTTAATAAGCCTATTTAATCAGCCTATTTAATAAACCTATTTAATAAGCCTATTTATTGAGCCTATTTAATAAGTCTATTTAATAAGCCTATTTAATAAGCCTATTTAATACGTATTTAATGAGCCTATTTAATAAGTCAATTTAATAAGCCTATTTAATAGGCCTATTTAATAAGTCTAAGTTGCTGAAATAAGCCTATTTAATAAGCCTAAGTTGCTGAAATAAGCCTATTTAATAATTTAATAAGCATAAGTTGCTGAAATAAGCCTATTTAATAAGCCTAAGTTGCTGAAATAGGCCTATTTAGTAAGGCTATTTAATAAGTCTAAGTTGCTGAAATAAACCTAATTAATAAGCCTAAGTTGCTAAAATAAGCCTATTTAATGAGGCTATTTAATAAGTCTATTTAATAAACCTATTTAATGAGCCTATTTAATAAGCCTATTTAATACGCCTACTTAATAAACCTATTAAATAAGTATTTAATGAGCCTATTTAATAAGCCTATTTATTGAGCCTATTTAATAAGCTTATTTATTGAGCCTATTTAATAAGCCTATTTATTGAGCCTATTTCATACGCCTATTTAATTAGTCTATTTAATAAGCCTATTTAATAAGCCTATTTAATAAGCCTATTTATTGAGCCATTTTAATGAGCCTATTTAATACGTCTATTTAATAAGCCTATTTAATTAGTCTATTTAATAAGCCTATTTAATAAGCCTATTTAATAAGCCTATTTATTGAGCCATTTTAATGAGCCTATTTAATACGTCTATTTAATAAGCCTATTTAATAAGACTATTTAATAAGCCTATTTAATAAACCTATTTATTGAGCCTATTTAATAAGTCTATTTAATAAGCCTATTTAATAGGCCTATTTAATAAGTCTAAGTTGCTGAAATAAGCCTATATAATATGCCTATGTTGCTGAATAAGCCTATTTCATAAGCTTAATTTGCTGAAATAAGCCTTTTTAATATGTCTAAGTTGCTGAAATAAGCCTATTTAATAAGCCTAAGTTGCTAAAATAAGCCTATTTAATATGCCTATTTAATAAACCTATTAAATAAGTATTTAATAAGCCTATTTAATAAGCCTATTTAATAAACCTATTTAATAAGCCTATTTAATACGCATATTTAATAAACCTATTTAATAAGTATTTAATGAGCCTATGTATTAAGTCTATTTAATACGCCTTTTTAATAAGCCTATTTAACAAGTCTATTTAATAAGCCTATTTAATAAGTATATTTAATAAGTCTATTTAATAAGTATTTAATGAGCCTATTTAATAAGCCTATTTATTGAGCCTATTTAATAATCCTATTTATTGAGCCTATTTAATAAGCCTATTTATTGAGCCTATTTAATAAGCCTATTTATTGAGCCTATTTAATAAGCCTATTTATTGAGCCTATTTAATAAGCCTATTTATTGAGCCTATTTAATAAGCCTATTTAATAAGATTATTTAATAAGCCTATTTAATAAGCCTATTTAATAAGCCTATTTAATAAGCTTATTTAATAAGCCTATCTAATAAGCCTATTTATTGAGCCTATTTAATAAGTCTATTTAATAAGCCTATTTAATACGCCTATTTAATAAGTATTTAATGAGCCTATTTAATAAGTCTATTTAATAAGCCTATTTAATAGGCCTATTTAATAAGTCTAAGTTGCTGAAATAAGCCTATTTAATAAGCCTGAGTTGCTGAAATAAGCCTATTTAATAAGCCTAAGTTGCTGAAATAAGCCTATTTAATAAGGCTATTTAATAAGTCTAAGTTGCTGAAATAAACCTATTTAATAAGCCTAAGTTGCTAAAATAAGCCTATTTAATGAGGCTATTTAATAAGTCTATTTAATAAGCCTATTTAATAAGCCTATTAAATAAGCCTATTTAATAAGCCTATTTAATACGCCTATTTAATAAACCTATTTAATAAGTATTTAATGGGCCTATTTAATAAGCCTATTTATTGAGCCTATTTAATAAGCCTATTTATTGAGCCTATTTAATAAGCCTATTTATTGAGCCTATTTCATACGCCTATTTAATAAACCTATTTAATAAGACTATTTATTGAGCCTATTTCTTACACCTATTTAATTAGTCTATTTAATAAGCCTATTTAATAAGCCTATTTAATATGCCTATTTAATACACCTATTTATTGAGCCTATTTAATGAGCCTATTTAATAAGTCTATTTAATAAGCCTATTTAATAAGCCTATTTATTGATCCTATTTCATACGCCTATTTAATAAGCCTACTTAATAAGCCTATTTCATAAGCCTATTTAATGAGCCTATTTAATAAGCCTATTTAATAAGCCTATTTAATACGCCTATTTAATAAACCTATTTAATAAGTATTTAATGTGCCCATGTATTAAGTCTATTTAATAAGCCTTTTTAATAAGCCTATTTAATAAGTCTATTTAATAAGCCTATTTAATAAGTCTATTTAATAAGTCTATTTAATAAGCCTACTTAATAAGTATTTAATGAGCGTATTTAATAAGCCTATTTATTGAGCCTATTTAATAAGCCTATTTATTGAGCCTATTTAATACGCCTATTTCTTGAGCCTATTTAATAAGTCTATTTAATACGCCTATTTAATAAGCCTATTTAATAAGCCTATTTAATAAGCCTATTTAATAAGCCTATTTAATAAGCCTATTTATTGAGCCTATTTAATAAGTCTATTTAATAAGCCTATTTAATAAGCCTATTTAATAAGTATTTAATGAGCCTATTTAATAAGTCTATTTAATAAGCCTATTTAATAGGCCTATTTAATAAGTCTAAGTTGCTGAAATAAGCCTATTTAATAAGCCTAAGTTGCTGAAATAAACCTATTTAATAAGGCTATTTAATAAGCATAAGTTGCTGAAATAAGCCTATTTAATAAGCCTAAGTTGCTGAAATAAGCCTATTTAGTAAGGCTATTTAATAAGTCTAAGTTGCTGAAATAAACCTATTTAATAAGCCTAAGTTGCTAAACTAAGCCTATTTAATGAGGCTATTTAATAAGTCTATTTAATAAGCCTATTTAATAAGCCTATTAAATAAGCCTATTTAATAAGCCTATTTAATACGCCTATTTAATAAACCTATTTAATAAGTATTTAATGGGCCTATTTAATAAGCCTATTTATTGAGCCTATTTAATAAGCCTATTTATTGAGCCTATTTAATAAGCCTATTTATTGAGCCTATTTAATAAGCCTATTTAATAAGATTATTTAATAAGCCTATTTAATAAGCCTATTTAATAAGCCTATTTAATAAGCTTATTTAATAAGCCTATCTAATAAGCCTATTTATTGAGCCTATTTAATAAGTCTATTTAATAAGCCTATTTAATACGCCTATTTAATAAGTATTTAATGAGCCTATTTAATAAGTCTATTTAATAAGCCTATTTAATAGGCCTATTTAATAAGTCTAAGTTGCTGAAATAAGCCTATTTAATAAGCCTGAGTTGCTGAAATAAGCCTATTTAATAAGCCTAAGTTGCTGAAATAAGCCTATTTAATAAGGCTATTTAATAAGTCTAAGTTGCTGAAATAAACCTATTTAATAAGCCTAAGTTGCTAAAATAAGCCTATTTAATGAGGCTATTTAATAAGTCTATTTAATAAGCCTATTTAATAAGCCTATTAAATAAGCCTATTTAATAAGCCTATTTAATACGCCTATTTAATAAACCTATTTAATAAGTATTTAATGGGCCTATTTAATAAGCCTATTTATTGAGCCTATTTAATAAGCCTATTTATTGAGCCTATTTAATAAGCCTATTTATTGAGCCTATTTCATACGCCTATTTAATAAACCTATTTAATAAGACTATTTATTGAGCCTATTTCTTACACCTATTTAATTAGTCTATTTAATAAGCCTATTTAATAAGCCTATTTAATACGCCTATTTAATACACCTATTTATTGAGCCTATTTAATGAGCCTATTTAATAAGTCTATTTAATAAGCCTATTTAATAAGCCTATTTATTGATCCTATTTCATACGCCTATTTAATAAGCCTACTTAATAAGCCTATTTCATAAGCCTATTTAATGAGCCTATTTAATAAGCCTATTTTATAAGCCTATTTAATACGCCTATTTAATAAACCTATTTAATAAGTATTTAATGTGCCCATGTATTAAGTCTATTTAATAAGCCTTTTTAATAAGCCTATTTAATAAGTCTATTTAATAAGCCTATTTAATAAGTCTATTTAATAAGTCTATTTAATAAGCCTACTTAATAAGTATTTAATGAGCGTATTTAATAAGCCTATTTATTGAGCCTATTTAATGAGCCTATTTATTGAGCCTATTTAATAAGCCTATTTATTGAGCCTATTTAATACGCCTATTTCTTGAGCCTATTTAATAAGTCTATTTAATACGCCTATTTAATAAGCCTATTTAATAAGCCTATTTAATAAGCCTATTTAATAAGCCTATTTAATAAGCCTATTTATTGAGCCTATTTAATAAGTCTATTTAATAAGCCTATTTAATAAGCCTATTTAATAAGTATTTAATGAGCCTATTTAATAAGTCTATTTAATAAGCCTATTTAATAGGCCTATTTAATAAGTCTAAGTTGCTGAAATAAGCCTATTTAATAAGCCTAAGTTGCTGAAATAAGCCTATTTAATAAGGCTATTTAATAAGCATAAGTTGCTGAAATAAGCCTTTTTAATAAGCCTAAGTTGCTGAAATAAGCCTATTTAGTAAGGCTATTTAATAAGTCTAAGTTGCTGAAATAAACCTATTTAATAAGCCTAAGTTGCTAAACTAAGCCTATTTAATGAGGCTATTTAATAAGTCTATTTAATAAGCCTATTTAATAAGCCTATTAAATAAGCCTATTTAATAAGCCTATTTAATACGCCTATTTAATAAACCTATTTAATAAGTATTTAATGGGCCTATTTAATAAGCCTATTTATTGAGCCTATTTAATAAGCCTATTTATTGAGCCTATTTAATAAGCCTATTTATTGAGCCTATTTAATAAGCCTATTTATTGAGCCTATTTCATACGCCTATTTAATTAGTCTATTTAATAAGTCTATTTAATAAGCCTATTTAATAGGCCTATTTAATAAGTCTAAGTTGCTGAAATAAGCCTATTTAATAAGCCTAAGTTGCTGAAATAAGCCTATTTAATAAGGCTATTTAATAAGCATAAGTTGCTGAAATAAGCCTATTTAATAAGCCTAAGTTGCTGAAATAAGCCTATTTAGTAAGGCTATTTAATAAGTCTAAGTTGCTGAAATAAACCTATTTAATAAGCCTAAGTTGCTAAAATAAGCCTATTTAATGAGGCTATTTAATAAGTCTATTTAATAAGCCTATTTAATAAGCCTATTAAATAAGCCTATTTAATAAGCCTATTTAATACGCCTATTTAATAAACCTATTTAATAAGTATTTAATGGGCCTATTTAATAAGCCTATTTATTGAGCCTATTTAATAAGCCTATTTATTGAGCCTATTTAATAAGCCTATTTATTGAGCCTATTTAATAAGCCTATTTATTGAGCCTATTTCATACGCCTATTTAATTAGTCTATTTAATAAGCCTATTTAATAAGCCTATTTAATATGCCTATTTAATAAGCCTATTTAATAAGCCTATTTATTGAGCCTATTTAATGAGCCTATTTAATAAGTCTATTTAATAAGACTATTTAATAAGCCTATTTAATAAGCCTATTTAATAAGCCTATTTATTGAGCCTATTTAATAAGTCTATTTAAAAAGCCTATTTTAATAGCCTATTTAATAAGTATTGAATGAGCCTATTTAATAAGTCTATTTAATAAGCCTATTTAATAGGCCTATTTAATAAACCTATTTAATAAGTATTTAATGAGCCCATGTATTAAGTCTATTTAATAAGCCTTTTTAATAAGCCTATTTAATAAGTCTATTTAATAAGCCTATTTAATAAGTCTATTTAATAAGCCTATTTATTGAGCCTATTTAATAAGCCTATTTATTGAGCCTATTTAATAAGCATATTTATTGAGCCTATTTAATAAGCCTATTTATTCAGCCTATTTCATACGCCTATTTAATTAGTCTATTTAATAAGCCTATTTAATAAGCCTATTTAATAAGCCTATTTAATAAGCCTATTTAATAAGCCTTTTTAATAAGCCTATTTAATAAGCCTATTTAATAAGCCTATTTAATAAGCCTATTTAATAAGTATTTAATGAGCCTATTTAATAAGTCTATTTACTAAGCCTATTTAATAGGCCTATTTAATAAGTCTAAGTTGCTGAAATAAGCCTATTTAATAAGCCTAAGTTGCTGAAATAAGCCTATTTAATAATTTAATAAGCATAAGTTGCTGAAATAAGCCTATTTAATAAGCCTAAGTTGCTGAAATAAGCCTATTTAGTAAGGCTATTTAATAAGTCTAAGTTGCTGAAATAAACCTATTTAATAAGCCTAAGTTGTTAAAATAAGCCTATTTAATGAGGCTATTTAATAAGTCTATTTAATAAACCTATTTAATGAGCCTATTTAATAAGCCTATTTAATACGGCTATTTAATAAACCTATTAAATAAGTATTTAATGAGCCTATTTAATAAGCCTATTTATTGAGCCTATTTAATAAGCTTATTTATTGAGACTATTTAATAAGCCTATTTATTGAGCCTATTTCATACGCCTATTTAATTAGTATATTTAATAAGACTATTTAATAAGCCTATTTAATAAGCCTATTTATTGAGCCCATTTAATGAGCCTATTTAATACGTCTATTTAATAAGCCTATTTAATAAGCCTATTTAATAAGCCTATTTAATAAGCCTATTTAATAAGCCTGATTGCATTCACTGTGTCTGTGTGACTGCCAAGTTGTCCTTATTTTCGTTGCCTTCTGATACGCCCAGCAGACACTCGCCGCACACACTCACCGTGCCGCGCACAGACAAAGATCCCTTAGTGTAGCCTTAACAGACTGTAGGGGCAAGTGCTGTTAGCGAGCTCCTATAAGGCCGGCACGGTACACGAAGGGGGTGGGTGGCCAACACCACGCCCGGCCGCCTTTGTCTCCCTAGTGGCGATGTTTACACACCGCACCAGGTACTCATTTGAGGCGGAGTCGACCTAGGGGAGGCCCTGGACCGGTTTAGATAATCGTCACCGGCGTTGGACGTGAGTGGGAATCGAACTTGGCTCGCCAGGATCGTGGTGCAGCGTAGCGCTAACCGCTACCCTTCAGCCCTCCACACACGTCGGTCACACACAGAACCGCAGAGGAGGGCAAGAAGGATCCCAAGCGTGCGACACTCAGAACCACAAGTGGCAGAGACTCGGCCGAGAGAGTGGAGAGAGAGAGAGAGTGGAGAGAGAGTGGAGAGAGAGAGTGTGGAGAGAGAGAGTGGAGAGAGTGGAGAGAGAGTGGAGAGAGAGAGTGGAGAGAGAGAGTGGAGAGAGAGAGTAGAGAGTGGAGAGAGAGTGGAGAGAGAGAGAGTGGAGAGACTTTTTAGGACTTTATTTCCACTGAAACACAAACAACAGAAACATTACTGGAAAAAAACACCTTAACTGAAAATCAATAAAACATCAAACTCTTAACAGCTCTATGTGTACTCTTTGGTTCTATTCGGTAAAGTCACCACGTAAGTAAAAAATAAAACAACAAAAATCACGACGTTTCGGCCACAACGCAAGTAGCCTTCTTCAGGTGAAGGAACAGAACTGAAATACAAATGGCACCGGCATAGAGGCCGTGGAAACGAGGCGGTGCACGGACATCTCCGTGTGCAGCAAAGTTGTTCAAGGGTTTTTCTATTTGATAAACAATCAAATGTTCTGACATCAGAATGCGACGTGAACAAAATATTTTTTTCTCCCGTGCATTTTCATAAACGAAATGGCGTCGACATGTCAAAAAACGAGAATGAGTTTTTTTCTTCAAGGATTCTGTTGTCGGTTTTCATTGAAGTGTAATGACAGGGTGACACCTGAAGACATCACAGGGTGATACCTGCTGACAGGGTGACACCTGCTGACATGACAGGGTGACACCTGCTGACATCACAGGGTGACACCTGCTGACATGACAGGGTGACACCTGCTGACATGACAGGGTGACACCTGCTGACATCACAGGGTGACACCTGCTGACATGACAGGGTGACACCTGCTGACATGACAGGGTGATACCTGCTGACATCACAAGGTGACACCTGCTGACATCACAGGGTGACACCTGCTGACATGACAGGGTGACACCTGCTGACATGACAGGGTGACACCTGCTGACATCACAGGGTGACACCTGCTGACATCACAGGGTGACACCTGCTGACTTGACAGGGTGACACCTGCTGGTCTGGCAAGGGCTTAACGTGGAGAGTCATTTGGTGAGACGGCTGGGAGGCGGTGTCGCGGCGGGGGCTGGGCGCATTCTCAGAGGATTCGCATCACTGAGGATGTTGTGGGCGAGCTGACACGCCACCTCCCGCGCTCCCTCCTCGCTGGAGCTCAGAAATGTGGGGAAGATGCCGGCGCCTTCTCCCATCCCGGGAACCGACACCTTATAGAGGAGGCCCGCGGGCATCCCGGGCCCCGAGTGAGCGTGCAGCTCGAAGGTCGGGTAGCTGACGCCGGCGGTCTGGCACAGCACCCGCAGCCGCGCCTGCCACGACAGCATGGCCGCCTCCGGCAGCGCCTCGAGAGCAACGGGCATGGGCCGCGGGTGGAGAGGTACCCACCACAGCCGCGTGCTTGCCCCCCAGCCCTCAAACAGGCTGTGTGCGGCTTTGCCGGTGGCCGTGCACTCCGGCTGCAGCAGGTCTGGCACGGCCGGCTCCGTCTCCTCCTCGTCTTCCGTTGCCGCCGCGGCCGCGGCCACCCGTTCCGGGATGGCCCAGCCTACCTTGATGGTCCGGCCCCATGGCCGGAAAGCGATTCGAAGGAGCTTCTTCCGGGCCATGGCGGCCGCGCGATGGCTCCCGTACTCGATGAACGCGTAGCCTCGGTTGAGGGTTTTGTCCCAGTAACAGACGCTCATCTTGACGTCCACCACGCCCTCCGTGGCACCACTCATCGCCATCATCACCTCCGCTCGCTTCTTGTCCTTTGGCAGCCCCCCAATAAAGAGGTGGCGATTGTCCACGCTGAAGTGGACTCCAATGCGGCATCCGGGACGGATCTCGAATTTATCGAGTTTCTTGACGGCATCCGTGGCTTGGGCGAGCGTCGCGTAGGTAGCGAACGCGTAGCCGCGGGTCTCTCCGCGGTGCGCCATCATGAGGCGGAGCTGGTAGAGCTTCCCCACCGTCTCCAGCACGGGCACCAGCTCATCCTCGTAGAGGTCGCGCGGGATCCTCCCCAGAAACACCTCGCAGCCACGGGCGGGAGGGGGCCCCTGCCAGTCGGGTGGCGGTCCGAACTTCCTCTGTCCGTTCTCCCGGACGACGCTGTACCCCGTGCGCAACATGAGGTCCGGCAGGACCTTCTTCATGCAGGCCATGCCGAGCACCGATGGTTTGGCTGCTACGGTGGTGCTGGGGCGGCGCCTTGGGGCCCGGTGGAGCCCTTGACGCTCCGCGCGGTCGCCTCGTGCCGACATAGTCACGGGGGGAATCAACTCCTGAAGAGCCAAATCCCCGGCAGGAACTCGCTCGGGCCCGAACCTACAGGGGATATGAAGAGATGGAGAGAGTGAAGACAGAGATGGATGGAGAGAGAGAGAGACGCGTTTAAGCAGAGCTACCTATATAAACTCATAATAAAGGTTTTTGGGTTAGATCGCGTTATTTATATATGTGTCGTAACCCTCCACCACCCGACACGGCCAATCAGCAAAAAAAAGTGTCACGTTGACAAAAGACAAATAATTCACGTTAAAACCATCTTTTTGGTTTAGATATGTGGATGACACTTTGGTTGTCTGGCCACATGGTAAAGATACGCTTAATGATTTTCTAAATCATCTCAATGCACAAAACCCGGCCATCCAGTTCACCATGGAAATGGAGGTGAATAACACACTCCCATTCCTAGATATTTTGCTTGGACATGGCCTAAAGGGTAAAATAACACACAGCGTTTACAGAAAGCAAATGCACACTGATGCCTATCTGAATGCAGATTCACATCATCATCCAGCTCAGAAATCCTCTCTTATCAAGACGCTGATACATCGGGCTAAAACAGTGTCAGATGGAGAGAGTCTAGTGAGAGAGATCAAACACGTTAAAGACGCACTAGGACAGAATGGCTACAATAATGCTCAAATCAACAGAGCACTGAATGCCAAATCACGATCGCAAAGCAATACTGCTGAAAGCAATCACATTGTTAAAACAATAAAAATTCCATATATCTCAGGAGTAACTGACAAATTAGCCCGTGTTTTGCAAAAGCAAAACATTACAGTAAGATTTGGTACAGTACACAAAATTCAAAAACTAGTATCTTGCACTAAAAACGCATTACCTAAATTATCAACAGAAGGTGTATATCGGATTAATTGTTTATGTGGCAGATGCTATATTGGACAGACGGGACGTAACATCAGCGTAAGACTAAAAGAACATCAGAGAAATATAAAATTATCTCAAACACAACTGTCGGCAGTGGCAGAACATGCTTGTCAACAAGGACACTCAATTGATTTTGATAACGTTGAAGTGTTGTGTAAAACTAATTATTGCTGGCAAAGACTAATTAGAGAATCCATTGAAATTGAGAGGAATAAAAATAACTTTAATCGCTATGACAGCTACAGGCTTAGTGCGGGCTGGAAGCGTATTATTAAATAATACATTACAATTCCTTATAGGGGAAACACATACTAATTAACGGATTACTAACACACATTACAACTAATTGCTAATCTACAACTCATTACTAATCATAACCATTGACTGATTACTATTCAATTATATAATTACAATACCCCCCCTCAGCCTCAAATCACTGCACCTGATATGAGTTAAATGATGACGTCACCCTGCTGCTGCTCTATTTAAGACCGGGAGCAAGTGGAGAGGGCTTTACCATTCTGGCGAATTGCCCGATGATGCTGGATGTAATTACCAGCGAAACGTCACACTACTCAAACTGTAAATGTTGTGGATTCACTCTTCAACACACCGGTGGGCTAAAGTAGTGAACTATTTGTCTTTTGTCAACGTGACACTTTTTTTGCTGATTGGCCGTGTCGGGTGGTGGAGGGTTACGACACATTTATAAATAACGCGATCTTACCCAAAAACCTTTATTATGAATAATATTGGTCGCGAAAGCCTGCTACGTGTTAAACTATATAAACTCGAAAAATCACAATGAACTTAAAGAGAAACCCAAGAAACTGTGTCCTGACTTTTGTACCGCCCTGTATAATAATCATTACCCCTCACCCCTGGTACACCCCCCACCCTCCGCAGTACCCCTCCTCACTCATCCACTCACTCACCGAGTCGCTCACACATTCACCCACCCATTTACTCACCCACTCACTCAGCCACTCCCCAATCACTCACCTGCTGGCTCACCCACTCACTCACCCACTCACTTGCTCACTTACTCGCCCACTCACTCAGCCACTCACCCACCCACACACTCACCCAACCACTCATACACTCACTCGTCCAGTCGCTCACATACTCATCTACACACACACCCACTCACTCACCCAGTCGCACACACACTCACTCACCCAGTTGCTCACCCAGTTGCTCACTCACTCACACAGTCACCCACCCACTCATCCACCCACACACTCACCTAGTCGCTCACCCAGTCGCTCACACACTCACCTCACACACTCACTCACCCACTCACCCACACACTCACCCAGTCGCTCACACACTCACCACCCACTCACCCACCCACTCACCCAGTCGCCCACACACTCACCTCACACACTCACCCAGTTGCTCACCCAGTTGCTCACTCACTCACACAGTCACCCACCCACTCATCCACCCACCCACTCACCCAGTCGCCCACACACTCACCTCACACACTCACTCACTCACCCACTCACTCACTCACCCACCCAGTCGCTCACACACTCACCACCCACTCACCCACCCACTCACCCAGTCGCCCACACACTCAGCTCACACACTCGCCACCCACTCACCCACCCACTCACCCAGTCGCCCACACACTCAGCTCACACACTCACTCACCCACTCACTCACCCACCCACACACTCACCCAGTCGCTCACACACTCACCACCCACTCACCCACCCACTCACCCAGATGCCCACACGCTCACCCACTCACTCACCCACTCTCTCAGCCACTCACCCACTCACTCACCCGCTCACTCACCCAGCCACTCACCCACTCACTCACCTGCTCGCTCACCCAGCCACTCACCCACTCACTCACCTGCTCGCTCACCCAGCCACTCACCCAGCCACTCACAACAATTGCCACTAATTGGCGGTGACGTCACCACGACGCTTGTGCCAGGGTCACGTGGTTAGTGGTAATCAATTGAAGGTGGAGGGGTTAATTAATTGAAGGTGGAGAGGGGCTTAATTAATTAATTACTGCTAACCACGTGAGCCTGGCACATGCGTCGTGGTGACGTCACCGCCAATTAGTGGCGATTGTTGTGAGTGGCTGGGTGTGTGGGCGACTGGGTGAGTGGGTGGATGTGTGTGGACGGGTGAGTGAGTGGGTGGTGAGTGTCTGGGTGAGTGTCTGGGTGAGTGGGTGGGCGACTGGGTGAGTGGGTGGATGTGTGAGTGTCTGGGTGAGTGGGTGGGTGAGTGGGTAACCCTTCCACCTTCAATTAAGTAAATGAAGGTGGAGGGGTTACCAGCCCCTCCACCTTCAATTAATTAGCCGCTATGGTGGTCGCAAATGCCCTGAGAGAAGAGGCCGATTGGAATTGGCCCTCCACCCCACAGCACTGTCCACGACAACGTTGCCCGTCCGGCACCACGCGGAGGTAGGGAGTTGTTTTTGCCAACAACAACAACCGCCATTCGCCACTAAGTGGCGGTGACGCCACCACGACGCTTCTGCCAGGCTAGGTGCACCTTGAGGCCACGTGAAGTGTCGAACGCCCGCTGGCAGGAAGTCACGGGGCAGGGCCAGCAGGTGCCACGGGTCGACTGACTGAGACGGCTGAGATGACTGGCTGATGCACCACCTGTACCCGCTACTGCGCCAAACTCACCCACTCACCCAGTCGCTCACTCACCCACCCACACACAGTGTACACACACTGTGTGTGTACACTGTGTGTGTGTACACTATGTGTGTGTGTACCCTGTGTGTGTGTACACTGTGTGTGTATACTGTGTGTGTATACACTGTGTGTGTGTACACTGTGTGTGTGTAAACTGTGTGTGTACACTGTGTGTACACACACAGTGTACACACACAGTGTACTTACACACACAGTGTACACACACAGTGTAAACACAGTGCACACACACACGCAGTGTACACACACAGTGTACACACATACAGTGTACACACAGTGTACACACACAGTGTATATACACAGTGTACACACACAGTGTACACAGACACACACAGTGTATACACACACAGTATACACACAGTGTACACACACACAGTGTACACACACACAGTGTACACACACAGTGTAAACACACAGTGTACACACACACAGTGTACACACACAGTACACACACACAGTGTACACACACACAGTGTACACACACACACACAGTGTACACACACAGTGTACACACACACACACACAGTGTACACACACACAGTGTACACACAGTGTACACACACAGTGTACACACAGTGTACACACACACTCAGTGTACACACACACATTGTGTACACACACAGTGTACACACACACAGTGTACACACACAGTGTACTCACACACAGTGTATACACACAGTATACACACACAGTGTACACACACAGGGTACACACACACATAGTGTACACACACACAGTGTACACACACACAGTGTACACACACAGTGTACACACAATAATGTACACAATGTTGTTGTTGCTGAGCTCACACACCCAAGGGAGGGAGCAATGTAAAATTAATCTAAATCAACTTAAACTCCAACTCTGTGACGTCACCACTCTGCATTACCTCATCGGCGTGAAACGCAAGGGGGAGGTGTACCTCGCTAGTGATGTCATGTCACCAAGGTATTCTTTCCTCCCCCATCCACCGCGCTCTTGAGCGTGACGTCACCGCTTGGGTCACTGCAGATATCGTTCCAGTGGCAATCCTAATTTGGGCAAAGCTACGCCCAGTGACTGGTGGCTCATTAACATAATGTATCCGTTAAAGCCGTCGCGAGTTTATTGCGACGGGTTCAGTGCCCACGCCCCCATCCCTCGACATATGGTCAGGCCTCATTAACATAATTTCTTCAGTTACAGAGCCGCTTGTGGGAGGGAAGTGACGTCATTCTACTTCCTGCTGTCGCGAGGCAACAGGAAGCTGCCGTGTGCGCGCCTGCACTGAAATCCGAGGTGAGAAATTCTCATCGTTGTGGTGGTGGTGGTTGTTGTTGTTTACCAAGGTAGAGCCTCTCTCTCGTAGGGATGTCAGTTGAGTAGCAGCGAGCATGGGAATCGATGTCCAGGTTGGAACTTTACAACGTGGGGCCTAGCCACGCGGGGCCTTGCCTCCTGCCCTCGCCTGATTGCATTCACTTTAATTATCTCGCTTAAGTTTAATTTGTCTTCACCCGGCTCGCCACTTTGTAACTTTGTTTTATTGTAAATATTCACGCCCTTTTTATTTTCGTTCTTTTGTTAGCAGGCCAAGCCCGCTTGAGCTGCTATACCGCTCTTGTTATCAGAAGCGACCTGCCCACAACAACACAAGGTGAGGCTTTGTCAACGTGTGTGAATGTTTTGACTTAAAACTTTGGTGACTGCAGGAATTAATATTCTTGGTTCTTTCGGTAAAGTCACGTAGATAGAAAATAAAATAAGATAATAAATTAAAATAAATGTTTTTTTTAAATAAAGCAAAAAACCCACGACGTTTCGATCGCAACACAAGTGGTCTTTATCTTATTGAATTTAATCTGTTATTTTTATTTTCTATCTACGTGACTTTACTGAAAAAACCAACAATACGTGCGTCAATGTATCTATCGGTCAAAGACGCTAAGCGCGTGCCGCTGTTGACTCTGAATGTGTGGAGGGGAACACCTTCACCACGGGGAGAGAGAGACAGAGACACGGATAGCCTCGGCTATGTTGATGATCCTCGATTCATTACTTGGTGGAGTGAGGAAGAATTAATGCTGAGCAGATGAAGGTGGCCAGGCATTGTTCTGGTCACACCGCCACCTGTTTACCCATGGCAGTGTGTGACAGTGTCAAGTTTGTGTTTGCAGTAAAGTCTATTAACTCTATTGCACACGGAGGTTATATCAAAGCAATAGTTTATTTTTGTTTTCCTCTGGAACTCTTTGTAAGAATGGAAACAGGAGGTGAACACAGCACACACATGCAGCTGAAGTCGGATCTGTTCATCCCCTCGTTTGTGGGGGCTCATGCCCCCCCCCCACTCCCCATTACGTGGGGGCTGATCTCCCTCTCAATCACCACGTGCGGGGGGGGGGGCGCCACGCCTAATGGGTGGGGGCTGATGCCCCCCCCCCCCCCACCCACTCGCCACTCGCGTGTGTCTCACCGTTAACACCGCGGTGCACGCACAGACACTAGTGACACTCACGTGTGTCTCACCGTTAACACCGCGGTGCACACACAGACACTAGTGACACTCACGTGTGTCTCACCGTTAACACCGCGGTGCACACACAGACACTAGTGACACTCGTGTGTGTCTCACCGTTAACACTGCGGTGCACGCACAGACACTAGTGACACTCACGTGTGTCTCACCGTTAACACCGCGGTGCACACACAGACACTAGTGACACTCGCGTGTGTCTCACCGTTAACACTGCGGTGCACGCACAGACACTAGTGACACTCACGTGTGTGTCTCACCGTTAACACTGCGGTGCACACACAGACACTAGTGACACTCGTGTGTCTCACCGTTAACACCGCGGTGCACACACAGACACTAGTGACACTAGCGTGTGTCTCACCGTTAACACTGCGGTGCACGCACAGACACTAGTGACACTCGCGTGTGTCTCACCGTTAACACTGCGGTGCACACACAGACACTAGTGACACTCGCGTGTGTCTCACCGTTAACACCGCGGTGCACGCACAGACACTAGTGACACTCGCGTGTGTCTCACCGTTAACACTCCGGTGCACACACAGACACTAGTGACACTCGTGTGTGTCTCACCGTTAACACTGCGGTGCACGCACAGACACTAGTGACACTCGCGTGTGTCTCACCGTTAACACTGCGGTGCACACACAGACACTAGTGACACTCGCGTGTGTCTCACCATTAACACTGCGGTGCACGCACAGACACTAGTGACACTCGCGTGTGTCTCACCGTTAACACTGCGGTGCACACACAGACACTAGTGACACTCGTGTGTGTCTCACCGTTAACACCGCGGTGCACGCACAGACACTAGTGACACTCACGTGTGTCTCACCGTTAACACTGCGGTGCACACACAGACACTAGTGACACTCGCGTGTGTCTCACCGTTGGTGCACGCACAGACACTAGTGACACTCGTGTGTCTCACCATTAACACCGCGGTGCACGCACAGACACTAGTGACACTCGCGTGTGTCTCACCGTTAACACCGCGGTGCACACACAGACACTAGTGACACTCACGTGTGTCTCACCGTTAACACCGCGGTGCACGCACAGACACTAGTGACACTCGCGTGTCTCACCGTTAACACCGCGGTGCACACACAGACACTAGTGACACTCACGTGTGTGTCTCACCATTAACACCGTGGTGCACGCACAGACACTAGTGACACTCGCGTGTGTCTCACCGTTGGTGCACGCACAGACACTAGTGACACTCGTGTGTCTCACCATTAACACCGTGGTGCACGCACAGACACTAGTGACACTCGCGTGTGTCTCACCGTTAACACCGCTGTGCACACACAGACACTAGTGACACTCGTGTGTCTCACCGTTAACACCGTGGTGCACGCACAGACACTAGTGACACTCGCGTGTGTCTCACCGTTAACACCACTGTGCACACACAGACACTAGTGACACTCGTGTGTGTCTCACCGTTAACACTGCGGTGCACGCACAGACACTAGTGACACTCGCGTGTGTCTCACCGTTAACACCGCGGTGCACACACAGACACTAGTGACACTCGTGTGTGTCTCACCGTTAACACTGTGGTGCACGCACAGACACGCGCCGGCGCGGGCCACCGTTGGTATTTTAATATGCGCGTGCGACACACCCACACTGAATTTTTATTTAAAGCTTTCGTGACTGCAGTAATTCATATTCTTAGTTCTTTCGGTAAAGTCACGTGACTTTACCGAAAGAACTAAGAATATACACCCACACTGATTTATAGTCACCCACACACCGTCGTACGCCGATCGCTGTTCCACCGCTCTTCACACGCACACCTGCACCACGCGTCACAACGTCAGTCTGTGCTAAGATTTATTTCCGAAAAGGGACCCCCGTTTATGGCTCCCTCCAGCCAGCACCCTTCGGACAGCGCCTAACCTCCTGTCACCTGGCCGTCGCAGAGTGCGTCTATCCCCCAAGCTCGAGCTGACTGAATTGGCCCCCCTTCCCGTACCCACTCACCTCTTCGGCTGCCCCATGGGGGCTGGGGAAGATGCTCGCCTTGGGGACTTTTTCTGTCCGACCGTTTCCAGCTCCACCCTGCATTGGTCGAACAGACGCTGAGGACGGCTGGTCTCCTCCGCCGCTCCAGAAGGACTCTGATTCAATCCGCCCCTCCGGCCCCCTTATGTCTCCAAAGCCCCCCTTAATCCCTGGGTCACATGACGTCATCCTGCGCATCCAATCGAATCCTCTTTACGGACGTTTTGAGCGCTCTGGCCGTTGGGGGGGTGGGGGGGTCGCGTCATTCCCCCCCTTCCCATTGTCTCTGTGCCTGCGTTCCTCGCCGTTGACTCATCGATAATCCCCTTGCTCCCTCCAACTTGAGTCAACTCTTATCTGCCTAGGGGCTTTTCCCTCCCACCCCACTGTTTACCCTGCCGCTGGGTGCTGGCCTTGAGGTCCCCCCCCCCGTGTTGTGTATGCTTCATCAACACCCTTTGCTATGTCAGCTGAATTTAGCTTTTATAAATATTCCTTTTGTAGCCAGACAGCTGAAATTGTGTGCTCGGAGTTTTGGGTGAACATTCATTTTGAAGATACGAGGGCTTCCAGGCATGTTTATAACCATTTGCCCTCTCATTGAGTGCCACAACAGCCGGTGTGATGAATTTTTGAAACTTTTTCACTATATCATGAATATATGAATAATAAACACGTGTAAGTCGCGTGTGACTGTATATTTGCATTCCTCTGTGCCTCGATACTGACGTGTAGATGGTGTGGATATTCTTTTTTTCTGTCTGCAGCTGATGCTGGTCTGATGGAGCAAAGGCAGTCAGCACAGCAGCTTGGTACAACAAGCCAACAATGCAACCAGCGTGCATACAGCACGGATCGGACTGTACATTTTACACAGCACCAGATAACTCGCACAGGAGAGAAACCCTTCAAGTGCAGTGTGTGTGGGAAGGCATTTTCATGCTCATCTGCTCTTGTAACACACCACAGAACACACACAGGAGAGAAACCCTTCAAGTGCAGTGTGTGTGTGAAGGCATTTTCAGATTCGTCTAATCTTAAAACACACCAGAGAACACACACGGGAGAGAAACCCTTCAAGTGCAGTGTGTGTGGGAAGGCATTTTCACGGTCATCTGCTCTTAAAACACACCAGAGAACACACACGGGAGAGAAACCCCTCAAGTGCACTGTGTGTGGGAAGGCATTTTCACGGTCATCTGCTCTTAAAATACACCAGAGAACACACACGGGAGAGAAACCCTTCAAGTGCACTGTGTGTGGGAAGGCATTTTCAGATTCATCTGATCTTATAAAACACCAGCGAACACACACAGGAGAGAAGCCCTTCAAGTGCACTCTGTGTGAGAAGGCATTTGCACAGTCAGCAGTTCTTCAAAGACACCAGAGAACACACACAGGAGAGAAACCCTTCAAGTGCAGTGTGTGTGTGAAGGCATTTTCAGATTCGTCTAATCTTAAAACACACCAGAGAACACACACAGGAGAGAAACCCTTCAAGTGCAGTGTATGTGGGAAGGCATTTTCACGGTCATCTGCTCTTAAAACACACCAGAGAAGTCACACAGGCATCAGAAAATCCACAAGGAGCGGAGTCGGAGTCTGAAATCATCTTGTGAAAGTCAAAGTGCTGTAATGAGCCCATCCCTCATGAAAAAAAAACCAGAATAAAATCCCAGCTTGGACACTTTTAAAGGTATCGAGGTGAAATATGAAGGGGTGAAGGTGAAATGTGGTGAAGTGATGGGGAAGAGCGAAAAAGTGATGTAAAATGTGAAGATGAAGATTCACCGCCAAAATGGGACCTTCACATCGATGGAGGCAACGTAAAGCAGGAGGAGAATTCTGACCGTGAGTCAGAGCGAGGCAACTCCCAGCAGTTTGTGGAAGTGGAGGTGTGGGTGCACTTCTTCGACAATATGAAGTCAAATGGAGACCAGTTAGTCGATGTGTAAGCTTGAGACAATGAAGCTCCAATAGATTCACCTTTGTCAACCTGCAGAGTAAGAGCGGCCAGTATTTGTGGACCTGTGGGTTGGCTAGATCTCTAACCCGGAGAGAGAGTCAATAAGCTCCCAAGCATTCACGATGTTATAATATTTGCATTTATACGGTGCTTGCTTAATTGCCTCAGCAATTCGGAGTTTTGTATCATATCGCATCTCAAACACTCGAAGAGCATCCCCAAGTAGCAGCTGCCCCTGTGTGGCACAATGTGGTGGCCCTGCACCAGCCTGCATGTGGACAAGAGCCTGTCAGTAGGGGGCGATGATTGATGTGTCATCTCAGTTGTGTAGTTTGTAGGTAATGTTTTGAATTTGCAAAATTTTGACTCAGACGCCAGCATGCAATGGCCTACTCGTTTTGAATGACACAATAGTATGTTTTACATACACTGTGAAGCAGATGGTGTATTTTTTTAAATAGCTTCTTGTTAATATGATGTATCGTGATGCAGTATATTTCGCTGCAGTAATTCAATGTTAATATTCCCGTCAATAATTTAGAATGAATACTTGTCTGGTTTTGTGCATACTTGTAACATTTGATCTGTAAGGGTCAAACATTGAATAAGTGATGTTAGGACAAAGTGTGTGTGTGTTTTGAAAGTAACCTGTACAGAGAAGTCAGGTGAGACCCGTTGTTCTTGTGATACAGGTCAAAGGGCACTTTTGTGTTTCACGAAGTGTCTGCCTCTGGAGCAACTCAAAGTCTTTGAAATAGGGAGCACGCTCGGATCATTCATCAGTTACAAGGCATACCACTTGAAAGTTACACGTATAGGAGGAGGTACATTATCTACAACACGAATTGTAGTTTTGTCTTATGTGTTGACGTAGATTTTGTCTAACTGGGACTAGAAGTGCTCCTTGCTGATTGACGTCTGGATGTTCGTTACCTATCGGTTGAAGCAAACCCCACTGCTGTTGTTGAGACGCTGTCACAACATTTGCACACAAAGGACACATTCACGCAAGTACCCCATGCTCCGTTTTGAAGTTTTAAAATGAAACATCTTTGAATTGTGTTGTGTTTTGAATTAGATGATTTTATTTCTTCATTAAAAGTTAATTTTACATCTGGAAGACTTAGTTGAAAAGGACATTTCGTGTGAATTTTCTCTCGTCGTTAAGTAGACAATGGCCTTGCCGGGGGTTCGGTTCGATGCGGACTTTCACCTGGTAGGGGATTGCGGGATCGAGATAAGGCGACACGGAGCTGCTGGCCGTCTGCAGATCGATTCCAACGTAATGGAGCGTCTGTCCCTGCGCCTCTGTCGTTTGCATGCAGGGGGCGCGTGTAGGTTTACAGCGCCCCCTGCATGAAAACGACAAAGTGCAGCATTCATCATGGATAAAGTTGTGCGTTTGTATTTTAAATGTTATTCTTTTATAAGGTGATGTTAATATCGAAAACTGACACATAGCTGGCATGCCATAAATAGGAAATTAACTCTGCTTATTCGTATCAATGTATTCATATATGTTGATGAACTGTTTTCAAGCAGATTTTGTGTCTCTAACAGCGACTACAGGGACCACGTGATTGTTTAAAAATGTCTTTGATTATAACTATAATTGCCTACAATTCGTCATGTGTAGCTTATTTAGACTATAATTTATTCACTACTCAAAATGTATTTACGTGAAAACATGGAGCTGATATTTATTCTTGGTTCTTTCGGTAAAGTCACGTAGAAGGGAAACAATAACAAAAATATAAAACAATTAAATTCTCACGACGTTTCGACTGCCACACAAGCAATCATCATCAGGTTTCACACATTGGCACACACACAGAGACACAGGCACACACAGATACAGGCACACAGTGTGTACACACACACAGTGTACACACAGTGTACACACACACTGTACACAACACTGTACACACAGCCTGTACACACAGTGTACACATGTACAGTGTGAACACACAGAAACAGTGTGTTAGTACACACACAGTCTGTACACACAGTGTACACACAGAAACAGTGTGTACACACAGAAAGGGTGTACACACTACAGAAAGTGTGTACACACACTACAGAAAGTGTGTACACACTGTTTCTGTGTGTACACACACACAGTGTACACACACACACGGTGTATACACAATAATGTCCACGTTGTTGCTGAGTTCACGCACCCAAGGGGTCTCTGTTGAAGAGATGGAGCAATGGAAAATGAATCTAAATCAACTTAAACTCCATCCCCGCTCTGTGACGTCACCACTCAGCATGACCTCGTCGGTGTGAAACGCCAGGGGGAGGTGTGCCTCGTTAGTGACGTCATGTCACCAAGGTATTCACCCCACCCCCGTCCACCGCGCCCTTGAGAGTGACGTCACCTCTGCCTTGTCACTGCCGATATCTGTTCCGGTACAATCCTTATTTGGGCAAAGCTACGCCCAGTGACTGGCGGCTCATTAACATAATTTGTCCGTTAAAGCCGTCGCGAGTTTATTGGGACGGGTTCAGCACACACGACCCCATCCCTCGACATATGGCCCGGGATCATTAACATAATTTTATTCATAGAAATAGGTTTTACCCTTTTAACTGGCACAAAAAACTGACACCTTTATTCAAGGCATCATGTTTGCCAGTTAAAAGGGTAAAACCTATTTCTATATCTTGTTTCTGGCAAAAGAGGTCTCATAATATAATTTTATTCAGTTACGGAGCCGCTCGTGGGAGGGGAGTGTCTTGTACCCCGGATGTGACGTCATGTCACCTGCTGCTGCCGCGTGACGTCTTGAGGTAACAGGAAGCGATCGCTTCGCTCTTGCACTGAAATCCGAGGTGAGAAATTATTATCGTGTTGGTGGTCGTGGTTGTTGTGGTGGTGGTTGCTGTTGTTGTTTACCAAGGTAGAGCCTCGCTCTCTCGTAGGGATGTCAGTTGAGTAGCAGCGAGCATGGGAATCGATGTCCAGGTTGGAACTTTACAACGCGGGGCCTAGCCACGCGGGGCCTTGCCTCCTGCCCTCGCCTGATTGCATTCACTTTAATTATCTCGCTTAAGTTTAATTTGTCTTCACCCGGCTCGCCACTTTGTAACTTTGTTTTATTGTAAATATTCACGCTGTTTTTATTTTCGTTCTTTTGTTAGCAGGCCAAGCCCGCTTGAGCTGCTATACCGCTCTTGTTATCAGAAGCGACCTGCCCACAACAACACAAGGTGAGGCTTTGTCAACGTGTATGAATGTTTTGACTTAAAACTTTGGTGACTGCAGGAATTAATATTCTTGGTTCTTTCGGTAAAGTCACGTAGATAGAAAATTAAATAACGTAATAAAAATAAAAAATAGTAAATAAAGCAAAAAAACCCCGCGTTTTGATCGCAACACAAGTGGTCTTTATTTAATTCAATTGTATTATCTGTTATTGTTATTTTCTGTCTACGTAACTTTACCGAAATCAACAAGAATACGTGTGTCAATGTCTATTGGTCAAAGACGCTAAACGGAGTGACACACAAACTCCAAATATACAGCAGGTGTCAGGGTCAGGATCGAACCCACGACTTCCTGTATACCAGGTGAGGTAGTTAACATCTCACCGCGGAGAGAGACCCGCAAACTCCAGTTAGCCTCGGCTATGTTCGTTGATCCTCGATTAATTACTTGGTGGAGTGAGGAAGCATTCATGCCAAGCAGATGAAGGTGGCCAAGCGTGATTCTAGACACGCCACCGCCTGTTTACCCAGTGACAGTGTACAGTTTGTGTTTGCAGTAACGTCTATTAACTCTGTTGAACACGGAGGTTATATCATAACAGTAGTTTACTTTTGTTTTCCTCTGGAACTCTTTATACTGGTAGGAACGAAGTTGTAAACTGAGTGTACCAGCCTGCAATAGATTAATGTGTCCGTCCATCCGTCCCCTTTCAATACTTTAACGAAGTGAAATCTCGTGCTGTTGGGTGTAAAATCAGCAATAGACAGCGGAGAGACTTGTCCTACCAGCCCACCCTGCAGAGATCTGTTAATAATGTAAACAGGTGAACACAGCACACACATTCAGCTGAAGTCGGAACTGTTCATCCCAGCATTTAAGGACATCTGAGCCTGGATTCACACCTCTAAGTTGCGATTGAACATTAATTTATGAATTTCTGCATAACACAAATAGTATTGTTTTCAACACCCTTTGCTATGTCAGCTGAATTTAGCTCTCATAAATATTCCTTTTGTAGCCAGACAGCTGAAATTGTGTGCTCGGAGTTTTTGGTGAACATTCATTTTGAAGATACGAGGGCTTCCAGGCATGTTTATAACCATTTGCCCTCTCATTGTGTGCCATAACAGCCCGTGTGATGAATTTGGGACACTTTTCCACTATATCATGAATATATGAATAAGTATAGACGTGTAAGTCACGTGTTACTGTGTATATATGCTTTCCTCTGTGCATCGATACTGACGTGTAGATGGTGTGGATATTATTTTTTTCTGTCTGCAGCTGACGCTTCCTCTGACGCTTCCTCCGCAGAATTGGTCTGATGGAGCAAATGCACTCAGCGCAGCTCGGTATGACAAGTCAACAATGCGACCAGCGTGCATACAGCACGGATCGGACTGGAAATTTGACACGGCACCAGAGAACTCGCACAGGAGAGAAACCCTTCAAGTGTAGTGTGTGTAACAAGGCATTTCCATGGTCATCACTTCTTAAGACCCACCAGCGAACACACACAGGAGAGAAACCCTTCAAGTGCACTGTGTGTGGGAAGGCGTTTGCACAGTCACCAAATCTTCAAGCACACCAGAGAACACACACGGGAGAGAAACCCTTCAAGTGCACTGTGTGTGGGAAGGCATTTTCACGGTCATCTGCTCTTAAAACACACCAGAGAACACACACGGGAGAGAAACCCTTCAAGTGCAGTGTGTGTGTGAAGGCATTTTCATGCTCATCTGCTCTTGTAACACACCAGAGAACACACACCGGAGAGAAACCCTTCAGGTGCTCTCTGTGTGGGAAGGCGTTTGCACAGTCACCAAATCTTCAAGCACACCAGAGAACACACACGGGAGAGAAACCCTTCAAGTGCACTGTGTGTGGGAAGGCATTTTCACGGTCATCTGCTCTTAAAATACACCAGAGAACACACACGGGAGAGAAACCCTTCAAGTGCACTGTGTGGGAAGACATTTTCAGATTCATTTGCTCTTAAAACACACCAGAGAACACACACGGGAGAGAAACCCTTCAAGTGCACTGTGTGTGGGAAGGCATTTGCACAGTCATCTGCTCTTAAAAAACACCAGAGAACACACGGGAGAGAAACCCTTCAAGTGCACTGTGTGTGTGAAGGCATTTTCAGATTCATCTGCTCTTAAAACACACCAGAGAACACGCACGGGAGAGAAACCCTTCAAGTGCACTGTGTGTGGGAAGGCATTTTCACGGTCATCTGCTCTTAAAACACACCAGAGAACACACACGGGAGAGAAACCCTTCAAGTGCAGTGTGTGTGTGAAGGCATTTTCATGCTCATCTGCTCTTGTAACACACCAGAGAACACACACCGGAGAGAAACCCTTCAGGTGCACTCTGTGTGGGAAGGCGTTTGCACAGTCACCAAATCTTCAAGCACACCAGAGAACACACGGGAGAGAAACCCTTCAAGTGCACTGTGTGTGGGAAGGCATTTTCACGGTCATCTGCTCTTAAATTACACCAGAGAACACACACGGGAGAGAAACCCTTCAAGTGCACTGTGTGGGAAGACATTTTCAGATTCATTTGCTCTTAAAACACACCAGAGAACACACACGGGAGAGAAACCCTTCACGTGCACTGTGTGTGGGAAGGCATTTGCACAGTCATCTGCTCTTAAAAAACACCAGAGAACACACGGGAGAGAAACCCTTCAAGTGCACTGTGTGTGTGAAGGCATTTTCAGATTCATCTGCTCTTAAAACACACCAGAGAACACACGGGAGAGAAACCCTTCAGGTGCAGTGTGTGTGGGAAGACATTTTCAGATTCATCTACTCTTAAAAAACACCAGAAAACACACGGGAGAGAAACCCTTCAGGTGCAGTGTGTGTGGGAAGGCATTTTCACAGTCATCTGCTCTTAAAACACACCAGAGAACACACGGGAGAGAAACCCTTCAAGTGCACTGTGTGTGTGAAGGCATTTTCAGATTCATCTGCTCTTAAAACACACCAGAGAACACACACGGGAGAGAAACCCTTCAGGTGCAGTGTGTGTGGGAAGACATTTTCAGATTCATCTACTCTTAAAAAACACCAGAGAACACACACGGGAGAGAAACCCTTCAGGTGCAGTGTGTGTAGGAAGGCATTTTCACAGTCATCTGCTCTTAAAACACCAGAGTACACACACGGGAGAGAAACCCTTCAAGTGCAGTCTGTGCGGGAATGCATTTGCACATTCATCAAATCTTCAAGTACACCAGAGAACACAAGCATCAGAAGATCCACAAGGAGTGGAGTCTAAAATCAGCTTGTGAAAGTCAAAGTGCCGCAATGAGCCCATCCCTCATGAAACAAGAACCGAAAGAAAATCCCAGCTTGGACACTTTTAAAGGTATCGAGGTGAAATATGAAGAGGTGATGGTGAAATGTGAAGAAGTGATGGTGAAGAGCGAAGAAGTGAAGGTAAAATGTGAGGATGAAGATTCAACTCGAAAATAGGATCTTCACATAAATGGAGGCAACGTGAAGCAGGAGGAGAATTCTGACTGTGAGGCAGAGCGAGACAACTCCCAGCAGTTTGTGGAAGTGGAGGTGTGGGTGGACTTCCTCCGAGACAATACAAAGTCAAGTGGAGACCCGGTAGATGTGTAAGCTTGAGATGATGTCGCTACAATAGATGCACCTTTGTCACAGGCCTTTAATGACAAGAACGTGAAGTTGAACACTCAGTTCCTAGGTTCAACCTGCAAAGTAAGGGCGGCCAGCCTTTGTGGGCCCGTGGGTTGGGTAGATCTTTAACCAGGAGCGAGAGACAATAAGCCCCCAAGCATTCACTATGTTATCATAATCGTATTTACACGGTGCTTGCTTAACCGCCTCAGCAACTCAGAGTTGTGTATCTTGTCTGAAGCACTCGAAGAGCATCCCCAAGTAGCAGCTGCCCCTGTGTGGCACAAGGTGGTGGCCCTGCACCAGCCTGCATGTGGACAAGAGCCTGTCAGTAGGTCAGTAGAGGGCGATGATTGATCCGTCATCTCAGTTGTGTCCTTTGTAGGTAATCTTGATTCGAAGCTGTCGTGACTGCAGGAATCCACACTCTTGAGTTATTTCGGTAAAGTCACCACGTGGGTAGAAACATAACAGATCACGGCGTTTACATCACAACACAAGCAATCGTCATCAGGTGGGACAACCACAGCAAGATAAACTGCTGAAGTAGTAGGCGCCTACTCCAGCAGTTTCGTCTTATTGCTGCTGTGCTTGTCCCACCTGATGACGATTGCTTGTGTTGCCATCGAAACGCCGTGATTTATTGTTAGTAGCGTAATGTTTTAAATTTGCTACATTTTGACCCAGACGCCAGCATGCAACGGCCTACTCGTTTTGAATGACGCAACAATAGTACTGTGTACATACACTGTTAAGCACACGGTGCGTATTTGTAAAATAACTTCTTAATACGATGTAACGTGATGCAGTCAATTTCGCTGCAGTAATAAATGTTAATATGCCCGTCAATGATTTAGAATGAATACCATGTCTGATTGTGCGTGTGCATGTAACATTTTGTCTGAGGGTCAAACATTGAATAAGTGATGTTAGGACAAAGTGCGTGTGTGTTTTGGAAGTAACCTGTACAGAGAACTCAGGTGAGACCCGTTGTCCTTGTGATACAGGTCAAAGGGTACTTTTGTGTTTCACGAAGCGTCTGCCTCTGGAGCAACTCATCGTCTTTGAAATAGGGAGCACGCTCGGATCATTCATCAGTTACAAGGCATACCACTTGAAAGTTACACGTATAGGAGGAGGTACATTCTCTACAACACGAATTGTAGTTTTGTCTTACGTGTTGACGTAGAGTTTGTCTAACTGGGACTAGAAATGCACCTTGCTGATTGACGTCTGGATGTTCGTACCTATCGGTTGAAGCAAACCCCACTGCTGTTGTGGAGACGCTGGGCACCAATAAGGGTCCAATACATTGACGGCCTTCAGGCCAGGAAAGTCACAACATTTGCACACGAAGGACGCATTCACGCAAGCACCCGGTGCTCCGTTTTTAAGTTTTAAAATGAAACATCTTTGAATTGTGTTGTGTTTTGAATTGGATGATTTAATTTCTTCATTAAAAGCCTGTATCAATTTATATCTGGAAGACTTCATTGAAAAGGACATTTCGAGTGAATTTTCTCTCAACGTTAAGTAGACGGCCTTGCCGGGGGTTCGGTTCAATGCGAACACAGTGTACACACATACAGTGTATACACACAGTGTACACACACACACTGTACACACACAGTGTACACACACACAGTGTACACACACAGTGTATACACAGTGTACACGCACACAGTGACACTGACACACAGTGTACACACAGTGACAGTGACGCACACACACAGTGACAGTGTACACACACAGTGACACAACAACAACCGCCATTTGCTAAGTGGCGGTGACGTCACCACGACGCTTGTGCCAAGCACAGTGACACAGTGACACACACAGCGACACACAGTGACACACACAGTGTATACACACAGTGTACACACACACAGTGTATACACACAGTGTACACACACACAGTGTATACAAACAGTGTACACACACAGTGTACACACACAGTGTAGATACACAGTGTGCACACACAGTGTATACACACAGTGTACACACACAGTGTACACACACAATGTACACACACACAGTGTACACACACAGTGTACACATACACAGTGTATACACAGTGCACACACACAGTGTACACACAGGGTATACACAGTGTACACACACAGTGTACACACGGTGTACATACAGTGTACACACACAGGGTACACACAGTGTATATACACACACAGTGTACACATAGTGACACACAGGGTATACACAGTGTACACACACACAGTGTATACAGTGTACACACACACAGTGTACACACACAATGTACACACACAATGTACACACACTGTACACACACAGTGTACACATACGCAGTGTACACACACACAGTGTACACACACTGTACACACACACAGTGTACACATACGCAGTGTACACACACACAGTGTACACACACAGTGTCTGTACACAGTGTACACACACACAATGTACACACACACAGTGTACACACACAATGTACACAATGTACACACACAGTGTACACACACAGTGTACACACACAGTGTACACACACAGTGTACACACAATTTATACACACAGTGTACACATACGCAGTGTACACACACACAGTGTATACACATAGTGTACACACACACAGCGTACACACACACAGTGTATACACATAGTGTACACACACAGTGTACACACAATGTACACAATGTACACACACAGTGTACACACACACAGTGTACACACAGTGTACACACACACAGTGTACACACACAATTTATACACAGTGTACACATACGCAGTGTACACACACAGTGTATACACATAGTGTACACACAGCGTACACACATAGGGTACACACACAGTGTATACACACAGTGTACACACACACAGTGTACACACAGGGTATACACAGTGTACATACACACAGTGTACACACACACAGTGTATACACACACAGTGACACAGTGACACACACACAGTGTATACACACACAGTGTACACGCACTGTATACAGTGTACACACACAGTGTACACACACAGTGTATACAAACAGTGTACACACATACAGTGTACACATAGACACCTGGGAGCCAGAAATCTTTCTGATGGGCCAAATACTCATTTCACTCATTAAAATGCAAATCAATTTATAACATTTTTGACATGCGTTTCTCTGGATTTTTGTTGTTATTCTGTCTCTCACTGTTCAAATAAATCTACCATTAAAATTATAGACTGATCATTTCTTTGTCAGTGGGCAAACGTACAAAATCGGCAGGGGATCAAAATAATTTTTTTATTATTTTATTGTTTCCATTCTACGTGGTGACTTTACCGAAATAACCAAGAAGATGAATCCCTGCAGTCACGAAAGCTTTAAATAGAAATTTGAATTGCAAGTGCTTTGAGTGTGTGCACGTGCCGTGTGGAAAAAAATGTACGATACGCTTATGGTGGATATGATTAGGTAATATCGTAGTATCGCCATATCGCGATAACTGTCGGAGTTAAATGTTGTACAATTCTGCAAGAGCGTTCCGGACTTTGATCGCGTTGTGTGAACGTCATCATTTGGAACGAACCAACTTACCGCTTTAAATAGGGGGGGGGGGGGTCGCAGACGCGGTAATATTGTTTTTAAAATATATAAATATATACATCTCCAACAGCAATACAATGACGGAGCGACCGTGACTATCACAGTAGATCATTCAGCATATATTGTTTGAGTAAATATGATTCAAATTATGTGATGGAAGTGAAAGTATAAGATTGATAGTTTGAGCGTCAACCCTTCGCTGGGAGTGGTAGCTCCCAAGTGCCAATGGCTGACGCCTCAAGCGCGGCTCCCAGGACGCTTCTAAACTGTTCGGAACATAACGACTCCCCACCCCCACCCCACCCCTAAACTCTAAACTTGCACGAACAATTCCTCTCGCCCCTTAAAACTCTGAGCAGGATTGAACTCACGCGAACCGGTAAGTGGGTGTTTTGGTTTTAAAATTTTGACCACAAAAAAAATCCGGTGTTGTGTGACCCCCGTTGCGGCGGTGACACCGCAGGCTATGGTTGCTCCCCGCCAGGGAAGGCGTCTCCTTCTCGGTAGGCAATCCAGGCCATTCAGGCCCTCCCTGGCGTCTCGGGCCTAGTCTGTCACAAAGAAAATAAACATTTAGACATGCTTTGTGGAACTGTTTTTACAGTAAGATACACAGGCAGCAGTCGTAGGAAGAAAGGCTGAAATACAATCGTCAGTAACAGAGGTGTTATGAAAAAGGGCCATTGCACGATTATGCACTACAGTATTTACTTTTAAGGGCAGTGTTATTGGTAAATATGTAGGGGTTTTTTCTCGTGATATACCCGTCTTTGTGTTTGTCCTCATGCTTTGGGTTTCGGGCTGTTCCACGCAAGTTGAAGCCTTTGGTTGAACGAGGTAACACAACCACGGGTCAAGTTATCTCTTGATGCATCACAGCTGTCATCATAACCCGTACGGTTTACCCCGTATTCTTGTACAGAGACATTGAGTTTTCACGCCCATACGGGGTACAGCCGTTTCAATACGGGCAAAAAAAACATGATTTGGTAACATAATATTGTCTGTTTATTTGTGTTTCTACATTGTGATGGGACTCCGTAGGACGAACGTTGATATTTATAAAGACACGTGGTGGCAGATACGGTCTGAATTGATCTGTAATAAGGTAGGGGCACTGATTGATAGGGGGTTGACAGCTACGTGGTGGTGAGTGTACTCGAAGTGAATGTCTATTTGTGTTTCTCCCTTGTGATGGCACTTTGTTGTTGTTGTTTTAGGCGGCTGCGGGACTGTGCAACGTTGGTGAGCGGCATAGGAGCGGTGGGGGCAACATCCATTGTAGAGTACAATGTCACTACGCTCCCACGTCTACGCTACCCTCCTCCACCAAGCCGCCACACGGACGAGCGTGGTGAAGTATGGTCAAATCACGACCCGGGGCGGCGTGGGGAGACCCTCGTCCGGCAATGGATTAACAAATTGGCTCTTACTGTATACCTCCATATATATAAAAATATGCAAGGTTGTGATTGTGTGTGTTGTCTGTTCAAAATGTTTAGCGTACTTCCCGACATGCAACAAAACTGGAAATTTGCCATGTGGGTACTTTCCAGACTGTACACCGTGCAAACATTATACAAATACACTTTTGTGTTGTTTTTTGGGGGGGGAGCTCAATAATGTATAGATTTTTTGGACGGCAAGTGAGCTGTGACGTCAAATCTGTCACGTGACCCTCGCATGTCGAAGCGTCACGCATTGTAGTGTAGCGGTTAGCGCTGTGTGTGTGTGTGTGTCTGTGTGTGTCTGTTTGTGTCTGTGTGTGTCTGTGTGTGTGTGGAAGCGTAACGCATTGTAGTGTAGCGGTTAGCGCTACGCCGCGCTACGAACCCTGCGACCCGAGTTCGATTCGCGCTCACGGCCACCACCGGTGACGATTATTTGAACCGCTTCTGGGCCTCCCCTAGGTCGACTCAGCCTCAAACGAGTAACTGCTGTCGTGTGAACATCGCCACTGGGGAGACAAAGGCGACCGGACGTGGGGATCCAAGTCCCGGGCGAAGCCGGGTAGTACAGCTAGTCATGAATACATGAATGAATGTAGACGTGTAAGTCACATGTGACTGTATATATTAATTTCTCCATGGCTCGATACTGACGTGTAGATGGTGTGGATATTCTTATTTTCTGTCTGCAGCTGACGCTGGTCTGATGGAGCAAATGCACTCAGCACAGCATCTCGGTACGACAAGTCAACAATGTGACCAGCGTGCATACAGCACGGATTGGACTGGAAATTTGACACAACACCAGAGAACACACACGGGAGAGAAACCCTTCAAGTGCACTGTGTGTGACAAGGCATTTGCATGGCCATCAGTTCTTGAGACCCACCAGAGAACACACACAGGAGAGAAACCCTTCAAGTGCACTGTGTGTGGGAAGGCATTTTCACAGTCATCTGCTCTTAAAATACACCAGAGAACACACACGGGAGAGAAACCTTTCAAGTGCAGTGTGTGTGGGAAGACATTTTCAGATTCATCTACTCTTGAAACACACCAGAGAACACACACGGGAGAGAAACCCTTCAAGTGCAGTGTGTGTGGGAAGGCATTTTCAGATTCATCTACTCTTAAAAAACACCAGAGAACACATACGGGAGAGAAACCCTTCGAGTACAGTGTGTGGGGGAAGGCATTTTCAGATTCATTTGCTCTTAAAACACACCAGAGAACACACACGGGAGAGAAACCCTTCAAGTGCAGTGTGTGTGGGAAGGCATTTTCAGATTCATCTCATCTTCAAAGACACCAGAGAACACACACGGGAGAGAAACCCTTCAAGTGCAGTGTGTGTGGGAAGACTTTTTCATATTCATCTACTCTTAAAACACACCAGAGAACACACACGGGAGAGAAACCCTTCAAGTGCAGTGTGTGTGGGAGGACATTTTCAGATTCATCTACTCTTAAAAAACACCAGAGAACACACACGGGAGAGAAACCCTTCAGGTGCAGTGTGTGTCGGAAGACATTTTCAGGTTCATTTGCTCTTAAAACACACCAGAGAACACACACGGGAGAGAAACCCTTCAAATGCAGTGTGTGTGGGAAGACGTTTTCAGATTCATCTACTCTTATAACACACCAGAGAACACACACGGGAGAGAAACCCTTCAAGTGCAGTGTGTGTGTGAAGGCATTTTCACGGTCATCTGCTCTTAAAACACACCAGAGAACACACACGGGAGAGAAACCCTTCAAGTGCAGTGTGTGTGGGAGGACATTTTCAGATTCATCTACTCTTAAAAAACACCAGAGAACACACACGGGAGAGAAACCCTTCAGGTGCAGTGTGTGTCGGAAGACATTTTCAGGTTCATTTGCTCTTAAAACACACCAGAGAACACACACGGGAGAGAAACCCTTCAAATGCAGTGTGTGTGGGAAGACGTTTTCAGATTCATCTACTCTTATAACACACCAGAGAACACACACGGGAGAGAAACCCTTCAAGTGCAGTGTGTGTGTGAAGGCATTTTCACGGTCATCTGCTCTTAAAACACACCAGAGAACACACACGGGAGAGAAACCCTTGTGCAGTGTGTGTGGGAAGACATTTTCTGATTCATCTGTTCTTAAAAAACACCAGAGAACACACACGGGAGAGAAACCCTTCAAGTGCACTGTGTGTGTGAAGGCATTTTCACGGTCATCTGCTCTTAAAACACACCAGAGAACACACACGGGAGAGAAACCCTTCAAGTGCAGTGTGTGTGGGAAGACATTTTCTGATTCATCTGCTCTTAAAACACACCAGAAAACACACACGGGAGAGACACCCTTCAAGTGCAGTGTGTGTGGGAAGGCATTTTCACAGTCATCTGGTCTTAAATCACACCAGAAAACACACACGGGAGAGAAACCCTTCAAGTGCAGTGTGTGTGGGAAGGCATTTTCACAGTCATCTGGTCTTAAATCACACCAGAAAACACACACGGGAGAGAAACCCTTCAAGTGCACTGTGTGTGGGAAGGCATTTTCACAGTCATCTGGTCTTAAATCACACCAGAGAACACACACGGGAGAGAAACCCTTCAAGTGCAGTGTGTGTGGGAAGGCATTTTCACAGTCATCTGCTCTTAAAAAACACCAGAGTACACACGGGAGAGAAACCCTTCAAGTGCAGTGTGTGCGGAAAGGCATTTGCACATTCATCAAATCTTCTAGTACACCAGAGAACACAGACAGGAGAGAAACCCTTGAGGTACACTCTGTGTGGGATGATGTTTGCACAGTCATCACATCTTAAAGTACACCAGAGAACACACACGGGAGAGAAACCCTTCAGGTGCACTCTGCGGGAAGGCGTTTGCACATTCATAAAATCTTCAAGTACACCAGAAAACACGGAAGCATCAGAAGATCTGCAAGGAGTGGAATCTGAAATCAGCTTGTGAAAGTCAAAGTGCCACAATAAGCCCATCCCTCATGAAACAAGAACCGGACGAAAATCGCAGCTTGGACACTTTTAAAGGTATCGAGGTGAAATATGAAGAGGTGATGGTGAAGAGGGAAGAAGTGATTGTGAAGAGGGAAGAAGTGAAGGTGAAATATGAAGATGAAGATTCAACTCCAAAATGGGACCTTCACATCGATGGAGGCAACGTAAAGCAGGAGGAGAATTCTGACTGTGAGGCAGAGCGAGGCAACTCCCAGCAGTTTGTGGAAGTGGAGGTGTGGGTGGACTTCCTCCGAGACAATACAAAGTCAAGTGGAGACCCGGTAGATGTGTAAGCCAGAGACGATGTCGCTACAATAGATGCACCTTTGTCACAAGCCTTTAATGACAATGTGAAGTTGAACACTTTGTGGGCCCGTGGGTTGGGTAGATCTCTACCAGGAGCAAGAGCCAATAAGCTCCCAAGCATTCACTATGTTATAATAATTGCTTTTACACGGTGCTTGCTTAATCGCCTCAGCAACTCGGAGTTTTGTGTCGTACCTCGCCTGAAACACTCAAAGAGCATCCCCAAGTAGCAGCTGCCCCTGTGTGGCACAAGGTGGTGGCCCTGCACCGGCCTGCATGTGGACGAGAGCCTGTCAGTAGGGGGCGATGATTGATGTGTCATCTCAGTTGTGTGGTTTGTAGGTAATGTTTAGAATTTGCTACATTTTCACTCAGACGCCAGCATGCAATGGCCTACTCGTTTTGAATGACACAATAGTATGTTTTACATACACGGTGAAGCAGACTGTGCAACTTTTTAAAAAAGCTTCTTGTTAATACGATGTAACGTGATGCAGTATATTTCACTGCAGTAATCCAATTTTGTTAATATGCCTGTCAATAATTTAGAATGTATACTTGTCTGGTTTTGTGCATACTTGTAACATTTGATCTATAAGGGTCAAACATTGATTAAGTGATGTTAGGACAAAGTGTGTGTGTGTGTGTGTGTTTGAAAGTAACCTGTACAGATTACTCAGGTGAGACCCGTTGTTCTTGTGATACAGGTCAAAGGGTACTTTTGTGTTCCACGAAGCATCTGGAGCAACTCATTGTCTTTGAAATAGGTAGCACGCTCGGATCATTCATCAGTTACAAGGCATACCACTTAAAAGTTACACGTATAGGAGGAGGTACATTCTCTACAACACGAATTGTAGTTTTGTCTTACGTGTTGACGTAGATTTTGTCTAACTAGGACTAGAAATGCACCTTGCTGATTCACGTCTGGATGTTCGTACCTATCGTTTGAAGCAAACCCCACTGCTGTTGTTGAAACGCTGTGCACCAATAATGGTCCAACACGTTGACGGCCTTCAGGCCAGGAAAGTCACAACATTTACGGCACACGAAGGACGCATTCACGCAAGTACCCCATGCTCCGTTTTGAAGTTTTAAAATGAAGCATCTTTGAATTGTGTTGTGTTTTGAATTAGATAATTTTATTTCTTCATTAAAAGCTTGTCTCAATTTACATCTGGAAGACTTCATTGAAAAGGACATTTCGTGTGAATTTTCTCTCGTCGTT
This sequence comes from Petromyzon marinus, assembly GCF_048934315.1. Taxonomy (NCBI): domain Eukaryota; kingdom Metazoa; phylum Chordata; class Hyperoartia; order Petromyzontiformes; family Petromyzontidae; genus Petromyzon; species Petromyzon marinus. Next base: position 3,954 of record NW_027422995.1, on the reverse strand, counting down.
AAGTAGACGGTCTTGCCGGGGGTTCGGTTCGATGTGGCCATTCACCTGGTTGGGATTGCGGGATCGAGATAAGGCGACACGGAGCTGGCCGTGCGAGAAGACCGCCGTCTGCAGATCGATTCCAACGTAATCGAACGTCTGTCCCTGCGCCTCCGTCGTCCATGCAGGGGGTGCGTTGGTTTGCAGCACCCCCTGCATGAAAACAACGGAAAGTGCAGCGCTCATCACAGATAGATAAAGTTGTGTGCTTATATTTAAAATGTTATTCTTTTATAAGGTGATGTTGAAATCGAAAAGTGTTTGGCCAGTTGATGATTTCAATCAGATTGATTATTTTTTTTATGAACCACATATCTGAACTTTTGTGGTCCTGTTGAGCTAAAGTTGGAAAAAGTCCGTGACTGTAACTTCGCTCAATATTGTAAACGTGTTTCTATTATTTAGTTATTGTTTAATACAAACTACTTCAGATAATGGGTTTCAAGATGTACTTGAATGGCACGTTGTTCCGGTGTTTAATGGCTTGGACGTCATGGCAAATGGCTTCCATCGATGTGGAAGTCAATGGTGGATGATAATTTGACATTTCGGTGTTGATTTGGAGTAGATTGTTTAACTGTTGCATACCGGGTGGTGAAATGCTTTGCCGAGTACCTGAACTGTTTGTCCAAGTGAATTCATGAAGAGTTCGATACGAGTTTGAGCGTTAATATTCTTGTGGAACAACAAAGGTCGCATATTTTAACGATTCCTGATCGTACGTTTATTGCAACAATGTTCACAGGGAACACGTGTGGAGGAGAGTTCCGGGTGAAGTCTCCCCTTACCTGGCAACCATGGTGGCTTTCCGCTGATCACTCTCACTCCGTCACAGCTACGAGCTGTAGGGACGGGACGCTCCACCCTGGCGCTGTTTTAAGTCACAGCACCAAGAGCGGAGAGCCTCATCCCTGTAGTGCCCTCCTGTTGTGCCGCAGCATTTACCGCGTAACGAGGCAATGTTTTCATGAGCAGTGCGTTCCACTACACACCCACACGAGCGAACCATGTGCAACAGTGTGCGTACATACAGACACGAACAAACACGCGGGTGCACATACACACACGAGCGCTTACTTGCAAACACGGACGAGTGGAGATGCACGCACGAGTGTGGTCACCACCTGGTTAGCTACACTAGTCACGTGATAACTAGTATAGCTAGCCTGCTGGTCAGCACCTGGCTAACTACACTAGTCACGTGATAACTAGTATATTAAACTATACACTACACTATACACTTCACTATACACTATGCTACTATACACTACACTAAACACTATACACTAAACACTATTATACACTATACACTACTATACACTACACTACTATACACTACACTATACACAACACCACTATTATACACTAAACACTATTATACACTACACTATACACTACTATACACTACACTATATACTTTTACACTATAATATACACTACGATACACTACTATACAATGCACTACTATACACTACACTCTACACTTATACACTACAATATGCACGACTATACACTAATATACACTACAATATGCACTACTATACACTACACTATACACTACACTAAACACTATTATACTATACACTACACTATACACTACTATACACTACACTATACACTACACTATACACTACTACACACTACTGCTGCACTAGTCCCCAAACTGCAAAGACAAAGGCTCCCCAATGTAGACTGACGCATCCACAGACCCACACATGTCGACCCACGGACTCGCACAGAAACCCACGGACTCATCGACTTCCACTGGGAGTGCGCTGTTAGCGAGCACCGGTGAGGGTCGCAATGGAACAACACCAGGGGCTGGTGTGGACAGAACCACGGCTGGCCGCTTGTCTCTCAAATTCTGATGTTAGCACCCCCACCCACCTCACCACCTCCTTAATTATGGCTGAGTCCACCTAAGTGACGCTCAGGACTGCTTCAGGTAAGGGGCCGACCTTAAATGACGTCACGTGATTTTAGAGGATTTTTGACCCCCCCCGCCCCCATCGTCACAGTCAGTATGCACTGCTGTTATCATAGCATAAAACATAACGATACTATCATATAATGTTAACTAAACGAGCATAAATTTTTAACTAATTTAGGATGAACATTAATCTTAATGAGTATGGATAAATATACTGCATTAGCATACAGATTAAAAATAATTAGCATACCAAAATTAGCATAGGACAACCGTTGACCAATCGCTGCGCACCATCGCCGGAGACGCGCCCAGGTTTGCCTCTCGACCAATCGGATCGCTGGCCCTCCCCCTCCCCACTTTGGCACGCGACGACCAATCAGATCGCGGGAGGACGCTACCATTTTTAATGCCCTACACGCTGAATGCCGCGCGCCCATGTGCGTGTGAGTGTTTAGTTTTGTTTTAATTATTTTAATCATTAAAGTTCGCGAGTGTCAAGGTAAGCTACTCATAATAAAGGTTTTTGGGTTAGATCGCGTTTATTTATAAATGTGTCGTAACCCTCCACCACCCGACACGGCCAATCAGCAAAAAAGTGTCACGTTGACAAAAGACAAATAATTCACTATTTCAGCCCACCGGTGTGTTGAAGAGTTAATCCACATTTACAGTTTGAGTAGTACGACGTTTCGCTGGTAAATACATCCAGCATCATCAAGCAATTCGCCAGAATGGTAAAGCCCTTGCTTGCTCCCGGTTTTTATATAGAGCAGCAGGGTGACGTCATCACTTAACTCATATCAGGTGCAGTGATTAGAGGCGGAGGGGGGGGGGTATTGTAATTATATAATCGATTAGTAATCAGTCATTGGTTATGATTAGTAATGAGTTGTAGATTAGTAATTCTTTAAATGTAATGTGTATTATTTAATAATACGCTTCCAGGCCGCACTGGATGTATTTACCAGCGAAACGTCGTACTACTCAAACTGTAAATGTGGATTAACTCTTCAACACACCGGTGGGTTGAAATAGTGAATTATTTGTCTTTTGTCAACGTGACACTTTTTTGCTGATTGGCCGTGTCGGGTGGTGGAGGGTTACGACACATTTATAAATAAACGCGATCTAACCCAAAAACCTTTATTATGAATAATATTGGTCGCGAAAGCCTACGTGTTAAACTGAAGGTAAGCTACGTTGACTTTTTTTTAAAGCATTTTCTCAAGAGAACCGTTGTTGCTGCTGCTGTTGTTGTTGTGAAAGGCCCGGTACACCCTGAGGCCTTGCCTAGACTAGGACAGCCTTGATGTCACGTGGGTCCACACTCTTTGTCTTTCGGTGAAGTCACGGAGGTAGAAAATAAAATGTATTTATTATTAAATTTAATTAACATTTATTTTATACCTACGTTAAATGTAATTAAATTTGTAATTAAGTTAATTGAAACTTATTTTATACCTACGTATTTTTTATAAATGAATATTTTTTTATCATTTAAATGAAATTTATTTTGTTATACCTACGTTAAATTTAATTTAATTTTGCAATAAATTAATTTGTATTTAAATTTATTTTATTTCATACCTACGTAAAATTAAATTGAAATTTTTAATAAACTAAATTTATTTAAATTAATTTTATTTTATAACTACGTTAAATTAAATTTTTAATAAATTAAATTTATTTTTATATTCTTAGTTTTTTCGGTAAAGTCACGTTGAAGAGAAACAACAAAATAACAAAATATATATAAAACAATAAAAAATTCTCACGACGTTTCGACCATAACTCAAACGGTCATCATCAGGTGTGTCGGTTTGCATAAATTTATTTTGAAAACGGCATATTTATTTATTTATATATAAATAACGTTTGCGTCACGCGCAACGATTGGCTGTTTGCCAGGACTAGTCCATCTATTTTTTGAAAAGAGGAGGGGGGAGACGAAATTTGTTTTTATGTATGCTGTCTGAAAGCCACTG